>NC_092509.1:105582266-106208516 GCF_047511675.1 Marmota flaviventris | reverse complement strand
GCGCATGCGCAGATGCATGGCCTCCTCTCAACAGGAATGCAGGGAAAGAGGGTATTTTCCCTCTGAGCTGTGGGGTTGAAGTCCAAAGGGCACAAGGAGTGAAATGTTTGGGGTGTGCAGGGGACAGCAACTGTGAGAGGGTGTGAACTGACAGAGGACCAGTGAAGAGTCTGGGAAAGACCAGATGACTAAGGGGACCGCCACCTACAGCAGCAGCCACGGGTCATCGTGTGTGTTGGGGAGTGAACAGAGGCCTCATGCAGGCCAGGCAAACCCTCTGCCACTGAGTTACCTCCCCAGGCCTCATAAAGATCTCTACTGAGCACCAACATTGTGCTAGGTGCGCTACTGTGTGCTGGGGTGGGGACCATGTGGGCCAGGGCAGGGCTGACTGGCCCTGAGGTTTCTAGTGAGCTCTGAAGGTGAGTTGGCTTGATGCAGGTGCTGGTGGAGCCCTGGTGGGGGGGGGGGGGGACGATAGCAGTGCACACATGTCCTAACCAAGGCAGCATGGCACTGCCTACACTCCAGTCTCAGGAAGCAAAGAATACCCCAGGATGCCCATGCCCCGGCCACATCCAGGCCTGAATTCTGCTGCAGTGTGTGAGGGGCATCCTTAAGAAAGGAGCTCAGTCGCTGTCAGGTTTTCTCACTTGTAAGAGGAAGATAGTGAGAGCCACCTTTGAAGTCTGCGACCAGCATTCAAATGAGGTGCATATCAACTTCCAAGTCAAAGGCTTAGCTCAGAACATGTGCAAAAATAATGAATTCTTGTCATCATGATTATTTGGTATGTTTATTTGGAGACCTAAGAGAATCAAAGACTTGGAAAGTCAGGTGATAGACACCTGCTCTGAATTCACTGACACCAGTGTGGACCAAAGTGTACATAACGTCAGAAGGAGTTCACAGCCACAGAGACTGGCTTTGTGCGGAAGGACCTCGGGTTCCCATTACTGTCAGTCTGCTTACTTTTAACTTTTCTTTTAGTAAGTAAGTTCTGCGTGATGTCTAGTAGAGCAGGGCCACATTATGTAACTTCCTTACATGAGGCATCCCAGTTCCCATGCTGAAAACTGAATCTCAGGAAAATTAACAGAATCTGTTACTACTACCAAGTCCCAGTGGTCAGCTTGGTTTGTGGAGCAGGTTACCGGCACGCTCTAAGATGTTGCAATGTGTCTACCATAACCCTGTGGGTATGTCTAAGAGGCTCTAAGAGAGCATTGAGAAAGAGCCTCATAAGACCAGGGTGGTGGGGAGAGCTTTGAGGTCAGCCCGATGCTCTGCCAGTGGACTGGGCCTCCCGGGGCTAGGTCAACTGAAGAGAACGTGGTGCTTACGGAGCATGCTGGGTCTCCAAGCAGAAAACTTCCCAGAGCTCACAGCAAAGATAAGCAAGGCTGGGACTCTGTGACGAGCCAAAGCAATTGTGGGGCCAGGAGTAGGGCAAGCAAAGACAGTTCTGTCTCAGTTGTCGGGGTAACTCTGCCTATCCAGGTCAGACTGAGTGTGTGGAATTGGGGGCCTGTTGTTAGGGACCACTTTAGAAGTCACACAAGGAGAGTATTATAGCTGCAGGAGACGCTGAACCTGACTTATTGTGGTGGGTGGGGTCTACATTAAGGAGGAAAGGGAGGGGGCAGCATTACGCCCTTGGGGCCACTCCTCTGCTTTCAAACCCTCTAGCCGCATCCTCCAGATGACCTTACACCATCCCTCTCCCGGGACAATATTTAAAATATTGGAATAAGTTTCAGCCTCGTTCCTTCCTGTTGTGCCATGTGCAGCTATGGAACTATAAAAAGCAGAGTTTAAAATTGCTCTCTCCTCCCTCAGAGAGACCCCTGACTCCAAGTGAGCAGGGCAGAGACAGCTGGGCTTTGAAAACAATCAATCTGGATTCGAGGTTCACTTCCTTAGCGGTGTGGCTTGGACAGGTCACCCACCATCTGGGGAGTCTTTGGCCCCATTTGTCAAGTGATGGTCAGCCCGCCTGTCCAGAGGGCTGTGAGGGGCGGATGGAAGTCCGTCAGGCCACAGCACGCGATCTCGGCCTCTTCCTGACCTCCCTCAACACTAGGCAGGAACCAAGCTAAGATCTGGGACACGTCAGTTCCTTGTCTGTCCCCATCAGTCACTTACCCATGGGGTGTTTTGAGAAAACCACTGGCCTTGCTGAGCTGCCCCTGAAGGGGTAGGTTCTCTGAGCACCCTGGGCAGCACGGCCCCCTCGGGTCAGCTGGGTTCTCTGCTACGGCATGGACTCCTTTCCCTTCCCGGTGCCAGGGCTGTCTGTTCATCAGCCGTGCTGACCCTCCTACTTCTGAGATGACTCTGGGTTCCCTGGGCCAATCACCCACTGGGCGCCTGCCTGTGAGCTGCCCCCTTGTACTCACTCGGCTTCCCCAGTTTCAGGGCCTCTCCACCTAGAACAGCAACCAGCTCTCAGATGAGAGAGTGGGCTTTAGGCTGCTTGGCCTCTTTCAGTTTGTACCCGGATGGAGGTTGGTGATCACTAAGCCCTTGCTGCAGGGGAGCCAGGGTTTTTGTACAGAAGCCACCACGTCACACTGTCAAGAGGGAAAACTGATCCCCAGACCTCTTGTCCACTTTTCCTACTTTTCCTGCCCCTCTGCAGAGACTCACCTTTGTGAGGGGAGAATTTCTCTGTGAAGTCCTTCTCCCACACAGGCTGTGCTCTTGGACACTGTGAGAGGTTTTCAGCTCCTTCCTCCTGGAAGGCTCCGGGCAGAGGCCATCTGCATGACATGTGCTCCTGTGGTCGCTGGGCAGGTGGGCTCAGAGCTTGTCTGACTTCCAAGAACATCTTTCCATGGGTAATGAGCTCACCTTGGAGTCTGCCGGCAGAAAGGGCCCACGGAGACAGAAATTAACAGATTGCTTAATGCGCTTCTTGTCCAAGGACGGCAGCCACATCCATGAAGCACGACACAGATGTGATGTGCAGGGAAAGCAGGTCGTGGGACACGTGGGTGTTGAGCCAGGGACCCATCCCCCAGCCAGCCCTAGGCAAGCTGCTCCACCTTCAGCAGCTTCTCTCTTGTCTGAGGTGTAAAACAGAGACAGCGACGTCTATCCTGGAGGTCATCAGGCTTAGATAGATCAGGGTATGCGATTGCTGGAACACGGAGTGCATGCGTGCTGCTGAGTGTGGCCTAATGGCCTTGGTGGGGACCAAGGCACCAGCCCCGGGGTCCTCCCTGCCCTCCAGCCCCTTCCTCAGGCTCCGGCTGCACTGTGTTCAGGCCTCTGCGGCAGCGTCTCTGACCCCAGCCCCAGCCCATGATTGCTTTTGCTTTTGGAAGTTCTGCTTTATGTGTCACCAATGCTACCAGCCAGAGCCCCTCCACCCCGTGCCCGCTCTGTGCCCCAGCCTGTATGGGGCTTAGTCCACAAGGCCTCATCTCATCTCCACCGAGGCCCGGATGATGGGAGCCGCTCGGGAGTGTACTTCAACACGGGCCATAGTTGATGAAGACAGCACAGGGGCCTGCAGCTGCCCAGGGTGACACTTTCTGAGGGACAGTGTGACTGGCTGTGGGGCGTTCCAGCTTACCTCATTAGCAGGCAGCTTGGAAGATGAAATTGTTGGTTCCCTGGTGATGCTGGAGGAAGGGCACGAGGTGGCACTGACCCTCAGAGCACTCGTCATCTTACCTGGCTCTGAGTAGAACCTCACAGTTTTTAAGGGGTTTCAACACATAGTTTCGATTTTTGCTTGCTTAGAGCTCTGAGAAGTCTTCTCAATCAAAACCGAGGATGATCCTACAGCATGTATCTTGGGTGCCCGCTGTGAAACACACCTCGCTGGGTCCCAGAAGCCTGCCAGGAGGAAGGGAGACAGGACTCCTGCCCTCCAGAGGTGAACAGGAAGGTGGAGTGCACAGGGAGCCAGCAGGGTGGGCAGTGTCCCCACGCAGAGCTGCGCTTGGCCCACACAGGACTGGGGTTGGGGGGGGATTTCTAGCTACATGTTGGTCTCTCACTGGCCTATGACAGGAAGAACATCTGTTCCCACCGTCTCTGGGGATGGCGAGAGCCGTTGGAAAGAGCAGGTAATTCTGCGTATTAAATTACAACCCACCGGGCGCTGGTTAGATGAAAGGGTCTGGTGGTATAATCTCATTCTTTCCATGAAGTAACCATATGGTCACCTCTCCGCTGGAACACCATCCTAGGGCCGAGCTGCTTGGCAGCTGGTGACTTTTTTTGTTCCATAAGATTATAAAGTGTTTTTATTTTTTAATTATAAACAAAATCAATGGTAAATCTTTTTATTAGTTGAGGAAGCCAGAAAAGTCTGAAGAAGAACAAAGAACCCCGCACCTGCAGCCCAGGGAGGGCATCCCGTGCACTCTCAGTTCCCCTCAGCCCTGTCCCCGAGTGGCGCTTCATTCACAGGGATAGCCGGCTCCTCGTGGGTGCTCAGCCTGCACCGGGTGGTGGATCTGGGGGCTCAGTGCGGGGGGCACCTCACGGACAGGGTTCAAGTTGGAGGGAGTCTTCAGGTGATATTCCACTCAGGAGAGGTTGAAAGCCGAAGGAAAATCCGAGCTGTGTGTGAACATTTTATTATCCTTCCCTAAAGTGACGTTTGAGGCAGGTGCGTTTCCTTGTCCCTGCTCTACCAGGGAATAAACTGAGTAACGACCAACCAGGTGCTGTGACCACTCATCCACGGGTCGGGCGCCATTCTGTCCAGGTCACACTCACCTGACCTCCCACTCGGATCCAGGGTGGTAAAGGGTTCAGGCACCGCTCCTTGTCAACGTGCTGTCCTCAAAGAGACCCAAACAGGAGTGGTTCAGCTAGAAGCGACTGAGGCTTGGAGAGGAGAGTGCACGGTGGACCACGTGGCTCGCGGACTGTGGGTGAGTGTGCTGAGCGGGCGTGCTCTCTCTGATGGTCAGCAGTGGAGACCCCGGGGCGGTACAGCTGGACGTGGGACCAGCTGGGGTCCAGGGAAACCCCCAGTTTCAGGGTGAACAAGAAAATACACGGAAGATGGAAATGTCTTGGATTTTAAGGTTTCTTTGGGTGTTGTTCTTGCTTTTGAGTTTGTGCTTCTGCTAATGGTTTTGAGGGAATTGTTCTTTGGAAGGAACATGGAAAAGTGCTGAGATAATCGTGTCCGGAGACATGAGTATGTCTGGCAGAGGAGCACAGGGACAGCGCGTGTGGAAGAGGAGCCAGGGTGAGTGGAGGCCAGCCCGGGCCGGGGCGGGCTGTGTGTTCATGTGTGCGCATGTGTGGGATGGATGCCTCCTCCTTAGATCTCTAAGCCAAGAGGCCCCAGATTATACCTGAGTTCCAGAGAAAAATAATAAATCACAGTTGACAGCGAAGCTAGTGTGTGTGTCTTACGGTGCTAATGTGAGCTGCCCTTCCCTCCTTGGGGCCGGGTGTGTGGCCTCCCAGGTGGTTTGGTTGCTGACTCCTCCACTCTCTGATCATCTGAAACGCAGGACCCGGGCCTAGTGTGGAGGCCGGTATATGATATGACCTTAATTTGTGGCATCAGTGACGGAGCAAGGGAATGAATGAGGGCTGAACTTAATGCCTCCTATTTTATGAAAGTCTCCTCATCACAGGCCTATATGGAAATCCACCTCACAGGACTTGATTCCTAACCTTTACACTACTCTTTGCCTTCTCTTACTGTGTTTATTGGGTACTTATTTATTGGGATCTCACTTATTTCTTACAGTAACCCCATGATGTTATTATCTATAGGTAAGAAAATAGTCAGGAAAGGCAGGCGACGTGGCCAAGGTCACGCAGGACGCTGGGAAGTGGCGGGCGGGGATGTGGGTGCCCAGGTACCTGGAGTCCAGAGCTCACAGTGGGTCCCCGCCCCTGGAAGTCCTGCTGTCCTTCAGGGCCACTGCCACCTGGCTCCTCAGGAACCTGCTGCTCTCACCTTCCCTGGGCGCTGGCTCCCCCTCAGTAGCCTGCAGGCCCTGGAGCCAGGGGTCATTTCTCTCTTCCCACTGCTCTTTCCATGTGGCCACCATCTAGAGAAGGGGTATGGAAGGGATTCGTTTCCAGGCTGGGCAGAGGGAGGCCAGGGCTCTGGGGATTTGTCTAACATTATGCAGCCCCTGTCTGCCAGAGCCAGGGGCAGGGCCCACATCCTCCCCTGCAGTGCCAGGCTCCTCCCTGGTGGACGGTGCCTGAGCAAATCCTCTTCTGAACAACTCAGGGCAGATGGTGGAGCTCACGGCCTCCCGGAATGGCTAGGAAGCCTGTGGTTGCCTAGACCCATACCCTCCTTTTAGACAGTCGGCCTAGAAAAGCAAGGTGACGTACCCAAGACTGTGGAGAGAGCTAAAGACAGGAAACTCCCAGCCAGAGGACCTGGGATTCAGGCCTTGCTGTGGCACTTAGTTTCTGCTGACTAATGTAAAGCAGTAAAGTGTGAATTATTCACATTCCAGCCGAGCCGACCATGGCTTTCCTGCCGTTGTCCTTGGCCTACATACAAAGTGTCTCTCTGTGGAAACTCCATGTCCTCTGTCTGGCACAGCCTCTTCTGTGGCACTGCCTGTGGGTCTATCTCCTGGCCGGTATTCCTGCCGTCTCCCGAGGGCCCTCCCAGCCCCACTGCCGCCCCGTCCTCTCGCCAGCCCTCTGCTCCACCTGGGATGCCCAGTCAGCCCATCAGCAGCCGCGGCAGGGCTTGGCCCCCTGCCAGCTGTGCTCCGCAAGCCCAGTGCAGGCCCCTTGCTGCTTCTCAGCCTGAACCAGCGCTGCACGCACTAAAATATTAATGGCTCCCTTTGTGAAGGATAACACGGGGAAGCTTCCTATTGTAAATTAAAATTGTCAGGGAGGCAGAAACCACGACAGAGGAGATAAAGCAAGTTTGCAAAAGTATTTCAGCGGTTAGGACCAAGGAGGGCGCCGTGAGCTCCATCTTGCCCATCAAGATGGTGGGAGTTGGCAGTGGGAGATGCAGTCACCCTCCTTGAGGACTGAGATTCGTGATCTTGGCCACCTCGGGGGGGGGGGGGGGGGGGCGTGTGGAAGGTGCATGCCTGGCGTTTTGCCTAGTACCTCCGTTCCTGGTAGAGAGGAAGAAGGAAGGGCAGCACAGATGGGAAAAGGCAAACTGTTTGGTTCAAGGAAATAGGGGCTTCCTGTGGTTAAAACTGCTGTGACACATCCGGGTCTGGATGGCTGAAAGGAAGCCCCGGGGGAGAAACAGCCAGGCTCAGAGGCAGAGAATGTGCTCCCGCCTCTGGGATCCTCCGGTAAAGCCAGCCCCGGGCACTCTATCTACCTGATCCCGACTCTGCCAGCGTCATCTTTGTGTTCCAGGGTCCTGGGCGAATCACAAGGCTGAGCTGGGTTTGCAGAATGAATGAATGACTAATCAGAAAGGGGAGGGGGAGGGAGCAAGACGGACCCTTGATGTTTGCAGCACAGTAATGTTAAAACTTTTATTCCTTTTATGAGGAAGAGAGTACAAAGAAGGGCCAGGGACAGACATATCATGGGAGGAAGAGAGAGTCTCACCTCAGCAGAGGACACCCGTGCTGACCTAGGCAGGAATCCTCAAGGCCACCTTTCCCACCCAGACACCCAGGCCCAGTGCAGGAGGCTTGGCCAGAGGCCCCAGGGATGCAGGCATGTGCCAGCCCCCCCCGCCCCCCCGGGAGTCCTGGGCATGCCTCTGGCTGCCAGTAACCCCACACTACTTCCCATTCCCCAGAGCGACCCGGCCACGCTCATCTCGCCAAGCTCCCAGTCTGAGTCCCACTCTCCGACCTTCTCTTGACATGATTCTACGGCTCCGTGGCCCCTGCACGCGTCCTCATTGTGGTAGACGGACCTTCACCTTTGAGTTGAGGAGGTTCAACTCTGCCCTCACCCCCTCCACCCCCCCTTTCACCTGCAGGTCCCCTGGAGCACAGAGGCCCTGTGGAGGGGGGTGGAAACACGTCACTTCAAGGCAGAGGCCTGCTTTGTGAGCACCCTGGGTGTCATTCCAACAGACTTAGCTTAGAGCACCTGTGCTACACCCCTCCCCCAGCTCTGCCCACTGCCCTCTTCTTCCCTCCCTCCCGGGTCACTGTGCTGAACTCAAAGCTCATTTTACAGTACAGCAGCAGCCAGGCGAGCCAGGGCCCAGGAGGCGGCCTGGGAGCCCAGTGGGCACGTGCCGGCAGGGAGCGTGGACAGTCATGGGAGACAGTTGCTACGGAATACGTTGAAAGCGAGAAACTCGGCTTAATTGTGGATGTCCTTATAAATGGATGTGGATGTGGTGCCATGAGAAGGGCCCAGGCGGCTGGCACAGCTGTTCCCGCATCAGGGAGAAGAAAGAGCGGCAGAAACAGCTGGTGGGGGGGGGGTTCCAGCTGACGTCACACGCAGGACACTGGGACTCCCGGCCCCTTCCCTTCGCCCAGGTCTGGCAGGGGCAGACCTAAGCGTTTGCAAATTCGCAGTCGTAGTCTGTCATGCGGCACATGATGAACTTCCACTGGCGATCCCTGTGGGGACAGTGGGAAAGGAACGTCAGTGAGAAGAGCCACCCACCAGGGGAAGCGTCCCTGAGTCACCCACCAGGGGAAGAACCTGCTGGGGAACGGGATGGAGCTGGGAGTGCAGGGACACCAAAGCTCACCGTGTCCTTGGAGGACTTGTCCATGAAGTCTCCAGAGAACCGACACCTCTGCGGGAGGCCTGGCTGCCCCTTGCAAGGGGACAGTGAGGTTCCAGCCACACAGAGGCTCCTGTTCCTCCCTGGTGGCCAGCTCCCCACAGCGTGCCCCGAGCACCTCAAGGACCAGAGGCTAGCGGCGTGGGGAAAGCCCTTGTTTGACACCCTCTGCCTCCCGCTGTGACGAACCTTCTTTCTCTGGGGCCACTGTGCTCTCGTGGAACCCCTCTTGACTGAGTGCTCACTGTGCCAGCCCACCCTGCACTCCTGTGTGTCTCTAAGAAAGCACTAAGCAGAGAAATGAAGGGAGGGGACCACGCAGGACCCCCCTCCCCAGGTGAAAAGGAAAGGCCTGCCTTCTGGAACACAGGAAATGGAATGGCCCTTGAGTCCAAGTGGGGAGGGGCCCAAGCGGACACAGAATTGCTCACCTTTGAGAACCATGGTGTGGCTGCATGTCAGGGAAGGTTCCTTGCTAAGAACAGGGCCATGTCTTCATTCAACCATTTAATAACAATCTCTTGGGTGCCACCCTGCCCGACGCTCTGCTGACCCAGCACCATTTAACACAGTGTCACTGGTGACGGGACTGGAAGCCCCTCCAACGCACCCAGCCTGCTCTCTCAGTATCTCACGTGATTTGGGTTGAGGGGCAGGGGCAGGCTGGGAGGGCTAAGTGATGGCTTTTAGGGAACACGAGTCATAGGTGATGGTGTCAGACTCCAAGTCTGCTGGACCTCACACCATGCTGCCCCCCAGCAAGGTGCCCCTCATCCCACTAGAGGACGAAGCTGTCATACCCTTTGCCCAGTCCCGATAAAGGGCAAAAATAGTTTCCCTTTATTCAATCATTCAAACCCTCCCAAAGCACCCTGGGATCCTTTGACTCAGAGATAGCTTCTGAATGGGAAGTGGGATGACCACCGGTTCTGGGGAGACGATGCGCCTGCTGGAGCAGCCCACGCAGGCTTCCTAGCGCTGCCCACTGCTCCAGGTATCTGTGTAGGGCAGTAGGGAGGAGACGCCCAGCACAAACCTCTGAGGCTCTGGATGACCTATCAGCTATTCGTTGGTGTGTGTTTCTACAAATGTCAACAGGGGACATGGCTTGTTTAGATATTTAGCAGATTGGTGGCCAGTCTTGCGTACCTATGTACCAAGAAACAGAGGTAAATTAGACTTTACGGCCCAGCATTTGTACTGATTTTTAAGAAAAATTAACTGATTTTTAGTTAACTAATTGCCTAATCGATGCCAAGAGAAATTCTTGGTCCTCAGAGGAGCAAGCTCTCCCCCCAGGCTCAATCTCTGGTTTCCTTCCAGGACAGAGTTTTCATCCAGGGGTGCATTTGCTCTCTAGTGAATATTTGGCAATGTCTGCAAACAGTTTTGCTTATCACAACTGGGGATGGGACACTAGTGGCATCTAATGTGTGGGCTTCACATGCAGAACCACAGAACACACCTCTGTCTGTCTGTCTCCAGATGTCCACAGTGGTCGTGCCAGGCCCCTAGTTCTTTACTAAGAGGGAACCACCATGATTTGCATATGAAGGCGGGCAGGTGCCCAGGGAGTCTCTTGGGCCGTACCCTCCAACCTGGGCCTCAGCATCTTCACAAGGGCCAAGAAACCCAACTTAGAGATCCTTAAGTTGCTGATATTAGCGACAGCAGCAAAATTGCATGAGTATACTCATTTTTTTTGGGGGGGGGGGTATTTATTTTTAAACAATGCAATGATGCATTCCTCAGTTTTCTATGATTCTAGGTTATCCATAAGACCGAACATTTCCAAACCATCAGGAATTGCACATTTGAACTGCCAAAATATATTTATTTTGCAATCATATTGGATGCCCTTCTCTCTGTACTGTATTCTTTTCTGCCTTCTTACCCAGGAAATGCAGAATCAATTTCTTTCTGACCTGGAGACATTGTTAGGAGCACTGGACACCCTACTATGCGGCAGTTGCCTGTTGCACTGTGGGGAACACCTCGCTGCCCAATGGCACAGTTTCCCTTGTTCACTGAGTTCTTGGCCTTCCTTTTGTTTAAATATTTTTGTTGTGCGTCGCATCATTCAGCTGTTTCTTCTCATTGATGAAACGGGTTTCATTCTAAGTAATATTCTCTAAGTTGCTCTTTTTAGAAAATAGGTAACTAAGCGAGTTAAGTTATGATAACTGTGGGTCTCTCCTGTGGGTGTTTTGTTCTTCATGGAGCCTCCAATATCTACTGGGCTTTTCCAGAGCTACTTAATGTCTTTCTTAAAAAACGAAAAACCTCTATGCCATCTTAAATAAGTTATCTTCGGTAAAAGGAGGTGTAATCTCATTTGAAAACATAAATATACGCAATAGATAAGTCGCACTCAAATTCAGCATAGTTATCTAACGAGCTAATGTAAGTTTTATTCAGTTTGCAAAATATGCACTGGTCATTTTCTAGGAATTCATTTCTGTACAGAGTGACCACCACCTTATTAAAAGTAGGCAAGCCCATCTTTGACCCCTGAATGCCCTGTACCTCTCTATATCATAGTGGAACTGGGCCGAACTCCAGGGGAAGGACATATCTGCAGGAATTTTGATTTTTGTTTTCTTATTGTTTTGTCTTGATGTATTCTAGATAGGGTTGGGAGCTGACCATGAGAGAGGGAATTTTAAAAGCTCATTTTTTTTCTTTCTTCTTTAGATTAAAGTTTCCTCTTTCATGAAAAAAAATCCTAGCATTGTCAAGGATTGAGGTATTCCTTTTTCATTGTAATTATGTTTAGTGGGTGCCCTGGGGTCTGACTGTTAGTGCCTCACCCCAGATTCATCGTCTGGAACCTGAAACCTGGTGTACTAGCATTAAGAGGTGGAGTCTCTTGGGAGGTGACTAAGTCTTAGGGGCTCTGCCCTCACCCCTGGGATTAGTGCCCTAATACAGAGGCTGAAAAGGAGCTGCCTTGTCCAGTCTGCCTGTGAGGACACAGGAAGTGTCCTTTACAGCATAGAACAGTCCTTCCCAGACACGGAATCTGCTGGCACCTTGACCTTGGGCTTCTTAGCCTCCAGAAGGTGAGCAATAACTTTCTGTTTTTCATAAATTACCCAGCCTAAGGTTTTATGTTACAGCTACCCACCGACTAAGACAGTAGGCCATCGTATTCCTTCTCTCCCATGCCTCTCCTCTCCCCTCTTCCTTCCCAAAGTGGGGGTCATGTAGCATCAGGATTGGACAGGGTCCAGTGTGACAGTGGACACTCTGCCAACAATTTTTGCCTTCTTCTTTTGATGCTTGGTGAGAGAAGTGCTCTTTGAAATCAATGTGGGGAAGAGCTGGGGACATCAAGGGACACCAGGTTTGGGACTCCTCTGGGAGCAGGTGGGATCCACCCTCGTCTCCCAGGGGAGCCGCCCTGTGAACAGAGCTCCTCACACCAGCTCACCTCTCCTTTCCTCCTGCTGTCCAGCCAACTCCTGGGCTAGCCCTTGACCGAGCAGGAAACTCAGGGAGGGAAAGCCCAGCCAGCTGTTCCTGCAGGCATGATCTCAACTAGGACCGGTTCCTACCTCTGCTGCCCCCGACCCCGGGGAAGGGGTCCCCATCTCACCTCTCCACAGCAGAGAAAGTGGTGGTTGCTCCTCGCAGGTAGTAATCGTAGTTGTAGGAAATCATGTCTATTTCCTCCCCATAGTGGCCTGGGTATTCTGTCGTCAGCCTGTGGGAGAAACAAAGAGGGCAGGGGGAAAAGATCAAGCTGGCCATGATGGCAGGGAGCAAGAAGAAAACAGTATGGAGAGAGGCAAGGGGGACATCTTGGGCCCCAGGGACAGCAGCCATCTCCCATCCCCACCCTCCAGTTCCTGGCTGTACAAGAAGAGGCACAGACTTCCCAGGCTTGGAAGCAGCATCAAATAGTAACATTCTAGTCAAGCCACCTGGGATGATGCTTACAAAATGTGGATCATGACTCATTATTAGATCATAAAATTGATTTGGCTATGACCACTTTTAAAAAGGAAGAAATAAAAAGAACAGAAGATATCAGAGAATGCATTGCATGCAATAAAGATCAGTTAGTATGTAGATGTAAATTTTTTGTATGTATATGTATATTGATGTGATGTACCTATTTTGTGATAGTTTAATACATATTTCTTATCATGGGTCACAATTGAAAAAGTGTTCAAAATTCTTCAACTAAAATGTAAGCGCCACAAATGTGAAGTTTTTGTTGTGTACGTTTCTCTGGAAACTAAAACAGTTCCTGGTACATAGTAACTATTTGCAAAATAAATAAATGTCCTTGGGAGAGTCATTTAATCTGTTTCCTGTTCTTATAAAAGAATGGAAGCCACCTTATGGTAAATACCAGATGTGGAATCATTAAAGATATTTGTTTCTTCCTCTTCTTCCTCTTTTTCCTTCTTTCTTCCCCAAGGTAGGGTCAATTCTAGGTTTCCCTTGAGTAGGCTTCTTATGGTTCATCCCAGAGTAAATCTAGAGCCCCTGGGTTCTCATAACGGCTTTGATCCTGGGGTCTTCAGACCAAGAGAGTCTTTTCAGTGTGAAGTGGGTTCTTGAAGTCTATCCACATCCCCAGGGCTGCCCAGGAAACAGCTAGTGAGTGAGCACCAGTAATTCCATTTGGTTTAGGTTGACCAGGTCATTGCATATCGATGGTGGAAAGATCTTCCTCACCGTAGACCGATGATCTTCCTTCTTAAGATTATAAGGATGGTCATGAAATCTTGAGAAGCCTGAGTTTTCAGCTGCAGGGGTCCTTGGAGGATCCTGGTTTGGGTGCAGCAGGACAGTGGTCAGCCCAGGAGTTCCGGACAGGAGCAGAAACCAAGGCCACCCCTGGCTCATGGTCATTCCATCCACATTGCTCATCTCCCCTCCTTCTATCATTTATCTTTCTCTAGACATGATTATGCTCTATCAGACGCCAAGCCCAGGCCAGAGCAGGCTGCGTGTGTCTGCTTGATGTGCAGATGAAGGAAAACCAGGCTGTTAGTTCAGGGGCCCATTGGGGCCTCTACAGAGACCTGAAAGCAGGACTTACCCTCTTTCTCTCTCTCTCTCTCTCTCTTTTTCTTTTTTGTTAAATATTTGTTTTTTAAAACCAACCTTCCTTTCTTCCTTCCTTCCCTCCTTCCTTTCTTTCTTTCCAGTGCTGAGAATCAAACTCAGTGCCTCACACATGCTAGGCAAGCGCTCTGCCACTGAGCCACAACCCCAGACCCCATGGACTTCCTATTTCTAATGAAAATGTCAGTTAACTGTCCCCTCCGTGGATCCAATAGGGCCTCGTTTGAATCCCACTGCTTTGTGATCCTTGAAGATTCTAATAGGGCTGAGCTAATGTTTACCCCCCTCCCCAAAAAGAGGGGATTACTGAGAACATGAATATTGCCAACGAGTTTTTTATGAGGGAAATCCTTTTATTTCAGGGAACATAAAATGCTTTCCAGAACAAAACTGTTTGCACATGAGGTAAAAAGGTTAATAACCAATCATGTTTTCACTTCTGCCAAGAGAGTGTTCTATATTTGGCAATAGTGAATTAAGCTAAATTCAATTGCCAAAACTATTTGGAAATAATCAGGCTAGATTTTCATTTCTTAAGTTTTTATTGGCCACTACAATTTGCCCTCTGATTACTTGGATAGTTAAATATATTTGGAATTATGTGGGGAAGAAAAACTTGCATATTTTGATAAACATCAAGAAGCTTTAAGCCCCCAAGGGGGAAAAGATGGTGCAATGCTTTCATTAATGAGGACTCTATGACTTCATGTCTGATCACAGACAGACCCGAGGCTGCCTGCCCAACTGGACAATGCATCTGAGAAGCCTCCTGTAGACAGGGATGCTGCCCAGGGGGTTTCTAGAATGTTCTGGGGAAGGTGTAACACATGCTCACTGATCCCAGTTGGGTTTGGTTTTGTTTGATGTTTGGCTATTGCTTTGTTTTGTATCATGAAACCATGAGGTCAAGTTTAGAATTGCTTCCAAAATCCTGAGTAAGGGAGATAGTAAAAGAAGTTGTGTATTGACAGAAATCACCCCTACTTTCTGAAACCAAGAATATGGAGGGAGACATGACTCTATCATTGTAGGAAGAGAACCTCCCAAACACCACCCATAGCAAGAATTTGTTTATTTACTTGTTTTTTTTTTTTTTTTGTGGCGTTGGGATTAGAACCCAGGGCCTTGTGCATGCAAGGTACGCACTCTACTAACTGAGCTATCTCCCAGTCCAAGAACTTGTGCTTCAATGTGGCCCAGGAGGCTGTATTTTGGAACCAGATGGTTGTCTCCATTTAGTTGTTGATGATCTCGTTCCCTCTCCTCCCTCTCTCTCTCTCTCCTAATAAATGAAAGGCCCTGTAATCAATAGCTCCTCTGAGAGAAGAAAGAATTTGAACTTTCAGAGCTAGACACTGAGAGGGACAGGGTGTAGGGACTAGTCGGGAAGACGCCTGTGGGATGTGGCGTTGGCCTTCCTCAGGACAGGGGTGGTCCAGCTTTCTTGTGGATTTCCAGGTCACTTCAGGGAAATGTTGGCACAGCCACTTCATACTGAGCCTTGACCCACATTTCAAAGAAGCCTTCAGCTTGGCATGATGGAGGGAGGAGGTCAGGAAAGTGGCTTTGCTTAACTTGTGGACCTGACTAGTGCCCGATTTTAAATATCCTGTCCTGATGTCCTCGGGCAGGCCAGCCCCACATATTCAGCATTTGATTAAAATAGTGTAACCCTGTCGTGCTTCCTGCTGATGGCCACACGGTGAGCTCAGGGTCGACACGTGGACCCACGCACTCCTTCTCGGAGCCTGTGTAGGAGAGGTCAGGGGAACCCCACACAGGTAGGCTTGATGCTCCACACTCAGCCAGCAAGAAGATGCCCCATCCTGACAGCAAATCACTGAGCTTTCTTGGGTAACCCCAGCCTGCTCATGATCCACCCTCTCTACAGAGATTTTCCAGCAAAGCAGCTGGGAACGAGAACCTGTCCGACGAGGCTGCCTTGTCTGCTTCGGTGATGCCCTGGTGTCACCAACAGGTGTTGCAACAGAACCATTTAAATTATTTTTGCAAACATAGGAAAAATAAAACCCTATAAAGAAAGGTGCCCATGAAGGAATAAGTTCCCTGGTTACCCGCAGAGGGCTGGGCTTGGCCAGTGGGACTGAAGGACCAAGACCTCTGCCTGCACCCTGGAGCTGGGATGGGAGAGCGAGTGTCCGACGCCCCTGGCCGTCTTCTGGTGGCATCTGGGGGTTCATGTTTCATCAGTTCGGTGAGTGTCACGACCCAGGGAACACAGTCCCAGGGATATCTCCGGCTTACATGGGAAGAGGGACGTCCCTGAGCATTCTTCACATTGCTCTCTTGGAACGGAGTTTCTGGCGCTCTGTCCCAGCCCAGGCCTGGTCGGCAAGCACCTTTGTGGTGACTCATTGACTTCATCAGCCACATGACGTTACGCCAACGGCCCCCTCCACTAAAGTGACCACCTCCTGGCTCTGCTGCTGCTCCTGGAGGTCTCTTCTTTCCTCACCAGGTGAGAGACGGCTCGGTGCTGTGCAAAGAGATGGCCCTGCTCAGCCCTCCGAAGAAGGTCGCAGCCTCTGCCCTCAGCTCCCGCTCTGTGTAATAGTGTCGCAGCTTCTGTGTGTGAGGTTCCGCGACCCACACACGAGCACAGGCTCCCTTCCACAGCAAAAGCCGCCCTCCTCCTCCCCACCGGGAGCTCAACCCAAATCTACAAATTCTGCTCACTTTATATCCACTCCCGTTCGCGGGGGACTGGTGAGCAGTTACTGTGTGGAGAGCTGAATGGTCGCCCCTGGAGCCCAGAAGAGGGGTGAGGCCCACGAGGCAGAATGAGGACCAGATCTGCCCACGGGGCCTCGGCACTCCCAGCCTCCAGAGCCGCCAGACGCATCGGAAATTCCTGTGTCTGAGGTTTGAGTCCCGGGAGGGGGACGTGGCGGGGAGGCCCTGGCCGTGTGTAGCAGCAAGGACAGGTCTGAATTATGAACATGGCTCAGTAGTGACACGGCCACTCCGGTTGAGGAAATGGAGGACCCGTTCTGCCCAGAGGGGCTGCTGTTGGGCAGGAGGGCCTGGTGGCTTGTGCCGCACAAGGTGAGGCTGTCAGTGGGGCCTCAAACCCTGGGGATTCCCAACACTTCCAGCTCTTGGGGAGGAATCCCCAAAGAACTGCCCTCCCACCAGGCCTCTGGGAAAGCTGGTATCAGAGGCTACCCTCCAGGGGCAGGGCGACAGCACAACGGAGGGACCTGTGAGTCCTTCCTGTCCCTGACACAGCAGGACGGGGAGAGGGCTGGCAGACCCACCCCGTCCTGCACTGAGCTATGGACCTGAGGACAGGCCCTGAGCTTGGACTGGATGCTCTGCAGGGGGAGAGAAAGCAATGGGCAGCTTCACCGATTCTAACTAGGGCTGTCCAGGACCTCGGGAAAACCACACTCTGGCTTGGGACTTGGGGACGGAGATTGGGGAGCTAGGAGTGGGGAATGTGACGTCCGAGAGGCGCAGAACCCCTGGGATGAAGGGAGATGTAAGGGTCAGGCAAGTTGATGCCTTATTTTCCTGCCAAGATATATTTTCCAGAGAACCCACTAAAGACCGCAGACCATTTAGAAAAGGAAACAATTGCTCAGTGCAGGCCTCTGGCTCCGGGGACACCCTCGGTCCCTGCCCGGCCAGGAGACAAGCTGGCGTGGACGAGCAGCAGCTGGGCCTGCTGGGAGCGTGGAAGTGAGCCCAGAGGTCTCTGAAGGGCTGGGGCGCCTCCAGGGACACGTGTTTGTGGTTTGCAGACCACTGGACCAGGAATTTAAATTCTCCTTCACAAATAAATACATGCAAGTTCACACGCTCGTCCGATCCGGCGGGGACCGTTGGGTCACGGTGTGTCCGCATCCATCAGGAATGTGCTCTCTAGCCAGGATGAGCGAGCCGCACTGCCCAGCCAGAGCCGGCACAGGCCCACCTCAGAGCGGCACCTTGGTTCCCACCAAACAAATAAATCCTGCACTCATTTGGGAGTTGGCTCGTGATCTGTTTTTTCCAGCCCAGAGTGGTGGTATGTCCAAATCCCTAAATGCTCTCAGCACAGAGATGCTGGACACTTTGCTAGTTCAAAACAGTGCACGATGCTTTCCAAGGGGAAGAGGGTGGTCCCCACTGTGCGAGCCGAGTTCCCTGGAGGGAGACCAGCCAGTTACAGGGATGTAAGGGGAGGTTTTGTGTCAGAGAGTCATCAGCATTTCACTGTGGGAAAGTGCTGGACCCAGTTCTCACTTCCCTCGGCAAGGCTGTTAAAAGGATTCAGTAAAATCATGCACACAAAAGATGTCTTTGCCGACTGCAAAGCTCCATCACAGCCGCCAGTCCTCCCCAGCGCCCGGCCCTAGGCCGAGCAACGGGCAGTTACTCATTTCACAGATTTATTAGGGGCCGACTTTGGGCCAGGCCATATGCTGAGATGCTGAAGGAATGTGCCCTAGAGGTCTCATCCGATTTAGAAAGACGCTCTAGAACGCCGAGACTCAGGCGATTCAAGTCTGCCCCTGAAATGTCTAGACACGCGTGGGCAGTGAGTCTCACAGCCTGCCCCGGTGCTCAGTAGACGCCCGTTCTGCCACTTCTTCGAGGTTTCCTTGGACAGGCACCATTTCCTGTGGCCAGGGCAGCTCTCAGCTCTAACAGCGTAGGGAAGCAGAGCCCTCCAAGTGCAGGCACACCCAGGGGACTCCCCTCAGAGTCCGCTTGCCCTGCCCTTCTGAGGAAGTCCACCGTAAGCCGCTCCGCGTGGAGTCTCAGTGCTGAGGCGGGATGATCCCACACCTGTCGGCACAAGTCCACAACACCAGGCCCAGCGACAGGACACAAACCGATAAATCCATCTTGTTGAGAAACATGACCGCCCGTGCACTAACCTGATTAATCAGAGGCACGTGGACGCCTGGGCAGAACAACCAGGCGCACAGGCTCACGGAACACAGCAGATCCTGAGAAGAGGAGCACCCAGGACGGGTCAGAGGCACCCTGACCCCATCCCCTGTCACTCCTCAGGAGCCTTGCCCAGGAAATTGTCAAGGACCAGCTGTGCTTGCCGCCCAGGTAGCTTATTTACATCTTGAAGGCTTTGAATGCCAGAGGGAGCCTGGTTCCATCCTGAGACAAGCAGATGGGGCAGGGACACAGCAGAAGGCCACTCCTCAGGCCCCAGCAGGCTGGCGGTCTCTCACCCCCTCTCCTCTCCTCTCTGGAACCTTCATCCTCTCTTTGAAGACAGTGCACCTCTGGAACTGACGCATCGGAAGCTCGGAAGCCCTCAAACACCTGGTTCCCAGCCATCACCCATGGATGCCCTTGAGGGCGGGCGGGGCTCCAGACCCCCCGCAAACTTCTGCAAAAACCTGCTTAAGTGCACCACCCCTCTGTCCCCCAAAGACACTGTCCCCCAAAGCACTGAGGCTGTTCAGAGAGTAAGAGGCTGTGCTGTGGGGAGGGGAGGAGGGAGAGGGAGGAGGCTTGCAGGAGGACACACAGAGACTCCTTCCACCTACTCCCTGGCTGGGACCTTCGATTTGGGACTCATGGTGGCGGTACCCCTGACCCTGGCGGTGCCTGCTCACCAGGAGCAGGTGCAGGAGGCTTTGTGGAAGGAGGTTGGGGAGCTGGGGAGGGAGCTGCTCCTTCAGGCAGCCACAGACCTCAACTGAAGGGACTCTGGGTTCCCTGTCAGTGCTTCATGCTGTCTCTCTCCCTAGGGACACCGAAGCCTCTTGGGCCTCTGTGGAGTAACACTGTCTGATGGCAGAGGCACACAGAACCCGCCAGGCGGTCCTGCCAAGCATCAGACCGCAGAGATGAATCACTAGCCTGAACCAGCCTTCAAGTGTTGTGACATTTGGGTCCCTTTGTCCAAGGCAGAAACACCAGGCTTGTAAGGACGTGGGACTGAGTTATCTGGGTGAATAACAAACACATTCTCCCGGTCCACTGGAAGCTTAGGTCGGTGGACACTGGGCGTGAGCCGCGGAGAGGAGAAGAACAAAACCTCACAGGCTGTGATTTCCAATTGATCCAGAAAAGAGCAGCAGCTCCTTTTCTGTCTGTAACTATGTCCTAGAACTAACCCACGACAGGGCTGGTTTCTCCCAGGGGGACGCGGGGATCCAGGCTCCTGAGTGGGTCTTGCAGCCTTGGATGTGACAGGGAGCTGGCATGGAGGAGGGAAGAAGCTCAGGGCTCAGCACCCCTGGGAAGTGGCGGGGCACTTGGGGTCAGGCCCGGCCTTGCTCCATGAAGTCTCCCTTCTGGTCAGAGAAGGAAGGGCGCGTTGGGCAGCTGCGAGCTCCCTGCAGTGCAGCAATTCTAACGCGGTCCCCCACCCTCACGGGGCTTCCCTGCAGCCCCAGGGTCAGGAGGGACTCACCAGCAGGAGTACGGGCACCTCTTGCTGTAGCGGCAGCAGTAAAACTGCCACTCCCGGTCCAGCACCGACTCGAAGTAGCGGCTCTGGAAGCCCGCCACCAGCCCGTTGTTGGAGCACGTCTGGTACCTGAGGAGGAGAGAGCAGACCCAGAACCTAAGACGCTGATGCACCAACAGACCTTCCCGAGATCCCCCTGACACCACCAGCTCCTTCCCTGGCCTGATCCTAACAATATATTCCCTTTTTATACAAAAAATAGAAGTTATGTAGAAATGACAAATGCTCACCATTAATATTCAAATGACTCAGAGTCTTTCAACTGGAGGAAGTTAGGGGACACTGCTCCTGAGGCACCTCTATGGATATGTAGTTGGGTGAAGGAATACATAAACGGGTGGTTATGAATTTTACAAATGCAACATTGTATATTTTTCCATTTAAAGTAAAAGATAATATTAATCATTTTACTGAACTTCAGAGGTGGGAGAACATCTTTACTACACGCATATGAGTGCACTATTTCCAAGATACACAAAGAGCTCAAAAAACTTTTCACCAAAAAAATAACCCAATCAATAATTGGCCTAAGGAACCGAACAGACATTTCTCAGAAGCAGATACACAATCAATCCACAAATATATGAAAAAATGTTCAACTCCTCTAGTAATTAGAGAAATGCAAATCAAAATTACTCTAAGATTTCATGTCACTTCTGTCAGAATGGCAATTATCAAGAATACAAGCTATAATAAGTGTTGGGCTGAATGTTCTCTCTGATATGCAGATGCTGATGCATAATTAGGGACAGGACCAGGAAGAATGGGGGAACTTTGGGCAGAGAGGAGGAGAGGAGGTATGGGGGCAGGAAAGATGGTGGAATGAGATGGACTTCATCACCCTAGGTACAGGTGTGACTAAACACACGGTGTGACTGCATCATGTACGACCAGAGAAATGAAAAGTTGTGCTCCATTTGTGTACAATGAACCAAAATGCATCCTGCTGTCATAACTAATTAGAACAAATAAATAAAGAAGGAGGAGGAGGAGGAGACACATATAAATCCAGAGAATGGAGGAACTCAGTCCATGGACTATTCTCTGCTAAGAGCATCCAAGCCCAGAAGTGTGCAGGGGTCTGTCCAGGGCTACCACCCCAGGTTCTCAGGGTTGTCCAGGAGCCTTGTCCAAGCCCTAGTGCCACAGGGTCCCCAGCTGCCCCAGTGCTGCAGAGAGACCCGTGAGGTGGAGCACTCCCCACAGGGAACGGAGCAGCAGGCCGACGGAAGGGTCTTCCTGGCCTAGCACCAAGCCCTGCTCCTCATACGTGGCAGCTCTGCCCCGTCCACTTGTGCTCAGCTGTGCTGTGCTGTGCTGCTCCCCGAACTGTCCCTTGTATCTGACGGCACTATCCTCACTAAGGGTGGGCTTGGAGCAGTGCAGACCTTTCTTCCTCTGTCCCATCTCCAGCACCACCTTCTCCCATCCCCCAAATCCCACAGCACCCTGAGTTTTGCCCCTTTCTGCTGGGACGATGAGGGTGCTGCTCAGAGGGTTCTCACCTTACACAAACATGACCTTCACGGACCGCCCTGGTCTGTGGTCTATAAAGAGGAGAGGTTTCTGTAGTTCTGGTGGCTGGGAAATCCAGTCGCCTGGTCCTGGGCTCTGGTGAGGGTTTTCTTGCTGCATCGTAACGTGGCGGAGGGCATCTCAGGCCAGGCAGAGCAAGTAGGCCAGCTTGGGCCTCTATTCGCCATCATAGGGCCCCTCCCCCATGACTGCCTCTCAATGGGCCCACCTCCAAATACCATCTACATGGATTTGGGGATAAAGTGTCCCATACGTGAACTTTGAAGGACACATTCAACCCCAGAACAAACCCTTACAAAATAGGTCTTTAGCCACCTCCGTGTCTTGGCGTTTTCTACTCATCCTGGCCGTGGATGTTCCCTTTCAAGAGTGGGCACAGCAGGTGGTTTGTTACTCAGCCTGATGGCTGCTGGGATACAGCCTGTTTGTCCAGAAAAGAAAAGTCCCCAGAAAGTCTCAGAAACAACGTGACAGTAAGTGCCCGGGCTGGCCGTGGAGAGGCACGCAGACCAACACCGTTGGCAGCTGGATTTTATTTGTTCTTTTTCATTGCTGGAAATGAACTCGTAGATCTGAGGAATCTAGACATTAATTAGGTTGCTTCTCCCTGGTTGGAAGGCGTCTTCCCTCTCCATTCGTTCTGTATCCGGGTACTCAACCACACACATGCACATTTGGGCTACTAGGGGGGAGCACCGTGGGTAGCTCTGGGGCCCATCTCCCAGCATGCTCTCTGCTGCCCAATTCCTAGCAATGTCGGGGAGGGGCGACCTCAGCAGGAGCTCTAAGAGTCAGAGCCAAGCTCCGGTGTATCTGGGGAGAGAAGGAGCAGCACATGGTGCTGGGTTCTGCCTCTCTGCAGCGCTGGGCTGCGGCTTTCCTCTGACAGAGCCCTCAGGACTGGGCTGGGCTGTGACCTCCCTGGAGCCACGGTGCCAGGGCTCCCATGGTCCTGGGCACTCAGCAACCCTCAGCAGACAGGGTTCCCACGGCAGTAAGTTCCCTGAAGTAGAAATAAACGCAGGGAGATAAGCTGAGTAGAGTACTGAGGGCAAGCCAAGTTCCACGAATTCCCCGCTGGCTGGCAGCCAGCCTGGTAGCCGTTGGTCCCGAGTGGGAAGCGTGCTGTGTCACCTTCTCACACACCACCTCAGGTAACACTGCCCAGAGAAGACCAACTGGACCCCACAGGCGCCAGGCCTAGGAGCAGGGGGTGAACTGCCAACCTGCTCCCGGCATCAGTTAGGCTGCCTTTCGGTAGAGTGAGCCTGCTCAGGAGCTGGTAGTGAGAATCATTCCTTCCAGGACGGGGTCTTGGAGTGATGCATTTCGGCATGCAGAGTGGTGTAGCAGAGAGGCTCAGAGCAGGGGCCCTGCTGCCACTGTTAGCCCTGACACCTGGCACCCTGGCTTCCTTCCCCAATGGCCTCAGTGTCCTCATCTGTAAAGTGGACATAATAGTTGCACATACTTACCAGCTCACTGTGCAGATCACATAAGACAGTGCACATAAGGTTCCTAGGAGAGTGGTGTTCGATGCTTAATAAATCTCTCCTGGCTGTCATTATTAATCTTATTGTTTGGTTCCAGGGACTGAACCCAGGGTGCTTAACCACTGATCTGGGGCCCAGCCCTTTTTAATTTTTTAGTTAGAGACAGTGTCTTGCTAAGTTGCTTAGGATCTTGCTAAGTCGCTGAGGCTGGCTTTGAACTTGCACTCCTCCTGGCTCAGCTCCTGAGTCACTGGTATTAGGTGTGCACCACCGCACCTAGCTCCAGGCTGCCATTGCATTTCATCTCGTCTGCAGTCGCTGGGGGTGCACTTGGTGAAGCCACTCCCCTCGAGTGACAGGTGGACTCCCATACACCCTAGCGGCTGCCTCCCCGAGGCAGAGCTCGCTGCTGTGGGAGTCTGGCCACCCACACTGTAGCACAGATGCTTTATTATGTCTTATCACCTCCAGAGGAAGTGCAGTCCTGTGGGAAATAGTCATTGAATCTTTATTTTGCATTCCTTATAGGCCCTGACCCTGGCCCTGCAATGTTAATGGAAGAATGGATGAACTGTGACTGACCAGCCGTTTCCCATGTCAGAGGCAGAAGTGACTTGTAAGAGCCCATCACTCAAGTCTGTGAAAGGCCCTGAAACTCCCTCCACAGGTTTCCATGGAGCTGGTGAGCCATCTGCCTGGCTGTGCCCGCCTTCTCCCTCAGCGGCCTGCGGAGGGCGGGGCGCCGGGGTGCTCTGCTCCACAAGCCCCTCTCCTGCGCGGCTCTCTCTGTCCGTCACTGTTTGCAAAGCTTCTTGTGCAGTGAGACCTGCACACTGACCTCGGCTGCGCGATTGTAGGCACAGGGGCCAGGCCTACAGAAAGGAAATGGGGGAGCCTGACCGGGCGGGGGGAGCTGGAGGGCCTACACTGCCACCGTTACCCCAGCTCAATTCCAAAAGAGACAGTGGTGCAAGGAGGTGCCGAGGCTCTGATTCACTCCACAGCACCCACGTGTCTCTCCTGAGCGGTCTGCAGGACAGGTGAGTTGGACTCACCCCGAGAGGCGCCTCCTGCTTCACTCTCTCCCCTGCTCTCTCACCGTCCCCCGGAAGCCTGAGAGTCAATTTCAGTGTCACAAACCGCAGCAATATTAGCCCTGCTCCACCTGATTCTAGAGACTTTCTAGAGGGAAATCACAGGGCAATTACTCCTCCTCTGACAAGAACATTTTCAGATTGTTCTCAGAAAATGACCTTTCTGAAAATGGCTAATCTCAGGCCATCACTCTGAAAGCAAATTTCAGACAGGAAATTTCTTCTGCCTCTGCAATAGCAAAACAGAATCAGCAGGACACAGAGAAGGAGCCCCTTGGAGGTCAGCAGACAGAGAGCTGGGCCCAGCTCTGACCTCAACGTCTTCTGTGGAGCCCCACCTAAGCCACTGAGAGGATTCCATGACATAATGCCGAGGTGTAACTGAAGGCCCAGGATCCAAGTTAGGATTTATCCTCGGCCAGAGCTCATGCCCGTGAGCTTTGGGGGAGCACGAAAATCAAGTCTGTATCGCCCTATTTCCGGTCACTCTGGCCAGGCTTTCTCATTTTGTCTGGATTCTGCATCAAGTCCAGGGCCACTGGGCAGGAAGGACAGCGGAAGCCAGATCTGGGAGGTGGGTCCAGGTTAGACTTACAGAAAGTGTGACCTCTTGGCAGCTGCAGTGGGTCGGCTTGGGTGTAGAAGGGGGTAAAGGGACACAGCACCGCTGTGGCCAAGAGCTCTCAAAGTCTTACACAACAGACAGGCTGGTGGTGCTGGTTGTTTTCTTCCCAGCTCCCAAATATACAGGTGCAGTCAAGGTGTGCTGTCCTATCCCCGACCCCACTGCCGAGATGGGCCAGGTCAGTTCTGACTGTGATCCAGCCACAGCGACGGGCTCCCTGTGATGTGGGGGCCGTGTGGCGTGGCCCCCTAACTCCCTCAAATTTCTTCCCATTTCCTGGAGCTGGATGGGGCTCTCAGTTGTACCAGGAGGGCTTCATTCTTTTAAAGCTTTAACTTTTGGTAATTCTGTTCTCCCCAGAATAATTCTTTAAATTGCCGACAGGCTCTCAAAACCTGGTCCCCGGAGCTGTGGCAGGTTCATTAAGTCTTTCCACCAACGTTCCGTAGAACCTGCTCTGTGGATGGCGCTGCACACGATCTGAAATCCTTGCCCAAACCCAGTGACTCCACGATCCATCTCACCCTTCTGCTGACACATGTACCCATCTCTGCGAAGTGACAGGATCATGTGAAGGGGAAGAGACGCTGTTTGTCAGCCGCCTGCACATGCTATTAAAAGGCAGGAGAAGAGCTAGTTATTATTACTATGCTCATAAATATTTATGCTTTAATAGAAAGAGGAGCTACACACTGATTTCCTGACACCACTTTCTTTGGGGCCTGCGATCAGAGTCGTCAGGGTTGGATGCTTCCAGGGGACCATGAGACCAGCCTCAGAAAGTAGATCCCCACCTCCGACTCCACGAGGTCCTCCTTCCTTGACATTCCAGCTCACACTGCTTTGTCTTCCTTGTGACAGGTCAATATATTCCTCATACAACATGTCCTGTCACTGAGCAGCCTGTGGCGTGACAGTGTCACCACCTAGACCCATCCTCCTCCCAAAGGTAGGGCGTGAGCAAAGCCCCGCTGTGCCCAGTCTGCCTCACTCCTGCCTGCAACTAGGCGAGAGTCCTGCTGTCCACGGCCAGGTTCAGGTCAGCAGTTGGGACCAGGCATCAAGACACGGAGCAGCTTCTCTGGATGGAAAGACCTGGCACAAGATAGAGGGGGAACACCTCCCTAAAACAGAGGCCCTGGCCCATTTTGGAAAAATACAAGTTGCGGAGAGGACCACAAAGGCCCTAAAAAGATCCAGAGCATCTTGTGAGAGGCATTCACTTCCTGAAAGCAATTCCAGGCCTTTCAGGCAAGGTCCAATGCTACTTCAGTGTGCATTAAGTTGTAACAAGCTACTGATAACGTGCATTTAAAATGTTTAGAGATTATAATTGAATTAGGTGCTTTAAAAGCAAAATGGATTTGAATCAATCAACAAGTACATGAAAAAATGCTCAACATCTCTAGCAGTCAGAGAAATGCAAATCAAAACCACCCTAAGATCCCATCTCACTCCAGTAGGATTGGCAGCCATTATGAAGTCAAACAACAACAAGTGCTGGCGAGGATGTGGGGGAAAGGGTACACTTGTACATTGCTGGTGGGACTGCAGATTGGTGCAGCCAATTTGGAAAGCAGTATGGAGATTTCTTGGAAAGCTGGGAATGGAACCACCATTTGACCCAGCTATTCCCCTTCTCGGTCTATTCCCTAAAGGCCTAAAAAGAGCATGCTACAGGGACACTGCTACATCGATGTTCATAGCAGCACAATTCACAATGGCAAGACTGTGGAACCAACCTAGATGCCCTTCAATAGACGAATGGATAAAAAAAATGTGGCATTTATACACAATGGAGTATTACTCTGCATTAAAAAATGACAAAATCATAGAATTTGCAGGGAAATGGATGGCATTAGAGCAGATTATGCTAAGTGAAGCTAGCCAATCCCTAAAAAACAAATGCCAAATGTCTTCTTTGATATAAGGAGAGTAACTAAGAACAGAGTAGGGACGAAGAGCATGAGAAGAAGATTAACATTAAACAGGGATGAGAGGTGGGAGGGAAAGGGAGAGAGAAGGGAAATTGCATGGAAATGGAAGGAGACCCTCAGGGTTATACAAAAGTACATACAAGAGGAAATGAGGGGAAAGGGAAAAATAATACAAGGGGGAGAAATGAATGACAGTAGAGGGGGTAGAGAGAGAAGAGGGGAGGGGAGGGGAGGAGAGGGGGGATAGTAGAGGATAGGAAAGGCAGCAGAACACAACAGACACTAGTATGGCAATATGTAAATCAATGGATGTGTAACTGATGTGATTCTGCAATCTGTATATGGGGTAAAAATGGGAGTTCATAACCCACTTGAATCAAAGTGTGAAATATGATATATCAAGAACTATGTAATGCTTTGAACAACCAACAATAAAAAATTTAAAAAAAAGAAATATAAAAACTAAATGTGGAATTATACAATACAATAAATGATATAAAAATGCAAAAAAAAAAAAAAAAGCAAAATGGTAGGTATCAGATAATCTGTAACCCAGCAATTTGGATTTCTGCTCCAACTTTGTAAGTTGTGGACAATGTGATATTTATCCCCATGAGCCCTGATTTCCACAGAGTAGTCATTGTTGGTCACAACAATGTAAATGCAGGTTCAGAGAGGCTAGATAATTTTCTTAAGGACACACAGCCAGTGAAATACACACATTACCTCATTTAATTCCCACAACCACCGTGGGGCCCGTAGATGCAGAGACTGAGGGTTTGAGGGTTGGCCTGGCTGGGTCAAGGACGTGCTGGGGCTATGTTTGGGGAATTTCCTGTCTGACTCCAAAGTCCTTAGACCTTCAGAAGCACACACACATCTCCCAACTCTGCAAGTCTCTCACTGATTGGAGGATCGTAGCGGGCAGGAGCCCAGGGACAGGCAAATCTCTGAAGGAAGAAGTGGATTTTGCCTTCCTTACAGGAGCCAAGAGCGCTTTGCTCCCAGACAATGGGTTCCCAGTCCTGAGAGTGACTTGGAGGGAAGGAAGGTCAGCAGGAGTCCTAGATCTGCCAACCTGCTCTCCTCCGCGGCCTTCTTGCTCTCAGAAGTCCTCGCTTCGTGGATTCGATGACTTCTTTGGCTCAGCCCACACCACGGCCTTATCAGCACCTCTCCCCTGCCCCTGACACTGGACGTCCAGCTGGCTGCCCTGCCGTTCCTGAGCAATGAGTTGGCGATGGGTCTCCTTCATCAGAGCCCTGGTCTGTTCAGACAGACATAGCGAGTACACCTGCTTGCCACTGCGGTGGTGAAGGCCCACAAGGCTGGACAGGACCTAGTCCAGAGCACAGACCCTGTGTGAGGGACCCTCAGATCCCTTCAGTCTGCAAAGTTAATGACCATAAGCACTGGATGGAGGAAAGCGTATGAAAGGACTAGACATAAGCCACACGTCCCCACATGGATCAGGGTCAGGACCACAGAGCTTGCAGTAATGTCCCGTTTCACTGCCTTCTCAACTGTACTTCCTTGGGGCTTCACCTCCTAATCTGTGGGGTAAGAAGACTGTTCCCCGGGCCTTCCAGACCTGCGATTCCTGGTTTTGGCTATGGTCAGTTTGCCTTTTAAATCCCAGGTGTACTCCACAGCCTTCGGTTTTATGTGCCTGTTAGCCTTTCATTTTGAAGAAGCTTTACACTTACCTAAGAGCTTTAAAGACAACACACGAGATTGATGTCTGCCCTCCATCCTGGCTGCCCTGGGGGCTCCCTTTCAGAACCTGGGGGTGTTTGTGACCTGTAAGGAAGTAACCAGCCCAATCTTCAGACTTCACTGGGATTTCACCAGTTTTTCTACTAATGCCCTTTTGCTGTTCCAGGATTCAAACCAGATGCCGTGTGACATTTGGTCTTTATAGCTTTTGAAATAAAGAGTTTAGTGGTCTACTTTTCAAATTATGGCGACAGTAAGACCATGGGAGAATGCAAACTGAATCAGGGACACATCCTGCGGCAGGAACATGCGTTGGCAATCCCCCTGGTGTGTCTCTGAGATCCTCAGGAGGCCTTCAAAGGCCATTCTGCATCTTGGCACGTGTGGAAAACCAAAATGAGGTGTGAACAATAAAGCCCAGATCTTGTTGTAGACACGGGAAGGCTGGGAATCAAAGACAGAGCAAAGTGACCTCCTTCACGGTGACCTTGCAGGGAATGGGGGCCGGGGTTGGAACTGGGAGCATCTCCAGCACTGAGGAGACATATCACTCACCACGTGCTTACGGGGCCAAGGACACCAGCACCCCCTGGGCCATACGATTACTGCAGCAGAGGAAGCTTAGAGGGTGGGCCGTGCTGACCTAGGGAAGGCGGGGCCCTGCACTGACTCAGAACCAGGAACGGGGCAGCTGGCCTGGGAGGTGCAGAGCCTTGGGCTTCACTACAGTCACCTATGGAAACCAAGTTCCCGCCTGACAAGTCCAGCTTCCGATTCGCCTGGAAGCTGACACAGCCCTGAGGGGCAGTTTTCCTTTCTTCTCTTCTCATTGTCGGAACTGTCGTGGACGAATTCATAAATTCAGCTCTAGTATAAACGGTGCCCGTACACAGGACACTCTTCCTCCAAATTCAGGTCTGTGAGATCTGCTTTGCCCGAAAGAGGCCTCATCAAACGCCTCATTCACTAGATCTTTCTGAGCTGCCATCGGTAGGAAGTCATGAGCCAGGCAAGGGTCTGGATTCAGACCTGTTTTAGAGCGCTCGGTGCCTTTTCCTGTAGCATCCCCGTTAAAGCCCTCTACCGACATGTGAGGTGGGTATCCTCTCCTCCTCTCTCTTCCTGTGCCAGGGTAAGGAGCAGAAGACAGAGGAGTGGAGGCAAAGGCAAGTAGAATGCAGTGGTTCTCCCTGCCCTGACTCCATGTTCTCTCAGTTCTCTGAGGCCGCGGAGCTGAGAGATGACACAACAGGAGCCAGGAGTCCAGGCTCCCTGATCCCAGGTCCTTCCACCACACGGCGTCTCAGCCTCCCTAGAACATTCCAGCTTTGTCTTGCTTTACACAGGACCATGCCATCCCAAGTCAGCGAACATCCCCTGGAGTAGCCCAGGCCTGTCCTCAGGGCAAACACACACCTTCTGGCCATCATTGTGGGCGTCTGGGCTTCGGAATCCGGCATCCCAAGACAGGGTTTTCAGCCGAGAAACAGGAGGGACCCTGGCTTTACAGGCACGGGGCTCTGATGGCAGTGTCCTTTAGAGATGGTGCCCCATTATCAAGGTTCTCCGGCAGGTCCTGAATACTGTTGTCACACTTGTGTTTGCAACTCTCCCCCTCTTAAAATAAAACATACGCTGATTTGCTTTTGTAAGGTGCCCAAGTTGCACACAACCATGGACGCTTCCCCCAGAAAGGACAAGAGCAGGCAGTCTATGGGCAGACGTGATTGCTCCCCAGCCTGTGAGTGATTTCTTTCCTTTCAAATATTTCACTGAGACTGGAGTCTGAGCTCAAAGTCATGATCATCTGAAAAACTACCTGGGGGTTAATGGGCATCAGTCTGGGGTGGCCAAGTCCCACAGGAAAGAGGCTGTTCTGCATGTTCAGCCTGTGATCAGCGGAGGGGGAGAAGGTCAAGTGCAGGTGGAAGGGAGAAAGGAAGGGTCACTGGACCCTGCACACCAGAATGTGGAGAGGAGGAGGGGAGACGGCGGTCAGCTGGTCTCTAGACTCCCAGGGGCCAAACCAAACCTGTGACGTCACCTCCTCCCTCTTTGCTTGGGGGTTCCTGACAAACCAGCCGTGAGTTGGCACGTTGAAGACTAGACATCGTGGGCTTCCCTCTCTGGCAGGGAGGACAAAAGGATCCGCAGACAGCAAGAAAAGCAGGGCACTTCCAGGGTGCGCCGTGCCTCCCCGGGCTGCAGAGCTTGCCCAGGCTGAGTGCCTGTTTCCAATGAGCTGGGAGCCTGGAGAGCGGAGCCCTGGGCCAAGGTCACGTTGCACATGGTCAGTAGCACCAGGATCCACGCCCAGTCCTCCCAACTCAGTGCAGGGCTGTCCTGCCGCGTTTGAGGAGCTCGGCTGAGTGCTCCTGTACGGCTGCCCTACAAAGGCTGTCAGAACGAGGCCCTAACCACAAGAGGGGCCTGAGACGGAGGCCTGGAGGGACAGTGTAACTAGGTCATTTCCGTGCTGCGTGCCGGCAGCGAGCCTGGCTGCGGGGAGTGCTGGACTCTGTCCTGTCCTCAAGCAGGCCTGATCTTGGAGCCAGCCATCTGTCTGAAGGGGTGTGGGACCGTTAAATCTGCCTGCCAGAGGCAGAGGGATGGACGAGGATGGCCCACTAGGGCTGTGCAGGGAGCCCCTGGGCCCAACTCCCTGCCCACAGCTATCCCTCCCCACCCTTCCCCAGGCCAGCGGGGCCCCTGCTCAGCTGCAGTAACCAGGCTGGCCCTTCAGGCTGGCCCTGAGCTTGAGATCCGCCTCGCCCAGGATAAAGGGCTAGCCTGGCGCCGGTCCTGTGGCCCAGGCTCTGCAGACAGAGGGTGAGCTTCAGGGCCAGGGCCCTCGCTGGGTGGCAGGAGTGCCTCTCAGAGCCTGTCACTGCAGCTAAGCACATCATCTTGGGAGCTAAGACTTTCTGGATCCAAATCTCAGCTTCCCAGCTGAGGAGAAGCACCAGTTCTAAGACCACAGTTTGTCTACCTATGGAACGACTCATGGATTTGTTTGGAGCATTAAATGAGATAATCCATACAGAGGCTCAGCCTGGTGCCTGCTTAGGGTCAGCACTCAATAAACAGCAGCTGTTTTTGTCAGAGGCCCCTCTCACCTGGCTCCTCCACCCACGGGTGTCTCTTCCTCTTGGACTGTGGTCGTGTGACCCCTGTTTTATGATGGAGCCTCCCCACCCCCACTCCACACAGTGCCACTGCAGCCCCCATAGAGCCGTCTGGCTCACTTCACAGACACACCCTGGCAGCTGGCCAGTGGACTTCCTGCTCCCCAGGCCTGTCTCCCCAGGTTGGCCTCTGCCCTCTGCCCTCCGCCCCAGACCCCGAAGCCCAGCCTCCACCCAGGTGTTGTGAAAACCCCGTGCTGAGATGGGCTTCTGACCGAGTGCCCCTGGAGCTGCACCTGGCTGGGACGGTCACCCCCACTCGCTCCCACTAGGGGAAGGGCAAGCTGGAACCCGTCCCATACCCTCAGGGGAGGACAGGGCCTCTCTCTTGAGGCCTGCAGTGACTATGTCCCCGCAACAGAACCCACTTTAGGTTTAGGCAGAGAGAAGGTTCTCGGTCCCCACAACCGAGAGAACATGGAGGCAGGGCGGGAGAACCACTCATTCTCTTGCCTCTGCCCAGCTCCTCTCTCCTCTCCCCAGTCACTTCTCTAAAGCAATATTTCTCAAACTCTCTGTGTGGAGGGTCCAATTGTTTCTTTTCACCCAACTCCTGTGGACCAATGCTTTTGTAAAATAGTTTAAAAAAATCACAAAATGGAAATGGGATTCCAGTGTCACGGCAGCGTGAAGTCACCATAATGTTTCTTAAGCAATTTCAGTTCCTGTTCGCGTCCATTCTGCAGACCCCACCAGCCCCTGGCCCCAATCACGAGTAGGTTCTATCCCTGGAAGGAACAAAACCTCAGGGAGCCCACCTGCCCGTGGCCACCTGGGGTCTGTGTCCTGTCTGTCACTGGGCAGCCCTGCCCCACCTGAAGCACGCCAGGGGAAGGTGCAGGGAAGGCGCGGTGCAGGATGTGCCAGGCGGTGGGCACCCCATCCCCTGAGAGTCCAGGGCCCAGGGGCATGAGCCCCACCCGCAGCCCTTACCATTCCATGCCGGCCCTGTTGATCTCCTCCCACCAGCACTCCGTGGGCTCCCCCAGGCGCTGCGGTGTGGGCATGCAGGCATAGTTCCACTGCCGGTCAGAGCCCTCCTTCTTGCTGAAGATGCTCCTCACGGCCACCACGACCTGCCCGTGGGGACACTGGAAGCTGAAGCCCTGCCGGTTCAGGTTCACCCACCCGTCGTCGCTATAGTCCTGGTACTGCTGGTACGGGTACCAGTCGCCATACTGGCCCCAGGCCACGGTGACCAGCGGCAGGAGCACCCACAGGACAGTGAGGTCCATGCTTGCTGGCGTTTGGCAAAAAAATGTCACCCTAGGTCTGCCGGGCCGACTTTTATTCAGCTGCCGTCGACATGTGGCTTCCAGATGTGGGTGAACGGGGTCCAACTGCAGTGTGTCATCGCTTAAGTGAAACTTTTCCACGCTGAGAAATTGGCCGTAAGTACATCCAGCTTGTTTTAAGGTGGAATTCTAGGAACAGGCAGGGAGCGTGTGGGCTGGAGAAAGTCCCCGGAGAGAGGAGGACTCTGTAGACAGATGACAAGAGCCAACTGGCCCTCTGCCCCTAGGAACACTGGCCTGGAAAAGCCCCTGTCTCTCGGCACGCCACCCCCTGCCACGCCACCCCCTGCCATGCCACCCCTCACTGCCAACCCCTGGACCTGTGCTCCACACAGCCCCTGTCACAGAGATGTCCACAGTGCTATCTCAAAAGGCAAAAATAGTGGGAAGAAGGACAGCGTCACCCACAGCCCTGCAAACCTGGGTGCCTGGTCTTAGCCCAACACCATTGAACCCCAAGTCCAAGTGTGGGTGTCCTGGTGGCAGGGTGGCTCTCGGGAGGCCCGAGCTGCCTATGGAAGTACTGTGGCCTGTGGAAAGATCAGTCGGCATGATTCCACCCTTGAGCATCTGCTATCGGACCCGCCCACATCTAGAAACTGCTCTGCTCTCAGATTACACCATGGGTTAAGTCTGAATAAACCACTTTTACCCTTCACTGTCCTTTCCTTCACACTGAGTTGTCTCTTGTTGAGGTACAATTTATATGTAATAAAGTCTCCTTTGTGACCTTTGGCATTCAGTTGGGTAAGCAGCACCGTAATCAAGGTAAAGGGTCCTGTCAATCCCACGCACCCCTCTGTCCCTTGCAGCCAGGCCTTTACGAATCCCGGGTCCCTGGACACAGTGACCTACTTTCTGTCCCTGTAGTCTTGCCTGTTCCAATGTCAAACGAATGGAATCAAATCTGCGTACCCCGTGTGTCCTTCTTGTCCTTAGCGTACTGCTCTTCAGGTCCACCGTGCTGTGCTGTAGTTCAGTTCTGTTATTTCTGAGGAGGGTTCCCTGGTAAGGATGAACCCCAGGTAGTTCATACCTTTACCATTTGAAGGGCATTTGGTCGTTTTCAGGATTTGAAAGTTAATTATGTAAAATTACATAGACATAATTATAAACAAAGTTGCTACAAACATGTACAGGTGTTTGTGTGAAGGGTGAACAAATTTTTTGTTTCATTTGGGTAAATACCTGGATTGGGATTGCTGCATCATAAGGTACATGACATTGTGGTTATCGACTGATCATACCTGAAGAGCCATGAATCTCCTTCAGTGCCAACTCCTGAGCTCTATCTCTTCTTTAAACATGTTTTACAGTGGGTTTTCAAAATTTTTTTTAGTTATTGTTGGACCTTTATTTTATTTATTTATATGCAGTGCTGAGAATCAAGGCCAGTGCCTCACACATGCTAGGCAAGTGCTCTACCACTGAGCCCCAACCCAGCCCTCCAGGTGGTTCTTATTCACACCAATGTTTAAGAACCACTATTCTCAAGAAGGTAGAGTCAGTGAAAAATTATCCTCTGAGTCTCACCCTGGCCCTACCCATAGCCCACTTCCCAAGAGGCATTCAGGCCAGATTAAAGATCCTCTTAAAGGAGAACCAAAGTCACACCTGGGAGTTAAGCCACTGTGTGTGTGTGTGCACATTTATGTGCATGTGTGCGAGTGTGTGTGTGTGTGTGAATATGCCCTGATGATCATGAACAGGTGAACAGGTGTGTGAGTCCCAGTCTGGTTCTCAGCACCACCTTCTCCCACTAATCTATTCTGTTCCTAAGTAACCATCTGGTGCTCCTAACTGGACACCTCCCAGCTGAGAGAGAACTCAGATTCTGAGGGTGGTTCCCACCATGGTCTGAGCCACCCCCACACCACTGCTCAGTCCAGAGGCCTCCGAGCAAGGCCCAAATGATGGCATCCTTGGAAAGCTCCTGGTCTGGTTCTCCTGCATGGTCAGGGCTGAGGACCATGACTCTAAAGTGGTTTTTTTGTTGTTTTTTTTTTAACCATCCTGATGCTCATGAGCTGTATCCTGCAATCAGGGCATGGCTTATGAGAAATTGTAAACCTTAAAGAGCTCCATGAGACAGTGCAAATCACTGTAAGCATTTATCCTTATCATCCATTTATTTTCCAACCATTTCCACACCCTGCCTGGTCCACGTTCTCTGCAGACCCCTCCTGTTTGACAATCAGGCTGCTGTGACAGGACTTCCTGTAATGTGCAAAAGCAAATGCTTCATACTTGAGGCCTATTTGGGTGTAGATTCCTGCTGCATAGCGTGGAAAGCAACTCAGCTCTTGCAGTGCCTCGGGGGACTCCAGAGACCGCAGAGGCTCTGCTAGTGTTGAAAGCCAGGCAGAAAGTGGTTTCCGAGAGCAGGGATAAGAACTCTGGTTTAATGCACTGATAGTCACCAGGCGTTTCAACCAGGTGAGCAGATTGTCTTCCTCACGACTTTATGGCATGTACCAACGAGGCATTGTGGGGATGCATTTTTCACAGAGAAGGAAACTGTGGTCCCAGAATGTTTTGGACCAAATGCCTAGAGCTGGAAGGACATGACTCCCAGTCTTCTGGGTCCTTCTCTGCAATCACTCCCATCATTCCATCAAAACTGTGGTCACTGATTATAACTCAACATTTAGAAATTGCCAAATAAAATAGTTTTTCATATCTTCACACCTAATTTTCACTGTTGATTTCTGCAGTTATTTGCCAAGTGCACTGGACAGGCCCTGGGACTAAATCTTAATGAGCGGTTTTCAGGGTGTGGTCCTGGGGCAAGCAGCATCAGCAACACCTGATTGTTAGAAATGCAGATTCTCTGGCCCCACTCAGACCTACTGAATCAGTGGCTCTGGCAGTATGTCCTAACAGGCCCCCCAGGGGTCCAAAGCATGTTAAAAGTGGAAAACACTGTGTAGAAGATACCGGGAGTACTTGACCCAAATTCCAGAAGTCACTAGGTGGGTAGGTCGGGAAGCCTGTCTGACCCAACTCATCCCTCGTCACTCCAGAGCCCATGCTTGTGACCACTGGACCTTAGCACCTCCCCAAAGCTGAAGGAAATGGAAACATTTCTCCCTAGAGTATCGAGGTGGTGGAGCTGAAGAAAGTGTGGCTGCAGGAGACTTCCTGCTTCCCCTTCCTGCCTGACGAGGGGACCTAGACCCTCTTTTTCTGGAGATGACTTTCATCAGCTCAGAGCCAGAGGGATCTGCAGCAGGGCTGTCTCCCCTAAGCCTCCCCAGGTGCTTGCTTTAGGGGCTGTTCCTGCCCTCCTTTGTCACCGTGCTCCACCATTTACCACGCTCTGTCTTAAGGGAACAGAAGCGTCTGGCTCTGGCGGGTCTCAGTCTTCACTGTCCCGTGGGGATGCCCACGTGGACCTACGCCGAGGACCTGCACGCTCCTCTCTTAACCTGCCTGTGCTAATTCCATCTCTAGACCCAGCTAAGGACCCGAGTGGAACTGAGCGCAGGAGAGGCCACCTCCCGCCCTCAGCTTCGGAAAGAGAGGCTCTGGACTCGGCCAATGTGCACTTGAAAGCCTGCGGGACCGGCTGCCTCTTCTTCCTCCTCTTCCTCCTCCTCCACTTTCTTTCCCTTCTTCTCCTGTTTTTCCTTCGTGTTCTGCAGCTTTCTTGAGATCGTTCACACACCAGACAATTCTCCGTTAAGGTCCAGAATCCAAAGGTCTTAGTGTATTCGCGAGGCGTACAACCACCACCAAATCCGCCTTGGAATGTATGATCCGGTTCTGGGGATTCAACCCGCGGCTCCGCCCCTGAGCTATGGCCCAGCACTTCTTTATAAAACATGGCCGTAGCTCTCGGGTCCTGAGCACGGTCTGCGGATCCATGCTTCCAGGAGCTCTGTGGCAAGCGTCTGCTGAACCACCTGTGCTCCTTCCAGCTCCACGTGTGGCTGAGGAAGGTCCTGGGCACCTCCTCACTCCCTAGTGGGCTGCCCTCTGCCCAGCCCTCCACCCCGCACGACTCTGCTTCCCTTAGGTCTTTATGGAACCCACTGTCATGCCCCCTGGGTGACCCCTGGGGTTTTCCCCTCTGGAGGTGGCAGGAGAACTGGTGAGAACTGAGTTGAGGAGAAAGAGGAGAGCAGATTGGGAGGGGTGGAACAAGGCGGCCTTACTCTGCCCCGCATTTTGCTCCACCTTCGATGGACCAATTACCCTCCCAACAACTCCAGGATGACCATTTTGTGGAGGAAGGTCCAGAGGTCAATTTTCCCAGCTAGCACACAGGACTGGATTTCCTCCGTTTGATTTCCTTAGTGAGGAGACTCTATTATCCCAGGTGCCAAATAGCCGTGGCAGGGCCTCAGAACAGTAGCAGATGGTCCTGGGAGGAGCAGGGGGTTCCTGGAATCCAAACGTCTGAGTAAGGACCCCGTGAGTAAGCGAAAGTGACACGGCTCCTGGCAGCCTCAGAGCCGGCCTGCTCGCTCCTGCCCAGAAGCAGCCGTGGGCAGCAGAGTGGGCCCGGTATTGCAGAGTGCGGTTTAAAGTGTGACCTGCAGTCCAGTGGAGGCCACCATTCAGGCATGGCAGGCCTGCAGCACCGGGAGCCCAGGTGCCGACCTGTCACCCTCAGCAGCCAGGCCCAGGCATGGAGCAGCTGCGGGCTGCAGAAGCCGGCTCCACACAGCAGTACAGGCCAGGACCTGCAAGAATAGACCACCCCATGACCTCAGCCCCCCACTCTCTGACCCTGGGAGAGGACAGAAGTGGGGCAGAGCTGAATGGAAGTTGACCAGCAGCATCGTTACCTTTCCAAACCCAAATTGGCCTATGTTTGACCCAAGTGCTACCTAAACCCTAGGCTAGCTCATGGGTTGGGGAAAATCTGTTATAGGATTCCCTCTTGCGGTGCAAGAGTTGTGTTTCTTTTCGTCAGTAAATTCTACTCTTTCTCTCACTCATCCTGGTTTGTGGATTTCATTCTTTGAATCTGTGAGTCAAGAACCCAGAAAGAAGGAAAGCTGACAGTGAGTTGCTGAGTTCTCTGAAATACTGAAGGGCACAGCCCACCTTTGAGAGCTACGACCTGTCCTAGACCCCACCTGCCCACAGACGCAGAGAAATGCACTCTCACCTGCCAGCAGAAGCACGGAATTGAGTTTCACCCCTGAACTTGTTTCAGAAGGACTTCAGACCAGGTTCTCTCTACTGTGGTCACTGATGTGTTTGGTTTTGTTGAGGAGACTACACTGGGCACTGTAGAATGTTGGACACTTGCCCAGCCTCTAGCCACGAGACATCAACGTATCTCTACTGGTCCTGTTGTGACCGTTACAGGTGTCTCCAGACATTGCTGAAAGTCCCCCTGGGAACAAAAGCATTTCTGGTTAAGAATCACTGAGGTAGGTAAGTCTGAGACCTCTGCTGTATCTGTACAATGGGAGGTGATCACAGTACTTGCCACTCACCCAAAGAGAATTGTGGGAACCCACCAAGTAATGGTTCTGCCCGGCCTCCGTAAAGGGCAGAGCTTGATACAAATGTAGATTGTCATTATGCCTCAGAGAAGTACCAGAAACCGAAGCTGAGCGGATCATCACGTAAATCAGTGTAATGAGCAGCCCTGGGGCTCGCAGGGCAGCCTGCGTTCTTGTGTGGACAGTAACCGCAGGGTTTGGGGAGTGAGCAAGGCCAGGAGGAGGTGGCTTCACCACTCTCAGAGAACAGGGGAGGCTGGGAGGCTCTGGGGCAGCCCCAGGTAGAGAAGCCACATTGATGGAGACAGGAACCAGGATAGTGGCAGGGAGGGTGTCAGGACAGGTGACACTGAACCACATCAGCTCTGATGCCCAAGGAGGGAGGCTTCCAGGCCTGAGTGTGGTATTACAGTCCTGGGTCGAGACGTGGGCTGCTGGAGATGACCTGCAGTGAACGCAGCGTGTGCTCCTAAGACGAGCAACAGGTATCAGAAGACCTTCTACAACCTGGGGCCCATGACCCACTGGGGCACATGCTAAAGGAATGTCCTTTGGGGACATTAGGGTACAAACATGGGGAAAGAGAACACAATTAAATCAGAAAGCATGTATGTGACGTTATTCCAAGACAAATTTCCTAATTTGAAATCAGCTTTATAGGTGTTTGATCTGAAGTTTATAAAATAAACTACACTACCTTTCATTTGTGTAGCATTTTGCATACACAATCCAGCAGGTAGTAGGAACTCAATAAATATTTATTCTTTTCTATTTTCAGAGAAAATGATCAATAATGAACGGCACACCAGGTGGCCCTCAGTTTGTCTTTGCATTAAAGGAGGTAGTAACGCTGGCTTCACCATCTCCATTTCATCTATTTAGAACAGGCTCTGGGAGGTAGAGCTACGCCCAGAGTCAGAGAGCACTGGGCGATCGGATCCAGACACAGCAAACCCACGTATCCCAGTTCCAGATCAGGATCTCAAAGCACCCCACATTGTCCCACACGAATCCGAAGGAACCCTGCCAGGTCTCCCAGACTTGGCATTAGAGATTTGGTGGATATGTCCTTTAGGGAGGCAAGGAGGCTGAACCTCAGTGTTGGAAGAGCAGGATCACAAACATTGAGCAACCCCAACCCTCTGATCCTCTTGACTGGAGGCAAAAGGGGCCAGGACTTGGCCAAAGTAGCGTTCCTGAAACAAACTCCCTCCAGAGAAGACGAACCACCTTCATCACAATCATGTACAAGTGGCAAAGGCAGATTCTTGAGTTCCTGGCCACCCTAGTGGAGTAGACCCTGGAGATGGGGCCCTGGAATTGGCCTTTTTCAGTAGCTCTTCCATGACTTTTATGCACAGCAAAGTCTAGGAGCAAAATCGAAGGTGCATATTTATTTCTTGAGGATGTTTCTCACTTCATATTCTTCCCCAGGTTTGAGACAGAACAAGACAAGTCTCTGGTGCCCGTGGTCCACTCTGGGCAAAGCACAGGGGCTCCTGTGGCTCTGTGGCACGTGGGCTGGGCTCAGGGCCTTGCACCGTCATCCTCTTTCAGGAAGCCCACCTGCCTCCCGCGGACACTGCCCACGCACAGTGACTGTGGAGCTGGGGCTGAAGCACAGGAAGCCGCCGGCCTCCTCCACCCCCAGCAGCCTGGAGCCCCACACTGCGCACTAATTAGTTCTATTTTCTACTCCAGCTTCTTAAAATGCTGCAATATTAACACCTACCAAAATAATTCCCCTCCCTACGTCAATGAGCGGGCTGCACCTAAACAGAAGCACTGGGAGACTGCAGCACTTCCTGCTGTGTTGTCGGAGCCTGCAGGAGTGTGTGTGTGTGTGTGTGTTTACACACATTCATGCACTTACACGTACACGCACATGCTTTTCTTCCAATTTATCATGACAATTTAATGAGACAATACATGAAAGTCCTTAGAACAAAGCCTATTACTTAAGACAAAAAGTGTATTTTGCAAGAACTAGGGGAAAAGGGTCAAAATCTCAGTTCCGTTGCTGGCTCCTGCTAGGCAAGCCCTGGTGGGCAGTGGCTGGGCCTCTGCACACAGCCTTGGCTGCTGTCGGCTGACCCTTCTTCCAAAGTAGATGCTCCCTACGCCTGCTGCTTCAGGGTTGGGGTAATATCCCAGTGGCTTCAGGGGTAGCTGGCCTGGGCTGCTCCTGACTGACCACTTCTCACATCCTAGTGTCTGACCTTTTCCCTCAGGAAGTCAAGGGCAAATCTTCTCCTGAAAATGCACGGGGACTCCCTCTGGTTTGTCCTTGTGTGTGTGGGTCAGGTCCCCCCAGCCCATGGGATCCCTACTGAGCGAAGGGAGCAGGCCCTGCTAGCTGCCTGCTTGTGTCCATGTCTGACTGTGCACACCCTTCTTCATACTCTTCAGCAGACACATCACCCCAACTTTACAAACAAGTGACCGAGGCTTAGAGAGAAACCTGCCCGGGTCATCAACTGGGGGAGAGGGTCTGTCTGGGCCTCTTAGAACACAGTGCTCGCGCTCTCAAAACGGCGAGTGTCTTGAGATGGCCTGGGGATTGCCTGAGGAGCTTGTAGCCAGAACCCTGGACCCGGAGCCCTCCACAGACTGACGAGGTCTGGGGAGGAGCGGGAGAGAGTCTGCTGTGTGTCTGCCGCCTCTGCCCGGGGTGCTCATCTTACACTCTGCACAAACCTCCTTCCCAGCCCTCTTGGCAATCTCAACTTTCTATTCATTTGTGTGATTATTCGATAACATCTGACTCCCCACACTAGACTGTAAGTTCCAAGAGGGCCAGTCCTGGGCCTGTTCACGCACACTGGGGTTTCTTCAGTGGAGAGTGGGTTCCTGGTACATTGCTGACATTCAATACTTAACTTATCAGATGTCTGGTGACCAAAATCAGGAATAGGGACCAAATGACCCCTGAGGTCACATTCAGTCTTTTGGCTCTATGAATGCCATCTACCTTCAGGAGCAAGGAGCAAATTCTGTATGATGCTTCCCAAGAGACCAGATTCAGATGAAGAAGTAGCTCAGGAGGCACAGCTTTCCTGACATCACTGGTTGACAGATGACCCCAGGATATCTGAGCAGCTGCTGTCCACTGAGCTGGGAGATGAGCCATCTGAAAGCAGGGAACGTGCTTGCTGTGGGCACCAGTGTTTCCCCAGAGCCCAGATCAGAGATTCTGTCTTGATGGTAGAGGCTGGAGCACATCTTCTTGCACGGATGATTGAAATAGGCCACCATCCATGAAGTACAAGCATGTTCTACTCCTCCTTTCTCAGTTCATATCCCTCTCCTCTCAAAAGTGCTTTTAGGAGTCACTGAAGCAAGACTTGAAATATGTGTCCTTCTGGCTAGTGACATTACAGAGAAAATGATCAACAATGAACGGCACACCATGTGGCAACATCCCAAATGAGATAGCTTTGGGGGGGGGGAATGAAGTTCATGGAGCGAAGAGGCAAGGGTGCAAAAAATGCTATGCTTTGTAAACCAAAACAAGCAAAGCTTCAAAGAAAAGCATCAAAAGGATTTGCACAAAAATTCAAACTTCTGGTCTTTTTGACTCATAAATATAAAAAAATGGAGTGGCTTGCAAGATTTAACGTCCTCTCCACCTACATATGAGCACACGTGTGCTTCATGAGATGCACCCAAACCTGCTTAGATCACCTCTGCATCAACATGTCTATTTTTTTTTGTGACAATATGGCTAGATCAAATGCATGGCAACTAGTAATCCTCAGTAGCTAACAAATGGCTTAATTCTGATAAACTCAGTAATCTAGTTATCAATATATCCTGAGACATTCTGACTCTCAGGATGCCTCCCCGAGTCCCCAGAAGGTCTTGGCTGTCTCTTGGGCAAGGACGTGCTACTCTGTTATTTCAGAGCAGCGAGAGCCCTGGTGCTTTCTTAAGGCCTGGTGTAGGGAGTTTGGGTTAAATAGTGTCCTCCCAACATTTCTGCAAACCCAGAACCTTGAAATGTGACCTCATTTGGGATAAAGATCTTGCATACACAATTAGTTAAGAGTCACAAGATTAACTAGGTTAAGATCCTGAGGTTCTTAACTAATCATCCTGATCACCTTAATGAACTCATCCTGGATTAGGTTGGACCTGTGGGCTGAGAGGTGACGTCTTATAAGAGAAGAAAGGGACACACAGGGACAGAGTCTGGAGGAGGCGAGGCAGGACCCTGGCCTGGAGCCTAGGAGGGACCACGACCCTGACCACACCTCGGTTGGTGTGTGTGGTTCCTGGCCAACTAGATACATACTCTTTTCACTTTCCTGGCATGGAAGAGGAAGTACACTCCAGAATGGTGAGAGAAGACATTGCTGTTGTTCTAAGGCACAGGTTTGTGGTAATGTGCTATGGCAGCCCTAGAGAACTAATGCGTCTAGATGCTAAGGGGTCTACCATGGGGGGGCATAGTCATCCTCCCAGCTCCTGGTGGGACAGGCACAATCCTTGCCAGCCTCCTCGGGTCCCCTGGGGCACTTCTCTCTGACTCACCTGCAGGTGGGTTTGCACAGATCCAAGAAGAGGTTCCCAGACTCTGCCATCCCCGTCCACTGACTTGTCTGGTGATCAAGAGCCACACGCGTACGCACTGATTTCAGCACCTGAAACAGGCCCACGAAACATCAAGAGGCGCTTCCAGAGACCTGTGATTTCAAAATTCCATATTTAAAGCACACTTCTGCAAGCCAGAGACACGGAGGGTGAGGGTCTGAGGACAGACGACTTCAGCAGCCCCGCTCCGCAGAGGAAGCCGAGCCGCTGCGAGCAGTGCGTCCCAACAGCAGGCACCTGAGGACCCCCACCAAGCGCCTCCCTTCTTTGGGTCTCCATCTGCACCCTGGGTGTAGGCATGTCCCTCTCCTGGCCTGAGACTGACAAGCGGGGCCACGTGGTGGGAAGGGCAGGACTTCCCTAGGCTACAAGAAAGGAACCAGGCTCTGCCACGTCAGCAAATCCCTCACACAGGACATCAACAAGCATGATTGTGTCGCAGCTGGAAGGGACAAGAACTGAGGCAGCAGGTGTCCCTGGGGCTGAGATGGGAGGTGAGGAGCCTGGAAGACCACCAAGGTCTGAAGGTTCTCCTCCATGTCAGGCATAGGGCCAATAATTTGAATCCGCCAACTAGCCACCCGTCGGAATCATGAACAGCGTTAAGGGGAGAACATTTCCTTTGGTAAGCACATGGCAGTGGACCCATGCTCAAGAAGTGTGGGATACAGTGTGTGATAGTACCTCACATGTTACGGGAACGGGCTTCTATCCCCTTCATCCTACCTTCCTGTCTAGAAGGTACTTTGATAGCAATTACCCCGATGGCTCAAACACTTCAATGGCACTGATTTCTAGAACGACTTTACTGGATTGTTTATGAGTAATCCTTTCTCACTCTGAGCAGGGTTGCATGAGTGCTCTACCTAGACGACTACACCTTTTCCACCCCTGCATTTTCCCACCCAGGAATGTAATGTATTTGTGCATTTATTAAAGCAAAGCATGGACTAGATCTTGCTGGAGTCTCTGGGCTTCAGTTTCCTCGTTTGTTAAATAAGGAGATGGAAGTAGATGAGAAGAAATCTCCAACTCAAACATTCACTGATTCTACATTTAAAATATATTCTTTTCAAAATACTTTTTTAGCATCGGCAAAACTTCTGTTTCAGAAACCTTCCAGTCACTATGGAATTATCCATCAGCTGGTTCTTCTGTGCTTTTGATAGTGAGAGTTGCCTAATAAACTCCTGCATAGTTAGGCTCCCCTACAGGTTCCTGGGCATAGACTTGTTCCTGGCCAACTAGATCCACACTCTTTTCACTTTTCTGGCTTGGAAAAGGAATACGCTGGAAAAGTCTCCCCAGTGCCTTGAAATCATGGGAATCTGCTCTGCTCCCTTTGAAGAGTTGGACATTCTGCTACAGATGGATTTAAGGGTAATAAAACCTAGGTTGAGCTCTGATGGCCTAACAGAGTCCACAGGTATCGCTGTGGATGGCCCCTTTATCACTCCTCATCAAGACACCAGGAGCAGCCCCAGGATACGTCGTGAGAGAATGACGAGAGTGTGGGTTGTCATTTATGGCAAGTTCAAGTCAAGCTCCTCAAGTGACTCTACTTCATTCTTCTGTGCCAGTTCACCATCCAACTGCTCGTATTCCAACTGACGTGGGAAGGCGATTTGATGAAAAGATCTAGGAGTCATTTCCCCCATTTCTCTTTATTGCCTCTGGTCCTGGTTGGAGACAGGCAGGAAGTGAGGTACAGCCATAGTTAAAAACCCAGGCAGTCTTTGATCAGGTTTGCAGAGCCTCCTCTCTCTCTAATGGTTTAGAAGGTGGAAGGAAATCCCCAGACGTGACATCAAATACCTGCCCTGAGACCACATTTCCTTCCACAGTTTGTCCAGTGAACGTGGACAGCTCAGAAAGCTTTCCACCTCCTGGCTGTTGGAAACCTTCTCTGATAAGCTGGTGTGTGGTGGCGGGGGGAGCAGGGTGGGCGGGGGGCTCCTGGGTTGGTGAGAACTGCCTTTGGCTGCTTGGACTCTAAGCCAGTGTCCACCCAGCTGCACGGCGCGGACAGCAGCAGCGCCTGCTTCCCAGCAGCCTTGTGAGCAGGGGTGAAGTGCAGGTGCAGAGCTCAAGGCCTGGTGGTCGGCACTCAGTACCCAACACCTATCCACTGTGGGTGCAACAAGAGCTCAGCTCCGTGTCTCCTCCTCATGGGGACTTCCCTCATCACCGCAGAGGCACTTCTCTCAGGGCTGCCATGACACGGTGTTTGTGGTGTTTCTGTTCAGCTTGAAGTTGTCTTGCACTGTGTTAAAATTAGTAGCTTATATGAAACTCCCAAAGATAATGTCTTCCCACCAGGAGCTCCTCACAGTCGGTGGGGACACACAGAGAAGGCTCAAAGCCACTTGTGAACTGATCTGAAAGGACGGCTCAAAACAGAAAGCTCCTTTTGCAAAACTAGAAGAGAGGCTCTGTGTCTCCCCAACAGCAACGGAGGCAGCGAGACGCAAACAGGTTTAACAGTCACCCAGACGAGGGGTGGCCAAGAGACCGAGAGGGAGAAGAGACTGAATCACACAAGCAAAAATTCCCATATGAGGGAAACCACTAGGAAAAATGTTGACGCACTGGAATGAACGCTGCTTCAACTCCCAGCGTTAACAGGATTGAGGAGCCATTAGGAGAGCATTAATGTGGATGAACTGGGCAACGTGCCCCTGGTTTGCAAGGAAAGGGGATCACGAGCACTCAGCTGCTGACAGGCAGTTTAACCTTTCAAGTCCAACCTATCTGCTCACCAGCTGAAGGCAACTGCTTCCATGCGTGGGAGAAATAAATATTCATTGGTGGGTCACTCACTACTAATTTTTACAGGCCCTGCAATTTGTAGCTCTGTGTACAGTCAGCGTCCCGCTGACTGGGAGGAGGACGGGGAGGAGCACGGGGAGGAGGACGGGGAGGAGGACGGGGAGGAGGACGGGGAGGCGGAGGGAGAGGGGAGGCTGGAGACTGAACCTCTGCAGGTTTCCCCGCACACCACTCCCTCCTCTTCTGTGACATTTCATCTTCTCGGCTTTTGTCCAAGACAGTGTGTGTGCAAACGCCTGCCGTCTGACAGACAGGCTGGGTGAGAACCGCGTAGATGAGGGCTGGTTACAGGCCTCTTCTCCACGAAACGAAAGCAGGCAGTGCCTCCCCAGCTCCAGGGCCTCCTCAACAGAGACTAAGCACTGGCCACGAGGCCGGGCATGAGAGTGGATCAAGTGCGGGCAGGAGGGAGGCCAGCAGGGCTTATTCCAGCACAGGCCCAGCCCTGTCCCGGGTCAGGGCCAAATCGTGTTGACCTTGGAAATGACTAAGACATGCTCCAGCTACTCCTCAGCATGAAAAGGCCACCTAACAGTCAGGGTGGAAACAGCACTTAGAAAAACCAACTTTAGTGTCTACTGTTGGCCTGAAAGTTCCAGGGGCACTGCCGAGGGTGGAAATGGCTCTAATTCCACCTTGTCCTGCCTGGCTCTGCCTTACCCTCTGGAGAGAGCAGGTGAGCTGCTTAGCCATTCAGGGTTGGTGAGTAATTGGGAAAATGAGGAAGTTGAAGTAGATCATCTCCAACATGACGCTCGTAACACTTGGAGAGAATAAGAACTTTCAAAATCTGATGAGAACTGTAAACCTTTTTTCTAGAAGAAAACACATAGATTTGACTTTCAGCATTCACTTTCAGGGAATTGATGGACACACCGAACCCATCCATGGACCCTGGGTCCCTGCTCTCCAGCAGGCTCTCCTAGCATCTTGGGACTATGAATTCTCACCAAAAAGGGGTGATACGCAGGGCACTGGCTTCTGCCCTCAAAAACACCAAGTTTAAATTCAATATTCCAGAGAGTACCAGTTCAAAATTTAAAAAGTCTGGTGTCTTGAATTTTAATTCATACAATATTATAACATTTAAATCAAAGGACTTTAAATTATTGGCCTTAGGTTTCTTATTGAATATTTTATAAATAAAATTAAATTTTCTTAATGCATCAAACTTTCTACTTGCACCAGGATTTCAAAGCAATTTCCCTTGGGGGATAGTGTTTTGGCCTTGGACAGCGAATTTATACAAAATAACCTCACTTTAATGAGAACTAATATTCATTTGCGAGACCCCTTTGGCCCTGTTTGGCACTGTTTCAGAATGTCAGGAAGACAAAGGTAAGGACTGAGCCCTTAGAAGAAGCACTGTGGACACTGTCACCGACTCCCCTTTAGAAATCTATGTAGTGGGCTGGAACACTTTGAGGATGGCTCCAACGCGTGGAATAGGAGCCAGGTCAGGTGGGAGCAAGAGGTGGCCAGCAGGGCCATTTCAGCAGAGGGGAAAAGCCCAAGACCATGTCACACACAGAAGGCAGCCCAGTCTCCACTGGGGTGACATATTGGAGGTCTCAGCCCCTTCTAATTCACATGCGCTTTTTTTGCTAAAAGCTTCCACACCATCTTTTCATTAAAACATTTCCACAGCCTAAGGCAGGTGGGCCCAGGGCGCCTCTGGGACACTCTTTTCCTCCTTTCTCCCATCTTTTGTAAAAAAAAGTGTCAGAATGGAAAGCAGAAATACTTTCCTGTGTTAGTGCCTGAGACCATCATTTCCCTGGGCCAAGGTGTTGAGTCCCCGTCCCCTTTTCTAAGCTGCAAATAGTTTTGGAATGAAGAAATATTGTCACTGTGATAACTTGGTATAATGTGACACACGTTCTCCCAGTCAATGGCTCTCAGCCATCCACATGGGGTATGAAGGGACCAAAGACAGATGAGCAAGGACAGGCACGTTTTGACCTGCATCAGGAAGAGGAGCGGCCCTGAGAGGCAAGGAAGGACACTCACGCTGAGAAGGGACGCCTGGGAGTGGGCAGCAGAGGGTGCCCGGGTGCAGGAGAACGCCGGAGGACCTGGTGACCAGGCACAGGGAAATCTGCCTTCACCTCAAATAATTCCAATCAGTTGACAAAAATGATATGTTCCGCGTGAGTTTGAATGTGTCAGTTATCTTATTTTGAAAACTTTTACACATGGTAGGCAGAAAAATATTTGTGGAATGAATGAAATTATCACCAACACCCCTGAGCCATATGATAACTAAGCTTAAAATCCTCCTCATTAAAATGCAGTTCCAAAGCTGAGGGCCCTAGTGCTGACTGACGTTTATCAGTGATGGTCTGGCCATCTGTCCCAGATGAGTGCCGTCAAGGTCACACTCCGTGGTTCTGCGTGCTGCGCTCCTTTCTAGTTGTAGAATATTTTGTATTCTGTCTTTGCTTTTCATTGTGGCTATGTTGACAATGCACCTGTCACTACTGTTAGTGACAATTAGAGAATTCCTGACAAGTGTCACATTAGATTTGCTCATTTGCATAGGGAGATATTAGCAACGTTTTCATTTTGCAGATTGAGATCCTGGGGCTTCAAGGCCATTCAGTAGCAAGCAGTGGAGCAGGTTCCCAGCCATCATTATGGGCCTCCCAGTCAGGGCTCTCAGCCCTTCAGGTGCCCACGTTCTGCAGCAAGAGGGCCCTCGGTCAAGGTTGCTGATAGGTGGGAGCCAGTTCACGATATAATTGCAATTAGAGTGAAGGGCTCCCTAGGAATAACAGGCACTAAGGACCTGGTGCCAAGGAGGCTGGCTTTGGTCTGGTGTCACTAAAGCTTCCTCTCTGCCAAAGCTGCACCCACGAGAGCCTGCCGCTCCTCAGCGAGACAGGCGACCTGCAGGGTGATCTGCCTCTGCCCTCTGTGCAAAGGTGAGGCCACCCTCAGGTAACCTTGAGGAACGTGCTCTGAACCTTGAAGAATGTGCTCCGTCTCTCCCACTCCTCCCTGGTGCCCCTGGGAACCTACAAAACCAACCTGCCTGGCCCTGCTTTCTGGGCATCCAGGCTCCCCCACCCCACTCCCACCCCCTGCCCTCCCTGGGGAGGAATCTTGCCTCTGGCAGTTCCTGTACTCGCTGCCTCCTCCCAGCCAGCGGGTGGAAACTGCCTGGCGCCAGCCAGGGCTCCAGAACCTCACTGGTTCCTTCCTAGAGCCCTGAATGCAGGGTCTGGCTTGTGCTGGTAACGTCGAACCAGCTAGGGCCGCCAGTCACACCACCCCCGGGAAGCAGCGGGCTCCTGAACTCCAGCCTGTCCAGGGGGAAGGGCCAAGGCGGGAGCCACAGACTTGCTGAGGGACAGAGCTGCTGTTGTTGGCATTTGAAGATGCAGCCTCCTTTAGTCATCCTCACTCTGCTGTGACGGTGACCAGAACAGCCTGAGTCCCCAGCCAAGGAGCTGGGCAGGCGAGGCAGTGGCCAGCTCACCCCCGGGGACGTCAAAGCTGAGGTTGGGAGTCAGTCTTTCCCATGTCAGCCCGTCCTGTGCCCTTGTCTGCAGGGTGCTCACACAGGGCACGCCAGCGCCTGTCCCGGGGAGGCTCCTCTGTCCAGCTGAGGCTGCACTTCGGGTTCACTCTGCGGAGCCAGAGGGGGACTCTAAAACTCCCTCCTGCAAACACCTTGCAGGTGGACAAACTGCCCAAACACTCTAAAACTCCCTCCTGCTGGCCTGCACCCTGCTGCAACTTACTCCCACCCAGGAGACGAGAACCTGTGATTTTGTGCAGTCGCTGTGCCCTGAGGTCAGATCCACCCCCTGCTTGCTATCCTCTGAGCTCCTGAGGTGTCACTGACAAGCCCACCCGTGCTGTTTCCCTGTCCTTCAGAACCTCTGGGTGTGTTGTGGTGCACGGCCTGGGCCCTGGGGGGGGGGGGGTGGTCCCAGGCTGTCCCTTTCTGGCTGAGCAACCTTAGGCAAGTCAGGTCCTCTGAACCTCAGTTTGCTGTATCATTGGCGTGTGGCTAGGGGAAGTCTGTCTATACCGTGCCTCAGTGTCCCCTCTTTAGGAGGGGAGTGATCTGAGACTCCTTCCTGACTATCCATTCTCACAAAAGCTTTACAAATAAATCTGATGGTTGAGAAACAGAGTTCCCTGGGGAACTGTTTCCCAGGGAACCCAACCTAAGATATTTATTACGGGGTTCAAATAATATTTGTAGAAGGCCAGTCAGACACTGGAAGTGGGTAAATCTACCAGCAGAATTAATTCAATTTAATATAAATATCCCTCAAGAGAGGAAAAGGAATAGAACCCTGGCCCCTTTCCATGTTTCATAGGGAAAAATTCCTCAAGACATAGGAGAGACTTAAGTAACTGATGCTACACATAAGGAATTATTTCTTTGAAAGACACACATTTAAATGATTTGCACAGGGCGCGAAAAAGTCCAATGTGACCTTTGTCACGTAACCATCACTCACCAAACTTTAAAGATTCTTTAAAAAGAGAGCAGCGTGGCAGCGTGTAAAATCCAATAGGCCTAAGAATTTTCAAGACAGCATCAGATTTTCATTAATGTTTATCTGACCAAATTAACCAAAAGGAGAGAGGGTGTCTGCCCATCAGTTGGTATCCATCAGGCCCAGTTCAAATGACACTGGTGTCAATTGACCCTTGGATACCAAGGATTCATCATTAACACAAACACCTTGCAGGTGGACAAACTGCCCAAACACCAGGGAGCCCCTCTTCCTCACTCCTCAGGGTCCTGTGTGACAACCCTTGGTCTCATGATAGACTTTCTCCTCTCCCTCTTTATTATTTTCTCTTCATTTTAATATCAGAGGTGTGTCATTTATGGAGAAGTCAGTCCGTTCCTGTGACCTTGGCAACCACCCTTGCTGTAGAAGCCGACTCACCCAGGGAAGTCAATAAAGTCATGACCCTCAAGAGCTGTCCAAGTCTCTAGAAGGGAAAAGACTTCACTGTGAGAGAACAGGAACCAACACTCTCCCACTGTCCACCCCCCACCCACAAAGAAGGTCGACGGGGGAAATGTCTGTCTTGAACTGTAGGTGGAGGGGAAGTATCATCCTCTGAGAATCTGTCGTGGACATTTGGCCCTCCTATTATCAATTTAATTCAACAAAGCGCATGTTGAAATTTTATTTTGAGATAGTATAGCATTGGTAACCTCCTATCATCTCACTAGAACAAACAAATTCTCCAAGGAAGAGCGGCTTTTTCCATGCAAAGTTAAAGCAAACAAGAGTTCACTGAAAAGAGGTGTGAATGAGACCAACAGTGTGGAATCAGACCCGAGAGGACGTCGGCCCTGAAGCACTGCGTGCAGTATATAAAGTGAGTGTATTTAATTTGCGTAAAGATATAAGAGGGGTGTTTAAAAGGGATAAGAGACTGAAATAGCCAGGCAGGTTTAAAGAACAGGAAGCAGAGCCTCTCTAAAAGAGAGTGCAGCTCTTGACACTTAAAAGCCCCTGGGGAGGCGGAGCAGGGGATTGACCAGCCGGGTGTGGACATGGGAGACAGACTTGAAGAGCTAGCCAGAAAGCAGCACTGAGGAACTGTGGGATGGGTGGCATGAAACACGGCCAGCCTGGGTCTAGCTGAGTTCCAGAATGGAATGCAGAAAAGACTGCAGCATCTTGCAGCCTGGGTGGGGACCTGAGCCCAGATCCAGAAGCCCAGATGCGGCCCAGGCTGGCCGAGCCTTTCCCTGCGGTGGATTTCTCCAGACACCACCAGCTTCAGCCTCCTCCAGGGCTCTCTGGGTGGCTGGTGCCCTGGAGGGTTTCTGAGCCCTACTCCACTGTCCCCAGGCTCTGCCTGCACTCCCGTGCCTCTGAGAGAGTTGCTCTGTCTGTCTTGGGGGGACATTAGGCAGGTGCTGCTTTAGCATGCCCTCTGCGCTGAGTTCTAGGTGAGCCTTTCCTGGGCACCCTGCCCCACCCAACAGTGGGTGTCTCTGGCTCCAGTTGTCTCCTTCCCTTCCTGTAGGAGCAGAGTGGTGGTTTGGGGTTGTTTGTTTGGCCCTGCCATGTATTCGTTGGTGACCTGGGGGGACAGGGTGAACTGTTCCTCAGGGAGAGGTTCTGGACGATGTTTCATGCTTTACCTGTGGCCAGCCTATGCCAGCAAAGGATGTCATTCTCCGGTCCTCAGACCTGCCTGGGACCTTCTCAGGAGCACCTGCTCGATGTCCATAGTGAAGAGTCGCTGAGTGGAAACTCTCCTATGGCTTCCCTGGCTGGCTCCATGTCTCACAGGAGCATGAACTTGGTCTTTAGATATTAAAAACAAAACCTGCTTTCTTACTTATGACTTAGGTGGCCCCGTTCCCACACCCCCCCCCCCCCCTGCTCTGCTGCTCATGACTTGGGCTCCAAGCTCAGGACTCCTCCCTCCTGGGGGTCCCTCCAGCTCAGACCAGTTCAGGACTGGTCCAAGGAGTCAGCCTTCCCCAGACTCTTGCCTTTGTTAAACAAGGGGAGTTTTGACTTCTCTATGGAGAAAATTGGGGGAGATTTAAGAAGAAACTCACCCAAAGAACAGATAAATACAAGCCTATTACATGTAGTACCAAGATTTAGACACACGTGTAAAACACATGAATCAAGGGAGATTGCTATGGCATACGTAGGCATTTGACAGATAGACTGCTGAATTGCTTAGAGTTCCATCTTTTGAACTTTTTTTTTTTTTAATAAAAAGGTCTTGGATTACAATTTCAGGTTGTGGCTACCTGACTATGTATCCTGGACAAAAATCACTCCATCTTTCCAGGTCTCCGTTTTCTCTGCTGGGGAAACGGAGGGTGATTTCTAAAGCTACACCACAGGATGGTTATTAAATAAGACTGGAATGCATGATAGCGTGTAAAATGCTGAGTGCCCAGCGCATGCTCGTGGGCATGGACGGCGCTGGCCGTGGAAGCTGGAAGGCTAACAGTCCATCAGTGACCCAGTCTCCTCCAGTCTGTACCCATCCCACCACTGAGCGTGGCTCCAGGGCTAAACCTCTCATGGAAAAGCTCAGAGGGCGGTGTCAAAGGTGAGCTGCAGGTGTCAGAGGAAGACAGAAGACGTGGGGAGACCAGGGACGAGCAGAGAGAGCTCCCAGCATGGCCGCTCCATCACTGACCTGGTTCCTGGAAGGCCCTGGAGGAAGTCGGATGATGAATCTGCTGGCACATGGACGGTCACAGCTGTTTATAATAACAAACCGGCTTCAGAACCATTCTGTGCGGACTGATTTAATGTTCTTCTGCGGCAGATTGATGGGCTGCTTTGTAGATAAAATAAGTAATAAATATAGCCTATCTCATCATCAGCGAGAGTATGGCTCTGAGCCAAGAGAGCCTGCTAACAAGCTAGGAAACCCCATCTCTAGGGCCCTTGTGCTGCAAGGGGACGCGCCACGAGTCCCCTGCAATGTGGGGTCCTGGCCACACAGTGCATGGGCAGCTGGGGTCACAGTTTGGAAGACATGAGTGCTTCTCACTGAGTCCATCCCGAGTTTCCAGGAATGACTGAGACCTCCCAGACAAAGCTAGCTGTCTGAGTGGCCTGGACAAGTTGCAGAAGTCCTTATTCATGGACGGATGAAGCTGTGGACAGGTAAGGCCACAGCCATTTATTCAGAGAGAGTGAGCGCCTCGTGAGTACCAGAGTGGGAAACAAATGCCTCCCAAAATGGTACGCTAGGCTTCTACCCATTCACCAGTGGTGGAAGTCACTTTGACTATGGGTTGTCCAAAATCCACAGCCTCAGAATCAGACTCAGTTGAACCCTAGGTCTTCTACTCCTGGGCTGTGTGTCCTTGGACAGGTCCTCACCTCTGCCTCCCCTGCCCCGTCACCTCCTCATCTGTTAAAGTTAAGAGGCAGGAATGGCCACCTGCACCTCGGTAGTACGCGGTACCTGGAGGATCCTTTGTAGCGCACCCACATCCACCTCCTCCCTTCTGCCGGGTGACTGACAGCTCCAAGCTCCCTGGTGGCTGGTGCCCTCCTGGTACCCGCTGCCTCCCCGGCCCTCGGGTCCTATTTCTGGAATCTTCTCTCCATAGACTTCTTGGTATATGAAATAATAGATGTTCTTATTTGAGTTAGGGCTGTTCTCATATTTATTGCCAAAATGATTCCACATTGAAAGAGTTGCACGATGCCTGATGTGTAACTGTCGCTCAGAATGCCTCAGTCATAACTTGTCATGATTCACTTTTCTGTAGCATCTGGCCCTGCTGATGGCCTCCTTTTTATGAAAGTTTGTCGCTGGTTTTCCAGTTCCTTCCCCTCTGTTTCATCTTCAGGCTGAATGAGTAGAACGATATTTCTAAGACATAAAGCTCAGTCAGTCCCTGCCGTGGTGTTTTCAGGAGGAAGACGTAGGCTGCAGAGTCCACAGGCCCTTTCACGACGGAGTCCAGGGTGTTCACCCTGACGCCACCTCAGAGTGGCCGAGAGCAATTTGAAAGACGCCACACCCCACTGCAGAGATTTTCATCAGTTTGATTGATGAGGTGGGCATTTTAAGAGTCTCTCCAGGTGGTTCTTTCCCGACGGGGTCGAGAACCACCGTGCACAGGTACTTCTGCAGCCTCACCCTCGCCGCTCACCACGCAGCCGCTGTACAAAAGGATCTGCACTGTTGAATGGGTGACAGTCCCGCCAACGTCTGTCTCCCAGGTGCTGGGAAGCCCCTCTCACCTGTCTTTGCGGGGCCTGCCAGTCTGTCAGTCCGTCAACCCTAGTGGCAGATGCCAGCTCTTCCCAGAATGCCCTGCTCTGCTGCGGCACAGCTTTGATCCCAGCAGTGGGGACTGTCCCTCCTTCACTCAGTCACTGTGCGCTCTGCGGGTACTTTATGGTGCATCCTTTGTTCCTGCAATGAACATCTGGTGAGCCATCCTGGCAGGTGTGTCCCGGGGAACAGCAGACGGAGCTGTGGGCCTCCTCCCCGCTAACTAGCCAGGGAGGCCGGCTCCAAGACAGCCCAGGGACCCTGGAGCCCTGGAGCATGGCTGCGCTTACTGACCCACCTCTAATGAACTGCACACAGAAGTGGGGACCTGCCAGTCCACGATTAGGGTGCTGAGTGCTCGCGGCTCCATGTTGGACTCCTCTCTCTCCCTCCCTCTCTCTCTCTCTGAGGGAAGCTGGTTGCATGCTGGGGGCTGCACTATGCAGAGTAGAAATATCTTTCTACTCATTCAGTCTGAAGATGAAACAGAGGGGAAGAAACTGGAAAACTAGTGACCGAGGGCAGCCGCTGTCCCACAGGTAGTGAGCAGTCGAGAACTTGGGTCTGATGCCCACCCTGAACCGATTTTGCCAATGACAGTGAGTACTTGAAACATCCTACCCCGCGGAGCCTCGCAACAGCTTGAGTGTGACCTCACAACAGACCTCGAGCCAGAGGCACCCCTCGAAGCAGCGCCAGAATCCCTCACTACAGAAATGGCGAGAGGACGGGTACCTGTTGTTTTAAGCAGGTAGGTCTTGGGGCGTTTGTTACACGGCAATAGAACATACGCACGCTGGCCGCACGGCTTACACGGGGACTTAATTTGCCATCCTCCAGTTTCTTCATCAGGGTTCCTTCAGCTGTAAATAGGGGGACAATACCACCCACTCCTCAGGTGATCTTGAGACTCCCATGATAGGATGCAAATAAAAACAGTTGGTACAAAGTACTAGTAAAGCCAGGGAATCCATTTCTAGACATACCACAATTCAGATAGAGGCCTTCTCATCCTGAATTGTTTAATATCAAATGTCCTGAGATCCTAGATGAGCAACTCGAGGTGTGCAGATACCGTCACTGCGTCACTGCGTCTGCAGGAGTGACACTGCAGGGCCCAGCTGTGCTTGTAATCACTTCAACATTAGCTCCCTGCACACTCTGCTCTGACATTTGTCAGCCGATAATTAATGCCTGGGGGGAAAATCACAGCATCCTTTATTTATGTAGACCCTACGTGCTTCTTTTCTCAAAAGATTCAAAACAGAGGAAAGGAGAGCAGAGCCTATGTTCAGAGCCTCCACAGTGTCTCTGCCAAGCTGTGGCAGGGCTGGGCGGGCCACTCTGATCAGCAGGGGACATTCAGTGAGAGACATCACCAGTGAGCCCCACATGACCAGGCTCCAGGGGGTGCAGAGAGCTGTCAGCTGGACTCAGCTGCCTCCGAGCTCACCATCCCACGGGGCTGGAGGGGCTAGGACAGCGGCATGTGCAATGGAACAAGAAGCATCCTCAGACATTCCTCAGCCTGCGGAAGTGCAGGAGCAGTGGGGATGAGCCCAGGAGGGGATTTGTATTCAGGCCTCTTCATTCTGCTCTAGACACAAGGTCTGTGGCAAGAATAAAAATAGCAAGCCATGATATTTGAATGGAAGTTGTAAAAATTTACAGCATTTTCCATCTTTTTATGATCTCGCAGAAGTTTTTAAAAATCAATCATTCCTTCCAGAATTGTATTTGGCCCTTATTAGTTGCAAAGCACTAGGCTTAATGTTGCGGAGCATAAAATGTATGAGAAAGCGATAATAAGAACAATAATTAGAACAGCAGCAGCAGTGACACCACAAGACACAGACCTTAGTAAGTCCTTATATTAGGATTTTGATGCATTGTCCTCATTTTATCTTAAGAATAACTTTTAAAAGAAGATAGAAATATCCCTATCAAAGATGAGGACTAAGGTTCAGGAAAGAGTAGTAATTTCCCCAGGATTATAGAAGTGAGATGATCACAGCCAGAACCTGAGGGGTCTGTGTGTCCCAGGACCTTTGTGAATCACACACCATATCTGGCCACATCTCAACCTATCTTTATTTCAGATGTCAATAACACCTAGTGACATTTTATGTAGCATTTTATGGATTTACAAAAGCATCTTTATACATCATTATATTTATTTTCACATCAGACCTCTGAAATTGGTATCATCTCCATTTAACACGAGAAAGTACAAGCTTGAAGAGCCTTTGGGACGAGTTCAAGGCCATCTGGTAGACCTGACAATCTCTCTGAGCAATGTGCCCAAGACTGCGATGATTTAAGGTGGAATCCACCCAGTGTTGAGAGCTACATGACAGGGGCTACATAGGAGCATTAGAGAGGGGTGGTGGGTGCAGTGAATGGCTGTTGGAGGAATTGTGTCTTCAGGAAGGAAAAACAGCAGGTGGAGAGATGTCCAGAGGACCTTTCTGTGGAGAGTGAGGTGAAGCTGTCCATGTGTCAGAAGGAGCGTTTGCTAAGGGTGGGATTAATTCCCAGTCCTGCCATAAACTCACCCAGGATCTTGGGCAAGGCCCTGACCTCTCGGAGCTTGCTCCTCTGGGATAATAGAAGGGTGGCCACACTTACCCAGGGTCAAAGTGGGGAGAATTGAGGGGTGGCACCGTAGTTTGAAAGCTGTAAAGGTCTTTATGAATATCAACCTAATCTGAATTTTAGGCAAGGTGAACGTGTTGATCAGAGTCCCAAAGAACTTGCCCAGGGTCACACAGGAAGACCCTCTAAGAGCCAGGAGTGACCACTGTGCTCCTGGACAGCCAGCCAGCTTCGCAGGGCCCTGAGCCCTGTCAGTATCTGGAGGGACACTGGTTTGCTGAGCTTTCTGTCCACGAGGACATACTTCTTTCTCCAATCATGAACACCCAAGTCGACCAAGAGGAAAAGCTGTCTGCACACTTGTTGGTCTGAGAGGGTGAACGGTGCTATGGCTTGAATGGAAACTTCATCCCCAGTGCAACAGAATGGTGACGTGCGGCCTTTAAGGGGCCACTAGTTCCTAAGGACAAAGCCTCAGGAATGGATTGATGCTGTTATCCCAGGAGTGGGGTCGTTACCCTGGGAGTGCTTCCTGATGGAAGGAAGAGTACGACCCGTCTCTCCACGCAGTACCCGCCATGTTCTGACGCAGCCAGAGGTCCCCGCTCGCTCTGCAACTCCCCAGCCTCTGAACCAGGAGCCAAATGCATTGCTGTTCATCATAAGTTAGTCTGTGGAATTCTGTAGACACATGAAAAGGAGTTTCTAAGGGATGGTCTTGGGCTCAGGACCCCCACACTTAACCTGTGACAATGACAAAGTGTAGTAGGCTCATCCTCAGCTGAATCTTCAGGTAGGCTTAGAGGAGATGAGGTGGAATCAAGAATTAATAAATGGGATGGATTCAAATTAAAAAGCTTTTTCTCAGCAAAGGAAATAATTAATAAAGTGAAGAGAGAGCCTACAGATTGGGAGAAAATCTTTACCACATGCACCTCCGATAAAGCATTAATCTCTAGGCTATATAAAGAACTCAAAAAACTTAACATCAAAAAAACGAATAATCCAATCAATAAATGGGCTAAGGAACTGAATAGACCCTTCACAGAAGAAGAAATACAACTTATCAACAAATATATGAAAAAGTGTGGCATCTGACTACTGACCACTATTCCATCTGCTGACTGGCAGCTATTTGCTGCTACAAATAAGGCCGCGGTATGGTTTTCCTGTGCAGAGCCCGTGCGCCTGCGTGGGGAATCCCAGGCCCATGGGCTGGCGCTGTCACAGTTGCTAACCCCTCAAAGCTGCCGGGGTGCTTTCAGAACACTCATGTTCCCGCCACTACCAGCTCCGCACGTGGGCTCCTGCTTCCTTCAACTGGTGGAAAACACAGAGGCTTCTAGATTCAAACTTTTCCCTAATTGAGTATTAAATGGTATATTTCATTCGCTTTCGTTTCTATGTTTCTTATTACTGGTGAGGCTGAGAATCTATTTAACTTAGTTATTTGGTCTTTAATTTTGTGCATGGCTTGTTCATAATCTTTTTCCTCTCCCCATTGGTTAGTAGCAATTTCGTCTGTGACTCTAAATATTAACCACGTTGATTTTAAACCTTGCTGATGCCCTGCCTCACCTGCCGGTGTCTGTTAACAAACGCTGTCTGTTGTGCCCACAGTGAATAGAAATCTCCAGCGATTTTCAGCCTTGTAGATTGTGCTGGTGGGTCTTATTTTAAAAAATCATTTTCATCATTTTCTACCCTAATGTTTGTGTATAACTGACTTAACTTTTTGTCAATCTTCATTCTTCCATATTTATTTTGTGCCGCAGTCTGGCTGGGCAAAATAACCAGGAGGTGACAAGCAGCTTGTGAAGTTTGATACAGCGGGAGCCCCTTTATTGTAGGACAGCAGAGGTATATATACATAACTGAATACACAGCTTGTTTCAACTTAGCATCATCCAGTTACAGCAATCAGTCATTAAGGAATCCTCATCATCTTAATAATTATACACAGCTTAACTTAATTAACATCATTAGATACAGCAGTTAGTCATTAAGGAATCTCCATCATCTTAATGGCCGCTGGCGTTACTTCTCAAACCACTCCCTCTGGCAAAGTGCCAGGCGTCATCTTGACTTGTCTGTGGCCCTCAACAATTTTGGAGTCAATTTGTCAAATTTCTCAAAAATTTCTCTGGAGTTTATACTGGAACGTGATGCATATATAGATGAACTTAGGGGAGAACTGACCAAGTTATAATATCATTCATTCACTATCCAGTACTGAGGAGAGAACTGGGGGATGCTTTACACGGAGCTGCATCCCCAGCCCTTTTTATTTTATTTTTTTAAATTTTGGGTCAGAAAGTTACTAAGTTTCCCAGGTTGACCTCAAACTTGAATCTTCCTGCCTCAGCCTCCTGAGTCATTGGGCTTATAGGTGTGTGCCCAGCTTTTTTCTATGTCTTTTAAAAAAAAACCATTAACATCTAAATATTTTGCACATTCCCTGTCATTTCTATTCCTGGAAACTTTAGAGATATTTTAATTTTTATTATGATTTCTTGTTGGTGTCGATAGTGTAGATCTAGTTTGTATTGGACACCCTTGCAGAGCCCCTTGTCAGCTGTAGGAGCCTGTGGTTCTGGGGGTTCCAACGGGTCTGTGACTGCTTATTCGATGGGACACTGAAGTCAGGTGCATACCTGCAGCATGTTTTCACCACTAACTGTCCTGGAAACTGTCCTGTGCTGACAGGTCCCTGTCAGAAATGCAGCCATCATCTATCCTCCGGTACTGCCCTGAGCACGTTGTCTGCACTGCCTCTCTCCACCCGAAGAATGACCCCATTTGATTTATTATCATCCACACTTTTTTTTTTCCCAATAAAAAGAGGCTAAGAAAGTAAGTTCTCTCCAGTTGCACTGTTAGAGACCGAGAGAAGCCCAGGCATCTGCCCTAAAGCCCAGCCCTCTACAGTGTTGCTCATCCAGGTGTGGAGCTGGGGCCTGGGTGCTGTGCTGGATGAAGCCCACATTCGTTATGCATAGGCACACTTTCAGTGAAACAATGTGTCCATTTTTGTAATTTTATTTGTGCTATGTTTATTCTGATTATATGTATTCAATACCAAGTTAATATAATATCCAACACAAATATATAACAAATATACTTATGTTGATTCTAATCATAAAAAATAGATCTTGGCTTTTTGCTAAAATCAAGTGTTGTTTCTATTTTTCTGTTTCATATCTGATATGTCCTCTATCCAAGGGGAAAAAAATGTAAGGTGGCCTCTAGTAATCAATAAAAACTTAAGGGTTGATATCAAGCATGTCTGCTTTCCATTTATTTTTCTGATAATTACTTTTATCACATTTTATAAAATATTCATCACATTTTATAAAAGTAAAGTACAAATTGGTAACATATTGAAAAAAATAACAAAAACATGTTCTTTACCAATGGCAGTTTGAGGAGCATTGACCTAGACCACGTGTACCTTCTCTGTGAAGCTATCTCTTGCCAGCTTAAGTGCTTGAAGAAGCAAATCAGGTATAATGAAAGTTACAAGGATGTGTCCGGATGCCCGACTGTCTCGATTGTCTTGATTTGTATTTCCGAGGTGCTCCTGTTGCATGAGAGCCATCAGGGCACCAAGGCAGCCTCAGAGCACGTCCTCACAATGCTCATCTGTCCCTGTCTGCTCCTTTAGACTTCAATGTCCGAGGTCTAAAAGGCAAGAACCCACTGCTGGACCTGGAATGACCAACCAACCCCTGAGCCCTGAACAGCCAGTCTGCAGACTCAACCTTCCCTTGGGGGAAAAGGAAACACTGAGCTTGAACGCGATGGCATCTGCAGGCTAATTATGAGGTTGGAGACAGTATTAACAAAACCGTCTGATTTAGAGTACAGAGTACAGTATTTGGACATAGACTGAAGTCTTTATCAGCACATCTGAGTTTACATAGTAACATTAAGATGCACCATTGAATATGGAAAGGAATACACAGTGTCTGTAGGGAACTTCAGAATTTTAAAAACCATTTCAGGTCAAGTCACAGATCTCGGTGAAAGCCACACTGGGCAGTCTGACAGATCATTGGGTGTGATAGAGCCATCCTGTGAGTTTACAGTCTAGTTGCATTTTAAAAAATAATTATCTGGCAGTGTTTTTGAGAGTGTACTGTTATCATGTTTCAGACACGATAATTTGTAGAGCTAGCAGAAGTAATATAGCTTTTATGTTTGGATTTTAACTCTCTTGTGTGTCAGAGAATTTTACAGCAGCCCTATTTAGCTCATGGGAAAAAAATCCAAATGTTTGGCAATAGGAGAATTTTTAGCAAGCCAGATTTATAATGAAATACTTACTGAGTAAACTTTTTAAAATAACCAAGATAATGTGTCAACTCATAACAATGGCTCTTCAAAATAATATTGAGTATAAATCACAAAATAGAAAAATGGAATTCCTATATGGGTTATAACTGCATGAATATATGTTCTTGTGTTCAGAAAAAGAATTAAAATATAGCCAGGTGGCATTTATTGTGTGGTTTTTAATCTATAAAAATGTGAAAAATAATATTGAAAAGTACTTTTTTATGTTTTGATTTTAAGAAAACCACACCAATGTAGAGATAGTTTATGACAATTTAGAAACTGTCACAGATCTCAGCTGCAATAACTAGCACAGAAAAATAAAAGAAAGTAGGTGGACTGGAGAGCCATTGGGCTGGGCTCAGCAAGCCCCAGCCTGGCAAGTCCTGCCAGATGTCTGCTTCCATACAAAGGCCCTGGGGAGACGGCCACTTGCTAGTCCACATGCAGCTGTGACTGCTGAGCTTTTGCAGCAGAAACCACTTGGCCTGCAGAGCCTAAGGTATTTACTACGTGGCCCTTCCAGAAAATGCCCTGCTGTGGTTTGGACGTGGTAGGTCCTCCAGGGTCTGTGTGCGGGGACACTGGTGAGTGTAGGTCACTGTGTTTCTGTCTGTGGAAAAGATTCATGTTGGTCTAGCAGAGTGAGCAGTTCCCATGAGAGTGGGTGGTTGTAAAAAAGCAGGACACCCTTCTCTGCTCTCTGGCTTCCTGCCTTATCATGTGATCTCTCCTCCTTGCACACAGTCTCACCATCAACCATGCTGTGACTCAGTCAGGGGGACCCCTCACCAGAGAAGAAGCTACTTAATCTGGGAGTTTCAGCCTCAAAACTAAATAAACATCTTTTCTTTATAAAGTCTCTAGCTTCGTGGGGTTTTGTACAGAAAATGCACTAAAGTAAGTGACAACTCCTAATCTAAATGATTGCTCAAGGAGACATGAATTGAAATCTATTGCTGTTTATGGGAGTTCCATTTCAATGACAGATATGGAGGAAAACCTCAAACTACTGCAAATTACTTAGGCCTAAGTGTGATTGATTGGCACAAAAAGATCTGAGAAACAACCATGGCAGTATTTTCAGAGAGAAATTTCAGAGCACAGGCTTATTTATAAGCAGAACATCCATGCACAAGAGTACCAGAGCTACGTGACCTGAAGGTGGAATAGCGTGAATGAATAGAACTTAAGTGACAGCCTGGGTCACCGGGGCCTCTCAAGCCTCCTGTGGGGTCCTTCCTATTTCAAGACTCTCAAGCAAGAAGTTGTTTGTCCCACCTAAGAGCATATAGTGCCTTGTGGCAGCACCAGGTGGGAAAAAGGAAATCTTGATCCGTGTGTCTGTGTGTCTGGCTACCACCTCCAATTAATGCCACCAAATTATGAATCCATCAGTGGATTAATCCACTGATGAGGTCAGCACCCTCGTGATTCAATAACTTCCTGAAAGCCCCGCTTTGGAACACTGATGCCTCAACACACTGGGGGACGGTCCAGCTCCAAACCTCAACACAGAATGAGCTCAGACAAGTCAATGGGAAAACGCCCAATTTAACCCTGGGCAATTGATCCAAACAGCTACTTCTTCAAAAGAAGACATTCAAATGGCTGATGAATATATGAACAAATGCTTGACATCACTAATCATCTACTGCAAATCACAACCATGATGAAAAGCCATTCACCACAGTTAGAATGGCTATTGTCATAAAGATACAAATTAACAAATGTTGGCAACAATGCAGAGAAAGGGGAATTGCTACACTGTTGGTGGAAATAGAAATCACTGCAGCCAACCTGAAGACAGTATGGAACTTCCTCCCAAACTTAAAAATAGAACAATCATAAGATCCATCTATCCCACCACTGGGTATAGATCCAAAGGAAATGAAATCAGTATATCAAAGAGAAATCCCAGGCTTCTTGTAGAACTATTCACAATAGCCAAGATACAGGGTCGATCGAGGTGTCCACAGATGGATGAATGGATAAAGCCAGTGAGGTACATAATAAGGAAAAGTCATTGAGCCTTGAAAAGGATGAAACCCTGTCATTTGTGGCAACATAGATGGAACTGGAGGACCTCGTGTTAAGGGAGTAAGCCGGGCACTGACAGACATCTCTTGCCCTCACTCATTTGCGGAAGTTAAAAGATGGTAGAGAGAAGAGTGGTCACTAGGATCTGGGAAGTGTCGGGGAGGGACTGCAGAGGTCCGACAATAGGCCCCAACACCTGTTCGAGAGGAAACAGCAGTTCTGGTGCTCCAGGGCACAGGAGGGTGACAAGTTAGCATGTGTTTCAAAAGTTTCCCAATAAGTAGAAATGGTGGGTGTTCACAGAGATAGAAGAGATAATTATCTTGATTTAATCACTTTACATCAGATACATATATCAAGTTTTCATACTGTACTCCATAAATGTACAAATATGTATCAAGAACAACACTTAAAAGGGTGAAAAAGAAAAGGCAGAATTTCAAAGGACGTCCCTGGTTCCCCAGTGTGTACCTAATGAAAGCCCGGCTCTAAACCAGCCTTGTCTCTGAGTGCCCTGTGTCTTCCCCTGGCAGGCAATTGTAGGGATTGAAATAACTCAGCAACACGGAAATGGTAAATTGGTTTTGTGCAGGTTACATGAGCTTTGCAAGTGCCGACAAAGGCTGAATTTTAAATTTATGAATACTGTTCAAATTAAACTCTCTTTGGTGATTTTAGCGTCATCTGGATCTCTAGTGGATCTCTAGTGCATCTCTGGTGCATCTCTGGTGCATCTCTGGTGGAGATGCTTTCAAGGGCACACAGGCACAGTTAGTGTGGAGCAGGTGTGAGGAGAGGCAGGGGCAGAGCGGGTGGTGGCTGAGTTCTGCAGGTCCTCTCCTGACCCCAGCCGGAGGAAGGCAGTTCACTCACACTGTTTTTTAATGCGTGTGAACCACCAGACAACTTTATAAAGATGTATTTTCCTCCCAGTTACCATCACTCTCTTGATGACAATGGCCCAGATCTCTTGCAATGGCGGGAAGAGTTTTCATGAATTATTTAATTAGAAACTAATTCCCTAACAAAATCTCCCTCTCCTGCCCTCGAGGGAGATGACGTAAGCTCTGTTTGGATTTGCTTGCTTAGGAGAGGACTGAACAGTTATTTCAAGTAGGAGAAAAAGTCAGTAATTCATTGAGTTTGCTTTGTAATAATTAATATGAGGGCTACGTCAATATGTATGAGTACAAGCATACAAGCACACACAGAGTCACAGAACCAGCAGGTGGCTGAGCAAGGCCTGGGTCCGTCCTTCGGATCCCGTCTGCTGCACCTGCTGTGAGGAAGGCCCTGGGCAGGCTCCTCGACCTCTGAGCTGGGCACAGCGGTGCCTCTGGGTTGGCAGCTCAGACAGGTGGCTTGTCCCCATAGCGCAGCATGAGGCGGGGTGCTAGCAGGCCAGGCCATGTGTTTAACATATTTGGGAAACAACACTGGACCCGACAAAGCTGAGGACCTTCCATGTGTCCTGACATTTTTATTGCCATCTGTCCTCTCCTCCCTGTTTCAGCCTATGGAACTGTCCCATCCCTGTGACATACCCATGGAACTCTCCCATCCCTGTGGCACAGTGGTGGAACTATCCCGTCCCTGTGATGCACCCGTGGAACTATCCCATCCCTATGACATACCTGTGGAACTCTCCCATCCCTGTGACATACCCATGGAACTCTCCCATCCCTGTGACACACTGGTGGAACTATCCCGTCCCTGTGATGCACCTGTGGAACTCTCCCATCCCTGTGACATACCGGGGGAACCATCCCATCCCTGTGACATACCTGGGGAACCATCCCATCCCTGTGACACACTGGTGGAATTATCCCATCCCTGTGACATACCCGTGGAACTATCCCGTCCCTGTGATGCACCTGTTGAACTGTCCCGACCCTGTGAGACACCGGGTTCCCTGAAGTGTGCCTGTGAATGAGGCACAGCGAGGAGCCCTTATTATCAAGCTATTTCCCAAAGCCCCAAAGGTGGCAATAGGACCATCATGTTCTCCTCTTAGAGACAAGGGGAGAAAACTTACTTATGCAAACATTTTGAGTAGCACCTAAATGCTTGTAGGAGTCCAACCACCTGGCCCGACCACCACCAGGCCCACCTGACTGAAGTGTCTCTGCCATACTGCATCTCCCCGAGAGCCTGCCTGGTGGCTGCCATCAGCACAGGTCCCCTCTGAACACACTCCTCAGGGGTGGCCACGCCCAACAGGGGCAGCTGGTTCCCATCGGCAGCCTCTGTTCCCTGTCATTTTCTGCACGCAACAGAGGAAATCTTAACTCCTCATATTATTGCCAAGCTCCAGACAATGCATTGACCCAAGCATCCATTCAACAAGTCGGTCGGTGATCACCATCAAAGTCACACGGGCCATGCAGTGTGATAAGGATCCAAAACTTGCTTAAGACACTTTGAAAATACACAGTGGCAGTGGCAAACGTTGTTGTGAGTGCAATTAATGCCACCAAGTTGTGTGTTTTTAAAATGCAAAAGGTCAAGTCATGTGTATCTTTCCACGATCAGGAGAATGCTTCACACAGAAAAGCAGTGAGACTCCCGGTCGTCATTGTGCCTAGAGTCAAGTGGAAGAGACATGTGCCATGTGTTGTTAGAAGAAAGGGGTGTAGGGGCTGTGGTGGGTGCAAAGCAGGAAGCCACGGACTAAACACAATGCTTTGTTTTGTCCTTGGTGGTGTCCGTGGGGAAGGTCCCTAGAGGGGGGCTTCAGCATTGAGCGATCTTCTCCAGGGGCCGGAGGCCCTGGCGTCACTGAACACTGCTTGTGGGGATACAGTCAGTGATACTGAACAACGTGGAGACCTGGCATGGTGAGGTCCTGAACCCAGCACTTCTCATAACATCAGTACGTCTTGCTCAGGGTCCAGACCTGGGCGAGACAACAGCGGCATCCGGGGCCCAGAACTCACGAAGCGCTCCTTGAAGGTGGTGCCCTTCAGTGCGCACCTGGCATCCTGCGCTCAGAATCCCGCAGCTCCTGTGGACGTGCCTGCTTCTCCAAACAGACTACAGACAGTATCTCGTGCGTCGCTGTGTTTCTGGGGCCAGAACAGAGATGGCACATAGAAAGCTCTTAGCAAGTGGCAGTATGTTGAAGACCACAGTCCCCCCCCAGCGCTGGACTAAGGCCACTGTCCCCCACAACGCTGGGAACCTGCTTTGCCAATGTTTTCTTGGATCTCATCTCTGTCTTGCCATGTTGTCTGCTCAGAGGTCATGTCCCTGCAGGCGTCCCCAAGGACCCTGTCTCACAGCCTCTGTGCCCTTCCCATCCTCTGCTTTCCCCATTTTTCCTCCCTGTAACTGACTTGAAGGGGAATTTGTTCTGCCCTCAGAGCCGCGAGTCATCCCTGGCGTCCCGTCACGGCTCCTCACCTGGACACTGTATTCTTCGTCTCTAGAGGTCCACTTGGCTCCTTTCCCGTGCCTTCTATCTCCTCCTCCCGTGTTTGCCTTTACTTTGCATCCTGGAGCAGACGGGACGCACCGGCAGGAGCTGCCTCGGTGTCCTCGTCCACTGATTTCCCCTCTCGGTGTCTCTGCACCTCTTTCGAGGTCCTGTTTCTGCTGCTCTTGGGTCTCATCTCCCTCTGGCTGGAGGTGACACCCACCCCCACCGTGTCCTTCATAGACTTTCTTGAACCCTGGCCCATTAACATCCACCTGCTGTCTCCTGGTGGGAGAAGCTCCCTCATCCCACCAAGTAGGTGCCCTCTCCTGGACGGGAGGGGGACTGGGACTGGCTGTGCTCCTCGGGTCTCTGGTCTTCGTGCACCTGGACTTTTCTTCTGGTAAGTGGGGCGTGTACTTCCAGGCCCTCTCCTCTCCCCTTGGTCGTGCCAGTCTGGCTCCCCTCAGGACTCCTAGCATTTGACTTGCAGTTCCCTCTCCCTCGTGCCACTGCCTGTCCTATTGCTCCTCTGACCGCCCTTGCTGGTGACCCTGCCTCATGTTCTCAGTGGTCCTCGGGGAGCCCTGGGCCCGCTTCCTCTCCCCGCAGCCCCAGTCCCACACAGCCAGTGCTGCTGCGCCCAGGACTCCCTGGACTCACGTGCACTCCACCCCGGGGCTTTCTGCACAGTACTTGTGACACATTCCTCCACTTTCCTTAAAGCCTAAATTGATCCCATTCCCCGCACTTCCAGAAAAATCATCTTTCTTTCCTATTATGTTCATGTAGGAAGTTAAAACCCAGATGTGAGTCCCTCCACCCACTTGTCTCCAGATTTCATTTCTGCGCATCTACTAATGTTTCTTTCCCACCCTTCTGTCCTCGGGGAATGTGACCGTTCAGGTGGTTTCTTCCATCTGTGCACAGGAGCGAGTCCCCACGTGTCCTCCTGGGTTGCTCCTGTAGCCAGCCAGTGGATATTCAATTCCTCCCGTCGACGTGTGCTCCTTTCTTGTGTACCAATAACAGCTGGCACCAGCTGGGCCTCACATGCGCCTGACACTTTATGAGGTCTCTTCTGTTCTCTAATGTCCTAGAAATGAGAGCCTCCAGAGGTGACTGAGAAGCTTCCGACTCCAGCTCGATGGGCCAATCTTACCATCAAGTACCAGTAGAACATAGTACTTTAAAAACAAGTCCTATGTTCTTAAAGGGTTAGAGAACTACAGAGCTCACAAGGTCTTGCCAAGGGAGCCCTGAGATGCAACTTAATATTCCAAGTCCCTTTGCCTGATGGCATCTGCTGATTCTAAAGCAACAGCGGAGAGACTAAGGAGCAGCCCGCTCAGAGCCCACCTGGAAGGAGGGTGCTGGGAAACACACTGCAGAGTGCTGCTGGATCCCCGCAGTGCCAGACCCGACCTGGCTCACAGCCATCCCAGGTCCCTCCGCTCAGGACTGAATTCAGTGGTCTCCTTCTTTAACTGCTTGCCAGAAGGACATGGGGATCCGCGCTGGGGAGACAGACCTGCAGCTGAAGCCTGCCCCTAGCCGCTGCTCTCCTGGCCAGCCACCTGTCGAGTCCCCACCTCCCATCACCTGGACTCATGGGCAGCCTGGCTGACCTCCAAACCTTGTGCTGCAGCCTCTGTCCACTCGACACTGAAACCAGGGAGGACTTTCTAAAACACAAATACTGCCTCACTCCCCTTCTCAAGTGCTTTCCTGAAGTTAGTTTCCTACGTGGTGGAACTTCAGAGAACAGAGCCCCCGGTTTTTTAAAGGGTTGCAACAGTACCTGTGAGCAGACGCTGCCCATCTCTCTACTTTTCTCTCCCTCTGGTTCTCTGCTCTGGTTTGGAGGTGTCCTCTAAGGCCATGTGTGCAGGCTTGGTCCCCAGCCAGAGGTGTTGAGCAGGGGGGTGGGGGTTAGTGCCCCTGGAGGGAATATTTCCCTTTTTGCTTCCCAGCCTCCAAGAGGGGGACAGACCTCCCCACCACACGTGCCACCATGACATCCTGTGCTGCAAAGTGACTCCTGACAGAAACCTCTGAAACCTTGAGCCCAATAGGCCTTTCCTCCCGCTAAGCTATTTCAGGTATTTCCACCCAGTGAGGACACTGACTCCTACTCACGCTCCTGAGAACATAGCGAGCCTGGGAGGACCCGGCTCTCTCCAGCCTCCGGAGGGTCCCCCTGCTCTTCTCAGGGAGCATCCCCCCATCTCCACAGAGCTCCCTCCCTTTGTTGAGTGAGTAAATGAAGAATCCCTCTCGGCAGCTCTGTTGAAGTTCTCAAACTTTTCTCAAACCCCGTACCCACCACTTCTGTGACACTCCGTCCACACCCACCCATCAGACAATGAAGGCCTCCGTCCCCGGTCCCATGAACGCTCCCACTGCTTCCCTATGCCCTCTTTCTAGTCTTAAACCAAAACCAAGCGTCTCTTGACCCCAGGTCCCTCTGCCCTCCCAGGATTCTCCTTCCCCCCGGACTGGAACCACCTCCCGTCTTCACGCAGCCACGTGCCTCACGCCCTGGGGTCCTCAGCGCCTCGCAGCCAAGCTCCCTCCCCTCCCCTGGGTCCACCAAGTATCTGCGAGAGCTCAGCGGGTTTTGCAGAGTTCAGCACACGATCTGGGCTCCTTGTCTGCTGCTTCGGCCCGGCCCTGCTGCCTCCTGCCTGAACCCTGCCTTCCCTTGGATCTGGGAGCAGCAGCTTTTCATGCTTCTCCTTCCTTCTTCTCCAGTCTGGTTTGGGCCTGTTTTCCCTCACGTTGACCATCGCCTCCGGGTTGAAATCTGAGCCAGACATTCTGGAGCGTTTCTCTGCAGGTGACCCACAGATTTCAACTTCCATACCCCAAACCTGAATTTATAGCTTTGCCCTTGAAACTTGTCTTCAAACATCCTCAGTTGCTCAAAATGGAGGTTTATGTTATGGGCTGCTGTGATGAGCCACCCAGATCCTCCCTGTGTTGGCAAGGGGGACTTCCCCACCTGAGGTACTGTTGGTGACAGCCCTGTGCCCTCAGCCTCTGCAGAGCAGCCCAGTGGGCGGCAGTTGCCCGCCAGAGCCGCGCAGCTTTCCCAGGGCAGCCTTCACCCGGTGAATGGAGATGACCCAGAGCCCAGCCCTGGCCTCTCCCCAGATCCATGCTGCTCTGAGGGCCACCTGGTCTCAGCCACTGGGGCTGCACCAGAGCCCCACTTCTGCCAGATTTGGTTCCCTCCCTTCCCTTCCCTTCCTTCTGCTCCTCTTCCTTCCCACAAGTCCCCATGCCAGCAGTGAGCTCACCAGCCTCAGGCACAACGTACGTACGCCTGAGAGTCTGTTTCCTAAGAAGCCCAATCTGCGACAGTCACGCAGGCATCCTGCAGACTCCATGCTGCGCTCGCTCACAGAGCCCGGCTGAGGGTCCCTGCTGTGGCTTCCCCTGCACGCTGAGCCACCTTCTCAGTGCCATCCTCTGTCCTTCATGGTCACCTTCCCAAGACACGTTTCCTAACCCTCATGATTCCCATGCTGCTGATTTGTTCCTTAGCAACAATCACGATCAGAATCACATCTTGAGCATCATGAGCAACACACTGACTGCTGTGAATTATGAGCCTCAACTTATTTCCAGTTTCTCAAAAAACAAGATCATGTTTATTTGACTTCATAGAACCAGTGGCCTTATGAGGGCATGGTATGTGGCTTGAAATAGAATAAGATGCATGACTGAATTAATAAAATGAATGAACAAACAGAAGGAGTGTGCATACATACCTGACCTCACATGCACCTTTATGGATCTAATCTGAAAGTTAACAGTTACACATCAAGTATGCTGAGTAAGATGTTTAAGAAAGAAGAAGATTTCAGGCAACCTGTAAACTTTTAATTGAGAAGTGACAATGTCGCATTGGATTCAGTTTGGTCATGTTCAAAAACAGATAAGCTATTTTTGAGTCAGATTGTTTTGGTCACCTCATTTGATAGCTATTTGATGACAATCTCAATTTAAGGGCAATATTCAGCCAGCAGCTAATTCAGGGACTTAATGCAGTAAAGTCAAAATCTGAACACTGTATTCATGCCTTTGAGTTCAATGGAGTACAGTTTAATGAAATTCCACCCACAAAAATGATGTCAACTCCAAGGAGAAAAGAAAGATAATCTATATGCCAGTTTGTTTTTAGTTGAACGAAGAGAGACAGAGAGAGAGAGAGAGAGAGAGAGAGAGAATTTCTGGATCAAGTGGCCATATTAAATGTAAATAAATCCTAAATCTAGATGGAGTTCATCCAAGAATTTTGAAGGAACTCAGGACTCATGACATTGTGAAACTATGACCACTCTCCAAAACTCATCATTAGCCATGGCTACCAGGGCAGAGGACTGTCCACACGTCTCCCATCTGCTGGATGTTTTCCCACAACAGAATGAAGAGTTGCCTCACGTCCATATTGAGCACAGACACGGAATCTCTGATAAAGGAGGGAGACTGGACACTGAAGCAAGCACAACTTCCTGAGAGAAATTGGCTGTTCCTGCCCGGGGAAGATCTCGGCTAGTGAATTTACTTCGGAAATTCTGGATATAAATTCAAGGACAGAAAAAGGATAACAAGGGATGTAGCCATCTGGTGGCTGCTTTCCCCCCAAAAGCATTTTAGTTGCTCTGAATTCTAAAGACAAATAAAGCAAGCGGTTCTATTGGAGGAGCTTGGGAAAGAGGGGAATTACACAGGCTGCGTCTGAGGCTTGAATTCCTCCTGATGGGCGGGTGGTAAACAGAGGTCTCCACCGTCCCTCCTTCCTACAGCCTTGGTTGTCAGCACCACTGCTTTGTCCACCCACATAGAAAAAAGTCCTCATTTTCAACCCCTGAGAACTGATTTGCCAAACACAAGCCTGGCATCTCTGCCCTGGCTAAGCCTTTCTTCCAACAGTTCACGGTGGACAGAACGAAGGGGGATGTCCCAGCACAGCACTGGGATTCCACAAGCCAGCTCTTCCAACCCCGGCTTCACTGGAATCCCCCGCGTGGAAGTAGTTGTTTTTTGGAAAATTTGCCGCGACACTTTTCCCTCCAAAGTTCCACATGTGTGTCCTCCATCTCTTCCTCCTGCTGACAGACTTCTGGTCATCTTCTCAGACCTGATGCGGAAGTTCACTCTTTCATCTCGTCTTTTCTCCAATTTGACCTTCATTGATGCCCTTTCTAAACATACAGATTATGACCCGGACACTGGACCAAAGCACCATCTGGAACTAAGATGTTAGTGGAGGACTCAAAGAAAAGTGACAGAATTCCAGGTCTCCTGACCTTTGAGTCTCACGGCTCCCCGAGCCAGTCTCATCCTGTTGTATCCTTTCCTACCATCCTACTGTCCTCACGATCCTGGGAAGAGATGATTCAGGAGGCAGAGGCGGGGTCAGACCCAGGAGCTCTGGATTGAGAAGGTCCACGTTAGACTGAAATATGACACTGAATGAAGATTTCAGCGTTCTTTCCTATAATAACTATACCCACCAATTTAAAAATAAACGAAAACTCAGCTACATGAAAATTTAATGTATTCCTGTGTGATCCTTCTCTTTCTAGACTCCTACGTGGAGACTAAGAGATAAAGGAGAGTAGAAAACTTGGGAAAGCAAGAAAGGAGCTGTGTTTATGTGCCACTTCTTCCTGCCTTGTTTGATTCAAACTTCAAAGTCATCTGATGCTGTGATCCTGTTCCATTTCATAAGAGACCCAGTGATGATAAGGTGTTTACCCTTTTTCCCACTGTTATGGTTTGGATGTGAGGTGTGCAAGACAATGCAAGAAGGTTCAGAGAAGAAATGATTGGGTTACAAGGGTCTTATCCCAGTCAATGATTTAATCCACTGACAGGGATTAACTGACTGGTAATTGGAGGCAGGTGGGTGTGGCTGGAGGAGGTAGGGATGGGGCGTGGCTTAGAGGTATATGTATTTGTATCTGCTGTCTGACAGCCATGATGTGGTGCCCTGTGCTGCTCAGGGTTACAGCAGAATTCAAAGGCAGCAGGGATTTCCAAGCTCCAGGCGCTCAGTGGTGTCTGCTTAATGCTCTAAGTCAGCGTGCTCCTCACGGGGCAGAAGAAGCCGACAGAATCTGTTAGCGCAGGTGAGACCCAGAGTGAGCACTTGCTGCTTGTCTGTTCAGAATTTCCCTGACCCCTTCCCCGTTACCTGAGATCTCCGTGTAAAGATCTGTGTATTTCCAGGGAAACCGTCTCTCCACCCTGGTTCTGGGGCACATGTGACCTGGGGCAAGCCAGGAAGTCCCACTCCTTCCCCAGGCCATGGTGGCTGGGTGGCTGTCGTGGGTGGTCACCTCAGCTGCCCCTGCCAGCAACTTTGAGAATGATTGCTGGGAACATGGTGCAGATGCCTTCTTGCCACACGAGGGGCCACACAGTCGGAGACTCTGGCAGCCACCTTGGAATCAGCCCCCAGCAAGCTGATGCAAAGCTGGTCATTGGGTGACGTCTGGAGATGCTGAGTTCAACCTTATCTCCAGCCAGCTCACTTCTGGAATTTTCCATTTTATGATCCAATACATTTATTTTTAAGCCAGTTTGAGATTGTGATTTTTCCACTCACCACCCAGAGTCCCCTAACAAATGCAGTCTGTTGGAGACATCCCATGTCTTCCCTTCTTTGGGTAACGACAAAATGAGGCCCACAGGGAACCTGCTTGCCAGGGTCACACAGGTACAAGGGACAGATCAGCTGCCAGAGGCAGGTTCCTGTCTCCTGGTCTGTTCCTTGCTCAGAAGCTTCGCAGCCCACACACGTATACGGTGATGTCATTTGCTAGCTGAATGAGTGTCCAGGCAAACTAGTGGAAACCTCCTCTGGTCACCAGAACTCCTTGGATACGTGACATTAAGTGACTTAGATGAGGGGGGAAGTTCACTGGGCCCTCCTGCTTTCCTAACTTCTTCTTAAACCTGCTTGCACTTGCTTGCTGGGCGCCTTCCCTGAGGAGCTGCACATGGCAGGGAGATAATTCCCCAGGGTAACTTCTAAAGCAACCAGCAGGTGTGAAGAACAGCCGTAGAATGCCAAATCTGACTTTCCCCTCATCCCGTTTGCATGTTTCCTAAGTTTGTAGGCCCTACTGTGTGTGGAATCCAACCTGTCACTGGACTTCTAACATGTGGCAAGCGGGCCACCAAAAGGCCTGCAAACAAGCACCCTACTTCCCCAGGTCCCCCAACTAGCCCACAGCCCTGCTTGTTCACACAAGGCCTCCCATCCGCCCCAGGTCTCTCCCCCCGACCCATCTTTTTGTAGTACTGGTTTGAGCCCAGCAGTGCTCTACCACTGAGCTACAGCCCCAGCCCTTGTTGATGTTTATTTTGAGACAGGGACGCACTAGGTTTCTAAGACTAGCCTTGAACTTGCCGTCCTCCAGCCCCAGCCTCCCGGGTTGCTTGGATCACAGGTGTGTGCCCTCATGCCTGGTTCTTTCCCAGTTTTATTCTCAGAGAAATAATAACCTTCCACATTTACCCAAAACACTTAAATATAAACTGCTTATTCTTTTTTCCCAACTACTTATTTATTTAACAGTATCTATGGAGCATCTGCTACCCGTCAGGCACCATGCCAGGCCCTGGGGACAGCCTGGTGAGCAGGACACCAGCAGGGAGGTTGCATATGACACTGCTAAGGTGCCTGCCAGTGTTGTTTCATTTCTTGAAAAATAATTCTAAAGCAAACGGGAAAGTGTTAACATGTTTAAATTTGGGGGCTGTGAATTTCGGGGGGGCACTTACTATGTTATTCTTGGTCCTTTCTCTTTTCTGTTTTTCATGTTTAAAAGGTGCTTTGTAAAGTGAGTAAAAGGGATTCTCATTAGATACCAGACTGAAGTGGGCTGAGGAGTGCGGTGGAAGGAGAAGGGGGTCAGTGGGTTGGGATCATTCTCCCAAGACTTTTGGCAGAAAAAGGAAGCAGAGTGGCCGAGTCGTGTGGCCGAGTCGTGTGGCCGAGTCGTCGGCTCTTGGTCGGGACAGACTCGAGTGTGTTCAGATTGCAATGGGAAGAATCCAGTCGGGAGGCCGGGTCTGAATATCCAGGGGTGAGAAGGAATGCTGTTCTTGAGGATGCAAAGCAAAAGCGTCCAAAGCTAGCCAGGGACTGGAGTTAGAGCCGGGCCACTTCCTCTGTAGAAGGAGAGGAGCGCAGTGCCAACCCTGGCCTTGCAGTCCTCGCCGTCACACACACGTTCTGCCCATGGCTCTGAAGGCAGGTGCGCGCCAAGCGTGTAAGCAGAGGTCTTCAGGGAGGCTGGGTCCATTTGCTCACCTGGAGTCCATGTGTGTATTACGGGATGTGGTGTCCATTTCAGTTCTTGAGTGCCAGTACTGATGGGGTCGGGGTCACTGACTCCCACATCACCTCCCCTGACGGCCGGTCTTCCTGGGCTTCTGCTCTCCCGGGAACCTGGTGGCTGCTGGTGTCTTTCTTTCATCCTCACCACCACTGTCTTGATTCAGAGGTTCTTCGTCCCTCATCTAGACCACTGTGACAGCTTCCTAACTGTCCTTCCTAGTTATAATGAGTGTCCACGCTGAGACCTGCTAGGAGTAGTTCTTCCAGTTGGAGCTGTCCGCGGCTCTTCTCTCTCCTCCAGATGAGACCAGCCTCCTACAGCCAACCCACAGGAAGCTGTGCACTTTGGGCCCAGCCAACTCCCCATCTGTCCTCCCTGCTGCCCTCCCCCTGGAGATGCCGAAATGCACCTCTGGTCTGTGAGCCACATGCCTGCTGCCCCTCTGTCCAGTCCCCTTCCTTTGGCTGCCTGGCCCTCCCATGGACGGCTGCTCCTTCACGCCAGCCTCCTCTTGGATGCCATTCTCCCCGACATCTCTCCTGACCCCAGGACCGGAGCAGCTGCTTCTCAAGAGGACCCCCAACCATCCCACCCGCGCCCTCCCATGGTGTTCAGGGATCTGTAGCTCACTCTAGGTGCAAACTTTAAGAAAGCCCCAATGTCACAATTACCCCTGTTTCTCCAACATCTTGCAAAACATCTGGTTTATAATAAGTTTTCTTAAAATTGTTTGTCACATAAATTGACAAATTTTTTTACAAAGAGGAAAATTACAACTCAGGATGATCAGAGGCCTTGCCTGGAGATGCTCACCCAGTGAATGCATGTTAAACCTGGACCTCAGCCCTCCTCCCCTCTTCTCCCTGCCCCTCTCCTCCCATCACCTCCCCTGCCTCCCCTTCCCACCTCTCCTCTCCTCTGTGCTCATAACCTCTCACCCTGCATGTCTGTATGCTGTTGGCATGATGTCATGGTGCATGGTATGCTGACTCACAAAGGCATATTCTCCGTCCACAGTTTTCTTCAGAGCTGAGTGTCAAATCCAGGGGTCTAGTCAACGTTTCCTGTTGGCAGGACTATGGTCACACTTGAGCCAATTTAACTAATCTGTTTGTTTTTGTTGTTGTTGTTTGTTTGTTTTTGTTTGGTACCAAGGATTGAACTCAGGGCCACTCGACCACTGAGCCACATCCCCAGCCCTATTTTGTCTTTTATTTAGAAACAGGTCTCACTGAATTACTTAGCACCTTGCTTTTGCTGAGGCTGGCTTTGAACTTGCAATCATCTTGCCTTAGCCTCCCGAGCCACTGGGATTAGAGTTGTGTGCCACTGCAGCTGGTAACTAATCTGGTCTTTGGGTTCAAAACCTCACGGTGACCACTCTTGTTCCCAGCGTGCTGTGTGCTAGGCAGACATGAGCGCCGTGTGATGGCAGCTCAGAGAGAATGAGCCCAGCTCTACCAGGAGGACCAGAGCTACTCCTGAGGACTTATTTAACAGTTGCATGAAAGGGTTCATAACAAATTCTTCCCCTTGGACAAAGGAAGTCATGGTCAGCTGAGAACACCATCCCCTCTTTGGTTGGAATATAAACATCTGACATTCCAATGTGGATTCCAACATAAGAGCTGGACTGTCACCCTAGTTTGGCTCCTAGCTCAGCCCCTCTGCTGCAAGCCCTGACTCTAGAGCTCTGTGGGATAATAAAGACAAGATCATAGCTTGAAAATAGAGCATGCATCTGGTGTGGATTGTTGTTTTGGTTTAATTAGGACTTGCCGTTTCCTGAATTCCTATAATCTCGTTTGATGAATTGTGCTGGTTACTTGCTCAGCAGGCTTTGGACACGTGGCACTGTCAGAGGGAATGACTTAAAAAAATCATTTCCTGGTGCACAGGAAAAAAGGCAACTGCATTCACTTTCTGTGGCTATCTAGAGAATACCTAGAGAATTACCAATATTACGATAGACAGTTGCTCCTCTGGAAGGAGATGGGCCTGGCTCCAGTGTGCATTGAGTATGTTCGACCCCACATAGCCCAGGGGGCACTTGTGTATGGGCATGGTGGAGATTAAGAGATGAGTGCCACCATCTTATCATCCCAGAGTTTCTCAAGCCGATTCCCAAGGCAGATGCATGGAGGGAAAGGAGGATCATGGCAGGCTGTGATAAGAGCTATAATAGAGGCATCAGCCCCTCACTTGTTCTCAGAGCATCCTTTAAAGAGAACTTCCACATGGAGCGCCTCATTCGGTCCTCAAATGGCCTGTGAGATGGTGCCAGGACCTTCATTTGTAAACTGACAGACAACCAAGGCTCCAATATTTCGCCTGTGTTCCCACAGCTAGAAATCGACACACAGATCTTTAGAATCCCATTTTAAGTTGTTTTTCTACCTTCCAGAATATAATAGGCGAAAAGGAAAGGAATTCCCAAGCAAGAAGAAGTAACTGAGAAAGGCCATCTGTGGAGGTGGGAGAAAGGTGACAGCATGGGTGACGGCCACCTTCCACTGGTACCCTCAAGGTTGATGCAGCAGATATAAGTCAAACCATATTAAACACTTCATGAGATTCCAAGGAAAACTATTCTCGCCCTAGGATTACTTAGGTCAGGGATAAATATAACCAGAAACAAATGAGACGGATACAAGGGAACATCTAAACCTAGCCCTGCCGTGAGATACACGTCACTGCTGTGCAGGCCTTGATTTGGGTTTATTTTTATTTTATTGATATATTGATTGGCTGCAGGGAAGGCAGACTTTTTTTAAGTGTGGGGAGATTAAATTGCTCTGAGGAAGTCACTGTCTCACTGAGTTGGGCGCTGAGAGCGAGAACACACTGCCAGGCTGCCCTGCTCCGTGTCCAGGGAAAGCTCAGGGGTGGGCACTTGGAGTGGGCGCTGCTGCCCAGACACCTGCTGGGGTTGCGGAGGGCTCTGAGAGGCGCCGAGCTGTGCTGACTCATCCACCCTGGAACAAGCCCACCACTCGGAAGAGCCAGGACCACAGGACATGGAGGAGATTGTGCCTCTGGGCAGGCAGAGGAGCAGCCACCGGCATTGCCCAGCCTGATGCCTTCCCATCAGGAGGGGGCACACGCAGGAGCCATATGTCCTACATCCTGACCCTGGTCTTGAAATAGAGCAAACAGGAATCACAAGCACATTGACAGGGAGCAAACACTCTGAACCTGCTACACACCCCCCTCCAGGTCACATGGTCAGGCGGGGCAGAGCCACATTCCAAGCTGCGTCTGTTTGATCTCCCTGACCAGGTGTATTAAAAATGTGGCTATTTGACATTAACTTTTGTCACAGCAGATTAGTTTAATAAAGACATGTTATATCCAAATTCACAAAGTCTGGGGAAGATACCAAGGGTTATGATCAAATTTGGGAAACTGTTTTGCACATGAACATGCATGTATGAGCATGGTGCTGTGGTGGTGGTGGTAGGGTGTGTGTGTGTGTGTGTGTGTGTGTGAGAGAGAGAGAGAGAGAGAGAGAGAGAGAGAGAGAGAGAGAGAAGGGGGGGATGGCATGTAGCAGGGTGTAGTTTAGGAAGGGTCGTGTTTCGTTTCTTAAAGCAGAGATAGTGTATTTATTTGAGTTCTGGTGAGAGACTAAGAGAGAGGTGATAGGAGAGTGGGCACAAAAGGATCAAAGTTCAAGGTCACGGGGAGGATGACTCTCTGCTCAGGGAAGGGGAGCCCTACAGGGAGGACTGGAAGGGGTCTGGCCACACAGGCTCCTCCCACAGTGCTAGGAGGTCAGCCTATAGCCAGGCTGGCTGCTAGTTTGGTCTTTTATTTGCTATCACAGGTTTTTTGTTTTGTTTTTTTTTGGCACAGGTTTGTTGAAGTTTGCTTGTTGTGCAGTAACCATATGTATTTAAAAGATGTAGTTTGATACATTTTGATTTATACATGCCCCTCCAAAATCATTGTTGCACCAAGAGAAAAGTGTGGCCACCAGCCATGTGGGTGTCCTCTCCCTTCGCTGGTCCCCCTCCCCTACTCCCCACTGCCCCGGCAAAGGGGAGCATGGGCCACTGGGCCGCTATATTTTTTTTGCATTTTCTAGACTTTTATATAAATGAAATAATACCGCATGTGCTAGTTTATTGTCTAGCTTCTTTCACTTATCATAATTATTTTCAGATTCATCCGTGTTTTGCAAAATTATTAATAGTTCATTCTTTGGAGCTACTGAATAGTATTCTATTGTGTGGATATGCCACAACTTACTGTCCAGTAGCTAGCTGAAAGACATTTGGGTCATTTCCAGTTGGGCTACTGTTAAATGAAACTACTATGGACACAGTCACAGACAGTTTTTTTTTTTTTTTTTTTTTTTGAGACATGTTTTTATTTCTCTTGGCCAAGTACCCGAGAGTGAAATGACCAGGACATGGTGATATGTGTTTGACTTTTTATGAAGCTGCCAATTTTTCTTCCTCCCTGTCATACCATCCTGTGCTCCCCAGCTTTGCCCCAGCTCTTCTGTGCCCCTTTGCAAACATGGTGTGAGGGCCTGTTTGCGGGGCAGCCTCTCTGCCGGATGTGGTGCTGTTCCCCGCGGCTCTGGTCTGTGATTCCTGACAGGCACTGTTGAACACGCTCTGCGTGCTTATTTGCTATCAGAGGTCTTTTGTGCTAAAATCGTATCCAACTCTTTCTGATGCTTTTTTAAAAAAATTGTGTTTGGGAAGTCCAGAATTCAAGACCGTCATCAGATATTTTATTGCAAACGTTTTCCCTAGACCGCGTGGCTCGTCTGCTCATTCTCCCATAGGGTCTTTCACACAGTTAACGTTTTTTCACTTTCATAAGGTCAAATGATCAATTTTCTTACAAATTGTGCTTTTGATATAATATCTAAGAAATCTTTGACTAATCAGTGGTCACTATAAATCTTCTGTAAGACTCATAGTTTTACATTTAGGTGTATATCCACTTTGAGCTAATTTTTCTATATGCAATGTAGATCTAAGCTAGTCTCCCCCCCCCCTCCCCCTTTCTCTCTATATTCTATATCAGGCACCCATTGGTGAATAGCTGGCAAAAATTTTTTCTCCTATTCAAAACATTGAAAAGATGATGTTTCAGTTTTCTATTTTATCAGAAGTACAAATGAGAAGATGATCATGAAGCAAGTTGTATTATCATTTTACATAGTAATTAATTTTAATAATCAGTGTGATATTAATACATTAAGATCTTGACATATAAAACCTTTAAGAAGAAAATAAGTCAGCTTTATGGGTTTACAAACATTTCCTTCCCCAGAGGCTGTGGATTGAACTCCTGAGAACCTACTGATGTATGAGGACAAACACACCTGGAAACACATTTCCTAAAATGCCTTAATGGCTGGTATTGGTCACAGAGGGCCAGAGCACGGCTGTCATACTCCAACGACAGGACCTTCATTCCATCCTGCTACTTTCTGTTTGACCTTGAGAAAGTCACTTAGCATTGAAACCTGAGTTCCTTCACTATAGAATGAGTGAAGCCACATTCATTACTTTTAGGAAAATAACTCTGTTCCTATCTGACTAATTAGCATATTACAAGGATCAGATACCATGGTCCTTGTGAAAAGACTTCCTCAAGTTCAGAGGACTATAAAGTTATTGGATTTTGTTTTTGTCAGAGAAATTAACAACGTAGTTTGAAGGGAAAGTCAGAGATCATCAACACCTTGATGGAAACTTGCAGGAAGTAAGTTTGCAAATAACATACTGTGATTTGAGTGGGGGTGAGATAGTAGATGGACCCCACAATTTCAGATACCCTGGAATAGCAGCTGGTAGGAGAGAACGAGGAGAGGGAATTTTTTAAAATGTCCAAATTTATAACCTGAAACAGCTCTATAATAAAAATAAAATAGAGAAAATTAAATCAGTACTAGAAAGGATCGGGTCCAGCTGCTCCTTTCAGATGGTGACCCATATGAGCCGTTCCACACAGGGGCAGGGCTCTGAATTGCCAATGCTACCGTCACCCATCTCTGGTAAGAGGAGAGGAGTGACACAGGCCAGGAGAAGAGCACTTTCCTTAAGAGGGTTAGTTTATTCCTGCTTCCCAAACTATGATTGGAGGTTGGTTACTATGCAACCCACACACAGAAAAGAGCAATTTTTCTCCAATCCGGAGGAAATGGAACCGTTTTCCAGGCACTCAGTACCATTGCTAGGGGAGACACTGTGCTTACAAGTTTGACCTCTAGTGGATGCATTAGGCATCAAACTGTCATACGCTGAAGGCCTGGAGTTAGGACTCGGACCCCCTTGAATCAGTAACAGCTGTCTGCTGTATACTGAGAGAGCCTTCAGAAGCTATTTGGGAGACAGATTTTTCTGCCATTTGTGCTTAAAACTTTCTGCAAGTCTGTTACAAGATGAGCTCACCCTTCACAAGAGCTGCCAGGCCAGAGCTTCCCTCTACTCCTCTACAAAGTCAGTGATCATCACTATCCAGCCGATTCCTGGGAAGCATGATGTTCCCCAGTGAGAAGAACCAGGGTCAGGAAAGACATTTAACCCCTCATTTGTTCCTGGGCATTCTTCTGTTCTCTGTGCCAAATACTATCCCATGCTCTTTGCATACACTCCAGTGACATTCGTTGGCCTCATTCCAAACTCTTGCTATGGTTGCTGTGAAATAGTTCCCTCCGGAACTCACAAAAAAGTAGGTGAGGTGGACATATAATGCAGCATTTTATAATTTTCTGTTTTTATAGCAGTGATCATGCAGAAAGAAATACAGTGTCCCGGAGGAAGGTCCCCTTATCTAGGAAGTAGGGGGCAGGGGAGGTGCCGGGGACAGTCTACTGAAGGTGTCACCTGAGAGCTGAGCCTCAGACATGCACCAGCAGAGTGCAGTGGGGCTGTGAGTGTCCAGGAGGACATTAAGCAGAAGGGGGAGGACAGAACACAGGCACAGAAGCCGTGAGCAGTTCCAGGCGAACAGAAACCACAGTGGGCTGAAGGGCAGAGACCAAGACGACGAGGGACCATCGCTGAGACTGAAGATAGGCTGGGCCAGCAGAAGGCACTTGATGGCGGCCTATGCAGACAGACGGAAGTTCACTGAGGAATTCTGGTGGGGGAGTGAGCGGTCAGACTGAGCTCTGATGTATTTCTCATAGTGCACCTACTCCAGGAGAATGGGGCGGGGGTGTGGGGTTGAAACCGGCTCCGTCAGAAGGTGCTCTTAGAACTCTCCACTCGGCACAGGAGGGGTGCGATGACCCACCGCGGAGCTCTCCCTGACGGGGCCCTCGGGGGTGAGTCAGCTCTACCCAGGAAACGCTGCTTCTTCAACCTCCACTGAACTTGAAAAACGTCTGCTTGGTTTTCCTCCTAGGAGCCACGGTTAGCCCATTTCTCACTGCAAGCTAAAGGGCATTGGCAAAGGTCAGACGTCTCTTCCTGCCTCATCTTGGCCACCGACTGGCCGTCAGTCATCAGAACCACCTTCCAGTTCCTTGCCCACAACTGGATTGGAACGGATGGTCTTAGTTCTGTTCAAACAGGAAACGTCCAGGAAGTGGACACTTATTTTTTAATCTTCAAAGATACAAAAGTACCACTCCATATCTTCCTTCTCAGTGTGAGTAGGAAGAGAAAGTGAACACGTATGACCATTAAACTTCACAGCCTGCAGCATGAACAGTGCATGTAAACACACACCACTAAGCAGCACATCTCTGTGTGTGCTAAACTAACTACCCAGACTGCCCTTATGTGCCAACAGAGTGAGTCAAGTTTAGTTTTCTTAACTTTAATTTTCTGAAAGTCTTCTTTACTTAAATAATTGTCTGATTGGATCTGTAATTTTGAAGATGGTGAAAACTGGCTAAAGGCTTTAGTTAAAAAAAAAAAGATACAAAATTCTCACTGAAATGCTGTTAACATTTAAGCTGTCAATAATGACTGTTTGAAATGTTCTATTGGGTAGAAAGCAAGAGGTCAAAGCTAAAATGACAGTGTGTCCCAGGTACGTGCCTCATGGTTATTATCACAGATTTCACAACAGGCAGTCAGTTGGAATGCCCACTGCTTTGTGAAACCTGGTTGTAATGCCAGGACTGCTGACGGCAATAAAAGGTCAGCCTTCACGTTCAAGTGGAAACAATCCCTGCTCGGGCCTGGGCTGCTCTTCCTCTTGAAGAGATTTGAAGAGCGACTCTAATGCTTGACCCAGGAACCCAGCCACGAGTGACAGTTCACACTTAGGGTCTTTCGCTTTGCTCTGGCACAACTTTCTGCCCAGCTTGTCAGATCCACCCCAGTCACTAAAATGGACAAAATAAATAGTACAACAAGATGCCGTCTTGGCCAGGGTGTGATGTCTTGGAGCACGTGCTCCTCTCACAAAGCGGAAGCCCGGATCTCATTCCCCATCCTTGTCCATCCGTCAGTCTACCTGTCCATCAGGACACCCACGGCTGAGTTCTTGGCTGTCCACCCAGGTGACAGCAGTCTTCCTTGAACTGAAGGGATGTAGGAGGCACATTCAGGTGAAACACTTGAGCAATGAGCGGAAGTTCTCTGTGAGGAGCCTGTGATAGGAAACAAGGACTCAGGTGGTCTCTGGACCCGTGTGCAGGCAGTCCTCAGACTGCCCCTGGCCGGCAGAAGACCAGGGAAATGCCTGCCTAGGAGAGAACCCGCTGGCCACTGGCCGAGAGCAGGCAAGGGCTGCTTCCAGGAGGGGCAGCTCTCATGCTGCTGGTGGCGGGGAGGGACTTCGGATACTCATGCAAACCTCTGGGGCCTACAAAGCTGGGTATATTCTGAACCTGTCCGGACCTGGTAGGGAGCCTGGCTGTTGGGCCCTTGCATTTCTTTAAAGTGACATGACAACACATCCCTGTCTCCAATCTGAAACTGGCCACTTGGGGTGGTCGCTTTCCAGTTGCTATGACAACAACTGACTGCAGTGGTTTTGTGTTTGGCAGGGCAGGTGGCAACTTGGAGCTGAGAGCAGGGGCCACTGAGACAGGGGAGCAGCCTGAGAAGCTCCCACAGCACCCACAGCCATGTTTGGGGGTTTCCCAAGTGAGCTGCATTCATCCAGGGACAAAGACATTGACTGGCCGCAGGATGAGATGATCAGGATGCTGTTTACATTGATCTACATCTGGTTTCTGTTTTGTATATTTTGTGAAATATGTAACATTGTTACAATTGTAAAAGTACTATAAATAAATATGTATGTTAGATGGGGGGACAACTTAAAACACTTTTATCACTGGGGTGCATAATCAAGGACATTCCCAGGTCCTGGTGCTGTGCCTCAGGACAGAGCATGCATTGCTGGAGGAGGCCTGTCTGTGCCTCACATTCTAAGTTCTGGGGTTTGTCCACGTTTATTGTTATCGATCATCTCTGTGACAGCCCACCTGTATCTAAGGTAACCATAGGCTGTTGTTGTTTTCATAGGAGCTAGCTTTTCATAGGTAGATTTAATTTTAAAAATATTATAGAGGAAGGTACAACTTATCTGAGGCTCTTATCTGGTTGGAGTGGCATTAGGAGTTTGCAGGGGAGTGAAGATTGATTAGCTGCTGAAAGCTTCAGTATTTCCTGGGTTACTTTAAAGGGATTTATTTTATCTGTATTTGCTGTAAACATAAAATCAGAAATGAAACATGAGTGTGTGTGTGTGTGTGTGTGTGTGTGTGCACGCATATGTGTGTAGTATATAGTACACATCCAGTATGTATCTAGTATATATATAGTGTTGTATATAGTATTTGGTAGTCTAGAGAGCAGGAAAAGAATAAAAACAAAACAAAGCAAAACCACCCAAGCACATAAACATAAATCCCGCATGAATAGGTGCTATTATTGGTAGACGTAAATCTCAAGACATCTATTTTGGAATATTACTAAAATAGAGTAATGTTTCAATGGAATTCATTTCCAATTATCTGTACTCCAAATGGTTCTAACACTATGTCCTAGATCCTGATAAACTGCTCCAAAGGCCTCCTTGGCTTACCAGTGTAGACAGTCCTAAAGGTAAACATGTTCTAATCAGTGCCTTTATTTAAAATTGGAAAGGAATGTACAGGCATATGGAGAAAAGCAATGTGATTGTAATAGGGTGATAGAATCATACATATTTTTCCTTTAGCATTTTTTCTTTGAATGTGGTGTCATAAAAGTCTGACCAAATAAAACAGTAAGTAAAATGGAGGCCTTTGAGACACCACCTATAGCTGATGGTCAATATAGAATGTGGATTTATTCCCAGCAGAGAGAAGACACTCCTTACAGTTACGAGGTCACTGTACATACTCCATGAAAACCGAAATCTAAGGTCACTGTATGCGTCACATATGGCTTTGGGGATAAAACCTGATACCAGCCGCTGTGAGAAGCAGCCAGGTTGTCACCGTGTCTCTTCAGTGAGCGAGCCAAGCCCGGCCTGTCTGCCAGGAGCTGCTCCCTGTCTGAGGCCAGGACTCTGCCTGGGAGGCTCCGAAAGCTCTCCTAGGACTGTCACTCAGCATCTTGGATGTCAATAGATGCCTCAAACGCAGCATGTCAAAGAGGATGTGCAGTCTGTCTGTCCCCTCCCTGCCCCAGAGCCTGCGGTATGCATGGCCTACCTCCTCTGCCTTTCAGCAGAGTGAACCCAAACCTCGGAGCTGCTCATCTCCGCTCCAACACTTGAGTCATTCATGAGGTAGCCGTGAGAACGCCACTGCCAAAACGGGTCCAGACCCTGCCGCCCCCCTCCCCGCAAAGCAAGAGTCCCAAGATGAGCCCCACCCCTGTCACCGACGTCTGGAGGCTTTGCCTTCTTCCTTCCTTGGCAGAACCTGACTTTTATTTCTGAATTATTACAACTGCTGACTGAACTAACAATTCAAAACTTGACTGCAATAATCTGTTTTGTAAACTCACTGTATTTGTCAAATAGCTACTGGTTTTGCCACATGGCCATAATCTTCCCTTAATAAACTTGTATAACATGTTGCAGTGTCTTAATTTTAACAATTCCAGTATAGAACTTTTTTGATTTACTGATGTAGTAATGATGCGTATCTTTCTATGTATAGAGGAGTACCCTGCTAATAAGAAAACCACATATATGTGTGTGTGTGTGTGTGTGTATAAAATCTTATGTACCAAAGAAATACTCCAACTGAAGGGAGAATACTGTTTTAGACAAAAATCCCCTACAGCCAGGTGTGGTGGCACATGCCTGTAATCCCAGCAGCTCCGGGAGGCTGAGACAGGAAGACTGCAAGTTCGAGCCTCAGCAATTTAGCAAGACCCTAAGGAACTTAGCAAGACTCTGTCTCAAAATAAAAAATAAGAAGGGTTGCGGGTGTGGCTCAGTGGTAAAGCACACTGAGTTCAATTCTCAGTACCAACCAACCAACCAACAAATAATCCCTGGAGCTGTTCTTCTAGAAACATAGCTTCTTTCATGCTACTGATTGAATTTGTGCTTTCATCTCCGAATACAGAAACAAGACACTCTCGGTGATTCCTCCTTTGGTTCTCCTGGATCATCACCATCTGCCCAAACTCCCATGCTCATGTTTTTCAGTAGATATGAATTCCCTTCCTCCTTCCCAGTACACAGGGTGGCACTAATAGAAGGTTCACCTTTCCCTCCACGCGAGGCTCAGTGTCGTCTTCAGCTCTGTGTTCTCGCTGAGTTTCCTCGATGTTCTCACTTTCCTATGCCAGCAGGAGCAGGCTGGGTTCTTCCCCTTATCCACATGACCAAGAGGCACGCAGGAGCCTTGGAACCGGGCTCTGAGCCTTGGCCCTGACGGTGCGACCTTGCTTTGCTGTGCAGGCATGTGAGGGGAGGGAGTTTTCCCAGATTGTCACCACACAAATTACACAAAACCATTGCCATCCTCAGGTGCCTTGCTGCTCGGGAGAGAGGTACAAATGACGGTCCGAGCCCCAGGTCTGCCAGAGGTTACTGATCGGCCACCATGGAGCCGGTTCAATGTGAGGTACTGTCACAGCTTCTCCTGAACCTGATCCTCTCAAAAACCCTGGAAGGTGATGCCATTCCCTTTACATCCATGAAGACAGGGATGGCCATCAGTCACAGGTGGCAGAATTGGGGCCTGGAGCCAGCTCCTCCAGCCCCAAGCCCAGAGTTCCTGGGCATCCGGTCACGTTCTCACTCACAAGCCGCCACCGCAGGTGGGTCCTCCACGCCTCGGAAGCCACCCAAGCAAAGCTCCCCAGCAGCTTGCTGTTAGGTGCAGTTACTGCAGGCGATGTTATTAGCCAGCAGCCTCAGGGGCCACCTGCATCAGACGGGAGGTCCTCACTGTAAGCCCTGTTTAGCTGGGACCACATCCCTCTTCTGGGTGTCCCGGACGACAGTGAGCATAATCTCACCGTCCCCGTCATCAAAAACACCTGCCCACTTCAGCGCTTGGAGTTGCCAAAAGCTGGCTGACGGTCATTGACAATAGTCATTAAAAGTGGAAATGTGTCAGAACAAGAAGCTCAATAAGGCAGAAGAACACAGTGCACCACAGTGCACCAAAGACACACAGTGAATTAGGAGACAATCCAACTATGCAGACGACACAGTGCACACGCCAGCCATGTTATTACTACACAAACTACGGGAAGAATCCCTTGATCAACACACCAAGTACCTACCAAGGCCCAGAGGTAATGTCACGAGATATTCGGGTCACAGAATGTGTTTATTGAATTTTGTTATATTTGATTAATTAATTTATTTTCAGAGAGAGAGAGGTAGGGAGATGCCAAAAGGGAGGCGACATGGGCTTGTCTGGTGCAGTTAAAAACGGGTGGCATATTCTGAGACCAGTAGGCCTTACAAAGAAGGGTCCAGGAAAAAAAAAAAAAAAAAGACAAAACAAGCCTGTCTTCACATAATATATATTTACTGTAGTTAGGATGGAGACATTTAATAAAAAAAAAAAATGAGTATTTTATATGAGGTGTGTGCGTGTGTGTGTATTTTTGTTTTGGTGGTGGTTGTCATCTGTTTGTTTTGGGTACTGGGGATTGAACCCAGGGGTGCTCCACCACTGAGCTACATCCCCTGCCCCTTCCATTTTTTTAATTTTAAGACAGTCTGGCCAATGTGCTGTGGTTGGCTTTGAATTGGCAATCCTCCTGCCTCAGCCTCCCAAGTAGTTGGGATTACAGAGATGCATCTCCACACCCGGTCTGTGTGTGTGTGTGTGTGTGTGTGTGTGTGTGTGTTTTATAGTCAAGATTATAAGTATTCTGGATGAAAACAGAGTACGGAGGACAACAGTCTGGCACAGCATCGGTCAGCCAGCCAAACATTTAGAAAACTCCTACAGCACCTTCCGAAGCCACCTCTGACGCCTTCTTACCGCCCGTTTTGTCCGGGTCTGCACCATGCTGGGTGGTCAGAGCCGGTGCCTGCATGTGGAGACTCGGTTTACAACTCAGGAACCTCCCAGCACAGTCCCTCCTCGGACCCCGACCCCCCAGCACTGAGGAGGTGGCCCCGTGCTCAGGTCTCGGAGTGGGCAGCTGCGCAGCAGCTCTGCCAGCCCCCGGTGCCACCGCACAGCTTGGCGCCTGTGCTCCTGTCACGTCCTACTTCCAACGGGGCTGAGCTCAGTGGGAAGAATTATTGAGAAAAAATGTTCAGCCTAAATTTCAAGTTCTGTTGACGAAAGTCTGAGCTCCTGGCTCAGTGGAGGCCAGGCGGTCAGCTTCTGCCAGCACCTGCGGAGCCAGGGAGGGCGCGGAGGGAGAGCAAGTCACCCCCGGGGCCTGCGCTCTGCGCCCGTGGCGCTGTCCTGGCCAAGTCTTCCAAGGCTCCCGCTTGGAGAGCTTCCTCAGCCTGAATGGAGTGCTAGTGGACACCTGCTTACTAAGGGACCCCTGGGAAGGTGCCCTGACCGCGCCCCTCTACAGCCGCAGGGACTGGGTCTTTACTCCCTTGGCTGAGGCCGCCGGTGGTGACCTCATCACTGACCAACCCCGGGTGGTCAAACAGCCCAGCTGGATCCGAGCTCCCGTGGGGACACCTGTGACCGTGCGGCTGGCGACCCACCCAGGCTGCGGAGAACCGAAGGGTGCCCGCGCGCGTGAGGCACAGGCCGGGCCAGGAGGCAGGCACACGGACGGGCTCCGAGCCTGAGGTGTCGCCTTCCTGTGCCCAGCACGCAACCCGAACACAGGGCGCCCGCGGAGACGCGCCTTCGGAGATGTGGACGGCAACGTGAGACGGAGCGGAGGAGCCGTGTGCTGACCAGGTCCAAGGGACGGGGCAAGGGGCGAGCAGGCGAGCCTGTGGCAGGGCTGGCCAGGAACCTGAGGGCAAGGCCCTTCTGCACTCTCTGGCCTCCCCAGTTGGCATGGCAACAGAGACCCAGCACCCCAGGCTGGGTGCAGGCCAGCTGCTGACAGCTCCCCCAAGCCCCCTCTTCCTTCGGAGCCCCCGGGAGAGGGGCGTGAGCACACACAGCCCGTGGGGGCTCCCTAGAGGCTCACGATCCCAGCAGCTCCATGTGGCCGCTCTCCTGGGGGCTGTCTCCTTCCACTCACTGCCCAGTCAGCTGCCCAGAGCTGCCAGCACAAAGCTCCACCGCTGGGGCCTCGGCACAGAGAGGATGCGTCCTCGTCCCATGGATCTGGAGGGCGGAAGGCCAGGTCCAGTGTCAGCAGGGTTGCTTCCTGGCCAGGCCGGTGAGGGGAGGATCTGCTCTGGTCTTTCTCTTTGGCTTGCAGATGGCCACACATTATATCATCTTCCTTTATGTCTGTCTCTCAGTATCCAAATTTCTCGTTTTTTATAAAAACGTGAGTCATATTGGACTTTAAAGCCCACCATAGGGACCCCATTTTAACCTATCTATAAAGACCCTATCTTCAAATGGGTCCACATTCAGAGACGTGTTAGATTCCAACTATATCTTTTTTTTTTTTGAGAGAGACCCAGTTAGACCCATAGCACAAATGATAAGCAATGTTTGGTGGCCTCTCCTTTGTATTTCCCTCCGACATTTTTACCAGGTGCTGTGTTACCAGCTCTCCAATCCACACTCCAAAAACAAGACCACAGGGCTTCAGAGAGACAGAGAAAGGCAAGAGGCTTCCTTTTCACCAACACAATTGTTGACAAGTATAGGTTGAGGTATGGCCAGATAAACACAGATAAATTTCTTTGTACCTTGTTCTGTGAAGAGAGATCACTAAACAGATCTTTCGAGAAAGATCTCCAAGGTTCAAGATGGCCTTAGATGAGCCCCAGACAGAGGGTCTCCACAAGGCAGGTTTCAGGAAGGACATAATCACAGAAAGAGAAAATCATGTTTTTGTATCATGGAATTGTCGCCTCTCAGCCTTTAAATCTGCACCTTCAGAGGCTTGCAGAGAGAAAGCATCATAGAGTGAGGAGTTTATAAAACCCTGGGCCATGGAGACAGGCAGCCCTAGTTTCAAGTGATGTGCCCACCCTGCCTGGACCCCAGCCCTGCCCCTACTAGCTGTGTGACCATGGACAAGTTACTTAACTTCTCAGACCCTTGCTTTCCTCATCTGTTAAATGGAGATAGACACGAGGTTCACGTTTGCAGTTTAAACTATGAACTTTATAATCTAAAGCATTGTATAATGTACCACATATAGAAGTGTAGTGTGCGGCCTCTGATAGTATTATCATGGTGGATGTAGCAGATGGAGGGTTGAGGTTAGTGATTTGATCCTTGGCTATACTTGAGTATCACTGGGATGTTATAAAAATCTGAATGTTTAGGCTTGCATCCAGAGTTTACTGAATAAGAATATTTGGAAGATTCTAAAATGCAGCCAAGGTTGAGAGCCACTGATCTAGATTACTTGTTCCAATTTAAATTATACTGTGGGCTAATGAAATATCTACTCGAGCCATTAAATATCCAAAGGCATGCCATACATAGAGGGAAAGCTTCAATGCAATTTCAAGCTCTGTAACTCTATTTAAAACCACTTTGGAACTGAACTGAAATGAAAACCACATTTATCACACTGAGGCATGTTCACTTTGATTGCCAAACACTTTTTAGATATTATAAATTAAGAAGCTTCTGATGGACGTGCTTAGCAGGCTGATGAGAATCGCCCTGTTGTCATCAGTATTTATATCCATGAACTAGGAAGTCCTGGTGCTTCTCAAACCCCTAACCGTCCAGTCCTTAGAGGTCTGAATACCTTTCCTTTCTCTTCCTCTTCAGGTTAACACACCCTCTTCCTCCTGAACTTGCATCAAGGATAGGCTCACTCTTCTGGAATCACTCACAGTCACTTTAGTAAAGCAGATTCACATGAGGAGACCAGAGTGTGAACTTGGGAAGGAATGTAACCCCAAAAGTCTGGGTGGCCCAGGGTCAGCATATACTTGCTAAGCAATCCATAGTTATGGACATGCTTCCAAAGATATGGCCAAATGAAGGAGCCAGGATATGGGTTTAATGCTGTGTCTTCAGAAGGTCAGTATCTTTACAGCATATCCCAGCCCAGAGCCTCCACGGGACTGATCAGGTCCCTGGAAAAGCCTCAGCCATTTTGGCTGATAGCAAGGAGAGCATGGGGCTGGCTCCTTGGTAAGATTGGCAGGACATGTAACAGAAAGTCCAGCCTCAGATGCCTCATCTACTGGCCTGCCAAGTGGTTAACATCCCCACTTTATGTATTTCTTCGAGTTGGAGATTGAAGACCTCAACAAATGTGCAAAATGTATTTTGGGGTGGAATTAACACCATAAAAAGATCCATCATTAATTCCTCTGGACATATGATTATGTTTATTGATTGGTCAACTGTTTAAAAATGTAAAGAATAAATAGAAAATACTGAGGGCCACTGGGAATATAAAGTGTGAGGTACTGTTTTGCTATTTTTGTAAGACAAGAGGAACAGTGGCATTCATGCAGGTATTGCAATGAGCTTGGGAGATAGGCTTCATTGTGCACTGACGTACTGAGCTTAAACAGGAAGTCCCATCACACAGCAAAGGGGTGGGATTAGGTTATCAACTGCCTATGTCTGTCTTGGGCAGGCCGAAGGCCAGTGACCACACTATTAGAGTGGAAAATGAAATAACAAAAGGGGTCAATCCCCACTGTTGGAGGGACGGCTCCCACTATCACACCAGGGAGAAGTGTGGGTAGTGGGGCTATCAGGGGAGGGCTTTGGAGTGTTTGCCACCGTGAAAAGCCTTCAGTGGCTTTCCTTCAGCATGCACAGGGTGACATCCAAGCTTCTTCATGTGGCACCAGTGACCTTCTCTCCCAGGTGCCTCTGACTTCTCCAGCTTTGGTGCCCAGGGATTGCGCTCTTCTTCAGTGTCACCGCTCTGTAATCCCTGGTGACCGCTGACCTTTCCCTCACGCCGCTTGTCTAACTTCAGGTCATCCTGGAGACTTAATTTGGACATCATTTCCTTCAATGAATCCTTTTCAACTCCTCAGGTCTCAGGAGCCCCTTCTTCCTGTAAATCCTCATATCTGTCTGTCATTACCCCGGGGTATTAGTCCATGTAGTTTCTGTAGACAGAGAGCATGACTTACTCACTGCAGTTCAGGATGATAAATAAACAATTAGACGAATGGATAAATGGATGGAAGGAAGGGAGGGAGGGAGGGAGGGAGGGAGGAAGGAAGGAAGGAAGGAAGGAAGGAAGGAAGGAAGGAAGAAAGGAAGGAAGGAAGGATCGCATGGCTGAATTCTGGACCTTTCCAGAGACTCCTGTGCCTGACTTGGACTAAGATATGGGAGCAGGCAGGTGGAAAGTGAATAACTTGTGTCAGCATTTTGACTGTCCCTAAAATGCTACAGTTAAATCTTAGTTGGAGTTTCAAAAAGCATCTTAAAATATGCCTATTTCTTCAACTTCTTCCCCTAACAATGATGTAAATAATTGATACACTCTGTACTTTTTAATATGTAGCTCACTGGTTGTCTCAAGGTCATATTTTTGGTCTTACGTTATGTTATGCTTTAGATATGAGATGTCCCCCAAAAGTTCATGTGTGAAGCAAGAACATTCAGGGCTGCAGGTCTCAGAAGGGCTTAGGAGCCTCGGGTTTTCTGGGGGACGGAGGTCTGGGAGGCTGTTTGTGAAGGCAGCTCAGACTTAAGTTTCACTCATCCTTCAGAGGCAGGCAGCCACCTTTTCTACTCTGGAAAACAAAGGTTTTCTCCTGAGAGAAGTTAAACTAGAATAGCTGTATGTAGGGGCACCAGGCCCACCTGAGGGCAGAGGGAGACACTTAATGAATTATGAAACAACACCCAGAGCTCGGAGAGTCAAGCTGTGCCCCATCCAGCCCCAGCTGAATTGCATTAGGTGCCTCAGATTTCATTATGAGCTGGGAAGCAAGTATCCTCATTTCAAAATGAGAAGGAAAACAAGAGACAAAAAGAAAAAAACAAAAAGAAAGAGCAAATGATGGAAGAAAATGTTTGCAAACCTTATATATGACAAGGGTTAATATCTAAAGTATTAAAGAACCCTTAGTCCTCAACAGGAAAAAAAAAAAAAATGGGCAAAGACTTAACTAGACACTTCTCCAAAGAAGATATGCAGATGACCAAGGATATCAATAGACACTTACCCTCACCTATTGTCAATGAAATGCAGATCAAAACCACAATGAGATGTGACCTCACATCTATTAGGATGACTACTATTAAAAAAAAAAAGATAAGGGTTGGAAGGCTGCAGAGAACAGAGCTGTGCAGGCCCTCCCTGGGGACAGAAATGGTGCAACCACCATGGGAAACAGGGGAGGTTCCTCAGGAAATAAAATCCAAACTTAAAGTTCAAAGTATAACTACCATATGATTCAGCAATCCCACTTCTGGGTGGAGCAGAACTGAAATTAGGGTCTCAGAAAGGTGTCTGCTCTCCCTGTTCACTGCAGCATCGTTCCCAACCGCGACATGGAAACAACCTCTGTCCATGAATAAATATGGAAAATGTGACACAAGTGCGTGCCTGGTGTGTGCTGTGCAGAGTGACTCAGGATTACGAGTGTTGGGGGGAATAGGGTTACTTGATAATGGATTGAATAATTGCATATATGCATGTTAACATACGCGTGCCATATAGCTCTACCTCTGTATCTGTATCCATGCTCTGTGAAATCAGCCTCCACAGGAAGACAAACATTACAGGATTCACCAGGTGCCCGGGAGAGGGGGGACGCAGAGTTGCTAGTCCAGGTTATCAAGTTTCAGTTACACAAATGAGTAACTTCTAGAGATCTGCTCTACAACGCTGTGTCTGTAAGTACCAATGTTTTATTGTACACTGAACATTTTATTGCAAGGGTAGATCTCATGTTAAATATTCTTACCACAATAAAAGGAATGGACAAAAAAGAAATTACTTCGAAAAAATAGATAACTCTGCTGGTTGGCAGGAAATGGCAACTTTGAAGACCCAAAATTAATTTATTTAACTAAATAATTTATTTAACCCTTTATGGTCATAGTACGAAAATGGGGTGCCATAAAAAAGGAACACTGAGAGAACGAAAAATACGCTGGAGAACTAAACATAGTGGACATTCACGCATGAAGGCAACGAGTTGGGAGAGAAAGTTAAGGGAATCTCTTAGAAAATAAAAAGAAGAATGAGGTGGGTAACCGGAGGCAAAAGACAGAAAAATCAGAGAATCATCTAAGATTTGATGTCTGATATTCTCTAAAAGAAAATTAGGTTGAAGAATTAGCAGAACCAGGGATTTCAGGCGGGGAAGGTTGGGGGGACAGGGTGGGAGTGTGAAGAGAGAAATGGTGTAAGAAAACTTCCAGAAGCTAAACCCGAAAGATTCACCCAGGGCCCTTCATTATGGTTGAGAAGACCCTCGCGTCACAGTGCATCCTGGGGAGTTTCAGAGCCCTGCAAACATGCCCTCAGCAAGACCCCCCCCAACCAGGACACCTACAATGGCTTGAAATCCAAATGGTGCGGGACCTGTTGACAGTGGAGCTAGACCCACAGACAGGGGACAGATGCTTTTCAAATACCGAGAGATTTAAATTCCCACCCACACTTGATATCCACATAAGCCACCGTTCAAATATGCAAAGTCTCAGAACATTTATCTCCCTGTATCCTTGTTTAGAAAGTTATTAAAGGATTTTCCATCAAAGAGGGAAATAAATAGGAAATGAGGAGCTGGAATTTAGAATTCAAGGAGAAGAGTCAAACAGGAAGAGGCCAAGGACAGTTTCAGAGAAGGCCCAAGCATACAGCTGTGGGGCAGCCTCGCTGCAACCCGTGCGGACAGCAGCCAGAGGGTGGGGGAGGCTCCAAGGGCTTGTCTGCAAGAAAAAGGAAAAACAGTGTACAGACTTCACCACATCCTCCACCACAGGGGGACGCTTTCAGAACTGGCAGGGAGTTTGGAAGTGAGCTACTGACAGACCACTGAAGACCAAGCAAATGACCCTCAAAGCAGTGGACCAGAAACACAAGCCAGTGACCCCATGTGGCCCAGCCATGACGTCTATTAATATGATCATGACAGTGTATATCCTGAATAATGACAGAGTCGATACTTTTGATATAAATATTGCTACAGTTTGGTCTTGAATGTCCTCCAGAAGCCCTTGTGTTGAAGGCTTTGTCCCCAGCCTGGGATGCCACTGGGAGGTGGTGGAACCTCTAGGAGGTGGGGCCTAGTGGAAGGACAAAGATATCACGACCCCAGTCTCTTCCTTGGCCTCTGGCTGCCATGAGGAGAGCGGTTTTCTCTGTCATGTGCTACCACCGTGAGGTACTGACTTGCCACAGGCCCCAAAGCCATGCAGGCAACTGCCCATGGACTGAAACCTTCTGAAACCAGGAGCCAAAAAAACCCTCAGCTCTTTTAAAGTTTATTATTTCAGACATTTTGTCACAGTAACGGAATGCTGACTAACACAAATATATTTGGTATGAATTTGTAAATGTGCAAAAGAGAAGGGATATCAGAGCTCAGTCCTCATTTCTATTATAGGAAATCAAGGGTCTAAACTTGGAAAATCAAGAAGTAGCAGTGTAATGTTTACCCAGCAGATGGAGAGTAATAATATAAGAAACAGCTAAAGGAATTGACTGGTTATATATTAGGAGTGGAAATCAAAAGTGAGAAGAGGTGGAACTGCTGTTTTTCATTGCAAACTTTGTAGAACTTTTAGACTACAAGCATATTATTTTGATAAGCACATTAAAAATTAAACATATAGAAAATGAAGCAAATTAAGTACTTAGAAACTGAATGATAGGGAATTTAAAGAAATTTTGATACACGTTTTTTCTTTTGTATCCATTGAAATGCTCATGGAGAAACCTAAATCTAATTATGTATTTGAGAAACATTAACTTTCTTCCTTTCATTTTTAAGAAGTCATAAATCATGATTCCTCCCCTGTTGCCGGTTGGGATGTTGTTGATGATCTCGTAAATGCTTTGCCTGGGAAACGAGGCCATCAAAGCTCTCCTCTTGGCAGAGTGAGGATGTGAATCACCGAGATAGGAGCAGAATGTTCTGAGCTAACTCGGCACTTAGCAGCCACCGGTGCCACCGTCACCGATGAGAACGCGAGGCTGCATTGATAAGGGTATTTGGATGCTTCAATTAGGTTTTTGATTAGAGACAGCAAGATGTCTGTCCGTCTGTTAGCACACCCCCCAGAGCCTGCTTGAGGAGAAGCTCTTCTGCAAGGGAAGCAGTTTCTTCAAGTTGCTGGACCTCTTTCTTGTGCTTCGTGCTTTGCTGAGTACCTTGGGGGTCGGGGTTTTAGTGTGAGTAAGCGGGCTTCTTCACCCTCCAGTTTTAAAGCTAACTATGATAAAATACTTGAGGGACAGGAAGTGAATCTGGTGACAAGCCCAAAGCTAAATGGTCCAGCCTGATCTAAGCGGTTCAGGGAAACTGCAGCGCACAGGAATAAGGGGTGGCCAGGAGAGAAGACGGACCCGCCCACTGCCAAGGGGTTGGCTACATTTTTAAGCTAAACATCATCTTAACTTGCCTCTTTCTTTCCCATTCCAACTGTGGCTTGACCATGGTGGCCTTGTGGCCAAAACACGCTTTCCCAGGATCTTTTATTTAACTGTGAGTCTACCTGTTGGATACTTGATGGATATTTCATAAAAAGTTTTAATTCAGAGGAGGAAGAGAGAACAGGAAGAGTTGGAGGCAGGAGGCTGAGGCTGAGGAGTCTAAGGTCTGCTTGCCCCCCGTCACCCTGAACACCCTGCTAAGAGGGCAGGTGTCAAGACTGGGACCCACGCTCATTGAGCCAGGGGCTGTGTTCCCCAAGGAAGAAGCATCCAAGCAGGCTGGTCCCCTTTTCAGGGCTAAGGCCACTTGGAGAAGGAAGTTAGAGGGGACGATTGGCAAGGGTTCTTTCAAGCCTAGGACTCCGTGAAAACCTGAGGTGGCCCCAGCACGCCGGTTACACATGGGGGTGCCAAGGGTCAGTTTTCCTGAGCTCTGGGAAGCAAACCCACAGGAAGACGAAGGCTGTCGTGGGGCCTGGAGGAGGGAGGAGTGTCTGCTCCATATGGAATGTTCCTGTGGCAGAAGCACAGAGAGTTCTTTGACTTAAAGCAGTAATTACCTCCCTGGCTTCTCACATCAGCCTGTCAGACTTGGAGCACTGTTGCTGCTGTGGCATTGTTGAATCAAATTACTAAAAAGGTCAGCATCATTAATATGTGGTTTGAAAAGCAAGAAAAATGCCAGGCGGAAAATCCGTGCACCTCCAGGGCCTTTAGTCCAAAGCCTGGCTCTGATTTCCTTATTGTGCTATTACCCTGACCTGCTCCAAGGAGCAAAACCACCTGTGGCAGCTCCCAAGACATGTGGTCTCCTAACCCTCTGCTCTGGGTGGAACCTGCTCTCCTGAGCCTTCCCCAGGGGGAAGCTCCTGGGTGGGGAAGCCCGGGCTTCCTCCTACCTGACAGCAGGTGTCTAGGTCTGTTCATATGTTTGTTCTCAAGCCAAGGCTCATTTGCTAGTTTAAAACTGAACTACGAGGCCATTGGAGAAGCTCTGGGGCTTAGGGCAAACACCTCAGGAGAGGGCTAATAACCTCATCACCAATATTTTGGATGGCCTTAGAGCAATCACTAGAAACTGCTGGTTTTTCTACTCCCTGTAATGAAAATTGCTTCTTTTTGAAGTAACTTGAGAGAAAATTGTACTATATCATTGATTCACAATTAATACTCGAGATTTTTTTTTCCTTCATAGAATGAGACTCATAAACTATCAGCTTGAGGCCTGTTCTGAATTAGAAATTAAGTTACCTTATAGCAATAGGTAAACAATGATTCTTGAAATGGCCCCAAACCCTGGCTTACACATCAAGGGGCTTGAGTTTTCAGCTCACCTACTTGGGTGCTGCTAGTGTGATTCATGACTTTAAATAATTATATTTGCTTGATGGGTTGCTTAGTTGTTTTTTTTAAAAATATTTCCAGGTCCTTTACAGCTGTGACACTAAAGAAGGCAGTGTAAAAGAGGCAGCATGTAGAAGTCTGTATATTTTGACCCCAACCCGTCATGATGATCACAGTCGCCACGACTTTAGTCACTGCGTTGACATTGAGAACAGTCTTTGAGAAGACCATGAGCTTGATCTCGACTCCATGCCGCCATCTTTAAATATGCAACTTCAGAGAACAGCGACTCTGATATATAACTTTTGGTTGTTTACCAATCAACATAGCAATGGATTAGCAGGCAGTTGGCTCTTAGAGGGTTGAAAAACAGAAAGGATCTATATTGATGCATATGTTTCCAAATAGAAGTCTCACCTGGGGGGAGGGGAAGCTGATGACAACGTCTTGCTTCACAGTTTTACCTAAAGTAGCTATAAACTTCCTTAAAAATGTAAAGAAACTACTAATTCATAAAAATCACTATTAATAGTCACTAATATAATTACTAATATAATTTAATAATGAGCAGAATTGAGAACAAAATCATGAAAAGTGGGTAAAAATGCCCCAAAGGCAGAGAATTCCATCACCTACTTCCACACGTATTTACTAAATTGCTTGACTCCTGCCCATAGATTTTTGCATGAACCCAGCTTTTCTTCTTCCAGATGTGTATGAAATAACACTTATTCCCAACAAGATATGCTGTCTTTCTGCGTTTGATGACATGAGCCCTTATTTAGAGCTTAGACCACATCAGGCCCTGTGCTAGGTGTTGCAGGGGCTGAACTCACTCCCAGTCACCGCTTTCTGAAACCGCCCCAGCACTTTGCTTATACCAATACCTAAACATTTTTTTAATACTAAAGGCACAAGTTATGCTCTAACTCAGTTAGGGTACACTGTTGCCCTGCTTTATTGCAAGCCTGATACTACACTTTGGGCATAATAGGTGCTCAACAAACATGTGGAGAATGACAGAAGAGGCAGTGACCTCTTCTGGTTGTATTCCATTAAGCAATGAGAATAAATACTATTATATCTAAAATAACACATATAACTGAATGAGAAAATGTAAATTGATCTATAAAGATTCATTTACATATGAATTTGGGGGGGTGGTGACATTTCCTGCGTGTGTTTCTATTACTAGTGTGAATAAATTATTGTATCTCTTTAAAAACAGCCTTGGTTCAGTCTGGCAAGACAGCAGGCCAGGCTCATGAATGACCTACTCATCTTAGCCACACCACTGCCTATGAATCAAAGAGTCTCAAGACAGCTGAGGATCAGGGAGTTACCGAAAACAACCTTGTAAATTCTCAGTCTTGCCTGTGCACAAAGAAAACACTCTATAAATAACCTCTACAAATAAAATCGAAACCCCAGAGACTTGGACAAGGTCAGGGGGATGACCTTCTTCTGCATGCAGAGTGGGAGACGTGGGAGAATTTCCCTTGGTGATGAGGAGTCCTCATTAGGTGTAAAGATACTTCACCAAGGGCCGAGCCGTCTGTTGTGTTCCGGGGAGCACAGAGGCAGCAGTGACCAGGTGTTAGTGTGGGGAGGGATCTCTACAAACAACTGACTGTTGACTCATTGAAAGTGTTTACCTTTAGAAAGCGTCTCTCCTACCTGCAAAGTAAAAGGTAGCCTGCCACATTTTGGTAGATACAGAGTGTCGATTCATTCTTGAATAGAAATCAGCTGTGGGAATCTGAACTTGGGACCTGCAGGACAGTTGCCCATGGAGTAGGCTGTGGTACAGGAGAGAATCTGTGCACCCAGGGAGCCTGAATCTTTTCTAATGGTTAATAAGCTCTCCTGCTCTTTGCTATAAAGGGAGGCATTATCTCCATCTTCCAGGGTGTTTATGATACAAATGTGCTGGGAGAGATAATCTGCAACAGTCCGTGTCGGTTTTTGCAAGGAATACGAAATGTGAGAGACTCAAAGAAATGTCTCTCAACACACGCATCGCGTGCATCTGCTCCAAGTGGCAAGGGCATGCACGTGTGAGTGAATGAATGAAGGCACAGAATGAGATAGCAATTGGGGGCACAAGATTCGGCCTGTGGGCTTGAAGGCAGAAACAGGAGCTGTTCTTCAGTCAGTTTGTCAGAGAAGAGTCTTAGGAGATGGTGACATTTGAACAGAGACCTGAATGACAGTGCCATCTGAATATCTGCCAACAGCATCCCATACTGAGAGACAAGTGAGCCAAGGCCCAGTGCAGAACTGAGCCTGTTGGGCTGGAACACACAAGAACCCCAATGTGAGTGGCGAAGGAAGGAGCGGGAGATGAGGCTGGAGAGTAAACCAGGAGCCAGGTGATGTCCTGCGCCCAGTGACCCAGGTGGACCAAGGGGAGAACTTCCTGGGTTTTAAGTCTCATAGGCTGCATTAGGCAATAAATGAACAGACAGAAGAAACGACCTCCCCTCATTTCTGAGTTGAATGGTCATAAAAGGGCCACCGGATGGCGAGTAGTTGAAAATTTTCATTCTAAGTCATGGCTCGTCCTAGAGGAGCTGGGGCCTCAAGAAGAAGACAGAGTGGCCGCAGCAAGGCAGAGACAAGCCCAGGGTCCGAGGAGCCAAGGCGAGCTGGGCACCTGCGGGCTCCCGTGCCTGGGCCCCCAGGGTCACAGGCCAGGAACACTGCTCGGGGGCTGCCCCTGACAGGCCTCGCTGGGCCCGGCCTCCACCCCCTGTGCCCTCCCCAGGTCCCTTTAGGCCCAGGGTGATGGGCGAGGGCGAGAGTCTCCACTCCAGCAACCCTGTGGTGGACACTCACTGTCCCCTGGGAAGAGCCAGGCCAGCGCTTGGACTAGTGACTGGCACATGGTTGATTCCCTGCCAAAGCTTGTGAGCATAATGAACGTGCTGTTGGGCCACCGGGTTGTCTGGAGCTTTGGGCATGAACGTCACACCCAAATCAGGCATCTCCAGGCTCTACGTCTTTTCTTTTATGAGCTCAAGGAAAAGAGTTGTTTATTTTGTTTTGTTTTCCACAAGCAATGATTACCATGGCTGCATAGAAACTGGTTCTTGTTCTTACCACAAAACCACAGAATTTTTGATAGGCAGGATACAAACAGCAAAATCTCAGATGACAATTGTTAACAGGAACAACAAAGTAAAGCATTGGGAGACCCAGAATATGGAAAGTTAGTTTACGTCTCTGAAAGTTGCTTGGAGTAAATTTCTGTTTTTCCATCTTGTATTAATTTTCCTTTGTTTGTTTGTTTGTTTGTTTATTTTGGGCAGTGCTGAGCCCAGGCCTCATGCGTGCCAGGCCAGTGCTCTGCCACTAGGCCACAGCTCACTCCATTCTCACACGGGTCTGTCTTTTCACTGTGTCACAGCTGCCTGCGTTAATTAGCAGGTGACCGAGAGCGGAAATTGTGTTTGATTTTGTTGCTTCATTCATCAAACATCTTTTGAGAGCCTGTAGATGCCAAGGACTGCACTGGGCGCTGAATAAACCCCCTTCTTTATTGATTGCTCTCTCTGTGGCATTCGGTTATGGCAACAGAAAATGGGCTTAGATCCAGGGGAGAGGAGATCAACCCAGAAAGAGATGACGCCAGAGAATCGATCCATGGGGGGAAGCACGCTTGCGTAGTTCATAAAGAATTGCGCAACGTTATTGTTCTGGAAGGACTCACCAGTGCCTTCCCTGTCCTTGTTACTTGGTTAAACTGTTAAAAAAATGAGTGAACACCTCCATTAGAGCGAGGCACCCATATGAGCGTATGACTCCTCCACGGCCACCCCTCACCCAGACAGTGCGGAGAGTCAGCAGAGAGCTGCCCCTGCTCCAGACAGACTTACAAAGGATTTCACATTTTTAAACAAAGTTGGCTAAGGATCTTTTCACAATAAAAGTTAGCAAGTTTTTATGACAAGAAAGTTGGAAAAAACCGAGTTCACAAAAGCAGAGCAGAGAAATGAACATACTCACAATTCCCAAAGAGAGTTGATATTTTGATTATTTCCTTCCACCTTTTTTTCCTTTGCATAAGCTTTATTTGTTTGCTTCTTTGTTAACCTAATTGTTAACACTGCATGGCTTTTACACTGCAGAGAAGGGAATGGTTTGATGGGATTTCACCTCAACTAGATGGCTGTGAAGGTCATTTGACAACACTGATTGATTTTCCATTACGTGTCGGGCGGGCGCAGTGCTGAGTGCGGTCGGAACAGCAAACACCGTGGGCACAGCATCTGCCCTTGAGGTGGCCATGGGAATGGGAAGGCCCGGAAATAAAAGGGCTGTCAAAACTTTGGGCTCTCTCAGTGAGGGCTCCCCTCTGCAGCTCCCTCTGTCCAGGAGGCTGTGACCGAGCGCTCCCGGGAAGCGCCTCTGTGCTCTTGTGGTCAGCATGAAGCAGGCTGGAGGTGTGGGACTGCCCTCTCCTCTCCAGCCTGGACCAGCACTGACTTCTGAAGCTGCCCGGGGCTCCCCCTGATACCTGCCTCCTACCTCAGTGGCAGCCCAAAGAAAGGAGGTGGCCCTGCCAAAGCCCCCAGCTCCCAGGCTGCTTCCTTCCCGGGTTGAGGAGACCAGGCCCAGGGCCTAACACGCCACGTGTTGTCCTTAATCTTAGAGGAGAGAGCCGTCACTCCTCCTTCCCCACCAAAGAGCCAGGCGCCACCAGCAGGGGAAGCCACGGGGAGGCGGGCTCAGCCACGCAGCTCCTGCCGCAGGAGGTACAGCATCACAACTGCTGGTCCTCAGCCCTCCCTGCCACCAGGAGAGCCGCACCCACACCCCGCCAGGCCTCTGGAAGGCCCCTTTCTGAGGCGAGGCCTGCGGTGTCCACAAACCCTGCCTAAGTGGGCTGAACCCTGACCATTATCCCACCTCACACAACCCTCGTCATGCTCTCCTCTGGGTGACGCGCTCGCGCCACAGTCCCCTGCAGGCGGGGGTGCCATTACGCACAGTGTCCCGGTTAATGGATAACTGAGCGATCAGGGGTGCAGGAGCAGGCAGCCTGGTGGTGCCACCACAGCAGGGCCACCGAGGGGTCAGGGCAGCAGGAGGCCAAGAGTCCTGGAGCGTTTATAGGAAAATGTGACAAGAGTGAGCTTTCCTTATTTCTCACCATACACACCCTGATAAGTCAAGGTCATTCTCCCAGCGACTGGTAACGCCATGAACTTTAGAATCTACTCAGGCAATCACATGTCTCTGTTGTCCGTACCGAATGCCTTTGAGGCTGGGAAATTCCTCTGACTGGTTAAACATTACATAACACACACCTGCTTGGAATGAGCAGGCCGTAAACCGTACAGCCACGCACGGGAGAAAAACGTGGACTTTGACACAGTATGAGAGTTGGGAGTCTCTTCTAATAGTCTGACTTGGAGCAAGCCTGCTTCTCCAGATTTTAATATGATTCAACATGGTGATTTGTGACACTTTCCCGTATAAAATACTCCCCAGCTCCTCTTTCTACCAGACCCAGACAGAAATACGTATATAATCTCTTTCATTCAACTGTGGTTCCTGTAGGACTCGTGACTTGGATTCCCCACAGAGGGCTGTGGTACCATGGTACTAACCGGGCAGCTACAGAGCAGAGGCCGCGGCAGGCAGGCACCCCCCAAGGGCTCTAAGGAGGCTCAGAGGACACAGTGATTCACAAAGATGAAGCTCTGTGTGCCTGGAAGGTGTGCTCGCTGTTTACATAAAGTGTAATTGGGGAGCACATTTCAGTTTAAGGGCAGGGAAACCAGATCCGGTCAGCAAGGATTAAGTTTGGGGGTGCAGGGGAAGGGAGGGCAAGGAATTTCAAATCCTGACTTCAGTCACTTTTCACTATTATAAATATACATGAATTTCTTATACATTGATTTGTCTCAGTATTTTTTTTTAATTAGAAAAATAAGTGCACACAAATGCCAGTTCCCATGTGTTTACCTGGGAAGCCCCCGTCACATCACATGTCCACTGAAACCCAAGCTTCTCCATAGTATTTATTCCATTGTCTTGAGAATAGTGGTCATAGCACCCTTCTCTCTGTTTCTCTCTGTGTTTCACTTTGAGCTCTCTGAGGTGTTCATTAGGCACTCTATTGTCATATGATCTCCATGTCGTTAGTGTAATGACTATTAACTATTTAATGACTAGAAAAACCGAGGCACAGAGATTTAATAACTCTCCAAGGTTCCCTTTGCTGTGGGTGAGATCATCGGAGCACTGAAGACCTACGGAATGACCCTCAAATCCATGTGTGTCCCTCTGCCCTTGGCAGACACCAGGGTCCCAGAGAAGCTGTCACCCAGAGACAGATGGCTTCCCACATCCTACTATGGCCACTTGGCGACTAGGTCAGAGTTCCCACGTGTGGCTGGGAGAATAGGGACGACCTGCTGGCTGGAATCCGGGCCCTGCACTCGGTGAGTGGGAGACGGGGAACACTCAGCCTTTCCAAAAGCCAGCGTCCTTACCCCCAGCGGAGGGACACCTGGGCTCCAGCATGCTGCTGACACCCTCTCCATGCAGCTTCTGTAACCTCGAAGACCTCTCATCATGTCAGAGGTCACCTTTGGGCTTCTGAGGGCACTGGCCTTGCCACAGCTCCCTGGTGAGAAGCCCTGGGAGGGAAAGAGAAGGGAGGAAGTCGCCACTGGTGAGCCCCTGGACCTCATCCAGCCCAGCGCTCCTGAATCCCTTCCTTTCCCTCCTGGGCCAGGCCCTCCTCCTGCCATTCGCCCCTCCTGTGGCAGCCCCCCAGTCAGCAGGACATCAACCTGGGACTTGCACTTCTGAGTCCTTTGCCTGAACCCCACAGAACCACCAGGTGTCCCCAAGGCCTCTCTCCCCATCGCTGGAAGGGAAGCGTAAACGTTCAGCTTCCTGCAAAGCTTGGTGAATTCTCAGTACCCAGGAACACGGGGCTGAAAGCCCCCGGTGCCCTCGCTGAGCCGAGGAGCGGGAACACAGGTAGGTCCCGCTGTCCCACGGAGCCAGGGTAGTTCCAACGGCCTCTGCGGCACCACAAGACATCCGAGAAGAGGCAGGGGCCCAGGAGAAAATGCAACCAGGGCTCAACGTAGAGAATCTGACCAGAGAAAACCCTCGCCCAACACGGACGACTCAGAAGAATAAACCCGGGTCTGAAGCAGCAATGGCCGGAGCGGGCTGCGTGTGGACTCTCCCGGGGTCAACCAAACCCGCGTCCCGAAACCGGCTCTTTTGCCTCACCCGCAAAGAGATCTCCGAATTCTGATCTTACTAATTTACAAGGTCTCTCAAATATTCGACTTCATTCCCGTCTGCAGATGGGAGATTTCGTTTCTCCCCCTCTGATCCTCATTCCGCGGCTTCACACTCTGGCCTCTTGGTGCCTGTGGTCTCCTGCACCAGGACGGGTAGAAGCCGTAGCAGGTGCCTGTGCGGTGTCTCCCGCATCAGGGAGAAGATCTGGCAGCTCTAAGTGCTCTGGACGTTGCACACATCTGTTGGGTTCTCCTACTCAAGTTAAGACACTTGCCAATTTTTAATTTGATAAATTGTTTTTATAAAACACAGAGGGCTGAATTTTTATCAAATGCCTCCTCTGTGTCCCTTGAGTTCTTGGCTGATTTTCCTCCTTGAGTTGTTACTGTGGTCAGTTACTTTACAGATTTTCTGGAGTAAGCCTTCCTTGATCATGATGGACTTTAAAAATAATAAGTGACCAGGCGCAGTTTCCTTATAGCTTGTGAAATTTTTATTTGTGTTTATAAATAAAAACTTGTTTGTTTACAAAAATTTGTTCATGTATCAAAGTCAGGATAGCTTTATGAATTTGATGGGTAAACTTAAAAATGTCTACTAAATTAGCTTTACTAATATTAAAATATTTACATCTTTTTCAGCTTTTATTTGTTTGATCTATCAGTTTCTGATAGTGGTTAACAAATCTCCCCTCATGGATTTTGTCGTTTGTAGAATGTGGCGATTGTTATATGTCCCTGATGAATTATTCTTTTAATCTTTAAAAAGAACTCTTTTACAACTAGTGATATTGTGCCTTAAAATCTAGATTTATCGAATATTAATATTGTAATATGAGCTTTCTTTCTTTCTACTATATAGTTTTAAAATAGTTTTACTTTAAAGTCTTCTATGTTCTTCCTTCTGAGGTATATAAATAATGAATACTTCTCACTTTTTTTTAAAATATTTTTATTTTTTAGTTCTCGGCGGACACAACATCTTTGTTTGTATGGGGTGCTGAGGATCGAACCCGGGCTGCACGCATGCCAGGCGAGCGCGCTACCGCTTGAGTCACATCCCCAGCCCAATACTTCTCACTTAATTTGAAATTTTCTGCATTTTAACAGCGAATTTCATCACTTTCTATTTATGATTAATTATATATCTGAACTTATTCCTCTCTTTGTGTGTTTTCTATCTCCCATGTTATTTATCACGTTCTTTGCTCATTTCCTATGCAGTTTTCTTTCCTTCCTCTTCTTCATCTACCCTTTTGTACATATGTATTTTATTTCTACTCTTCAGCATGGATACATATTGAAGTCCAATTTTAATCAATATCCCTTATTTGCCAAGTGGAAGAAACTAATGCTTCATATTCAAAGCTCTCATCTTTATGTTATCATCATTTATCCACCGTGTTTTTAACTCCTCACAATAGGCCCTTTGGTTGTTTACAAAATCCACACTGTTTGGGTTCACCAGGGGCTTGCCAATTTCCTTACTTATTGCTCTTGGTAGCTCTAACCTTCTTTCTGGAATAATCTTTCTTTGGGGCTCACTTTTTTTGTGGTTTCTGCAGTGTCTATGATTAGTAAAATTGTCTTCCTTTCTGTGAAAATGATCTTATGTTGCTGTACCTTTCCGGGACCGCTGAGCTGGACACTGGGGCATTATTCCCTTTCATTCTGTCTTCTGTTGTTTCTGAAGTAGGTTTGGAGGCTCGGCCAGTTTTCCTTGTAAGGAAACTGTCGTTGTCTCCTGGTAACAAGAAATTTTATGTGTCCTTGTCTTTGTCGTCCCGCGATGTCCCTGTGAAATTCGTCCTCGTTGGGGTTGCTGACACAATTGTAATGGGAGGATTCACGTCTTCCTTCAGTTCTGAAAACTACAAACCCGTGTCTTTAGAACATGTCTCCTCCCCTTTCAGGGGCACTTTCAACTTCTCACTCTCACGGCCGCCTCCTTTAGCCCCTGGGGATTCCCCATCTCCACACTCTTCCCTGCGGTTCAGAGCTGTCTTCCATTAACTGATTTCGTCTCCAGACACATGGACTTACTGTTTAATTTACACTGAGATTTCCTCTAACTGTATTTTTCTTTTTCTTTTTTTCTGCATTTCTCTTTTTACACGACTTTGCTTTTGTCTTCTGATTTCTCTCCCTTCTTTTATGTTCTAAAGCAAACACTTTTTAAATACATCTCCTTTCTCGGGTGACCATTTTTCTTTTTTCCTTAGGATTGGCTTGTGTTCCTGTAACTGCATAAGTCCCTCCTTCCTGGGGTGGGAGTCCTGCTGGGCTGATCTGTGAACCTGCCAAGCGTTTTCCTATTTGCCTCTGCGGGGCCTCAGGGTTCCGCCACAGCTGGATGTCGTGGGCTGATTTCTAAATCTGGGGTTCCTGAACCCTGTGGGCCAGGTAGGTATATTTCCTGAGGTCACGAGTGGAGTTCTAGTCCTTTTTGCATAGACAGGATCTCCTTCAAGAATCCCAGCAGTCAGTAGGAGCCTCCAATAGAGCTGCTTGGGATGACTCAAATGACGGCCGACCTCAGGGACTGTGCACTGTGAGCAGGAAAACCTGACCCCTCCCCACAGAACTATCTTCCAACACCTGATGTCCCATGAGTCACTTCTCCTTTAGACTTTGGGGTTCTCTTTATTTCTGCCACCTGTGGATTTTCTCTTCTTCTGAAGTAAGTCATATACTAACTTTGTCCACATTTCATGCTTGGAGCTTGAGGAAGTTCCTTTGACTGGCTTTCCCTGGCCTTCACACAGGACTTGGGCAGTGCTGCACTTAATACCTGGCCTCTAGTCTCTCCATATGCACAGAAATGTCTCCTCAAGCTGCTCCAGCCCCTGAGTTGATGGGTCGTCCTAAGTTTCCCATTGGCAAAGTGACAGACTTCCTGTCCCTGGAGCATAATTGATCTGTCTTATACCTTTTTTTTTTTTTCCTTAACTAGGAGAAATCTCAACTTTTTGGATGTTTGTACAGAATTATTTGTAAGTCAGAGAGACTTTGGTGAGTATGCCATCAATACCCCCTTCTAATTGTACAAACCCGAAAAACTCACGTAAGTCTCAGAGCCTTGGTTTCTTCGAATTTTAAATTAGAATAAAAGTCTCTTCTTCGGGGCTGGGGTTGGAGCTCAGTGGTAGAGCACTTGCCTCCTGTACAAGGCCCTGTGTCGCTCCCTAGCGCTCGGGAAAAAACCTTTGTACCGCTTTTGTAAAGTGGATATGTTTTCTATATAGGACCATGTTCTACTTTATTCAACTTGAATGATTATTTATTGAGCATAACACGTGGCAAAGCACTGTATTTATGATACCATTTACATTTCTTATATTCAGGACCAGCTGTTGATTCTAAGGCACAGAATTAGTTTTAGCAAGTGAAAATAGATGGCACCAAGTTTTTAAGTGTCTGTATGTCCCATGCGATATTTTGAACATGCTATTGTGAAAGCACCCTTCACTATTTATCTGAATCTCCAGTTCCCCTGGGTCTCCTACGTTCTATCTGGAAAACCTAAACTGGATCCACCTGTTGCAGTTTGAACAGGGCTATTTGTGAAAGACCTCCACATGTGTGCTCCATTTTTCCAGCCTCTCCCTTTAAACTGCCGGCTAGGCTCCATTATATTTTCATATAGAAGCCCGACACAGGGTATGTAGGCATCGGGGAATTTTTTAATCAAATGGTCCAACCCTACAGTAGAAGTCTTAACATGATTTTTATTTGATCCGCCCTTCCTTTGGATTGAATTAGCCATGTTTACAATGAGATGGACAGAGCACAGAATCTCGAGACTTGGTTGAAGCCAGATGAGTTGAAAGGAAGGTGACTGCGCCCCCCACCCCACCCCACCCCACCCCCGGCCCGTGGGAAGGTAGGAAATGAGTCCTTCAGAGAAGGGCGTCCCCTTGCCTGTGTTTCCGTGCACTCCGGCACCTCTAAGGTCACTCTCATTCACAGCTGTGCCACTCACAGGGCTGTGGACACACCGCTTCCTCTCCCTCGGGTCTGTTTCCCGTCAGAAAGTCTACAGATCCTCATTCCCAGTCCCACTTGGGGGCGGTCACAGGTGAAGGAGTGGCAGGGAAGAGGGATAGAACTGTGCCACAGTTGAAGGTTGTGAGGACCATGACTAACAATGAAGGCTCCCAAAACAGAGGCCACGCTGGGACATGCGCCACCGGACAAGGTGAAGAGAGCTGTGCCTCCCGAGGGCGGCTCTGCCAGTCTGCCCACCCCAGCTCCCAAGGGCAGCTCTTCAGTGTGCCCTGCACCTCGAACCTGGGAAGTGCCTCCCTTAAAGCCCTGGGCCAGAGGGTGCTGTTGCCTTCAGAAGAACAAGGAAAAGGGGGCTCTCCTGCAGCTCTTTCCAGGGCTAGAGCACTGTAGCCACGGTCCCCCGAGGAGCTGCTTCTGTCCCCAAGAACAGTCAGATCCCTAGAAAGTGACAGTGAAATGAGAGAAACGTGGTCACGGCTGGCAGCCACTAGGGGGTGGGCCAAAATAACAGGCGTTGGGCCCTGAACACGGCCCAGGGGAGAGACCAGGGTCCTGAGGAAGAGCAGCAGAAGTGGAGAAGGGGGAGAAAAGGAAAGAGAGAGAAGAAAGAGGAAAGGAGGGAGGGGGAGGGGGAGGGGGGGGAGGAGGGAGGGGGAGGGGGAGGGGGAGGGGGAGGGAAGGGGAGGGAGGAAGGAGGGAGGGGGAGGGAGGGAGGAGGGAGGGGGAGGGGGAGGGAAGGGGAGGGAGGAAGGAGGGAGGGGGAGGGGGAGGGAAGGGGAGGGAGGAAGGAGGGAGGGGGAGGGAGGGAGGAGGGAGGGGGAGGGGGAGGGAAGGGGAGGGAGGAAGGAGGGAGGGGGGAGGGAGAGGGAGAGAGGGAGGGAAGGGGAGGGAGGAAGGAGGGAGAGGGAGGGGGAGGGGGAGGGAGGGGGAGGGGGAGGGAGGGGGAGGGGGAGGGAAGGGGAGGGAGGGAAGGGGAGGGAGGGAAGGAGGGGGAGGGAGGGAGAGGGGGAAAGAGAGAGAAGGAGGGAGGGAGGAAGGTGTTCTCTATAAATCACCTGTTTCAGAGACTAAAATGAGCTTGCACAGACTTCTCTTGCTGTGTGGCAGGTCCTTCTCTGACAGCCTATGAACCAAAGCTCTGCCTCTGGCATTTCTGTCCCCATGTGCAGTGGCTCCCCTCGCTGCATTCTCTGCCCTGGAGTTTAAAGTGAATCTCAATAAAATCCAGAGTCCTTGCATAGTGAGGTGACTCAGCTGACGCCTTCCAGCTCCTCCACAGTTTCCACCCCCAGAGGCAGTGTGTGCAGTGGGAAGAGGGAATCGGGGGCAAACTGTATCGTCACCATGTGCCTCCAAGTCCCCCAGGCAGAGCGCCTCAGAGCGCCTGTCTGTACGCGAGTCCCTGCTGCCGCATCCTCCTCTGCACCCCGAACCTCCCTTCATCACCCTCTGCACTCTAGTGAGGAGCAGATGAACATCTCCATCTTCCAGGAGAGAAGGGAGTGTGTCTGTCCCTCTGGTCACTGTGTCTCTCACGCCCTCCACGAAGCCCGACACAGGGTATCTAGTGACCACACAGAGCAGTTATTGGTGTCGTCCATCCAGGGATGACAGGTACCATCAGTCCTCACTCTTCCTGGTGGTTGTGCCTCCGCAGTCACTGTGAGAGCCTTCCTTAGGTCCTAAGAGGGACACAGGGCGAGGCTCCTCAGAGCCTCTGGTTGCACATTTTACCAACTGGTCAATACACAGCCTTGTTTTGTGTGACTTTCTGTTTAAAGACACCTAATTCTATATGGACTTTTGCTCAGTAACATCAAACTCGGGCTGGGGATCTGGCTCAGTGGTTAAGTGCCCCAGGTTCAATCCCTGGTACGAAAAATGATAATAATAATAACAAAAAACAAACAAACAAAACCCCATCAAACTCACTGCCACTCTGGGTATGTCTCAAATAATGTCCTTCCCTTTTCGACTCTGGGTGTCAGATCAAGTGCCGGCTTCTCATGAAGTTTCTGCTGTTGCCTCAGGAATCCTCCCCTCTACTCACTCATTAAACTCCTCCATTTCCTTCAAGGACCAATCAAATTCCAAGTCTTCTCGTCTTCTCAGACTCACAGAGAAAGAAACAACTCTTCTCATGCATAAAAGATGGGCTGTCATTACAGACTCATATGAAAGTGTCATTCGCTCCAAGCAGCTTACCAAGTCTCGGGGTCAAAAACCATGTATTTTCACCTCTGAATGGTGGCCCTGGCATTGATGGGGACATAACAGTGCTCAAGAGCTGCTGTTGCAAAGGTCCTCAGGTACTGCATCTGCAGGGTTACCCAGTGGCTTGTCTCCTCACCGCAGCTGAGGTGCCAGGAAGCCGGACTTTGCCCCACCTCCACCCAAGGGCATTCCGCTCTCAAGACAGGAAGGGAATTGTTGACCTGCTGTGGAAACCAGGCCCCACCTCTGTGAAGCAGGAAATCAAATGTCAGGTTCTTTCTTGTTGGACAGTCCTGCTAAAGCAGGTCTCCCAGCTATGCCGGACCATTTCACCGCGGAGGGCAGCCGCTCAGGGCTCCATGCTGACCACTCGGGATCCCTGTTCTCAAGCTCTCGTGATGGACAGCACAGCACCTGGGGTCTCTCTGGATGGTGAGGTCAGCCTTGGAAGCAGGTTGGCACTACCTCCAGGGCGCTCTTGCCTGTGGGACTCAAGGGGACTCTTCCTACAAGGCCTGGGCTGGAGCCCCTGGGAGAGCGAATAGACCTGATGGAGCTGCGACGGCCACCTCTTGTCCAGTCCACTCTTCTTCGACCTCCCGGGAGTACTGGAGCTGTTCATGTCCTTGGCCTGTTTCCTCCACTTCACGAGGGCAGAGGTAAAGCCAGAGAAGGGGGGAGGCGAGTGAGAGCAATGAAAGGTTCTGTGAGCTGGTCACATCACACATGGACGCCTCGGGTTGACCAGAAATTACCTCCCAAACCCTCCAGGAGGAATGCACATAACTGATAAGAGTCTCAGATAAAGTGATGGCACCCTGAGGTGTGGCTTGTGGAATTAGTCACCGCTTCCCATCTGGTGGGTCAACTAAGCTGGAGTGTAAGAAGAGATGCGGCAGGGGAAGGACAGACGCCCTCTGTGGAGTAAGCGTTAGGGGGTCTTCTGGAATTCCCCAGCCCAGCCGGGCCTGATGACACACACCTGTAACCCCAGTGATGCTGGAGGCTGCAGCAGGAGGATCACAAGTTGGAGGCCAGCAACTTAGCAAAACCCTGTCTCAAATAAATATATATATATATATATATATATATATATATATATATATATATATATATATATAAAGGGCCTGGAGAGGTAGCCCAGTGGATAAGCACCCTTGGACTCAATGCCCAGTACCAAGAAGAGAAGACACCTCAGCCCACTGCCCTGGGCTCTGGTTCTCAGGGTCCCATGCATCCACCAAGACATAAGAATGGACAAGTCCATCTTCATTTCAAGGAACTGAATTCTCAGGAACCATATTCCCAGAATACCAAGAATCAGAGCTGAGAAGGCCTTGATCATCCTACAGTTTAGTTGAAAACTCAACCTTTGTAAATGCAAAAGTAGACTCTCAGAGGAGGCGAGATGAGCTTCCCAAAGGCACCGGCCAAGGCTACTGAAGCTCGTGTAGCCACATCCAGCCTCACCCTGTCCAGCGGGCCCCTGCCCAGGCTGGGTGCGGCTGGGTGCCCTGCTCCCACCTCCGCTGCGCCTGCTCTCCTCGTCTTCTGACGACTACCTGGCTCAGAATCCCAGCCAGTGAGGTTCTAGGTTCACTTACAGCAGGGAAGCGAGCGCTAGACCTGGGAAGCAGAGGGTCAGCAAGGATGGAGAGCCCTGAGCTGCGATGGGCAGTGCCAGCACTCTGCAGACATCAGCAGTGGGTGCTGCTGTCCAGCCTCCCCCAGTGTCCGGCTGTGGATCACACCACCCGGTGTGGCAGCAGCTAAGATGGGGACGGTTCCCACTCCCAGAACACCACGCTGGCTTCCACTCAGCCCAAACTGTATTTCCTGTTCTGTCTCCTCCTGCTGGAAACACCCGCGATGACCTCTGAGGCTTGCTCTCCCCTGGTGCCACCTCTGTCTGCAGGGCTGTCTCTCATTGGTCAGTTACACGTGTGGCTTTCAAAGGCTGCTCCAGGGGACAGTGAATCACACCAGCAGCTCCTGCCAAAGACATCCTCCTCCCCAAAAGAGCCAGGGCTGCTTTGACAGGGTCCAGATCCTGCTACTAAGGAATGTGACATGATGTCGGGAAGACACAGCTGGACGTGACGCAGAGACGGCGACACCAGGGTGCTGACATGTGGACGGGGAGTTGCGAGATGCTGCGTGTCCTGCGGATCCTGGTGACAGTCTGGAAAACCTGCAGACCCTCTTCCAGAATATTGTTTTTAAATGCATAAAATACAATGGAGCCTGTTTCAATGGAAAGAAGTTATATTTAAATACATTTCTCAAAACACTAAAAATAATTTTTTTAGTATGTAGAAACCATATATTATCTCCAGAATCAAGAACATTGGACTATACGGCATATCTAACAACTATTGTGACTTCAAAGCAGTGATGAGCAAGCACAGAATTTTGGTGTCATTTCAAGAATTTAATGCAGTAGGATTCATAGATAAAGTCTCTATTAGACTTGTGATTTGCTACCTATGTCGGTGAGGAAAGGGAATGCTAAACCTCAATTAGAAGTTAGCAGAAATAATGGTGTTATTTTTTTCTATCTACGTTCATGGACCAAACCCAAGAATTTCTTATCTAGATGTGTGGGCGATCCTTCCTTACACTCCAATGTGCTTGAACAAAATCTGGAGGCTGAAATAAGATCTAGAACCTCAGATACCAAGACAGGGACACGTTTGCCTTCCACAGTCTACAGTGTGTATGCAGCACTCTGAGGGGGGAAAAGAAGACTCATGGTAAATGCAATTCCTACAATTTCTTTAAAGTATGGGGAGGTCGAAACATTGAATAAAAAGCCATTTTTCAATGCTAGCATCATCTGAGGCACCTTGGACATGGGAGGGATGGCATCCGTTTATTGAAAAGCTACACGGGGGTACTTTAAATGCATTTTCCCTTCTCAAGGAGGGGACAAGTACAGAAACGAGCGCCATCCTGATTGACTGCAGCACTTACTGTTGACATCTTCCAAAGAAAGTCGGGGTGGAGGGGCATCATAAGATTATGCCGTATTCCCCTTTGAAGAGGGATTTCCACATTTGACGTAAACATTAATCCCGACCCCCTCCCAACCTGGAAAAGTGTGAGGACACTGTGGAAGCCCTTAAAAGTAAAGGAGAAAATCCAATTTCATCAGATGGTCTGAATAATACGCTAAAAATCTCAGCCCCTTTGAACAACAGAAAATTGCTTGAATATTTAAGCAAGCATTTGTTCTTGGGAAACAAAATGTTCCGCTCTAGTGGTTGCCACAGCAACTGCCTGGGCTAAAAATACAGAATCTGCCATAAGAAGAAGTATGCACCAAGCAAGAAAGGGAAGAGAAAATAGGAAATCTCTCAAAGGAAGATCAGTGGCAGGAATCAGCCTGCCAAGACAGGCGGGGGGGGGGGGCGGGGGCACAGCGCTCAGGTAGAAGCCTGTCTCCTCCCACCCCAATGCATCGGTGCTCTCTCCACCTCCCCACAACGTTCCCTCCCCCAGGTCACACTTGCCTGTGCGGGCAGCCCATCTTCTGGATCACGGGTCAGCAGTACAGACTGGCTCCCGCCACCTGATCACCAAGGCTAAGCCTCTGCTCCTTGCCCCGCCTCCACTTGGGCCTGGCCTCCCGTTTCTCCTGGAGAGACTGAGGAGTGGTTCACCCTCCCGCCCCACCTCCGCTGTCTCACAGGGACCCAGCAGCCCCTAAGCTTCGGCCTGTGTTGTCCCTTCACATGGAAATAGATGTCTCCGCCTACTCAGCCCCTCAGCTGTGCCTGGCTTGCTCCTGTGGCTGCTCCTGTGGCTTGCTCCTGTGGCTGCTCCTGTGGCTGCTCTTGTGGCTTGCCCCTGTGGCTGCTCCTGTGGCTTGCCCCTGTGGCTTGCTCCTGTGGCTGCTCCTGTGGCTTGCCCCTGTGGCTTGCTCCTGTGGCTGCCTCTGTGGCTTGCTCCTGTGGCTTGCCCCTGTGGCTGCTCCTGTGGCTGCTCCTGTGGCTTGATCCTGTGGCTGCTCCTGTGGCTGCTCTTGTGGCTTGCCCCTGTGGCTGCCCCTGTGGCTGCTCCTGTGGCTTGATCCTGTGGCTGCTCCTGTGGCTGCTCTTGTGGCTTGCCCCTGTGGCTGCTCCTGTGGCTTGCTCCTGTGGCTGCTCTTGTGGCTTGCCCCTGTGGCTGCTCCTGTGGCTTGCCCCTGTGGCTGCTCCTGTGGCTTGCTCCTGTGGCTTGCTCCTGTGGCTGCTCCTGTGGCTTGCTCCTGTGGCTGTGCTTGCTCTCAGGGCTCCATTTGAAGTGCACTTTCAGAAACAGCTGGGATGTCCATTTGTGTGTGTTTCCATTTCTTAGGGCTAGATTCTGGGCTCCTAGAAACCAGGATCCTGCAACAAACTTCCACTTTATCCCCTGTGGTGCCAGGTCCCCCGAGTCTCCCCGACTGTGGGAGGAGAGGGAAGGCTGGACTGTGGGGCGGCACCTGCCCAGGTCAGGGAGCAGGGATGTGCCTGCTACACAATTTCTTGATTAAATACAGTCCTAGGAATAATTTAACACGACTTCCTCTACAGAAGCCAATCGCAGAAACCCCTCAAACCTTCCTTGTCCCCACCCCAGGGCTAAAGTATAGCAGAGTAGAAACAGAGCTGACTTAATCAGACTGTCATCTTCCAAATACACTGGGGTTTTAGGTCAGGATTCTTCACTGCAGTAGAAAGACCAAAGATTCGGAACCAGAAGAGCAAGTCTCAGGCCCCAGCGCCACCCGTCCTCCCACAGGAGTGGCTGAAAGCCTGCATCTCTGCTTCCTCATTTGGACAAAAGGGTTACAGTGCTGCTGTCCTCTTCATGGGCTGCTCTGAGGATCAACCTGGACCAGGGCGTTAATGTGCTTGGAAAAATACAGCCTGTTGGGCAAATCTTGGGTATGGCCAGGAGTTCACGCCCTCAATAAATAAAAGCCTCAATGCACTCCTCCTAGTCTCCCAAACCTATCTGTTCCCGTGTCTCTTGGGCTCCGCCTTCATGTCTACATCCTCTCAACTCCCTTAAGTTACCAGGCTAATTTGCATGACTGACTTGGTCAGAGGCTTTGATCCCAGTGGTCACGGTGGTTTCCTTCAGCTCCCACCTAGCCCTGCAGTGAGTCGGATGCAGGATGGAGGCTGCTGTCCCTGCACAGAGCTGCCACACCCACAGACCCTCACAGTCTCCCTCAGGCGGACCACCCACCCTGCCTTCTGGGTGGAGGAAAGTCATCCTCGGGGAGGCCGCGGCTGGAGCTGAGAGGAGCGGACCCTGGACCAGTGGCCTGTGAAGACAGCACTGTGGCCCAGGGCCGCCCCACCTTGCTGCTGAAGCCAAGCCGGGGTTCCCTGTGCTGCAGGATGAGGCTGCCTCCGGAGGCTGCCCAGGACAGTGCCAGTGGGTAGCTGGATGTGCCATGCATGTGTGCCCTGTCCTGCTGGGCACGAAGGAGGTGCTCTGAGGTGGCCCTGAGGCAGCCGCCCTTCGGGGAGGAAGGTAGGCGCCCTGGGAGTCAGCCCCTGGGCGCGTGGCATTCTCACTGCTCCTCGGCCTGCTCTGGGAGGAGGAGGCCACAGTGGACGAGTACATCAAGCCTTTGTCCCTGTTCTCCTTTCAGAAAAGGGAGACCACCCGGCCTCGGGCTTGGCCCCTTCCTGTGCCTGTAGCAAGTGCATCATTACGTTCAGTCACAGGCTGAAAGAATCCACTCACCCACCCACGCAGGTGGCCCAAAATAGGCCGGTTTCTGTCTCCAAGAGTCTAATTCACACCTCCATCTTGAGGAGAATTTGAATTACATGTCTTTATTTTAAGTTATCTAACCCATTCCAATCTCATAATGCCTCAGGAATACTGGTTGAGTCAGAAATAAGCCTGCTAAATCCAGGCGCGGTAAAAATGGCTTTTTCTCATTTATTCTGTTAACCCTTTGATAAGCATTTACAGAGGGCCACCATGTTCCAGAAACAGCCTTCTCCTGGGATAGCTCCGTCTGGGGGACGGTGGCAGGGGTGGCGAGAGCTGGAGAGGTGGCTGAGGACGCCCGCCCTCTGTACAGTGTGGGCCAGCCTCTGAGCTCTGCAGTCCCACCGGCTTGGGTGTGAAACTCAGCGTTGCCCTTTCCTAGCTTTGTCGCTTTGAACAAATCGTGTGGCCTCCCTGAGCCTCAATACCCTCAGCTGCAAAATGGGGTGGTTACAGCCCCTACCTCACTGGGTCACCACCGGAGGTAAAAGGACCTACCGAGAGTCATGTACTTGGCTTAGCGCCTTGGACACAGGAAGGACTCAGCAAATAGTGAGAAAGAGATGTTCAGTGGGGCCTGTTTGTTTTGATGCTCTCTAACGTTCCCAGATACTTTTTGCAATGCGACAGACACTGGATTAAGCTCCCAGGGAACCTCACACTTAGTGTCCTCAGGGAGGAGGCTACTTCCTGGAAGAGGAACTGGGACCCGAAGTAGGTAGAACCACATGGAGGTCCACGTGGGCTGTGCAGGCGCAGCGTGTCCTGGGGCCACAGAGACGTTCCTGGAAGAGCTGACGTCCAAGGTAAGTTGTGAAGGTAAGGTGTTTCCTGGATGGAGATTTGTATGCACACGTAGAGATAAGAGGAGAAGATTCCAGACAGAGGGTGTATCAGAAGCCAAGACACAGAGGCATGGAAGAGGGTGGTGGGATTAGTGCCCGCACCTCAGTCGAGGGGAAGGCGAGATCTGGATGGTACAGGCCACAAGGAGGAGAAGGATGCAGGTGGGTCACGAGGCCTTGTGACCAGGGTGAGGAGCCTGGCTTCACCTTCCACATATCTGAAAGATTTGAATGGCGATAATGTGGGTAGATTCCCTGTTTACAGACTGGAGAGTTGACGCAGGGACAAGGAGACATGTTCCAAGAACCGCTCTAGAACCCAAGCAGGATACACACACTCACACACTCAAACACACACACACACACACACACACACACACACACACAAACGTGCACACACACAGTCTAGACACTCACACTGCGGAAAACCAGAGTCTAAGAGAAGATCTTAAAAGCAGTCAGAAAACGAATACTGAAGACTTTTTAAAAAGCAAAATAAAACTGTCATCTGTTTTCTCAAATAAAACAACGAATGTCAGATTTAAAGTGTGAAACAAAATAACTGCTAATCTAGACTTGTGTGCCCAGAGAACGCATCCCCACTGTGACGATGGAATGGAGACATTTGGGCTCCTCTGCCCTGCCTCCAAGTCTTGGTTATTTGTGGCCAGGACATATGTGAAGCAATATGAAACACCTCCTTCAGGATTAAGAGAGAGACTGCAGATAAAGCATGAAATGAGAAAGGAGTGGAGAGGAGCACAGAAGGAAGCCGACTGCGTCACACAAGCAATCCCACCACGTAGAGTTCAGTCCTACCCACAGCTGGGACCCAACACCAGGGGCATAAAAGGAGCAGGGGTAAAGGTGAGAACTCCCAGATGATGAAACCGGCTCTGAATTTTCAGAGAAGTGGGAAAGCTACTGATTTATGTGTTAGCCATGTTGTCTATTGTAATCTCTGTGAGAGCCACCAATAGGATTTGTGTGTGTGTGTGTGTGTGTGTGTGGTACAGGGGGTTTACCACTGAGCTACCTTCCTTGTTCCTTTATTTTTTATTTTGAGACAAGTTCTCACTAAATTGCTGTGGCTGGCCTCAAACTTGAGATCCTCCTGCCTCAGCCTCCTGAGAGGACTACAAGCAGGCAGCACCTGACCCAGCTCAAAAGAATATCTAAAAATATGTAACAAACAACATTAAGGAGGGAAAGACAGTTTAAAATAACAAAAATGCTTATTTAACGGAAAATAAAGGGGGAAAAAGATAATTTAAAAGCGTGGCACAAATAATTAAAATAGAAAATGCATACTTAAAATGAAAGATTTTACCTACAAATTATATTAAATATGTGTTTATTAATACTATGATTAAAAATAAAAATCACCACATCAGATGAATAAAAGAAACATGATAATATGTTTTTACAAGGAGTACAACTGAAATATAAAGAAAGGCTGAGAGTGAAAATGTGAAGAACTGTGATTTATAAACACCCACCAAATGAAAGCCGGTGGAGCTGCGGTGTATCAGACAATGTGGACTTGACCTAAAAGACTGGGCTCCGAGAAGGGGTATCTCAAAGTGCCAAATGGCCAACCCACCAAGAAGATGTAACAATGCTAAAGTTTACACACCTCTCTTATAATAAGTTCTAAATGTCGGAAGCAGAAACAGATACAAATAAAAGGAGGATGAGATGAAGTTACAATCCTAGAAGACCACTTAACAACATTGTCTCAGAAACTAAATTCTACAACCATAGAAAAGATTTAAACAACATGATAAACAAAATTAGAGACTCAGACACAAACCTATAGCTATATAGAGGCATCTCTCTCTGTAAAAAGTATCTGTGGGTATGAAGAGAATAATGAATATAGATACATTATATTGATAATGCTGCATAATATAAGAATACATATTCTTTATAAGATACATAGAACTTTTACCAAAACTGAGCCTATGTTGGTTTGTAAAATATTTCTAAACAAATGTCAAAGAATTTCAATAATTCAAAGTATATTTGTTATTCCATAGTGGAGTTAAGCTAAGAAAAAAATCGCAGAAAGATAACACAAAATTTCTTAAATACAGAGGAATTAATCAGTATTCTCCCAAATAAACCCTAGCTTAAAAAAATAAATATCAGGAAACAATTAAAAATATTTTAAATGGATAATTTAAAATATATGTTAAGACTTGTAAGATACAATTAATGTGATAATTAGACCAGATAAATCTGTAGTCCTCAAACATATATAGTGGAATAAAAGAAAGACTAAAAATAGCATGAATATAATCTCAAGAGGAAAGCAAAACAAAATAATAGGCAAATTAAAAGAAGTAGAGGGAAATTACAAAAAAATAGAGAACAATGATATAGAAAGGGTTCCAAAGACATAACTAACCATAGCCAAAAGTTTATTCTTAGAAAAGCTTAATAAAACTGATAAACACCTAGCAAGACTGATGAATAAAGAAAAAAAAATAACCAATATCATGAAAGAAAAAAGAGATGTCATCAAGGTCCTGCAGCTACTACAAAATGAAGAAATTATTATCAATTTGTGACAACCATCATTTGAAAATTTAGATAGACAAGTTCCTATAAAAACATAACTTACAAAAACTGTCATGAGGAGAAAACAGAAAATAAGCATACACTTCTGTCTGTTAGAAAATAAGTAGGTAATATAAAGCCTTTCCCACAAAGATGTCTCCAGGCCCATGTGGCTTCAGTAAGAATTCTTCTTTAACACTTCTGGTTTCTAGACTAGCAGGGAAGAGCTTCAGATTCTCCATTCCTATCCAAACAATAAGAAAAACAAACACACACACACCCTGAAAAGTGAGGTCACCAGGCAAAACATGTTCCTCTAATTGGAGAGACAGACAGACAAATGCAAAGAATCACAACCTATTGGAGCAGAAACCCAGAAGCAGGACCTACCATGGGAGCCAGTTTGGGGGCAGGAAAACCTAAAGTGTAATGGAGAGATTCCTGGAGCCTCAATGTGGATGGGAGTTGAGCACTGCAGGGAACAGCATCAAGGGCATAGGGTGCAGGGGTTTGTGAGTTTTTCCTCCAGTTCTACCAGGTCCCTCGTGGTGACATTGGATAAGACCCCTCACATTTCCAGCAGGAAGAAGATGAAAGAGGCCATTTTGAAAGATGTTTGCCAGAGCATTCTTCCTTACTAGGGCCCACCTTTAGGACAAACTGTTTAACCAGAGCCTGACCTCTCACGGCCCCTTCTCAAAGTCATACTGCAAGTCCTGGGTGACGCAAGAAGATAGGGAAGACAAGACAAGAAAAAGCACGTCGATTGGGAACCAAGAAATAAAAACTGTTTGCAGATGATAGATCATCTATGCAGAAAATCAAAGGAATCAACAACAACAAAAGTCTCCTGAACTAGTCATCAGTGACAGCAGGTCACAGGACAGAAGGTAGGGCACAAAACCAATGACTTTCCTGTATACTAGCATGGAATATGTGGAATTTGAAATTAAGAACACATCACCATTCACATTAGCACCCTAACAATGGAGTACTTTAGTAGGAAGTCTAACAATATTTGTAAAAGATCTCCAGGAGAAAAACTACAAAACCTTGATTGAAAAAAAAAAAAAAGTCTAAATAAATGGAGAAATTTTCCATGTTCATGGATAAGAAGAGTCAATATTTTCCAAATTTTAGTTTTTCGATTTTATGTACAGATTCAATATAATCCCAGTCAAAATCTCAACAAGTTACTTCATGGTTATTGATAAACTAATTCTAGAATTTTTATGGTGAAATAAAAAAGCTAAAAGAGCCAGCTCACTATTGAAGAGAAACCACAAAGTCAGGTGACCGACACACTACTCTACTCCAAGACTTGTGGTATAGCTACAGTAATTAAAATAGTGTGGAATTCACAAAGGAATCAAAGGATCAGTGGAATGACAATGAGATCACAGAAGTACAGTCCCGCCCTAAGACAGCCACCTGATCTTTGACAAAGGAGCAAAGGCAGTACAGAGGGACAGAGGTAGTTTTTCAACAAATGATGCTATATAAACTTAATATGCACATGCAAAAAATTAATTGAGACAGAGACTTTGCACTCTTCCTAAGCATTAACTCAAAATGAAGTTCAGACCTGAAACTACAAAACTCCTAGAAGAGAAGCTAGGAGAAAATCCAGATGGCCTTGGACATGGCAAAGCCTTTGTAGATGCAATTCCAAAGGTGTGGTCTGTGAAAGAGCGAGCATGCTGAGAATAATGCATGCGATTTCCAGAATGACCTACTGAAACCTCCTACCTGTGATCTGGCAAAAATAGAAGAGCAGTGGAGTGGAGCAGGGACTCCCGGGGAGGCGGAAGAGGAGGGAAGGAAGAACTGGGGAGTGGAGGTGGCCAGTTAGGTATGCGCAGGTCCAGACCTATTACAACCCTTCCAACCTTATACATAACCACAATGCACCAACTAACAATAAATAAACAAACAGAAGGAAGACACTAGAGTGGAGGAAGGGACCAGGGAGAGGGAGGAGGGGAGGGGAAGAGGAAGCATAGGGCTTGACATGGAGCAAACCTGTACATGCATTTGTGAGTACGTCGACATGAACCCAGTATACTGTAAACCATAAGGCACTAATAAATGTTAAAAGTCTCACACATGGCCTGGCCTTTCTCCCTTTGTCCAATTTGACGTTCCAACAAAGGACCCAGAGGAGGATTCTGCTCTATGATCCTAGGAAGACATGAACACACTTTTCCTTAAAGGGCAAAAAGTCCATATTTCAGGTTTTGTGGGACAAGAAGCAAAACCAAAGAAATTATACGTGTGCTTTCATAATCATTTAAAACACAACCACTGATACAGGTAAAAGCCATTTTTAGCTCGTGGGCCACACAGCAGGCACGTGGCCATCATTGGCTGCTCTGGCCCAAGGGGATCTGAAACCCAAGCTGGGAGGAACCTGGGTTTCCAAATGACATTGGGGAGCAGAGACTCTCCCTTACTCACTGCCGAGTGAACTGTGAGTAGTTCAGAAATAAACGTCTGTTATGTGAGTTCCCTGGTGTTCAGCTGTTGCCCATGACAGCAGCTAGCCAGCCCCGAGGAACAGAGAAGGAAATCCAGAAGGTCAGAGGAAGGCACGCTTTAAATCAGGCCTCCTGTTTACTGGGCATTCAGCGTATGCCAGGCCCCAGACGAAAAACGGTGTGTGCATTGTCACACCTCATTTCCGCTTCACAGGCAGCAGGTATTATTACACATGGATCTTGTAGGTGAGGAAAATAAGAGTTCAGTGAACTGCTCAATTCGGAGCTAAGAAGTGGTGAACCTGGGCAGGACCCCAAGTTGTGGTGGGTCTGAAGCTGGTTCTTGACCCGTAGACCATGTGGCCTCACAGAAATGGAATGGATGGTGGGAGAAAGTGCTTTGTGTGGCTGAATTCTGTTCATTTATTTACCCAGTCATTCATAATGCATAACTGGTCCAGCCCAAGAATGACTTAAGGGATTTTTTTATTATTTAGGAAAATGTAAGCAAATTAACCCAAAGTACCAGTTAGGAAACTAATATATGGCGGTAAACCCTAGAGAAAATTCCTCCTGTAGCTAGTTATTGCTAAAGCAAATAGAAGAGATCTGGAGCAGTAACATTCCTGCACTGGAGTCACGGAAGTCTTTATCAGATTCTTATTGCTCGTGCTTCCCCTGGTCTGATAGATTAGCTTATCTGGTATTGAACCCCCAGACACTGTGTTCTCAGGTGAGTGAAAGGGTTCTAAAAGTTATGGTGCTGTCCATGATAGAGCCTTGTAGGAGACAGACCATTCACACCAATACAACAGAAAACAAATGTGCATTTTCCTGGGGCATCCAAACATGAGGCAAATGGCCCCTGTCCCTCGGTAGCCCGAGGGATCACTGTGTTATAGGGGCTGTGAGACAATGGATCTTCACAATGAAGCTTGACCATCCAAAAATGTGAAAACATCCGAAAGTGACTCTAGTTAGAAAATGTGTATTTCATCAAATGTCCCATCAAACATGATCGATTTAAAATTAAGTTTCTGCTTTTTTGAAGAAAATAAAGGTATTAATTCCCTGAAAAGCTCATGTATGTGATATTTTCACTCCCAAAATGTGAGACAAATAAGATTGCATCATGAAGGGCATATGTTTATTTGTGGTAAAATCCAAAGCTAATGTGACGACTGCTCAAATGTAATGTGTCGTCCTCGCTGTCTGAGAAACATTGGAAATGAATCAAATTTGGAGGTGGAGAATGTATACAAAACCAAGTTCTTTAATGTGGTTGATACATTTCCCATCACCAGCAATTCTGACTATTCAATTTTCGAAAATAAAGTTGGACGACAGCTACCCAGATACATTTTTTTTTTCAGGCTTGAACTTACTACATAGTGCTCACAGGTGTGGAACCAGCACAAAAATAGAAGACATAAAATTCTCGTGGCCTCACACAAGGTGGTTGCATTAGCTGGCTTTTCATTACTGTGACAAAATACCTGAGAGAAACAGTTTAGAAGAGGAAAGATTATTTGGGCTCATGGTTTCCGAGCCACCCGTGGTTGGCCAGCTCCATTGCTCTGGGCCTAAGTGAGGCAGATGTATGGAGAGGAAATCTGTTGAGCTCAGGACAGCTGGAAAGCAGGGAGAGGAAAGAGAAGGGGCCAGGAGCAAGAGAACCCCTTCCAGTTTCATGCCCCCAGTGACCTGCTCCCACTTCTCAGTAGTCCATTTGAATCATTCATCAATGAATGGATCAATCCGCTGATCAGAGCCCTCCTGATCCAATCACTTCCCCCAAACCCACCTCTGAACCTTGCTGCATTGGGGACCAATCTTTAGATTCCGTGTCTACAAAGTACCCTGGTGCTGTTTTAAATTTTTCACGTATGTGTCTGAGCAACTGGGAGGTGAGCCCCACACTCTTCCCTGGTTTACAATTATAATCCCTGCAGAGAAGGGAGAGAATGGTCTCATGGGCTTGCCTCTGTCACAGGCCAGCCATGGCTGTGTGGGGGAGCCATGCGCATTGGAGCATACGGGAGGACTGGCCTGGCGTCACATGCTCTTTGGGCCGTCCAACACACGTGCCACTTTCCCCTCGCTCCGCCTGTGTTCCCACAAGCACCCAAGATGGGTGTGACTTGCTGAGATGTCAATCAATCTACTGACCACAAGACATCACAAAGCTAGACTCGACCCCCTGAAACCTGACCCCTTGCCTTATTTGGAAAGAATGTACCATCGAACCTCCCTCCGTGTGCCCCCTCTATAAAAATAAAGGACCCAGGTGCAGGCTCTCTCTTTCCAATGGACCCCCAAGAGCCGTCCTGGACCTTGCAAAGGTATCTCTGTGTGCTTGGGCGCTTTCTTCACCCTTTTCTCGGTTATGGATGTAGCCAGATTTTGTGAACCGAACATCGGTTGCCAGCCCAGCTGACTGGCAATATTTCACAGAGAGGGATTTTTTAAATTGGAATTATTCAAAGCATGACACTAGCCACATCTACCTTGGAGAGACTCTGAGGCCAGCTAGGGAGGGGGAGAGCCACCAAGGCTCAAGCCACCGCTCCTCCATGTTCCTCAGCGTCCTCCCTGTAAAAGAAGCAGGTCAGTAGAGGAGCTGCTATGGCCTGCCAGCTCTCACATGCCGGAGTCTCCTGTGGCTCTCAACGTCACTCCAGTCCTTGGGACCTCAAGCAGTGCCCTCGCCTAACTAACCAGGTGGAAAATGGCAAGTTCTGCAGCCAATGCAGGACCCTGGGGTCTCTTCAGGGGTTTTGGATTTCCATTGAGCCCCTCTCAATCACAGCACAAAACCTGGAGTCTAAGAAGCCTTAAATCTCTTCTGATCCTCTAACCCCCTATTTATTGAGATGGGTGGCCTGGGCTTTGGAGACTTACCTGAGGTTGCACATCCCAGCACGGTCAGGTCTAGAATCAGTTTTCTTGACTACTGACCGCTCCCCCCCACCACCACCACGATACTAACTCCTTGCCCTGTGCTCCAGACACTATCTAGATTAAAGCTGTGGCAAATATCAAAAGTCCACAGGCTCCTAGAGTCAGAGGAAAGGGAGCCAATTTCTTAGATGACTAAGTAGACATTCTTTACAAAAAATTTAATAAAACCTTGTTTAAGAGGTTAAATGCCCTCAGGGATAAGGATTGGGCCTCCTTTGTCAGCACAAACTCAATGAAAACTAAGACTTATGTGTAAATGTACTCTTGTTGAAGTTTCTCCACTGAGATTAGAGGAGGACAAACTGATTTAGATAAAATGAGAAATGACCTCAGCTGACCCAAAACTTTTGCCCAAAGCACAAAACAAAGCCCCAATCAAACTCTACTCTCAGAAGGAGTTCAGAGAAAGGTCAGTAAAGGGAAGGGTGGGTGAGTACGGAGACTGAGAAATACAAACATGGAATGATTGTCCTCTTCCTGACCAAAAGTTGGACGGCCAAACTGCTCTAAGAAAGGCTGTTTCCACGGATGCCCATCCAAGCAGAGCTGAAGTAAAAGTAGGAGTCATCAGATCCTTAACTTGGTTCTCAAGGAAAGGAAAGGACAGTGCAGCGAGGCTTCTGAGTTACTAGATCTTAGACAAACATATTTCTCATACTTCGGGAAGTTGTGTATTGAGTGAAAGGGGCTCTTTCCCAGGGACATAGGGCCTTGAAAACTATTTGGTGCTCAAGGGTGCCAAAGGTTAAAAGCAGGGATTGCAGGAAGCCAGAGACAGCCACTGGGTAGACCAGGCCTCTTAGGTCTGCTAAAATGCAGGCTGGAAGTAGGTCAGCATCTGCAAAACCATAGGAGGAGCCAAACTCAAGCCTTGAACTAAGACCTCAACATTCCTAGACAGAAATGCAAGAAACGTTAGGATTATTCATTATGGTAAATCCATAACAGGTTGCAAAGAATTTTTTTTAAAATTTTGCTTTTTAAACATAAGCCATGAAATTTTTATGTCCTGCCCCAATCCTTACCTTAAAATGGCATTAGGGAGAGAAGGTTACTTCAGGGAAGAGAGGATGGATCATGCTTTGATCCCATGTGGCATATACCATATTTTATAAGCAAGTCAGGTGACCATGGGAAAGACCAAATAAGTGATTTGGGCAGAGTGTGCTTAGGGACAGTCGTCACCATCAGCTTCAGTTAATCTACCTAAAATACAATTCGCACAACCCCATCCTGCATGGCAAACTGAAAACCTGGCCCCAGACAGAGCAAAGAAAACAGGAAACAGGTCTATGAGATACTCAGTGCTCCCTGCCCAGTGCTAGCTGGTCTTCGTGGATCTGACTTACATATTAAGAGAGAAAGTGCAGACACTCAAAATTCTGGCTTAGGAAGAAAGAAAAAAGGCACAGCAGACCTCGGGAATGATCTCATTTTCCTCTCCTCCATCCCATTCGATGCATGACCAATTGATGACAGAATAAATAAGATTTGGCTCTGCTCTTGAGCAGCACGTGATTTAATGGAAATACAAATGGTGAAGCCAGAACTCTGAGAGCCCAGACTCACCCTCTGAAAACGTGGAGTCCACAGGGAAAGTGAGACTCACCCACCCTGTGACATTCAGTCTTCCAGCTTCGTGAAGAAAGGAGACCAGTGGAGGAGAAGTCCAAGGCTGAGATGTTCAAGGCACCTGCACTGGTGTGGGTGAGGGCTGCCCTCTGCTTCCAAGATGGCGCTCGTTGCTGTGACTTAACTGGCAGGAGGGCAAGAAAGCACTTCCTTCCACATGTCTTAACTCCCACAGGACACACCGCCTAACACCCTCAAGCTGGGGACCAAGTTTCAACACGAGTTTTGGAAGGCAAAGACTTCCACAGCATAGTATCAGACACTGAGTGAGTGCAGTAGAAGCAGGGCTGAATTTTCTGTGCTTAATCTTAATGAACCTCAGAAGTAGATACGGTTACACCAATTTTACTGGGTCTCAAAGAGTTCAAATCATTCTCATAAGTCATCTAACTCATTTTAATAATAAACAATACTTTTCAGCCCAGAGATTTTTCATGTACTGACTCACTAAGCCCAGTCACGAGGATACTACCACAGGATTCGCTGCAGGTAAGAAACCAGCGTGGGGAGGTGGGGGCAAGCTGAGTGCTCCCAGGGTAAGCAGCTGACAGATGGTGCGTTGGGGCTTTAAACCCACTGTGGCTCACGAACCTCCAGCGAGCCTTTGTAAACGTGGAATAACAACCTTGTCTGTCTGACTCCAAAACCTGTTTTTTCTACACAGTACATTTGTGACTATGTCAAAGATACACTTATTTAATTACAGTGATTTCAGTTTTTAAAATGACTTTTTAATGGAAAGAATCATCTTTTTGTACAGAGAATGGACTGTAGGCAGTGAGTTCCCTGAGGCCAGACCTGCTGACGTGGAAAAGGCACGGAGGAGAAGCCAGACCACGACCAGGCTGGGGCACTGGGCTACGAGACTCGGCCGAGACCCTGGGTCCATAGTGCAGCAGCCCAAGTGGCCCTGAGGAGTGGGATTTGCATTTTTGCCATATAGGTTTGAATCAATCAACTTGGATTCTTTGTAACACTGTAAGACAATGTGAAAACTCTTCTCCAAATACATATACTCTCTATTCCCACAGTAAACCTCACAGCAGGTCTGGGCTCAAGGAAGCCAAGGGCCTCCGTGCTGACCTAGAATCAACTTCCATCCCTATCCCACTAGATCCCGGGGCCTGAACATGTTCACCACTATTGCTTCCTGTCCGCCAGCCACTCTCCTCTGTCCCTTGGCCTTATCACCTAATTTTATTCATACATCGAGAAGCTAATTATTTCAGAGGATACCAAAGCCCCAGGATAGTTGAGTGGAACATGGTAACTCCAATCCCCTTGGAAAGCCATTAGCTTAGTCATGAGCATGCGACAAAATTTTGACTAAAGAGATGTCAAGGAAGGTCTGTCAGTGAGACTCCGGGAAGGTGTTTCTCACTCCTCGAAAGGTGTGTAAGTCTAGCAGACTCATTTTCTGCCTCTGAATGTTGTTACCTGCTTAGACACCTGCACAGAGAGAGCAGTACCATCTGGTACCATCTGGGGAGCCAGCCTAAGAGGGTGAAAGCAATGACTGAGCAGAAGACCAGGGCTGGGGGCTGGGGCCGCGGTGACATAGCTGAGCTGCTGCGCTGACCAGCCGTGGAGCTCCTCTGTATCTGGGTGTCTCCTGAGAGAGAACATGGATCGCCTTGTTCACCTGTTGCTGATGCCATTTGCCGGGGCTTTTAAACTTGTAGCTAAAAGCATCCTTACTGATAAATTGAACTACTATGTTAATCCACAGGGTTTTAAACATGACATCTTTAAGAATCCCATCATAGAATGTAAATTTTCTCTAGAAGACTATGAAATAAAAAAATTAATAAGAGTAACAATGCTTTAAAATAATAAAAGCATTATTATTGCTAGGAATCATGAAAAACAGATTTGGGGATCAGATAAACCTGCTTACAGTTTATCTCTTCATCTTGCCAATTTGCTAATTATTCAACCTCTCTGATGTTGATACCTTGTATTTTGAGAGGAAATGATCTAATAGTGTTTTGCAAAGTTGTATGAAATTGTGATTATGTATTTAGCATTTGGAGCGTAGTAGGTACACAATAATTTGTAGTTCTATCTGTGCATCTCTTTTCTAGTCTGCAGAACTGATTATAGGACTTAGCTTGCATTGGTGTTCATGAGGAGTCAAGACACCCTGACAGCACACCATCAGCACTTTATACAAACTACAGGCATCTGTTTGGGATGGGAAATGGCATGATCAGCGGGCTCAGTAGTGCATGCTTATCATCCCAGTGACACAGGGGACTGAAGCAGAGGATTGCAAGTTTGAGGCCAGCCTCAGCAACCTAGTGAGACCTTGACTCAAAGCAAAAAATTCAGAGCGGGGATGCAGATCAGTAGTAGAGCCCCCATGGGGTTCAATTCCCAGAGCTGAGAGAGAAAAGGGAATGGAGAAATCAAATTGACCAGGAAATAAAATGGAGAACTTGCTATCTGGTGCAGGACTAGCAGACAGCAGCCGAGATCTGGATTCTAGAAGAGGGCACCATGGGAGGGGCAGAGGCCCAAAGACAGCCTCACCTCCTTCAGTATTTGGTGAGAGGCTGGCTGTCCTAAAACTAGAAAGCAGAGGTAAAGTCATGTCACAGACCCCAGAGCCAACAGACCAATGGTCCAGTTGGACTAGCAAAGAATAGGTCCTTATAGGTACTTGTCTTCCTCAAAGGCTCTCCCCCCACCTCCTATTCTTTCACTAAATGACCATTCTGTGCTCCCCTACACATTCAGTGGCTTTCTTTTTCTTTTTTAAATTTGGTACTGGGTATTGAACCCAGGTGTGCTCTACCACAAGCTACATCTCCAGCCTTTGATTTAATTTGATTGATTTGATTGAGGCAGGGTCTGGCTAAGTTTCCCAGGCTGGCCCTGAGCTCTCAGTCCCCCTGCCTCATCCTCCCAAGTCACTATGTGACAGGTGTGTGCCATTGCACCTGGCTACATTCAGTGACTTTCAACAGTTCTTCAGAACTCAAAGTTCTCCCATGTTCTATCAGTTCCATCAAACCAGAGCCAAGCAGGCTCTTCTCCATGAGACAAGAGCAGGCGTGGTTCTGAGCTTTGGAGAGAGTCTCCCGGGGAGCTGCTGGAGGTCGGGGATGTGTCATTCATTTATCTCTGGGTTCCCCGTGACATCTAATGGTGCAGATGTTTCAGCCAAAGATTGTCGAGTTCAACTGAAGCAAGTCGGTATGTTGTGCTGCCTGACATCAAGTCTGCCAAAGGCAGGAAAAAGGGGTCTCCTGACGTGAGCAAGGAGACTCATGGTGAGTGAAAGTGGTGAACAGAGCCTTCTGGGGTAGTCCCTTTATCTTCAGGGGCTGCCTTCCAAGACCCCCGCAGCTGCTTGACACCCCAGACCCCACCAAATCACTGCTACATGGTGCTTTTTCCTACGCATACATCAGGCAAGTAAGATATTAACAATGAAATAGAACGATTATAATGAAGTATGATGATAAGTTACATAAAGATAGTTCTCTCTCTCTCTGTCAAGGGTTCATATTGTTTGTAGATTTTAGCAACCTCAGCATAAGATTATTTTTCTCTTTATTCATTTGAGAACTTCCACTTCTCCCCTTAAAGGACTCACTTTATAAGCTTCTCTTTAGCAGGTAAAAATTTCCAGCATCACTGCTGTTACACTTTGGGGCCTGTAAGTTGAGTGAGGGTTACCTGGACACAGCATTGGGTCCCGTGGCCGTGGGTCTGATAACCGAGACACCCAGTGGACAAATGGGGCTGTGTACATGTGGATGCACTGGACAAAGAGGCCATCCACACCCTGGGAGGAATGGAAAGGGACAGCATGAGAGCTCATCATGCTCTTCAGAAAAATAGGTAGCTTACAACTTGGGAATTTTTGTTTCTGGAATTTTCCATGTAACCCTTTTAACTGAAAATGCAGAAACTGACATTTCAGATAAACAGACCACTTGTAATTTGTCATCAGGGACAGAGAAATGATGTTTGCATCTTGAAAGGAGGGCTTTAGGAAGGCTGATCTCTAACAGAATCACATCTCAGTGTGCCACACAGACACAGAAAGATGGTCAGCTTTTTCTGAAGCAAATTCACCCGGGCAGAACGGCACTGAATGTCCAACCCAACACCACCTGGCCATGCACAGGAGCCCGACGGCCACATATCTTCATATTTTTAGAGATAATCAAAGTTTCAAATACTGCATCTCAGGGCATGTTTCATGTTGTTCCCTGGAAAATGGTTTAGAAAACAGGCCAGTTTTAGTCAGGCCCCTGGTAAAAAGAGAGCTCAGGAGATATCCTGTCCCCAGATGCTGAGACGTCCCTCCATCGGGCACAGACAGACACTTGACAGGAAGATAGCAGAGCATTCACCCTGGCACATTCCAGCTGACTCCTCCCCAGGGATTGATGTGCCAAAGAACGTGCACGGGGCCCAGGTGGGCTGGGCTGGGACATGTAGAGCTGAGCGGATCTGGCTGTTCATCCTAAAAACACCTAGAGCAAGCATGGCCACCCTCCACTGGGCCGCCTCCATCTCATCATGATTGGGAGTAGAGACAGGGAGAAATAAGCCAAGGGAAAGGGTGCTGATGTGTTAAAAAAAAAAAACAAACAAACAAAGATTTCTCCAGAAAAGCCAATTTGAACTGCACCTCACTCATCTCCTTGGACAGCCTAGGGCCTTGGTCCTCTGCAGAAAGTGGCAAAGGCCCTGGGCTCTGAGGTCACCTCCTGTCTAAAGGGTTGCCACAGTCATGAATCTGTGTCTCTGCGTCCCCACCCATGAATCTGGCAGGTCTGTGAGGGATTCAGGAGGGACTCTTTCCTCGTATCCTTTCACTTGCCATGGTGAGGGGAAAATTCTGTCATCCAGCATTGCTTACTTTGAGTGTAACATGACTGTGCTCCTTTTAAAAAAAGCAAATACAACACAATACATAGAAATACAACCCAAAGTCACAGCCCCCTGCAAATGTGCCTCTTAGTCGCCACTGTCACTATAAGAAGATAGTCAACAGGAGTTAAGCAGGTGCCCAAAGTGAATGAGGGAAAACAGGTGTGGAAGAGGAGAGAGAGCCCCAGGAAGGGGCGGGATCCCAACAAAAGCTAGTGCCTCAGCATAAAGGGAAATGCAGGGCTTCAGAACTAAGCAATCATGGGTTGAATCCTTCTGGAATTGGGCTTAGTTTCAGGCAAGGTTATTTTCTGATAGTTGTATAAATGGGCTTTTTAAAACACTTTTCCTTGGGTTCGACTTTCCATTAGCTCTGCAATCCCCAAGTTACTCGGAGTCTTCTTTCCTGACTCTGCATCTGTAAAATGGGGATACCAACATCTGCCTTGGAGAGATCTTCAAGGGACTGCGGCCCCATGTGCAGCAAGTCAGATGACCCCCCTGCCTGGCATTGGACATGACCCTCCATCTATGCAGGCAGGGTTGCCAGGGGTGGGACGGTGGCTCAGCTCCCGAGGCGGCCATGTTCAGTTTGCAGAACCTGGGAGCCCAGTGCCCTACACCGTGGCCCGGGGCTTTGCAGAGGTGATTCAGTTGGGGATTTTTGAGATGGTGAGGTAATCTCCTGGACTAACTGGGTGGCCCAATGTGATCACCAGGGTCCTATAAGAGACAGGTCATGTGAAGACACACAGAGAGAATTAGACGCTAGACAACTAATTTTGAATAGGGAGGAAGAGACCAGAAGCAAATTCTAGGAGTGGAAAGAGGCAAGGCCCAGATTCACCCTGGAGCCTCCACCAGCCCTGCTGACACTTTGATTTGAGCCCCATGCAACTCATTTCAGACCTCTGACCCCCAGACCTGGGAGCGAAGCTTCGTGCTGTGTTAAGACATCATGTTTGGGGCTGGGGATGTGGCTCAAGCGGTAGCGCGCTCGCCTGGCATGCATGCGGCCCGGGTTCGATCCTCAGCACCACATACAAACAAAGATGTTGTGTCCGTCGAGAATTAAAAAATAGATATTAAAAAATTCTCTCTCTCTCTCTCTCTCTCTCTCTCTCTCCCACTCTTTCTTTAAAAAAAAAAAAAGACATCATGTTCATGGCGATTTGTCACAGGAGCTTCAGAAGGTGAATACTGGGGGTTCACTGTTCCATCTCCAGTCCAGACCTGTATTCTAAGGTCTGGATTCATACACAAATGCTCCCTTGATATCTTTGCTTAAATATATCAAAGCATCTCACACTCAGCTTCCAAAACAAATTCAGTCTCCATCTGCCATGACCTCGCCTTCCCACACAGCACACCTGGTCCTTTCACGGTGACCTCAATCTCAGGAAACGAGCCTAGCATTGCACAATCCAGAGGCCTGGGCAGCCTCCTGGACACTTCCCTGTCTCCTCCCAGTTCATTGCCAAGTCCTTATTGCAACACTTTGGATTCCCCCAACTCTGCCTCCTTCTCTCCCTGTCTCTCAGCAAGCTAATCCATGCTGTTCCCCTCCCAGCGGGCTTCCCTCTCAGCTCAGTCTCTTTGCAGCTATTCTTGACAGTTTGAAATACATTCTCCTACCCACAGTCAGGGGGATCACTTGAAAATACAAATTGATGATGCTGTTCTGCTTAAACCCCTGCACGCCATTGCTTTGCTGATGAGACTAAAGCAAAATCTTTACCATGGCCTGAGAGGTTCTTATTATATGCTTGCTTATGTAACTCTCCAAAGGCTCTCAAACTCTGTGCTCCAGCCAGACTGCAACCCTTTGCATTTTTCAAACACATCATGCTCTGCGTGCCTCAGGGACTTTGCATTTATCCCCTCTCACTTGAGTTTTTTTCCTGTCAGTCTCACTGGTCTGTAAATCTTCTTAAAGGCAGAGAACATGAGTACCTGCTTTCATGTGTCATTCTTCTGCACTGCTTAGCATAGTGCCTGGCCCTGTGTGGATGAGATAGACGAAAAGACAGACAGACAGACAGGTAGATAATCGATATATAGATAGATGATAGCCAGATAGAGGATAGATAGATGGTAGATGACAGATGACAGACAGATGATGGACGATGACAGTGAGATAGGTGACAGAGAGATGCTTGCTGAGTGAGTGAAGGACTGAAGGAGTGCGAGCCGCCTCTTCTCACCACGCACGGCTCAGCCTGGACCCCTCTTCAGGATCCTGTGCTCTGTGGCAGCTCTGTGTTGATCTGCTTTCCCTTGCTGAAAAGTACGCCTGAGACCATAAATGTGCCCAGAGAAGCGCCCGTTGGCCCTGCTGCCCTGAACCTTGTGGACGGAGGACGTGGAGGAGCCCAGCTTCTCAGCTCCTGGTCTCCAGAAAGTGACAAGCAAGAGCAAGATGCCAGGGCCCACGTCCCCTTCAAGGGCAGCCTGGTGGCCCTCTGGCTTTGCCAGCAGCACCGCAGCTGGGGCCAGAGTGTCGACACAGAGGCCGGTGGGTGTCACGCCAGCTCCAATGACACTAAGCACAAACCAGGGAGCCCGAGGTCTGGCGAGTCTGTGGCTCGCTGGGCCCTGACATGGACCTGGCTGTCCTCCTTGGGGGAGGACGAGAGAACAGACAGTGAGGGCTGTCGCTCTTTCTAAAGACCTTATTTCAGGGTGTGTGGGTGGCAAGATTCTGAGGTGACAGAAGGCCAGTGACCCTCCCCGAAGGGTCCTTCCTCCTGAGTGGGTGGGATGAGGGACGAGAGCTCCCTCCTTCCTTGGATGATGTCACCGTGTGTGGCAGAAGAATCCTGTGGATGCCTCAAGGTCTTGAGCAAGTCGGTCCTAACCTAGGAGGCGCTGACCTCGCCAGGGGAGCCCTCAAAATCAGGGTCTCTCCGGCTTTCTTTGCAGGAAGGAAGCAAACAACCATGTTGGGTGCCTCTTGCAGAGAAGGGCATCCTCCAGGAACTGAGAGTGGAACCTGGCAGACAGCTGCTAAGAAAGCATGGGCCTGGGTCCCTGACCCCAGGACTGACTCCTTCCCTCTCCGGCAGTCTTGGGTGAAGAGCTCCCGGGGGAGAAGGGAGACCTCAGCTGCTGCCTCACCAGGGCCACCTGGGCTGGGTGCAGCTCCCACCCACGAGAGTGTGTGAGGCCAAGTGTGGCTTCCGCCCAAGTGTCCTGGCAATCTGTTTCCCAGCAATAGGGAACTAAACAGACCCAACATCACCCAACACTGCACGGTGCCAGGGTTTTGTGCCGGGCACCACAAACATGCCAAGCTAGAACTTTCCATCAGAAGTCAATTTCTAATTATCTGCAGAGCCAAGAATCAAAGAACTTAATTTTTTTAGAAGCATAAAACATTGACTTTTCTCACTCTGAAAACTCAAAAATAGCTGAACAGATTTTCTTTAGAACTTTCCAAAAATAAAGATTTTCTTTAGGGCTGAAATCAAGTCTGGGAAATGCTAATCTAGGGGGGGAAGAAGCTTCCGCGGTATAAACAGCTGAAAACGGGCTATGGGGACTGACCTTTGAGGCTCTCTGGAGAGAATCGTCCATTGTTTAGATCAGCAAAAACGTCCCCGGCCGTGGCCACCAGCAAGGTGGCAGAGGCCCGCGCTCGCTGCAGCCTGGTCACTCCGAGGAGCAGAGCGCCAGAGACTGAGCCAGGAGGAGGAGGACATCGTCCTTATAATGCAGTCCCACGATGCCATCAGGCAGCCAGAGGGCCTCGTAAGGGTGCACCCACCTTCCTTACGGCTTGAAACAGAATTGTGATCCATCGGAATAACAAGAACATGCTTTCTCTTTTCTCCAAACTCGACATTCCCAATTCTTCAGAAAGTGTGTTTGGCTGGTCTGGAACATTCTTTTTGTCTCAGTGATTCTGCCAGGAGGTTCCTCCCTTCCATCTACCTGGTCTGCAGATGCTGCTGCAGGAGACCAGGGTGAACAGCGGAGAGGACAAGGAAACACGCGACAAACATGAACTCCTCAGAGCCCAGGACTTAATCTTCAGTGGTGGCTGATCTTCCAAAGTTGACTTCACCTTTCCAGAGCGCTGTGCCTGACCGTCCTTTAATCACGGGCAGTTAAAGACACACTAGACCTCAGAGGCTTCCGCAGGGACCGCCCAGTAGCCTCCCTGGGCCTCCATGTCCTTCTCTGATTCAGTGAGCCTTGCAGGAGCTCTGCTGGGAGCAGATTCCCGCACCCCGACCTCCAGGGTGCCTGCAGCGCTCACACAGGGGACCCAGACCCCTTCAGGGTGATCCCCACCATTCCCTGACTTGGCATGGAGTTGAGAGACTGGTTTCTGTTCTGACTGAATCTTGGCCACTCACTTGACCGCTCCGATCCACAGCTTTCCCTGCCATGAAATTAGAATCATCCCTTTCGCTGACAAAGACACTGCAGGTCCAGCCACTCCATGGTGAGCACACACAAGCCTGACCTGGGTCTGGAATGTCCCCCAGAAGCTCGTGTGCTGAGGGCCTGGCTCCCCATGCAGCAGTGTCCAGAGGTGGGCTCCAAGTGGTTGGACCAGGAGGGCTCTGACCTCATCCGTGGGCTAATCCAATGATGGCTGAATGGACTATGGTGGTGGAAACGGTGGGCAGGTGGGCATGGTTGGAGGACAAAGGTCCTTGAGGGCATGCCCTGGGGACCATATCCTCTTTCCCTCTGCTCCCTGGCCACCATGAGCTTACAGCTTGGTCCACCATGAGCTTCAGCCATGCTGTCCTGCCATGCCCAGGCCCAGAGCAGTGGAGCTGGACAACTATGGATTGAAATTGCTGGAATTCTGAGCCAAATAAATCATTCCTCCTCTAAGTTGTTCTTGTCAGGTATTTTGGTCACAGCTAAGACAACATAAAACACATTTAGGGGATTGTTGATTTCTCTCCTTTTTCTTCTACGCAGTTTCACAAACTCTCCCTCAAGTGTAACCATTCTTGTCTCAAACTCATGCTACAAACATTCTTTTCTCTGCATATTAGTTGGCTCACATCCCTTACATTTCTCTTTCTTTCCTTTCTCCTTCAGCTGATTTTTTTCCCTTTAAAGATGCAAATAAATTTCACCTTCCTCGTGAAACTCCTGTAACCCTGACCTGTGGTCACAGCCCTCACAGTGTGTGACCAGTTCCAAAGTTCTGCACCACTCACTTGGCCCTTAGCTTCTGACCACCTGGACCCTTACCTTCCTATGCATGGCTTGGATCCCTGTTGAACCGATGAATCCTCCAGAGTAGGGACCTTGCAGACCCAGGGCTGAGCGCAAGCGGACACTCTCTACACGTGTGTTGCTCCGGAGGACAATGTCCCCTCGGTTATGAAGCACAGTCACTCTCAGGTGAACTGGAGACTGGTTCGACATGTGGACATGGGTGATGAATTCTTAATTAGCGTGTTGTCTATTGTGCTTCAAGCTGCTTTCCTAGGGCACCGCGCAAACACACACCAGCTTCCATCAAGACATTCTCAGGAGGTGAGTGAGAGACATCATTTCCTGCCATTCTTTTTCTCAAAATTGAGAAAAGCGAAGAAAGTGACTTATGAGATATATTGAGAATATGTAATGCAAAGTGTGATAGGGGAGAGTAAAAGCATTTTTTCTTGCCCCCACCCTATGCCAGTAGCTATGTTTCACTAGATGTTTTTTTCTTTCCTATGAGGAAGCGTCTCCGGTCTCATGTGACTTCACTGAACTGGGAGTCTCCAGTCTTCTGTTCAAACTTTTAACTTTAATACCTAAGAAGGTTATTTTACTGTACCTCAATTGTCACCTGAGCTTTGTTTACTGATTTTTTTTTTTCTGATCAAAATAAAGCAAAAAAAAAAAAAAAAAATCCAAAGTAGGAAAAAGGAAAGAAATAGTAAAGAACAGAACACAACAAAATAAAAAGCAGAAAAACATATTAAAATACAACAAAATCAATAAAACAGATAAGTCTGTAGCTACACTGAAGACTCTGCTGTGTCAACATGAGGAGAAATGTCACTAGCGCTCCCACAGGCATTAACGGGATCACGCAAAAACACAAGGAACCACCTCATGCAAAGCGATCCATAGCTCAGATAAAATGGGAAAAAAATTCTGAAGGAAATTTTAAAGAAGCAAATACTTATCACTTAAGAATAAAAAGATGGTTTAAGTAGCTTTTTATCTATGGAATAAATTGAATTTGCAATTAAAATCTTCTCCCAAACAAAACTTCGGGCCCAGACAATTTCACTGTTGAATTCTACCAAACATTCATTGAAGAAATAATAGATCAGCTGTTACAAATTTTTTAAAAAAGAATATGTCCCTAAAACTGAAATAAGAAAAATACACTATAAAAAACTAGATATGAACATTTTTCATAAATACAGATCTTAGTAATTTTTTAGCAAATCAAATTTTACAACATGTAAAAGATGCATCATGACAGTGGGTTAGCTGGAACCCAAGGCTGCTTGAACTTCAAAAGATTCATCAATGTGATTTATCATGGCAATAGGTAAAAAAGAAAAGCCAAATAAACGATTGGTTCAGTAATTTCAGAAAAAGCATTTGATAAAACTCAACACCCACACAAGATAAAAATTCTCAGACGACAGAAATAGAAGGGAATTTCTTCAAGTGATAAAAGAAGTTTTTTAAAGAATTATCTCTACACACAAAAACGAAGTCCAATGGGTCACAGATCTAATTTTTATAATTTTAAGATATAAATTTCATAAGTTTCTGGAAGATAAGTAGGAAGTATTGGCAAAAGATACAAAAAGGACATAAAAAACTAGGAGCTCCAAAAGAAAAAACTTAAGTTGGACTTCAACAAAATTTCTAAGTTTTATTCTTCAAAAGACACTGTTAAAAATGAAAAGTCACAGGCTGGGAAAAATATTTGCAAAACATATATGTTATAAATAACTTCATATATTCAAAAAACATAAAGAACACAACACTATAGGACATCCTTATATATAAAGTGGAGTAAGGCAAGGGAAGAATGAGTAGACTTTTCACCAAAGATGACCTGTGTATTGTACATAAGTATGTGAAAAGATGCTCCACATTGATAGCTATTAGGAAAATGTGCATTTGAATCACATTGGGTCCCCACTTTGAAACCACCAGAACAGTTAAAATTAAAACAGTTGTCAATGCCACCTGTCATAGGATGTGGGACAGTGGAACTCAAACACTGCACAAAGTATGCCACTTTGAAAAAGAATCTAGAGTTCTTAATGCAGTTAACACTTACCAAGGAATCTGCGAATGACATTCCCACAGTTCATCAGAGAGGAATAAAGCTGCCCACAGAGACCTGAAGGAGTCCTGCAGCCAGAGCAGCGCCATTCATAATGGCAGGAAACGTGACCCAACGCAAACTTCCGACAGCTGGGAAGGGAACCCAAGCTGGACTTGACCGCGATGGGGAACTGCCCACAGCAGTGCCAAGGGACAACCTGACCGGCAGCAGCAGAGGTGAACCTTGCACAGTGTGCTGGCACAGACGTCACCAGCCACAAGACGCGCTTCTGGAAGATGTCAAAGAGGCAAAACTCCAGCCACGGAAAGAAGGAAGGCAGCTGGAGGCAGGGAGCCGGGAGCCCTGGGAGAGCCTTGGGAGAGCCCTGGGGGAGCCCTGGGGGGCCCTGGGGGAGCCCTGGGATGGCTGAAATAGCCTGTGTCTTAATTGGGGGGGGGGTTGGCATGGGTAAAAACTGCTGTCAAAATGCATGGGAATTGTGCATTTAAACTAGCAAACTGTATTGCATATAAGATGTCCTTCAGTTAAGCTTCTAAGGACAATTCACACCACTACAGATAAGCTTGCTGCCTTCCCCTGCTTTGGATATACTTTCTGAAAGGAAAGTGACCACAACACTCGGAGCGACCAAGAGATCTTTATTGCAGCAGTGCAAAAGAGGAGAGAGAGAGAGAGAGAGAAGGAGAGAGAGAGAGAGAAGGAGAAGGAGAAGGAGAAGGAGAAGGAGAAGGAGAAGGAGAAGGAGAAGAGAGCAAGAGAGACGGGCCTGGCAGGAGGGAGTTTTTATATCCCAAATCCAATGGGGTCTCTGGGTCTGCAAGCTGCCTTGTTGGCACAAGGGGGGTTAAGTGTTCAGCCTTGAGCCGGGGCTTGGGCGTTTGGGCTTGAAGCAAACAGGTGATAAAAAGAACCAGACAGAGGGTTTGAGTGGCCAGGTCACCCTGCAGCTAACTTTGTTTGGCATGACCTACAGACAACTTAATTCAGCCTGTCCTGCACAGGTTGAATTATACTTTCTATACTTTCTTTATGGATCTAAAAAAAACTAAAAATGCACACTCTTTATTTTCTATTCTCTAAAAATCTCAAATGATAAACAATTCCTGGGTTACTAACAATTTTGTGAACAATTAATTCCTACATGATATCCCATTAGTGTACACCCTAATCATTCTCTTCTTGGTAGAAATTTATGTTTTGACTTTTCTCTATATTAATTAATACTCTGATATACTATGTGTATATATTGTGTATTTTTCAATATTTTCTTATAATAACTTGTCAAAGATACAATTATTAATTCAAAATACAAGTACATTTTAAGATCTTTAAATGCATTCTTAAATTGTTTTCCAGGAAGATTATGCTGACCGAACTCTCACAACTAGTATATGAGAAGAATGTTGTGTTCATTATTATTTTAAATACCTGCTTACACTGTCCTCTGGAACTTTGCGGTTAGCTGGGCGCTGGTCTGTGAGCCTTTGCTGCACCTCTGTGCAGTAAGAGCCAGTGCACGGTACTCACCCCTGGGCACAGGGATTATTTTATCATTTCCAAGGTGCTGGGCGTCTGCAATCCTCTGCTCCAGTGACCGTCTGCTCTGACATCATCTTCCCAACACGCCCGAGCACGACTGTCCCCCTGCCTACTCCTGCCTGGCTGGCGAGCTCCTGGTGTGGCTTTGCATGCCCCATGTTCTGGGTGGCCAGGCTCTTCCTCTGCGGGAGTGCACCGGCACGGCCGGCCATCCTCCACAGAGCGAGGCCAGGCTTCCTTCTGTCTCCACTCGCCTCCCTCCCTTTTCTCCTTTCTCATGGTTTTCCTCTCACCTCCTCCAGCACCTTCCCACTTTCAGGCAGAGATCACATAAGACACCGGAGCCCTTCCTCTCTGGCCTTAGCTGCTCGGTTTCCAGCCCATATCCTCACGTCCCTTCCCTGCTGGACTCAATGTTCCCTTCTTCCTGCCAGTTACGCCTGCCCAGGCCTGAGTCAGTGCTGACAGCAGATGTCTCGGTTCCACCAGGCTCCAACTGGGTCTGCAGTTGCTTCGGGGTAGGGTCACCACTTATTTCAGACTTGACCTGGGAGACTCAGCTTGGGCACCATCTGGGCCTTAGAGCTCCCTGTGTAGCTTGATGTCCTTCTCCCGGGCCAGGGGCACCGCCTGCTCTCTCCTAATCTTGTGCAGGTCCCACTGGACCGCCAGTGACATGGCCATCTTACCATGTGGTCGGGAGGCCAGAGGCCAGCTATTTCATTATGGCAATGTGCCCAGTCCCTGGACTTCAGCATTCTTATATTCCTGTAACCCACCCTTCACACGGCAGCCGAGTGGTCTTTTAAAAACACCAATAATTCTTTCCTTTAACTCACCAACTTTCAGGAGATCTGTTTTTGTCTTGACTGGAGGTTTTCTGGTTCTCTGCCTGTTGTTATTTTTTATCTGTATTATAAACTCACAAACTTTAAAAACGTATGTCAAAAGTTCTCCAACTTTCACCAGCATAAGTTCCTGCAGACGAGCTCCCGGGGTCCTTTAACATAGTCCCGTTGTTTTTGATAGATTCCTTTCCCCCTGTACCAGGGCTCACCAGCCGCAGACTGGAAAGCAGCCCTTTTCCAAGAAGCCGCAGGCCCTCTCAGGGCCAGTGCTCCTCTGAGGCCATAATCTGGGCCTCGAGGATATTTCTTGCCACGGGTTTGGTACTGCTTGTAGGACTTTAGGGCGCACAAAAATAGGGAATGTGCATTTATTGTAGCTTTCCTTTGTGACCACATTTTAGAATAACAACAAAAGTTTCCAAATTGATAAGGAGTAGTTTTTCTTCTTTTCTTCAGTTTGAGGAATGTATTTTTCTTACATTTAGTGTAGTGATCTACATACCAGCATTTCCACTTTTCCTTCCAGATTTTTATTGGTGTATCATAGTTGTGCACAGTGGTGGTGCACGGTTGTTACATATTAGTGCATGTACCCCATGTAGCACTATGATTTGGTCAATATCCCTCCCCAGTATCTCCCCTTTCCCTCCCCTCTGCCCTCCCCCTCTGCCCTCCCCTCTACCCTACTATTCTCCCTTTGAATTCATGAGATGCCCCTCCAACTTTCTTTCCCTTTTTCCTCTTTAGTTTTCACATATGAGGGAAAACCTAGAACTCTTGGCCTATTTCACTTAACACAATGTTCTCTCTCAAGTTTCATCCATTTTCTGGCAAATGACAAAACTTCACTTTTCTTTATGACTGAATAAAACCCCATTGTGTACAGACACCACAGATTCCTTGTCCGCTCATCTATTGACAGACCCTTGGGCTGGCGCCATGATTTGGCTACTGTGAATTGCGCTGCTATAAACATGGATGTGCCTGAATTGCCACAGTATGTGACTTTGATTTTTAGAGTAAACGCAGGGGATTGGTACAGCTGAGTCACATGGTAATTCCATGCCTAATCTTTTGAGGAAACTCCAAACTGATTTCCATAGAGATGGTACTAACTTGTAATCCTACAAATAGTGTAAAAGCGTTCCTTTTTCTCCACGTCCTCTCCAGCATTTATTATTTGTATTCTTGATGACCGTCATTCTGAGTGGAGTAAGATGAAATCTCAGGTAGTTTTGATTGTCATTTCCTTGATTGCTAATGATGTTGAACACTTTTTCATATATTTGTTGGACATTTGTGTTTCTTCTTTTGAGAAGTGTCTGTTTAGTTCACTTGCCCACTTATTAATTGTAGGGGGGCTGGTGCTTTGGGGGTTCTTTATATATCCCAGATTATTAATTCTCTTTCAGAATAATGGTTAGTGAAGATTTTCTATATTCTATAGAATAGAATATAGAAAATCTATATTCTTAATTGTTTCCTTTGCTGTGCAGAAGCTTTTTAATTTGATGGCATCCCATTTATTAACCCTTGACACTGTCTCCTGAGCTTTGGGGATCCTGCTGAGAAAGACATGCCTGTGCCTATGTGCTGGAGTGTTGACCCTAAGTTTCCTTCTAGGAGTTGCATAGTTTTGGGTCTAATTCCTAGGTCTTTGACCCATTTTCAGTTGATTTTCATGCAGGGAGAGACATAAGGATCTAGTCTCATTTTTCATTTGTGGAAAAGCTGTCTTTTCTGCGATGTATGTTTTGGCCACTTTGTCAAGGATCAGATGAATGTTACCTGTGTTGTTTGTCTCCATGTGGTCCATACTGTATCCTTGGTCTATGTGCCTATTTTTATGTCAGTACCATGCAGTTTTGTTACTAGAACTCTGCAGTATAATTCAAAGTCAGGTATTATGATGCTCCTGGATTGCTTTTATGGTCTAAAATTTCTTTCACTATTCTGGGATTTTTTATTCTTCTAAATGAATTTTAGGGCTTTTTTTTTCTAGTTTTGTGAAGAATGTCATTGGTTTTTTGATGGGGATCACATTGACTCTGTATATTGCTTTTGGTGAAATGGTCATTTAACAATATTAATCCTACCTATTCATGAACATGGAAGGTCTTTCTGTTTTCTGAGGTTCTCTTCAATTTCTTTCTTCAGTGTTCTGTAGTTTTCATTGTAGAGGTCTTTCACCTCCTCTTTGGTTACAAATATTCCTAGACGTTTTATTTAATTTATTTATTTATTGAGGCTGTTGTGACTAGAATTGTTTTCCTGATTTCTTTATCAATAGATTCATTGTTAGTACATGGGAAAGCAATTGACTTTTGCAGGTTGATTTTGTAATCTGCTACTTTGCTGAATTTGTTTATTAGTTCTACTAATATTTTAATGGAGTAACTATAGGACCACATCATCTGCAAACAGTGATAATTTGGCTTCTTCCTTTCTAATTTTATCCCTTTTATTTCCTTATATTGCCTAATTACTCTGACTAGAATTTCTATTACGATGTTAAACAGATGTGGTGAGAGTAGACATCCTGATCTTGTTCCAAATTTTGAAGAAAATGCTTTCAGTTTTCCCCCATCCATCCACTGAGACGTTGGCCTTGGGTTTGCCACATAGAGCCTTCATGATGTTGCACAAGGTTCCTTCTATCCCTAGTTTCTGAAGTGTTTTTTATCATAAAGGGTGCTGGATTTAGTCAAAGACTTTATCTGCATTTATTGAAATGACCAAACAATTCCTGGTCTTGTTTCTATTTATGTGATCAATTACATTTATTGATCTGCATTGCTAAACTAACCTTCCATCTCTGGGAGAAACCAACTTGGTCATGATGTACAATTATCTTAATATGTTGTCAAGTATAAGTTGTTGGGGCTGGGGATGTGGCTCAAGCGGTAGCACGCTCGCCTGGCATGCGTGCAGCCCGGGTTCGATCCTCAGCACCACATACAAACAAAGATGTTGTGTCCGCCGAAAACTAAAAAATAAATATTAAAAATTTCTCTCTCTCACTCTCTCTTTAAAAAAAAAGTATAAGTTGTTAATATTTTATTAAGTATTTTAGCATCTAAGTTCAACAGGGATATAGGTCTATAGTTTTCTTTCCTTGATTTATCTTTATCTGGTTTGGGTGGTGAAACTGCCCTCATGGAACAAATTTGGAGGTGTTCCATCCCTTTTTATTTCATGGAATAACCTGAGAATCATTTGCATTAGTTCTTTTTAAAGGTCTGGTAGAACTCAGCTGAGAATCCTTCTGGTCCTGGGCTTTTCTTTATTGGAAGGCTTTTTATTACTGCTTCTATCTCATTGCTAGTTATTAGTCTGAGTTTTCTATGTCTTCTTAATTCAATTTGGAGAGGTCATATGTGTCTAGAGATGTATCCATTTCTTCTAGGCTTTCCAATTTACTGGAGTATAAGTTTTCAAAATAATCCCTAATCATCACTGGGTTTCTGTAATGACTATGGTGATTTCCCCTTTTTCATCTCTAATTTCATTAATTTGGGTCTTCTCTTTCTTTTGGTTAGTTTGTCTAAGGGCTTACCAATTTTTATTATCTTTTCAAAGAACTAACTCTTCACTTCATTGATCATTTGAATTATTATTCGTTGTTGTTGTTGTTATTTTCATTTTCAAGTTCATTGATTCTGACTCTTCTATTGGTTTTGGAATTTTTTGTTCTTCTTTTTCAAAGGCCTTAAAATGCATTGGGTTGTTTATTTGGGATTTTTCTGATTTTCATAGGTAAGCAACTGTAGCTACAACTTTCCTCTAAGAACTGCCTTTACAGTGTCCCAGAATTTCTGGTGTGTTGTATCACTATTCTTGTTTGATTCTAAGAATTTTTAAGTTTCTCCGTAATTTCTAATATCACCCATTCATCATCCAAAAGTTTATTATTCAATCTCTGTGTGTTTATATAGCATTTGTAGGTGTTTTTTTTTGTTGTTGTTGTTTTTTTTGGTGTGTGTGTGTGTGTGTGTGAGAGAGAGAGAGAGAGTGTGTGTGTTTATTTCTACTTTCATTCCATTATGATCTGATAAAATGCAAGGAATTATATCAACTTATGTATTTGTCTAAGAGTTGCTTTTTGGTCTAAAATATGATCTATTTTGGAGAAGGTTCCATGAGCTACTGAAAAGAAAGTGTTGGATGAAATATTCTATAGATTAGATGTCTCTTAAGTCCATTTGATTTATAACATTTTTCTGGTCCAAAGAATTTTTACTGAGTTTATGTCTATTGACGAGAGAGGGGTGTTGACATCACCCAGTATTATTTTACTGGGGTCTATTTGAGGTTTTAATTCAAGCAGTGTCTCTTTTGTATAATTAGGTGCACAAGTGTTTGAGGCATAAATATTTACTATCATTATATCTTCTTGTTGGATGGTTCCTTTCACCAGTATGAAGGGACCTTCTTTATCTCTTTTGAATTAATTTTGGCTTGACTTCTGCTTTGTTGGATATAAAGCTACTCCTGCTTGTTTGAGGGCTCCATTCACATGGTTAACAGTTTCCATCCTTTCCCTTTCAGCCTGTGGATGTCTGCCTGTAAGGTGAGTCTCTTGCAAACAACAGAGTTGGGTCTTATTTTTTAATGTATTCTGTCAGCCTAGTCTTTTAATTGGAAAGTTAAGACCATTTACGTTCATTGTTATTTTAGAGAGATGTTTATTAATTCCTGCAATTTTGATTTATTTCTAACACTTAATTTGGTACTGTTTCTTATTTGCTTAGCTACTCTTCAAATAATATTTTGTCTATTTGTGAACTCTTGGGTTTGTTTTTTATTCCTTCAGTGTGGAATGTTTCTTAAAGTAAGTTCTGCAGTGTCAACTTAATCGTGAGAAATTCTTAGTCTCTGTTTATCTTGGAAGTTTTTTTTTATTTCTTATTCGATTTTTAAGGGTAGCTTTTCTGAATATGGCAATCATGGTTGTCAGTTATTTTCTTTTAGGACTTAGAATACATCATTCCAAGGCCTCCTGGCTTTCAGAGTTTGTGCTGAGAAACTGGAAATAATTCTAATTGGCTTGCCTCTAAATGTGACCTGACATTTTTCTCTTGAGACTTTTAAAATTCTCTCCTTCTTCTTTACATTAGGCCTTTTAATTACAATGTATTGTGGAGAGGCTATTTTTATCTTGTCTGTTTGGGGTTCTGAATGCTTCTTGAATCTGATGTACATCTCATTCTCAAGGTTTGGAAATTTTTCTGTTATTTTTCCTTGAAGAATTTCTCCATTATATTTGCTTGCATTTTACAAATCTCTTCAGTTGCAATGATTCTGAAGTTTGATCTTTTAATGTTGTCCCAGAGTTCTTGTATATTCTGGTAATGATTACTTATATTCTTTTCTTTAATTCTGTCTGAAAGTTCAAGACTGGCCCCTTCATCTCCCAACTCTGAGATTCTGTCTTCAGCATGGTTTACTCTGCTAGAGACCTTTCACTTAACATTTTATCTGCTTTATTATGCCTTTCATTTCCAAGAGTTCTGTTTGCTTCTTTTTAAATCTCACTATCTCCTTATGGAGTTTCTTGTTCATATCCTGTATTGATTTTCTTAATTCACTTAGTTGTTTTTCTGTTTTCTCTTGGAATTCATTGATCATTTTAAAATCATTCTTTTTTTCTTTATCTGATATTTTATACACTTCAATATCTTTGGAGTCAGTGGCTGGTGAGTTATGAACTTCAGGAGGTATCATGTTACCTTGGTTTTTTATTGTTGTTGTTTTTTCATATTTCTTGTATTCTGGTGTTGGGCTTTATGCATCTATTAGAATGTATAGGAATCTTTTTTTCTTTAGAAAAGAATTAAAGCTACTAAATGTACATGAATTAATAAGACTATAATATCACCATTTACTAACACTAATGAAAAAAAATTGATTCAAGAAATGAACATTAACGGATGGTGAAACAATTAGGAAAAGTTCTGGGAACCTTTACAATGAAAAGATAAAGCTACCCATCTGAACTCACTCATCAATTTTAGCATGTAAAATATATATATATATATATATATATATATATATATCACTTAGATCCCTTATCTTCCAGGGCTCCCTCATAGTGCTTTTCCCCCATCTGTGTAAAATCAGTCCAAATGGATCCTCCTTGCTGGCTTAAGTTGCACTGCTTCCCTTAGCAGTGAGGCAGAATGTCCTTGTCACATGTTCATTGTCCATTCGTATTTCTTCTTTTGTGCATTAGTCGATTTGAGGGTCTTATCTGTATCATGGACTCTTTTTCTCTGGTTGCTGCATAGGTGCATGGGAATTTGTACAGATGATGAGCTGCGATCCTTAAGAGGAACAGTTGAAGGAACTACCCTGGAGACCTGGCAGTTCTGAGGAGTCGAGTGTCCTGAGTCCCTGAAGATCCGGGCTCCTGTGCTCAGGGCAGAGCGCCGCTCACCTGCCTACAATGTGCTACTTTATCCCAAGAGTGGAAACAAGGAGCCAGCTGGAGAGTCTCAGCTTCTCTTGGCTGTGGACCTCCATAGGAACTAAAATATAAAACAGGTTTGGCAAGCAGAGGAGCTAAAATATGGGTTGCTCTTTGATAGAAAAACATTAAAAACATGTAAAAAGTATCAGAGAGATTTATTTATGAAAATGTTTTGATTCTCCTATTAAAAAATCATTTCAGAAAGATAATTAGAGTCCAAAAGAAACTGTAATAAGATGGCACGCAGCTTCAGCAACAGGCAGGGGACCCTCCCCGCAGGTGATTTATGCTTAAGAGTCTCCTCTGTGTTCTCGTTTTCCTTCTTTGTTTTCTGTTCCCCTCAATCACTTTCTGTCCTTGTCTCCAGGATACCGCTCTGAAAGCCGTCCAGGGTAAAACAGCTCACTCTCCCCTCCTATTTTTCTTGGATCTTTCCAAGTTAGAGCTTGACAGTTAAGATTCTGGGGAAGGAGAAGGTTTTTAGAGTATCTGTCACGGCTGAAGCAGGGAGGGGACAGAAAATACAGAAGAACCCGGGATTAAAAGAGAAGGTCAGCAGCCACGTGCTAGGAAAACGGGCACAGGAAAAGAGTCAGGAGAGGCAAGGGAGCTCCATAGAGACCCAGAAAGAGGGAACTCGTTGAGCATCTATTCTGTATCATCCCCTATTGACATTCCATTTCATTGTCCTAATTCCAGGAGATAAATATATTATCCATATTTCACAAAAGAGGAAATAGAAACTCAGAAAGGTTAAGTAAATTGCTAAATGTCACACAGCAAGTACATGCTGTTAGGAAGATTCAATACCAGTTGCCTAGTCTTAAAGGCCAGGATCTTTGTGAAATCATTCTAGCCCCAAAGAAGAACAGAAGGGGGAAGTAGACCAGGGAGAAATAATGGATTCTGGGATATCAATTTTTGTGAAGTTATAAAAAAGTGGGACTTCTGATATATAAGAGCTCTGTAGAATTATATTTTTAAACTCTGACCACTGTCCCTTGAACATAAATAGGGAACAAGGTGGTCTATGTGGTAAAGCTGGCAAACTCAGCAAGATTGAAATCTAACTTGCTCAGGTAGCCAGGAGATGGAATTATTCCAAGTCTCTTGGAAGGTTTCATTTCCAGAATGGTCATGACCTAAAGAAAAGAGAAAAGCTAGGAAGTGGGGCACGATGTATGTGTTATATCTCCCTGGGAATATTGTGCAGGAAAAGAGTTTAGAAAGCGCCAAACCTTGACTGATATTGTTAATTTTTTTTTTTTCTGAAATATCCTCCATCACCTTCCTCATCTGCTGGAGAACTCCTATTGATCTCTCAAAGCCCAGTTTCAACACCAGTTACTCCATACCTCAAAGTTAATCTCACCATTCCTGGTATCATTTGGTGCAGGGAAAGAAGGACTTGATGGTGGCCATCTTTAGAAGAAATCTACCATAATTTGCAATGAGAAATAATTTTAAATAGTGTATTAAAATATGTTCTCATCCAAGACCTTATTATTGTCCTTTGGCTATTTCGTTCTCTTTTAATACTTATTTTTTACTTTTAGGTGGACACAGTATCTTTATTTTGTTTTTATGTGGTGCTGAGGATGGAACCCAGTGCCTCATGCATGCTAGGTGAGCGCTCTACCACGGAGCCACAGCCCCAGCCCTGGCTGTTTCATTCTTAAGAAGTGTTTCTACGTAAGGAACAATAAGAGCATGTGAAAAGGTAGCTGCACTGCACCTCCCCTAGGAAAGATGCTGACCCTGAAGGTTAAAATGCAATTAGGAAATGCCTTTTGTGCTTCCACCTCCTTTTCCGTCTCAGGCGCCCCTCACACTGTGAAAACGTGAGGATTGAGAAGTCTTCCGTTTCTTTCTCCCTGACTTTGCAATTCTGCCATTTTGATCTACAAGATTGACTCCAGAGACGAGTTTCTTTTAGAACGCTACTTCCTGTAAAGCAGGAGCTCTGTCTTTTTAAATCTTAAAACTACCTTCACTGCTGATAAGAGGTGAAATAGCGGAAGAATAACAATAAGGTCTTGGATGAACAAATTTGATTTTCACTTAAGAGTGGATTTTTTAACAGCCCCTGAAACCTGCCCCGTATGGAACCCGGCTGAAATTTAACTTTTGAGCCATAGTCCAGGAAAGAGAGCACAGAAAGCACTGGATGAGAGCCCAGCAACGCCCGGCTTCAGGGTCAGCGAGGTCGGCCTGTGCCACAGCGGTGCGGGGGCAGCGGAACACGCAAAACGGGCACCGCATCTTCTGAGAGAAGCGGTCCACTTTACCGTCAGGGAATCTGCACGGCTCTCCCTTTCCCCTGTACTGGAGCACGGAGAAAGAGAAAGGGGCGAGCCCCACCTCTGCAGGAGGTTGGTGCCCCTGGGCGTGGAGCAGGCGCAGCTGAGCAGACTGCGTGGTGGGCAGGAGCCCTGCAGGAGGGGGCGCTGCCCAGTGGCAAGAGAAGGCTGCCTGCTGACGCCAGGCGCCCCGACCTGGCCAGCCCCCAGTCTCCCTGCCGCCCTGTCATCCCTCCCGTCCTCACACCCTTGCCCGCCTCTCCCCTGTGTGTTAATGAGGTGGGTTCCTGTAAGATGGAGGCAGCCTGTGCCCAGGGAGGCGCCCAGGGAAGGGCAGTGTCAGGTCCTCTGTTGTCCCACATTTTCAGAGAAGTGTATCTTTTCTGAAGACGTGGTCCAAGGCTTGGGCACCGTGGTGCAGAAATGGCATCAGGGACCAGCAAGGTGCCAGGTGAAGAGAGGCAGAAAGTGAGCATCACCCCAGTCACCCTTCCCTCCTCCCTCTCAGAAATTTCTCTGCAAAGACTGTGAGGGACTCAGGGGGACCACCGCTCAGAGGTGGGGACTGAAACCATCCTGCTCTCACCTCCACGGCAGAGCCTCCCAGCCACGAGGGGCCTCCAACCACTGGGGTCCAATGCACTGAGGCTTCGCATTCCTTGAAGGCAGAAATTTGGGCCTAATTTGTCTTTTGTTCCCCCAGGTTTACCTGCAAAAATGTGTAACATGCTAATGTTACTGCTGAGAAAGGAAGGAAGGAAGGAAGGAAGGAAGGGAGGGAGGAAGGAAGGAAGGGAGGGAGGGAGGGAGGAAGAGAGGAGGGAGGGAGGGAGGGAGGGAAGAGGGAGGGAGGAGGGAGAAGAGAGGGAGGGAGGGAGGAAAGAGGGAGGAGGGAGGAGAGAGGGAGGCAGGGAGGAGAGAGAGAGGGAGAAGAGAGGGAGGGAGAAGAGAGGGAGGGAGGGAGGAAGGGAGGGAGGAGGGAGGGAGGGAAGGAGGGAGGGAGGGAAGAGGGAGGGAGGGAGGAGGGAGAAGAGAGGGAGGGAGGGAGGAAAGAGGGAGGAGGGAGGAAGAGAGGATGGGAGGAGGAAGAAGAGAGGGAGGGAGGAGAGAGGGAGGGAGAAGAGAGGGAGGGAGGGAGGAAGGGAGGGAGGAAGGGAGGGAGGGAGGAAGGGAGGGAGGGAGGAAGGGAGGGAGGGAGGGAAGGAGGGAGGATGGGTTGATTTTTATGATTCTTTGAATAACTGAAGAGCTTTGAATCCATAAAGCAATTTTTGAGCTCTACGATAAGAATCAGTGTGAGCACAGCCCTCCATGCATTACTGATTAAAAAAAATCTTGATTTTGAAATATAGCGGGGTCTGGGCAATACGAAGAGTCCGAGTCGGCGACACCAGAGAACTCAAGAGAGAGACCCTGGCTCCCTTCTGTAGCATCAGTGAGACAGTGGACACCCCCCAAACCCAAGCCTCACCCTCCACACGGCGCTGCTACTGCTGAAGTCATGTGATGACAGTGACACTCTAGAACTGGTCAGAGGTGAGCACCTCTCTTTGAAGCTATCGAAGTCGCCCTCTCTTGAGTATTCTTTGTAAAATGACTTGGTTTTTTTGAAGAAAAAAAAGCAAGTTTATAACCAGTTTGGTGAATACCCTCATTTCCAGAATAAACTTTACTTTAAACTAGATGGAATTAATTTTTTTGGTCCAACTTACATTGTATGACACATCTACGTAAGTCCACATTTCTTTGGAGCCTTAGAGTTCTGGTTTTGATTCAGAAGACATCTACGTCAGAGTTGCCCAATCTAAACTGGCCACTCATGTTCCCTGGCTGCACTGCCTAGCCCCTCTTGGTCCTCCTACCCCATTCTCTACTTGCCCGAATCCTAGCCAACCTCAAGGAGGTCGGGTCTTCTAGCACCTCCGTTAGCCTTCTCCAGCATGCGTCACCTGGAGACCATTCCCCTCTCTTCCCCCTGGTGGCCACAACTATGCAGACCATGCATCCACCACGGGGCAGGAGGTGTCTTGTGGAAAAGGGCCTAAGCCTCGACCTAGGTGATGACCACTGTGGAGATGCCCTGCACTCAGGCACCATGCCTGCTGGGGGCATGAGAACCTGCTGTGGCATGGAGCTGCTCTGCCACCCAGCTTGTCCCATGTTGCCTGGCATGATGCTAGAAAACAAACTTCCCTGGCTAACACTAATCCCCGTATCTAGAGAGGTTCATCCACCATCTTTCGTCATTTCTAGCTTTGCTGTTATTATACATGATCAAAACTGAACTCTTAAAACCTACTGAACTTCACGTAAAAAACTTAGGCCTGAGTTGTTCTTTTGTAACGTGAATCATATAAAAAGAGTCACTTTAGACCATAAGGTCTGAGTGCTGGAAAGGCACTTAGAAATTTATTAGTCAAAATCTTTGCATTAATAGAAAACTGAGGCCCAGAAAGAGCTTAGAGTCTACCCACAGTCCCAAAAGGACATGGTGGGAAGCGGGGACTAGATCCCGGTGTCCAGGCTCCAGGACTGCCCTTCTGCCCTTCTGCCTCTTCCCCACTAGACAGTCCCCTGGGAAATGTAGTCCCGTTCTTCCCTTCTAGGAGAGGATTTCCTCAGTGAACAAGGTCTTGGACTTTCTGACAAACCCCGCCCATCTTCTTTGCTCCACCAGAGGCCTTGACAAAGATGGTGAAGGAATTCTGGGGTGCAAGTCTAAGTGGACAGAGGTCATGTCTGTGCACTGGGCAGCCTGCACGCTCCTCTGGAGTGACAGGTGGATTGACGGCAGCCAGGCCAAGAGCCTGATGCACACAGTAGGTCAGTACATGATACTTTGCCTTCTCTTCCTCAGCACCAGAGACCAATTTTGATAATCGTGTAGAAAATCCAACAAGGTGCCCAACTTGTGTAGCTAAAAATAATGATGGTGGTCGGAAGAAAGTTTTTGGTTTTTGAATAGTGTATATGAATAGAAATATAAAAAATCAAATTCTAGCTTGGAGATTTGTCTATTCTCTTAGCAGGCAGTCTTTTGCTTATTACTCTGTAAACCAAGAATGGGTAAATGCTCCGCTGTGCACACAGCTGTATGTGCTGAATTATAGATTTTCTGGTGCGTGAGTTGCCATTAGAGTTTACATTCTGCACTTAATGCTTGAGGGAGCAACATGACTAGCACATTATATTATTTGTGAATTCACTTTTTAAAGCTGAGCTTAAAAGATAGGAAATGAGATTAGAAACTAAGAGAATAAAAAGCCTTAATAACAAGAAAATTTTAACTCTGTGATCCCAGATTATAGTGGCATATCAAATTAACAGTCTTTCAATTTTCCAATTTATCTTCTTCTTTACTCCTTAGTGACAGAAAAATTATTTTCATTAGAGACCTTTAAAATATTAGCTCTCATTTACAGAGTAATTATGCTGCAACACTAAACTGTAAGCTTCTTAGAAGAAAAAGAACATGTTGTTTTTCAAAAACGAAGAGGTGAAAATCATCATGACTTTGAGAATCTGTTGGGTGCCAGGTGCTTGGCTAGATAACTTTTGAGGTATCTTTTACGAACCTCAAAATAATCCTGCAGGGTGGCATTGTCAATTCCTTCTACAGACAGGAGACACAGAATTTGCTTGGCTCTGGCTCGGCCAGTGGATGGTAAAGAGTGGTCTCGGGGGGCTGGAGATGTGGCTCAAGCGGTAGCGCGCTCGCCTGGCATGCGTGCGGCCCGGGTTCGATCCTCAGCACCACATACAAACAAAGATGTTGTGTCCACCGAAAACTAAGAAATAAATTAAAAATTAAATTAAAATAAATTAAAAATTAAATTAAAAAAAATAAATTAAAAATTAAATTAAAAAAAAAAAAAGAGTGGTCTCGGGTCTCACTTGCCCTGTGTGGTCTTCCATACAAGAGGCACTGCAAGAGGCATTTAGGTTCAGGGTCAGCAGATGTAGGTGAGGACTGGGGTCTTTACTTGTAAAGTTTGAAGCTTACACAAGACATGGTTTTCTGGGCTTTACTTCAACCACAAAACGAGAAGCCTAGAACCCACCTCAGGGTGTTGTGGCAACTGTGATCTGTGCCTGTGATCTTTAAACTGACAACAGCAGTCAGAGGAGAGGAGTCGGGGCAGCTCTCAGTGCCACTGAGTGAGCACAGCTTCCCGAAGGCCTCTCAGTGTCCTGGGGGTGTCTGAGGCCATCGGAAGTCCAGGTCACCACGAGCATCATTGTGAGAACTGCAGCTTTGCATATTCCAGGGGCCTGGCAGAGTTCAAGCACTGATCCAAGTCATCCTTGGAAATTTGGCTTTTCTACGGCAACCAGAGAGCCCTGCCGGGTTTCAGAAGCCCAGAGTGTCTTCCAATCTCTGTGTAAGAGAGGACACCCTCGGGGACCTGACAGAGAACTCCTTTCGAGATGGACCCCACTTGACTCCCGAGAAGCCAGAGGAATGACGTAGCATGAAGCCTTAGTTTTGCAGACGAGGAAAGTGAGATCTGGAAACAGCTCATCATGGCAGAGTGGGGACAAGAACCCAGGCATCCTGGCACACAGTGACCGCTTCTCCATGCGTGATTAGTTACTACTCCTCTAAGTCCACGCAAACCCGGGGGAATGGCATTGACAGCAGGCCGGTGACGCAGTGTCAGGTACCCAAGCCCACTAGTACAGACCTATATGGGTTTGCACTCACTGCCTGACCTTGGGAAAGCCACCTTTGTGCCTCGGTGTCCACTTCTGTGAAGTGGGATTTTCATAGTTCAAACTTCTTAGTCAAGTATATGGACAATACGTGGAAAGCGGCCGGCACAGTCGCTAAGCCGCCTCAGTTACTGTCAGGTCGCGGATTCTCTACACGCCATGAAAGGCCACTTCAGCTCCCTGTGCCTTCCCCTACAGGATAACCCCAACAAGGGCTGTTGTCACCAGGAGGCAGCTGGATGGGCCGGTTCCCAGCTGTCAGTCCTCCTGTGGTGGGAGGAGCCGGTTGCGCAGGGAGCCAGGCTGCGGTCCGGTCCGTCTTTCTTCATCTACAAAAGGGACGGCAAATACCCAAACTTTTTAAGTTGGAGACACTCAAAACTGTCAACTTTCATGGAATGCATTTTACAGACTGTTCATTGCTCTGTAAATTAAAGCCAGTTGCAGGAAGAAGAGGGTCTTCTTGTAGCATAAGCTGCGGCCTCTCATGGAGTGGCCTTTGGCTTCCATCTCATGCCCAGCATCTGGGGGTTTGTGTCAGGGGTAATGAGTTAACACTCTACTAATCAGGTCTCGCTTGTGGCCGTGACTTTGGGTATTTGCTTGCCCACAACAAGGAACATGTGGGTTTTGCCTCAGAACATGAGATCCTTTCAAAATAAATCCCCAGTCCTTTCCATAGCCTGATGCTTGGATTGTGCGAGAGCCTCGCCAGCCAGTGCCTGCTCTGGGTACTGTCCTGGTCATCTCCCTTTGATTTCCTGTTGCCTTCAAAGTGTCAAAGCCCTAGGCCAGGGCTGCTCATCCAGCTCGTCTGACGATGCCCTAAATTTACCTTTTTTCCTCTTGTAGCACAGCCACCTCTGTTCTCGGGGCCGTGACCCCGGGAGCCACGAGGACTCGGGGCAGAAGTGACCCTCTAGTCAGAGCTTTCCCTGGGCACCTCAGGGCTGTAGAGCTTCCTTCAGCTGCCACAGAAAGGTGACCCGTGTTTTCTCTGCCACTGCCTCCTTCCCTGGCCCGGATTCCTCAGAGCGGCAGGGGGGCAGGTGCCTGTCCGCATCTCTGCAGAAGGACGGCCACTGCAGGGCCATGAGGCTGCGCCTGGCAGACGCCTTGGTGTCTGACTAAACAGCTCCTTTAGTTCAGTCTGAAGAAGCTGCAGCCGGCGTCGGCCTCACGCTGCCCCTGCGCTCCTCCAGCCCACGCTCTGCCCACGGTGGTCCCTGGGTCTGCAGGCTGTGCGGAGCTGAGTGAGGAGCTGCCCCACGGGCTGACTGCCGCCTTCAGACCTCGGCTTGTCCCCCACCCTCTCCACTCTGCCCCCCTTCACCTCCCAGAGATCCCAGTGGGACAAGCTGGCCGGGCCACGGGAGGAAAGAGACTTGTCAGCCTCATCCTGTTCCGGTGCCTCTGCTCCAGGGGGGCACCCTGGTGGGAGATGGGCAGGCCACCAACCCACCTGCACACACGGCAAATGTTCCCATGATCGTGCTTCCACAAGTGGGAATTAGAGACTCCCAGGGTAAAGACACCATCGGCCTCCGGCACCCGGTGCCTCAGAGGAAACCTGTGGGTGGATCCCACAGCAGTCACCGACAGCATCCCGCAGGGGAAGCGCACCTGGCCGGGCCTTTTCCTTTCCCTTCCTGTTCCTCCATTTTGGGGTGTGCAGAGTCTTCCTAACTCAAGAGGCATGCTGGCCTGTGGCTTGGGTTTCACTTAAGAAAGCACATGGTCAACAGTCACCTAGAATGAGTACCATAAACACAGCCACAGGGCGTCACCTCCCGGACCACACCCGAGATCCTGCCAGGGAGGTGAACCTGAGCCTGGGACAGTTCAGACCCCACCCTTCATGACTTCGTTTGCCTTCAATTCAGGGGCTTCCTGAAATAACTGAAGTGCCTAATCAGGTACTAGGGCCTCTGGATATCATACGAATACAGATGCTCAGTGGGGAAACGTTTTGGCGATGTAGCTAAAGGGTCCTCTGGGGGCCCAGTGAAATCAGCCTCTCACAATCACTCCCTGCCCCTCCTGCCACCTTTTGTAGACCAGCAATACTGAGAGCAAAGTGTAGCAGAGCACGAGGAGACCAGAAAGGCCAACCCCGAGGTCCAGCCCTCGCTCTGTCACGTGGCCTGTGTGCATTAGGACCGGTTATGTAATATCTCTGTTTTACCTTCTTCACCATTAATGTGAATATTAGTAGTGACTTTCTCTCAGGACTGCTTTGTGGATGTGGGAATGCACACACCACACACACACACACACACACACACACTCACACACACCACACACACACTCATGGCAGCATCTGAATAATGCTGGGTGTGGTCACTGCTGACCATGATTAGATTCTTACTGTGCTCAACTTTTCCCATGAGCAGACTCAGTTTTTCCTTACCACCATCCTAAGGTGTGGGGAATGTTTTCAGGCTCTTCCAAGAACTCCAAGGTGGACAGAGAGCACCAGCCCTGGCCTCAACGCTCCTCAGTAAGGGGTTCCTGGCTCAGCTGATCTTCCTGGACTGGCCATGACTCCACAGGGGTCCATCTCAGCAGCCCAGGGCTCGGCCTTCAGTTCCCTTCATCCAGCCAGAGCTGTTCCAAGGTGAGTGCTGTCATTAGACCCTTCTCCCCAGAGAATCTAGCAGTCCCCATCATTTCTGTCATTCTGTCACTGAGATGTGACTTTGCTGAAGGAGAAAAGCATTGCAGCTGATACTGGGTATCTGCCTGGATTTAAGCAGGAAGTCCCTGTGTATTGTCACTGAGTGTGGTCTTACAAATATTAGGCCCTGGAAGACTAGAAAATGTTTCTACTAATTTAAAATATTAAAAATAAAATTTTTGATATAGATTTTGACTTGGAAAAAAACCATATTAAACATCTGAACTGAGCGAGGCCCTTGACAGGGCATGAGGAACACCATGGGGCCACGCGAGGTGAAATGGCACCTTGGTCAGATGTAGGACCAGGTAGGCTTGGCCACATGAGGTGTAGGAGAGAGAGGAAAACCATCCGAGAGCCAGGAATGTCAGGCACGCAGGCCCAGAGGAGTGCGCGTGCGGGGGCATCACAAAGACTGACAGGAAAATAATGTTCTGCAGCCAAACGTGAGATAGAACCTGGGACACGGCAAGGGAAGACGTGACGTGTGGGGGGACTGGCACACTCCAGGCATAGGCACGACGTCCTTCCCAGCTCACGTGACACTGAACTCCCCCACAATCACAGGCGAGGCCCCCAGGACCTCCCCCACTGCCTAGAAGGGACAGCTCTTGTTCATCAGTGACTGCAGGAGTGGCAGCAGCTGATTCAGTATTTTTCTTTGTAAGATTCTCTTTGAAAATATGTTTTCAACAAGTTATAAAATTTCTACAACCAGAAGTAGATTCTGGTTCTGGGGGAGAAAGACTCCTTTCCTGAAAAGAAGCCCAAGATGCTCAAAGGGAGGAATGATTGCTTCCTGGGCCCACGAGTAGTTCTGCGTGAGTGGCCAGGGGGGCAGAGGGCGGGACAGCAGAAGCACCGTCGGTGACACTGGGGAGCAGCCCGTGGGATCCCGCACCGTCAGTAGCAGGTGAGCCACACTCTGCATCCAGAAAGGGGGCGACAGGTCTGGCCTGCAGCATCACTGCCTCAGACTGATGCCCGGGGGCTTCTTGGTCCCTTAGCTCTTCCTGTGTACGGTTGTGACTGTACTCTGGAGCACACTGTGGAACAGGAGCCCTGTCACATGCACTGTCCCACTGTCCCTCTTGGGATCCGGGGCGAAGGTTTCTTACCCCCTTCTCAGCAATAAGAAAGCTTTGACGCCGAGAGGCCACGGACTCACCGTGAGCCTCTGGTTGGTCAATGGTCTGCTAGGAGCCAAGGACTCTTCAGATGGGTTCTGTTGCCAGAGAAAACTCCGAGGACTGTTTGAGGTGGTAGTTCTTACCAAACGATTTAAAATAAAAGTGGACTTTTAACAGATCTGACTTTCCTTTTCCATTTGTCCCTCATACATTCAATCTGTTGTTCAACCAGTTACCTCAACTGCCCCTCAACAGCAGAGTTCACCTTTATACAGAATCTATGTTGATACTCCATCATCCCAGGCCTAGCACCAAAGATGATGCTACAGATCACTTCACCTCCTACGTTTCCATTTTCCTTTCCATGAGATGGAAATTAACATCCGATCATCACTGATGTTTACTATCTACAAGGGGCTATGCTGGATGCTTTTATGGATCATCTTCCTTTGTCCTTAAATCAGCTGTATGAGGCGACATGACTCCTGGTAGCCCTGTCCTCCATGGAAGGAAGGAAGGAAGGAAGGAAGGAAGGAAGGAAGGAAGGAAGGAAGGAAGGAAAAGAAAAGAGAGAGGAAGAGAACAAGAAGAAGGAAAAACAGCCTCCTGGCTCTAGCTGATGCCCACAGGGGCCTGGGAGGACCGGCCCCTCCCTCTCACCCACCACCTTCAGCACTGGGATCTTGGGCTTTGGAGAATGAGAGAGAGGGCAAGAGCTTTGACGTGATTTTAAAGAAACTTATATCCAGTTGAATAGACTTTTCTGTTCACTGAAAACATGGACCCTAGTTTTAGATGATCTTTTTAGACATGCTCTTTTCAAAAAATAAACCTCTAAAAAGGATCCCACCATCATTAACACAAATGGCTTATCTCTATTGTTTCCCTCCACCAAAGGCACAAAGCAGTTACTCAGAGGCATAAGTCTAGGGACAGGAGGGACTTAGGACCTGCACCTCCTGAAGGCCTCTGCCTCCGAATTCCTTCTCTGCCACAAGCCAGTCCCTCTGCTCCTAAACACCAAACCCAAGTAACAGCAAGAGAGGCCCAGGTCGTGCTGGGGAGGCGCGTCCGTGACATCAGCTTCAGAGACACAACCTGGTTTGTGTTTGCGTAATTGTTTTTGAAAGATACCGTGAGCCATTTGCTGACTTGTTTAGAGAGAAATGTGAAGAGACATCCTCTAGAAACCTGGGAGTGGAACTCTAGTGAGATAAAAGGCAGGATTTGGGTGTGGGGTTGGACGTGAGCCTCAATCTCAGCCGCAGAGGTCACTCTGTGCCAGGCACCTCTGCCCTCCCTCCCTCCCTCCCTGCCCTCTCTTTTCTTTCTCCTTTCTCTCCCCCCACCTCTCTCTCTCTCTCTCTCTCTCTCTCTGTTTCCTTCTCTCCTTCTTTCTAGTGCTGAGGGGAAGCTAGGGCCTTGACGGGGTGAGCACTCTCTCTCGGAGCTCAGCCCAGCCCCAGGTGGCCCAGTTACAGGGAGGAGATGGATCCAGAAAACTGCGTCACAATGTTATACCCACAAAATATCAACTCCCTGATCAGGTAAAACTTCACATCCCACTATGGAAAGGATCACAAGGTATTTTATTTACTGGTTTTAAAAAAGAGAAATAAAAAATATATTACAATTGTCATAAAACCCCGATCAATATTCTGAAAAGTACAAACTATAGAATATTCCAGGAAAATCCATAAGAATGCCAGAATGATTTAACAGAACTGGCACAGAAAATCAACACTAATACCTAATATTGGTAGCAGCAATTTCAAAATGGCTTCAAGGTCCAAACACCAAGAAACTGCGTCCTAGGCCAATGCTAACATCCAGTCGTGTTTGCCTTGTGCTCAGCGAGGGGACTCTCTTCTCACAGCTGACCGTGTGCGGCTGGTTGGAGCCCTGGTTTCACACCGCCGCTGTGTGAACTTGGACCGATCACTTAGCCAACGTAAGCCTCTGCCTCTTTATCTGTCGAATGGGATTAAGGATCACGCAGACCTCACAGCTCCGCCACTGATCTGCAGGCAGCCTTTGGATTTCACAAATCTGGCTTTTTACACAAAGAAGGTTTGACCCAGCCTGAGGGGAACTAATGGCCAGCAGAAGAGGAGGGTTTGAAAATTCCTGGAAGGAACCTTCCACAAAATATGAAACCAGCACAGATAAGACGTAAGGGAGGTGAACAACCACCTGACCTGGACGGGGCGGGCATGCGGCTGGCCCCTCCCCTCCTCCGTGCTCCCCAAACCTTCCCGGCCTCCAGACTCCACTGGAGGAGGATGAAGAAGGGACAGCATTTGAAGGACTGAGTCTTCCAGGCCACTCACTTGTGGACGGTGGGAGACGGTCGCCTTGACCCAGGGCTTCCTGGACTGTCTGCTCCTCTGAACCTGGACACCCACTGTGAGTCTCAGGATCCCCCAGTGAGGACCAGACAGAACTGAGAAGAGAGAAGGCAGGGCTGGCGGAGGCTAGAGGCCCAGAGGAGGGAGGGGAAGGAGGACTCCGTCCCCAGCAGGAAAGAGGCAGGAGGCGCACACCGTCACTCCTCCACGCACTCAGAGGCTCTCACCAACTCTGCAAACGCTGCTCTAGGAATTGAGGAAGCAAAGACCAGTGAGACTTGGTCCCCTCTGTAGGAGCAGCATGAGGTGTCGGGGAAGCCACGACACAGGGGCACACACACACACACACACACACACACTCAACCCCATTTTTATACAAAGGGGTGCCTGTGGCAGGTGCTAAATGTGAGATGTGAATCGTGTCTAAATGGATCCCAGGGATGGATGCCCAGCAGGGGGTGGGGCTGCCGGGCAAGGTGTGCCAAGGAAAGTCATATTTTGACCTAAAAGAGGGAGCAAGCTTTTGCCAAAGGTCAAGCTGAGGTGAGAACACGGGGAGGGAGAGTACCCCGAGCGGAAGTCCACATGGTAACAAGGCCGCCGAACCCCGAAAGACTGACGGTCGAGGGGGATGTGAGAGGGGCTGCTGGGAGAGGGTGGCAGGCCCCGCACCGCAGCAGGCATGGCCTCCCGGGGTCTGGAGTTTAGGAGTTTCTTATCTCAGGACATGAGCCCGTGGATGCCCAGGCGGGGAGGGGCGCCGACAACCACATCTCAATCAAGTGGCACTCGTCCTCCGCCACAGTCAAAGGGAATGCCGGGCCTTTGTTCTTTTAGTCAATTTTGGTCCTAAATTTCACTGTGTGGAGCGAACACCATGCCCTCTGACTTTCTAAAATGGCAAGATAAATGCTTAAGAAAGGCAGGAGAAAACCAGGCCTTCTGTTTTTTCACCGACCTTGACCTTAAGACTGAAAAGGAAGTCTCCCTTCGCATCTCTGCGCCACGCAGGTGCCGGTCCCTCGTGTTACCAGGTCCCCTGTGCTGCTGGGTTGCCTTAGGGCGGGAGGCAGCACTGCACACCACCTCTGAGACATTCGACTGGCCCCTAGGGATCCGGGATCAAAGGACTCCGAGTCCCAAGCAGAGTCTCCAGTTCCTGGGAGTGAACAGCTCTGGCTGGGAAAGAGGAAGGCAGCATGGGGGCTCAGCCTGCAGACAGCTCTAGGGTCAGTGGACGCCTGGGCTCCTCCTCCTCCTCCTCTCCTGCTGCCCTCCCCCTCCTCCGTGTTCCAAGCCCCTGCCCCATCGACTGGGTAAAGGAGCAGCCACCAAAGAGAGATGTCCGAGTCTCATGGAACGAGCCCGGGAAATGTTGGCCCTTGTTGGCTCTTGCAAAATCCTTGTCAAAGGCTGAAGAAGATCTGGAAGGCGCTTTCTCTTCCTGCGGCAAATAGCTGGGAACGCGCAGCAGTTCAATGTCAGTCAATGGGGCGTCTGTAGGGCCTGGTGCTGTTCTCAGCCTCACATAGATGTCTTCCTTTAACCATCTCCACAGCCCCCAGTACATGGTGAGCCCTTCATGGATGAGAAAACAGAGGCAGAAAAAAGTAAGAGGCTTGTCCAGGACTCAGGGCTAGTATGTGGGAGATCCAAGGTTTCCATCTCGGCAGCCCGTCACAGGAACCCTGGAAACCACTACTGCATTATAAAGCCTCCTGCAGGATGTGCCCATGAGATGTCCTGTGTAGGGAAAGTGGACAAACCTCACCAGGCTTCCCAAGTGCAGATTACTCCAGTGGATAAATGTGGATTACCGTGTCTCCAAGAGTTCTTAGTAAAGCCTGCCCTGGGCATGTAACGTGTTCAAGTCAGTGTGAGCGCGAGGATCAACGTCCACGTGTGTGGCGTGGTTACTGTTCCTAGTCTCCAGTGCTCCAGCCCCAAACACCTGAACAGCTGGACCTTTATCCACTTTAACCTTGAACAGCAGGACCGGCTTCCAGCCCCGACTATTCCCAAACCACCTTGCACAAGCACCCTGCCCAGCTGACGTGCTGCCTGGGGGTCCTGACACCAGCTATTCCTCCATCCCCATTCTTTTCTACAAAGAGGATGAGCATTAGCTGCAGGGTAATGTCCATGAGGGTGGGTGAGACTCGAGAGGAAAGAGGCTAAAGCAAATGCCCCAGATTCTATTCTCCAGCACTGTTCCGAGTCCTCAGGGTGTCACATGGCCCAGCAGAGCTGGGCATGCATAAACAAACCAGCCTCCAGGGGCTTTTCCGTTTACAGGACTGAACTAAAGTTGCCAGGGAAAAGCCCAGGTTCCCCATTAAGTTAACTTTCAGCTCCTTGTCACACCTCTCGCAGCCCGGACAAACATGATAAAGGAAGAGAACTGCCGTTCTTGTGTTAAAATCTCTTGGAGCACATACTTCCCAGGTAAAAATCATCCACAGGAGAGAGCTGGGCAAATCTCAATGGGAAAGTGACGCAGTGCCACCCAGATTCGAGTGTGCAGTGGGGGGCACGCACAGAAGGAGCACAATGTGTGTTTCTCGCTGGAACTGCACGGCCCACACTCAGGACCTGCTCCCCCGTCTCTTTTCTAGCTGTCACCGCTGCAAGCTGCAAGTGTAGACCTTGTGTGTAGTTCTCGGTAGGAGCCAACAACAGGAGAAGGAGGCTTGGAGTCAGGATGGTGCGTGGAGCAAGAACACACGGCAGCACCGGCCTGTCAGGGAGGGAGCCAAGACTTGAATGAAACAGATAAAGAAATAGGTTAGGTTACTGGCAGAGTCAAACCAGTGTCCAGGATGATATGGAGAAAGGGTCCGGATCCCACGCGGCCAAGGCTGCCTCTGGGCAAGCTAGGGCTTCTCCTCCCTTTACAGAGTGTATGCAAGCCAAGCAGAGCCTGGTGAGGAGCTGGAGCCCAGGGAGCTCTCTGACTGCTCAGCTGGACCACGGGTTAGTATGGGACACTGCACCAGCTGCCACCCTCATCCTAACTCATCCTCTATCCCAAAGGCCCACAAAGTGGTCCATGTTTTCCAAAGCTCAGCAGCAGATCTCCAGATCCGCAGAGAGATTTGAGCCATTTTGTACATTCTCAAAGCCTGGTTACCATTCTCTTCAGATCTCTTACCACTGAAAGCTGCGTCTTTCTGTATGTCCTCTATTGACAGCAAGATCCCCCGAGTAGAGGTGCCTTGGTTTCTGCTCAGCATCGTGCTCAGTTCCCACAGAGCCCAGTGCAGAGCAGGTGCTCAGCCCCCATTTGTCAACAAGTAAATGAATGCGTCCTGAACATGCATGACCAGAAGGCAATGGGTCACGTCCTGCAGGGCCACGGGAGCCCACAGAACCAAGCCTGTTTGGCTCTTCCTAGGCAGGTTCCCGTTTCCGTACAGTGTAGCTCAGGGCGGGTGGACATTCGGATCACAGTAAGTCCACACTGAGCCTCCTCTTCACATCCAATGGTGGGGTCTGGCTTTCCTCCCACAACCACAGGAGGTTTCAGAATGATTGTCAGAATGACTTCATAGGGTTTCTGGTCAGCCAAGAATCACTTGTGTTTCCCAAGACTGGAAGGACTTGAACCTCTTGGGTAAACAGCCCCTTGGCTGAGACATGGAAACCTTGAGGCTCTTGGCCATTTCCTAGCAGTTTACAGCTGCCGACCTGCCAACCCGGTGCAGTTTGGGTGCAGCCTTCTCTTCCCCTCGAGGTTTCTATAAACGCCCCAGGGCTGAAGGCAAGTAGCCAGAGACACAGAGAAGAAAGGTATCCTGAGCTCCCTTCTGCAGCCGCAGAGGGATCAGGAATTCAGCTGAGTGAGGAGGCCCCAGATCATGTGCCCAGGAATCCCTACATAAGCAGCTTGAGTCACGTTGTTGGTCAGGATGCCCCATCCATCCAGTTCCATTTGTGACGTGATAATCAGGCTGTGCCCAGAGGAGGGTCTCTGGAGGGCACTCAGGATGTCCATGAGCAGAATCCCCACGTCTGTGCTGACGACTCCGTCCTTCAGCAGTGCTAGAAAGGAGCACTGGAAAGAACTCGGAGGGACCCAGAAGTCACTGGCTCTTTCCAAAGTGAAGCATTTCCTCCAAGGGATAGGGCAGCGTGGTGGCTTGGAGGACCCTGCTTTGAATACTGGTTTGGCCACTGAGCTCTGGACTTTGGGCACACTAGTTCACCTTTCTAAGACCTGTCTCCTTATTCTAGAAGTGGAGGTGACACTACCTGCCCTCAGCACCATCTCTAGGTCAGAACTACACACAGAGTCCAGACTGGTGACCAGCCCTGGGAAGTTCACTCATTCTCGGGACGTCTCTGCCTTTCCCTCCTTTCTTCATCTCTATTGCCATCCTGGGCCATATCATGTACCCCTTATTTGTGCTCCTGTTTTTCATGTGCATTGATGAGCCTGGCAGTGCCACTCTCTGGGCTTTAAACGATGTATACATGTGAGTATGGAATCCCACATAGTGACCTCAGCCACAGCAGCTGTTGAGAGAGAGCCAAAGGCAAAGAGAGTCAGGGGGACAGCCGACGTTCAGAGATGACCAGAGGCCACGCTTTCTCCCTGCGTTTGCCAGAGCTCCTGCCTCAACAGGCAGACAAGGCAGCAATGGTGCACCTGTGTGGCGCCAGACACCTGCTGTCCTGAGCGTCCCCTTCTTGTCCACGTCCACCCCAGCCCTGACCACCAAGGCCTGACCACACGTGAATCCTGAAGTAGAGACCCCACAAGTATGCGGGCATGAAAAGGGGCTTCTGCCATTTAGGGGCTTCCAGGACTGGCAGATGAGCCAGGAAAATAAATGAAGTAAAGAAAAACTGGCCACAAAAATTCTCGTGTGGACATAAAACTATTACAGAATATCTATCTGGGCGTGGAAGCTCTGGAAGTATTTGACAACAAAATGTCTCTAAACTAATCATTTTGATGATCTTCTACTTTCCAAACTTGCCAATATATGAGTAAAACATGATTTACTTGAGTGTAGGGGGTAGGGAGAAGAGAATGGGCTGAGTTAGGAAGGACCGGTCAGTGCTTCCCCACAGGACAGGACTGGACGATGCAGAACAGGAAGTGCAGTGCAGGGACATCGTAACAATCTCAGCGGCAAAACATCAGGGGATGGGTTTCAAGAATAGCAACAGTTTTGAAGCACTAAATCTCAAGCACGCGCACACACACACACAGACACACAGAATACGCTAGGGCATCCATTTTCAATCATATTTTTCTAGAGTTCACTGATTTGAACTTCAGATACATTAGAATCCATTCACCCTGAATAGAGGTTGGATATTGGCATTTTTCCTGTGGTACAAACAAAGCAGGCTATTGATCAATGCAAGGAGATCACCCCACTTAAAGAGGTGCATTGGCCAAAGAAGAAAGCACACGGGTCAAGACCTGCGGGGAAGCCGTGCTCACCGGGATCCGGCCTCTGCTTCACAGGGGAATGCTCAGTCGGAATTGCAGGGACCTCCTGAGGTCTGGATATGGCTTGACTGAGACCCCCAGGGCACACCCAAGTTGGAAGCTTGGTCCTCAGAATGGTGATGCGAACATTGGTTGGACTGTTAGGATGTGGAGCCCCGTGGGAGGGCACAGGGGCACTGCCCCTGACAGGAATTAACGTAGCTCTGTGGGACCCCGTGATTGTCATCAGGGGGCTATTGTAAAAGAGCAAGGCTGCCCCACCCTTACACCCACCACCCCACCTCACCACCTCCTCACTGCACTATTCAATCTCTCCCTCTTGAACATGCTCCACCATGATGCCATCCACCATAAGGCTCTCTGACCCGAAGCTGACTAAATGGATCTACCCAGTTTTGGACTTTGAACCTCAAAACTGTCAGTTAAATATGCCTCTTTTCTTTATCCCTTCCCGGCCTTGAGTATTTTGTGATAGCAAGGAAAACATACTAAGACAGACTACACCTGGCCCCCAGGGAGCTCAGGACTGGGTCCTAACCCAAAACTGCCCTGGTGCATAAAAGTAAAGCCAACAGAATCTACGCCGTTGCTCATCTCCACTCCCCTGGTTTAAAGAGCTCATGTCAGCTCCCACATTATCCCACATTCTGCACCTATTTTTTATTTCTAGGAAAGAGTGTAAAGAGATTCTTGGGGTTTTTGTTTGGTTTGGTTTGGGTTTTGGTTTTATGTTTGTTTGTTGGTTGGTACTAGCGTGGTCCCTTTGTGATTTTAGCACAGATAAGATAAATTATTTGTGAAACAGTATTACATAATTAACTGTGTTTTAGTGCACTGCGGCCAACCTTGTGGGAGGAAACATTCTAACTGGAGTATCTTCAGGGGCACTCAGATGTTTAGAGTTTCACAGGAGCATCTGGGATTGTTCTTAGCTGAGTAACTATGTCAAAGACCGATGGTGTTCACATTTGTTGGTTGGTTGGTTTGGGGCTTGGACCCGCAGAGCGTCGAGTCGAACCTGACAGAGGAGGGCAGGACGTGAAACAGGTCAGGGCAGAGCCTCCCGGTAAAAAGGAGGAAGCCAGCTGGGGGGCAGCCTGTGCCCGCTCTGAGGGACCCCACGAGGTGTAGAATGGTGGTCCCAGGCTGACCCTGTCCCGAGTGGCTCATCTTGTAGAGCAGAAGTCTGCCATAGCACGGGTGGAGTCCCGGGCCGAGGCGGGGGGATGCACAGCCTGTCTGACAAGTCAACAGCCACCAGCTGCCCGGCACAACCCAGGACACACACCAACAGATCAATTAGTCCTGCTGATAAGAATGACCATCGGAAGCACGTGGATGCATGCGTCTGTCAAACCCGCAGTGGCAAAACCATGGTCCCGAGCTGGCAAGGAAGATGTCACCAGGGCAAATCCTAGTCTCTGAGCCCACGTTGCAGCAGAGCACCGTTCTCCTGCCGTGACCACCACACACAGCCCACTCCAAGTTGACGCTCCAGCCTGTCACTCTGAAACTGCCCTCTGTCTGGACCTGAGCTAGAACAAGTTCCCGGCTGGTTCTCATCTGGCCACCTACCTTGGTCTCCGCCCTCCCCTGGCTCTCAGTTCAGCCTCCTGAACCCCGAGGCTGCCTCCCCCCAGCCCCCCTGAGCCTTCTGTGACCTGGGCACATCATGTGTGAATCAAGACTGGAATGAAGGCACCCGTGATTGCCTGGCTCACACCTTCCAGGTGACCCACAAGTATTCAGTGGCCGGCCACTGGTGAAGGTGGAGCAGCCTGGGAATTGGCTGTGATTCTCAAACTTCTTTGGTCTGTGTGAATGGCACCACCTCTCAGGACAACAGCCTTAGGCTCCCCTTCCCTCCACCCTGGTCGTCCCTGGCAGCTCCCAGGGTGCCTGCAAAGTAACCCCAGGGCTGCAGGGAGCACAACGTGAGAACCAGCGTCTCACAGAATGCAAGGTTTTGTAGTCCCGGAAGGAACACAAACAGGAGAAGACTAAAAATATCACTAAGTGCACAAGCTTCAGGGCACTGAATATGAGATTGATAGAGATCTCTTCACGTTCTCCGACCAGGGAGTCCTCTTTCTGTCCTCCAGGAGACACCAAGGTCACCTGGAGTGGTCCCAGCAGACAGAACATGAGGAAGCACCTCCCCAGACCCTCCGCGGGCCTGGAAGGCGTTGGGGTACTGTCACTGATGTTGACCACTGTCCCAGAACCTGGACTCCATGGTACACAGGGCCGCGCTCTCGGCATCCAGTGTTCCAGGGAGCGGAACGGGGACATGAGGGCTCAACCAAACCACCCCAGAGGCGGCCTGTGAAGGAAGGAGGCACAGGGCAGGCAGCTGCCCTGCAGACGGCTCCGTCAGGCTCTGTTCTGCGTGCGCCCGCCCAGCGCTGTCTCTGGGTCTCTCTCCCCTTTCTGAAGGACGAGGCAGGTCTGGGCTCCTTCCACTTCTTCTTTCCTGAGAAGGACTAAAGGGAGCACCGTCGCTGTCCGCGCCCCCCCCACCCCCGCGCCCACCTTGGTTTTAGCCAGAAACTCTCTTTCCTGCCCTTTTCTTTCCTCCTTGCCTCCCCCACCAACACGGCCTCAGTGCTGCAGTTTGGACAGGATAGGAAACAGAAGCAAACCAACGTGCAACCGCTAAGACGCTCTCCTGCCTCCTCCTCCGCGAGTGCCTGCCCAGTGGCCTTGGGGCCGAGGCCTGGCGCGGGGCAGGGGCAGGGCTGGGTGTCAGGGGCGAGAGTTCCTCACATGGGGACAGCTGGTGCCATCCCGGGGCAGGAACCTGCCGGCGTTCCCACGGAATGGCGCCGTGCTCAGCAGCCCTGGTCAGTGAGGAACGGGACAGGGTGGGCTGTTGGTGGTCAGACGAGACAGGCGTGGGGACGTGCCAGGTGAAGTCCTGTGAGGATGAGGGTCGGGGAACAATGTCAGGACTGCAGAAGACAGGGTCCAGGGGGACCTGAGCAGAGGGGTGACACCACAGATCACCTCTAGCCTCGCTCTGCTCGTTCCACAGCGGGAAGACGGCGAAGGTGGAGACGGGTCCAGAGAGGGATGCGATCATCCAGATCAACAAGAGTGAGTCCGGAATGGGCCGGGCAGGCTCAGGATTCCGCTGAGACTTATCTAAATTTTTGTTGGACTCAACTTCTATTCTTGCTCCATCTTTCGCTCTTTGCAGAAGGAAATACTTCTGAAGTTTACGTGATTGAATAGACCAGGGCCGGGACCCAGACGCTCACTGAGCATGACCTGGTCAAAAAAAGGTAGGGGAGTGAGGAGAGAGGCCACAGGGCCCACTCAGGTGAGGCACACGGGAGGCATCTGGAGCTTTGATTTGCAACCGGCCAGAGCTGAATTCTTCATTAAAATAATACGCTTTATCATATTTCATTATTTATTAGCCATGCAGATGGACTGACCGTTCACACACGTGTGCGATGACTGGTGGACGCTTCTCCATCTGTCTGTCAAGCACTGTGATAAATGTTACCTTACCCCTGGGCCACACCCTCTGTGATCCAAAGCCTCCTTCTGAGAGCAGCTGGAAGAGGGGACAATTGACAGCTGGGGCACCACCCCTCTGTGGTGACGGCCCCGGCTGAGGCCCGCAGGGTTAGGGTCAGGGTTAATGGTCATTCTTATTAGCACGATTAATGGATTTATTGGTTTGTGTCCTACGGTTGTGCCAGAAGCTGGTGGTTGTGACTTGTGCAGACAGGGTGTGGAGTCCTCCCGCCTCGGCCCCACGTGGGCTACGGCAGACTCCTGCCAGGTCAGGAGGAGAGCCCCTCCTCCCCCTGGAGATCTGGGGGAGCGCTGCAGCGTGAAGCTCCCTGGGGCTGACTGTCCCCGTTTCTGAGCAGCCACGGTGACCACTGGGTTCTCTAACTCCTCCTTCCTCGCCTGTTTCTTCACTGTTGATCCCAAGAGCACCCATCAAAAACTCTTAGAGGAGATCTTCACCTCGAAGTCGGCTTTCGGGGGCATCTGACCTGCAGCAGACACCAGATTGTTTTTTCCTGATTGGAAACACCCCAGGATCAGCTAGATGAGTCTCACTACCCGCTGTGGGAGGGACTGACCCAGCGGGTCGGGGTCACAGTGCAGGAGCTGAGAGACTGGGAGTGTGGCAAGGAGGGACACATGTGACGATACAGCAGCGTTAAAGGGGGGACCCAGCAGTGGAGAGGTGGCTCCCGTGGCCTCCCAACTAAGAGATAGGAGGCCATTCCTAGAAGCTCCCTTCCTGGGTGAGCTGCCCACACCAATTTCTGTTTCATCAAACCTGGAATCTGACTAGAGCAAAAGGCCACCAGGAGTGGCTGCGGCTTTCAGAGCAGAGGACACGTGGGAGGCGTGGGCCACGTGGTGTGCAGGGTGGGCACGCTTACCTGCTGAAGACACAGTGAGGACACAGCGGCATTAAGGGGGACCTGGGGGCTCTTGGCACCCCTTGGTGACACAGCTAATCCAATTGCTTTGATAACACCATGGAATCGGTGTTAAGTGTATTAAGTATAGTAATGATTTTGTGTTTAGGTAGGAAATATCATTTTCTTAAATGTGCACGTTTGTATATGTGGAATGAGAACCCATTTGCGTTTATGAAACATGCATTTTAGCAAGAAAAGCCAATTCGACAATGTTTTTATCAATATTAACTATTAGGGGTTCAGATATTTTTCTTTATACTATTTTCTCTAATGTTTAGATTCTAAGCATGTGGAACAAAGAAAGAAAACTGCATAATTCTAAGTCTGAACTTACTAATATAGGTACAGTTACCAGATTTTAAAAAGTTAACATGCCAATTTAGGTATTATTGTTTTCTTTTCTCACTGACTGAATTCTACATTCAGCATTGACACATGGGAAATAAAGCTGACAGGTCATTCATTTATTGAAATATTTTTTAAAGAGTTACCTAGGGACTTTGAGAGAAGACTCCTGAAGTGGTCTGGACCATCTGCCCGTGCTCACCCCCCATGGCCTCTGAGAGGCCTTGGGAACACCCGTCGCCACAGCCTTGAGAAACACACGGCCCAGGGGACCTGGAATCTCCGTTCTCTGTAGGTGGAGGGGAGGAGATGCTGAGATGAGAGGAGCTCAGGGGTTCCACCGGGATGGAGAGACACAGGTGGCGTCCCACCACAAGACACAGGTGTGCGTCACTACCTGACACCCTTGGGCCAGCATGGCGATCAGAGCAGTCTCACCCGCAGTGACAGTCTGCAAAGCCACAGCGGTGTTTCAGCCTTTGCAGGGGTGTGTGGCGTTGTGCAATGCAACATTAGATCCCACCACAACACCTTCATTAACAGCACGTCTGTGAAAAGTGGGGGCTTAGTGGGCCACGCTGGTGAGAAGACTACAGGAATGGAGAAATCAACAGGAATCGAGGGCAGCAGTTTTCAATATGATTCCAATACTTGACCAGTTGAGTAGTGGCCGACGGGTACACATGTCCCATTACTCATTGAACCAAACAACAACAAAACTCCTTTCTTTCAATTTATACAAACGATGTTTCTCGTGTGCACACTCTGTGGGTTAAGTAGTTGAGAATTTTTGAGAATGGAATAAAAACACTTTTCCTTCCATTTTATATGTACCTCTCTTCCTATAGCTACTAGTTTGTTAGGACATAGATACATATCAAACTGCTTAATCAACAGAACTGTTAGATATTTAATTTGACCTAGGGCACCATAAAAGTTACTGCAACACTACAGACATCAAGCACGAGAACACCAGGAAACCTTCCCCCACAGGTATCCTGACAGCGAGGCGTTCGCTCATCTGTTATGAGGACTAAACAACTTGACTATATGGCACTAAAAGAAATGTCCAGAACTGAAGGACAGGGGCCAGGTTTGATTAACCACAGAGTCCCTTAGTAAGATTACAGACCTGATTATTTCATGAACTCAGAGTCTTTCACATGAAGAAGAGGAAAAAATGTTGAAGCAATAATATGACACATGAAGATTTTGCTGGGCCACCATTAAACCCACAGTGGCTCTGGCCATACAGCATTCTAGAGGACTCCACGTAAGTCCACTGTCTTTATAAATGAACACTGAAAGGACCTGAAAATCATCAGGTAGAAATACTGTACCTAAGTGTTTTGATAAGGAAATGTGCATCAGAGAGCAGAGGTGAGTTTATAAAGCTACCGCAGCCTACCACAGCAGGAACTTGTCTACAGTGGCAGAGGACAGGAAGATCTCGAGTCTATCAACATGGAAACCAAAAATGATCCACCAAAAATGATCCTGCTACCAAAAATACTTACACAACATTTTCAGGGATTTCAGATTCTGGAGGGAACATATACCACCTTTACACTTCTGTCTAATAGAGTTTTGAATGAGATCCAGGTCAAGGGAAGGCTCTTTGCCGTGCTAGGACTTTGTGCCAGCAGTTCTGCCAATCTGACTTGCATGACAAAGAGAATCATGTACTGCGTAGCCTGAGGGAAATGCTTGTAAGAGAATCAAACTCAAGACACCCTGGCTTGGAAGCAAAGCCAAGCCCTCCTTCTCAGGTAATTCTACTTTTAAAAAATAGGTCTTTTCCTGTGATTCTTTAAGCATAATTAACTTGTCTTGTTCAAGTTTGGTAACACTCGAGAAGTACCTGATTGCAACAAACTTAAACATCGTCAGTAGGAAACACCTTCAAGGGGCTGCAAGATTCAGGTAATTAAAGTCCCACCGAATGTGAATTCACAGCCCAAAGTTAGAAAATACTTGTAGACACACACATATTAGGACTAGGCTCCCACCAGGAGTTTATAATTGAACAAAAAGCCAGAGACTACAAAATTAAAATGTTCAAAATAATTACACAAAGGAAAACATGGGAAAATGACATATTTTGAAAAAATAAAATGAAAAATATATGCATTGAAATTGCCCCTGTAGAGAGATTAAATTGGAATCTAGCTACAGGTATAAAGAGAGTTAATTAACTGGAAGATATATCTGAAACCTAGAAAGTAGCACAGACAGGCAAATAGATGGAAAATACGAATAGGAAATGAAGAAACAAGACAAATGAAATGAGAAGGCAATATATATATATATATATATATATATGTATTTAAAGGTTTTCTGAATGAAAGAGGTAAGTTAATTGGACAAGATATTGAAAATGTTTAGTTTTGATGAAAGAAAAATACAGAAATTTAGAAACCATTATGTCCACATTGATCTCACATTGAAACCATAACACAGGAAAGGTAAAGAGAAAATATAAAGGCATCTGAAGAGAAGAGACATTATTCTTTGCAAAGAAATAGCACATAGTCCAGTCCCAATCCATTCAATAGCAACAATATACATCAAAGGTAATGAAATAATATATTCAGTGTTGAGAAAGAATAACTATCAATTGAGTATTTCATGCCCAGTCAAACTACCATTCAAGACTGAACATGAATTAATGTTTTCAGACTCATACTGTGTGAGTTTACCATTAAGAGACCCTTAATGAAAGAATTTCTAAGTATGTGAGTAGTTACAAAAGAATTTCAATCTAGAAAGAAGAACATATGAGCAAAGGGATTGGAAAACATCCATAATTCTAAGCAACCACTGAAATTCGTAATATAATCATCATAATTTTCAACCTTGCAAGTACACAAGATCAAAATAAAATATAAACGGTAAAATATAGGATATAATGATGGGTGACTAGATTTCCATTGACCCAATGTTCTTTTTTCTTCCCCAATGGAGGTAAAAGATAGTGATTAATTACAAACTTGTTAAGGACAGTGTGCATATTAGAATTTTAAGAAAAACACAAAAAGAAAAGAAATTGAATGTATAGCTACAAAAATAATAGACATAGAAGAGATCATCAAGAATGTTACTGCATGATCATGACACACCAAGGTACCAGAGAAATCTATACGCTCACAATGAACTGAATGTTTCTGATCCACTTAAATAAAAAATCCAGGGGCTGGGGTTGTAGCACTCGCCTAGCACAGGCGAAGCCCTGGGTTTGATCCTCAGCACCACGTAAAAATAAGTAAATACAATAAAGGCATTATGTCCATCTACACCTAAAAAATAAATATTTTTTTTTCTAAATTCCAGGCATCCCCACAAGCCCTCCATCATTTAGTAGAAGTCGCATATCAGGATCTGGCCTGAGCAAGTCCCAAGTGGACGAGAAAGTGGGTCTGCTCCCATTTTGCTTGCTCCAGCCACACAGTGTCACCCTGCTTCATCACCACAGCCATGACCTCATGGGAAGCTCTCCAAGACCATATTTTGAGTTTTATGTACAGAAGGTGCAGCATGACATGGCCTGAATGTACTGCTTCACCATTAGGAAGCCACACAGAGATGGCTCTAAAGGTTAGTGGGAAACAGGTGTTCTTCCCAAGAGACCAACTTGAAATGTTTAACTTGTGGTTTGTATGAAAGGAGAAGTTCTCTCAGATAAGGACCTGAGTCTACTGGCCATGCTTCTCAAAGGAGCAAAACACAAGGATTAACCACAGAGAGTTGGAGAAGAGTGTATGTAGAGATCTCTTGGAAAGGCCCCTATATCTAGCCACCTCTAGCCTCTTAATCTAGCCACCTAGTTTGTCCAGTGATCTTATAAACAAGCTGTCCAGGCTGGGGGGCTAGAAATGAGGCAAGGTCTCTATAATAGCAACTTGATATGTAATTTGAAGCAGCTACTACCATGCTAAATGCCCAATTTACCCAACTACTGAGTTCAACTCCAAGTATTCAATATGGTGTCCCTCAGTTAGGGACAGTCGGCTAACTGCTATCAAGTCCATTACATCAGATGTGGAAAGGAAAACAACCTAACTCACTAGGTAGAGTCATTATTTATTTGAATGTCTTCTCTGCACACCACTCTTCTGCCAGTACCAATGTGGACTATTGAATGTTAGTAGAAAATTATAGTGGCCACATGCAGACTGTATCCCAAGGGAATACAAGTCAGGTTTCCCCGTCAGGTAAAATCCTGTCAGCCATGTGTCTGGCTAGAGGCCAAAGAAAAGGGAATGGGGAGGGAGGAACCACAAAACTCCCACTTATTTCCTTTGTTAATGAGAATCACCGACACATATAGTATGATCTTGGGATGTGGTCTTGCCAGAAAAAAAGCATTTTAGTGGACTGTTCTTTCAGAAGTTTTCATTATAAAAATAATGATTTTCTTTTCAATTACATTTTTTAATTTTTTATTTGTTTTAATTAGTTATACATGACACTAGAATGCATTTATGCACCTTGGCATATCATTCATAGATGGGATGTAATTTCTCATTTTTCTGGGTGTACATGTTGCAGAATCATATTGGTCATGTAGTCACATGTATACATACAGCAATAATGTCTGTTTCATTCTGCTGTCTTTCCTATCCCACATCCGCTCCCCTGCCCTCCCATCACTTCCCTAAGGTAACGCTATTCTTCCCTAGTGCCCCCTGCCTTATTGTGAATTAGCATCCACATATTAGAGAAAACATTTTAATCATGATAATGATTTTTCAAACTATATGTGCTGCCCCAGAGAAGCTTGCAAGGCTCCCTCATGGGATCCTTCAGATCAATGCACAGGGTGGGAAGAAATCGGCTCTCTCCCGTGCTGTCAGAGTGGAGCACATTAGAGCAAGAAAACACATTGAAATCCGCCCACTGCCTTGCACCTGATGAGCATAGCACTCCCAGGTGTCCTCGGATCCTGTAGCCTACAGCACAAAGGCATTCTATCTAAACCCTGATGGTTACTTCTATGAAAACAGATGTTCAAGAGGGGACAGAGTCACATTAAGAAAACACACACATAGATTCCCATAAGGCAAATTAATGTATTCGAAGAAACACAACTGAAGTGCTATTTGATATGGTTGCTGGTCGCAAGTCCATCTGCTCTCCACTAGAAGCCCGACACTCTGGAGCTGAGAATTGGTGGGAAGGGAATCAGGTTGATTCAAGGGCAGTAAGAAGATGGAGGAGCCCATCTCCGCCCTCCTGGCCACCACTTTAGGGAGATGGCTATGCTTTTGCAGGGAGGAGAAGGAGGTGTAGCAGGAGGACACGCAGGTGGGCTATGAGCTGGGTTGGGCCTTCCTCATCCAGGGTGTCTGCTTCCCCCTCTGGTTGGAACACCACCATCAACCTTGACCTCCTGGGCTAGTCTCTGGGACTCTTTAGACAAGTTAAACCTCACAGCCATGTCCGTGCTTTGTGTTACCTGATGCACAGGACCAAAGAACAGGAGGGCGTTACACATTCCCACGTTATCTGAAGGTCACCAGGTGTCTGCCTTTAGTGAGCTAGAGAAAATTTATTTAGCTGGTGACATTGTCCCCATTTATGTATGGCTTTTCTTTAAATTTAGATAGAATGTCAGGTAAAAGGAGGGAGTAACTCTGCAGAGGAGTGGCCACCCCCACTGCAATATTTAATTTGAAATTTTGTTATGTTAACCGTTACACGAACCGGGTTTCTTCCAGTAAATTTTCCATTTGATATTCCTGGCTATTAAATTAAAAGCGACCTTCTTGCAAAGACAGATACTGTCATGAGCTAATGAGGAGACTGACTGATCCTGAATGTGCCCGGCAGGAATGAGAGAGAGACGTCATCCATAAAGGGATTGTGCACCTGGTGGGAAATGTCTTCTGGTGCCAGTAAATCTGGACACGCCCTTCCCATGCATTGCAAGAAAACGATGTTTTGGATTCTGTATTCTACGGTGGTTTTCATGAAAGTACTGTTTTGGTGCATCTCGTTTCTCAGAAGCAAACAAATGTGGGTCAGTGGCGCCTAAGCAGCAAGGGACAACAGGACCCAATGCACTGTTGGTTACAGAAACAAGAAGAAAGCAGGAACCAGGCAACCACAGTGTCAGGCACAAGAGCCAGGAAGGAAGATTTACCAGTTCACCAACTAGAACTGAAACAAAGGAAACACCTGTTGTGGTCACAGAGGCCAGAGACAGTGAGGGTAGGTGCGGGCAGGGGTCCAGGATCCACAGAGTGATGAGGGATAAGCTTTACTGTTGGCGGGGTGGGGGGAGGTGTGGAAGAATCTGGAAAACACCCAGTTTCTTTCTGCTGAAACACCAGGTGTTGCTGTCTCCTGTGCTCTCCTCGCCCAACCGTCCTAAGACTTGTCACAGTGCCCGTTAACTCTGCCACACAGTCCTTCTGCTCAGGGTGACCTCGGTGTCCACACAGTGGACTCTTGCAGAGCAGTTGGTTCACATCTCCAGGGACCTTCACCATCACACCTCAGCTACCCACTCCTGTGGCACCTCCTGACCCCCAGACGCTCCTAACTACGGGCCTCCTGAGGACTCTAGTGCAGACCTGCCATGTCCACACCCGGCCCACCCTTCTGGGGGCACTGGTCACGCTGCTTCACCTGCCCCTGATCCACACACGCTCTCCAGTTCCACCTCCCGCCAAGGAGCCCTGGTCACACCTGTCCTCACTCAGCCAACACTCAGGGACCGTCTTGCCAAAGCTCTTCTCCCTGCCTCCCTGTCTTTCCGATGTTCTCATCTGTGTCCAGAGACAATTCAAACAGATTCAGCTTCAAGACTTTGACTGCCTTCCTTGAGATTCTAGGATGGAGGACTTTTCCCTCCTCCAATGGGATGAGGGTTCCAATGAGCCAGGCAGAAGAGGTTGGTTTTACAGAGAGCGAAGGCGGGAAAAGCAGAGGCAAAGAAGGACATGCAGATGATAGAGTTTCAAAGCTACTTTCTTCCTAAGGCAGGGACAGACAGAGAGAAGGACAGAAGACGGATAATATTGGGCCACTGCAGGTCGCTTTGTAAGGACTGAAGCAGGGAATATTTGCGCCGGTTGAAACTGGCCTGTGGGAGAAGTGGTCATCGCTCTCTTCTGACTTCTTACAGGTCAGAGAGCAACTTAATTCCAACATGGTGATGTGGGACTTTGAGTTTAGCCTGCTCTGTTGGGACCCAAGGCCGGAGCTCAGTCCAAAACAATGGTTCCCTGTGATTTTTATTTAACACACGATAACCTGACACTGAATTAACACACACCAATGTTTGCTTAGCCTCTGCAATCTACATCAGATCCTGTTCTTCACCTCTGTCCTTCCTCATTCTTAACAGATGATCTTGGCTCTTCCTTAATAGAGAAAATAAAAGCCACCAAGTAGGCCAACCCATTTTCGACCCTGCCTACGACCTCACCTGCAACAGCAGTCCCCAGTCTGACTGCCCTGCTGCGTGTTAGGTGCAGAAGGTGTTTCTCTGGTTGTCTGAGTACTTCTCTCATGCTCTGGACCTTACCTTCAGCTCCTATTTAAAATGTAGTTTTTCATACTTAAAATTTTAATTCAATAATTTTTTTTAAAGAAGGTAACTTAGTAAATCATATGTGCAACGTCTTCCATCCATGCACTCAGTTGACATGGCCCCCTTTGTAAAAATTCAGCTACAAAAAAATCAGATATATAAAAATGAGGGACAGATAAAGCATGTACCCAGTGAAGTGTAATTCAGAAAAATTCTAAGCTCCACAGGAGAAGTGAGGTAAAGCAGACTGTCCAAAGGAGGAAAGATTAATTTCGACCCATGGCAGGAGGAACTTTCTGCAGTCCTAAGACTTAAAGGGATGGAATATAAATTGGAGCATAAGGATCTGGAGCCAGGGAGAGTCCCATCAAGGATGCGAATGGCCGTGTGCCTGTGTTCTGAAGAGAAGCCTAAACATCAGCCGTTCCTAGTGAAGAGCTAGTGGTTGGAGATATTGGAGATATTGAAAAAGAGGCCGCGAGGAGCAGAGATGTCGGAAAAGCCCCCAACCTCTACCCCTTCCTAAGACGACTCCTGTCTTCACATCTTTCCTTATTCGACCTGTTTGAGTCCAGCTCATAATGACTCCAAATGCCAGACCAAGAAACGCAGGCCTCGTTCTTCAGAACACATAGATTGTAAAATGCTCCACTTGTGTTTGGCTTTTAACCAGAGATGAGAAACTCAGAGCTGTCCTTCAAAAGGCTGGTCTGATTGGAGTGTTTGAAGAAATTAAGAGACAAAGGAGTCAGAGAATCAAGCTCAAAATGATCATTATTATGAATATCATGGGTGCACTGTATCATCATGAAGTTTTCCAATTAGCCATAATATCCCAGAAGATCTACTGGACGTTCATGTGAGAATCCACTCTATACAGTTTACACAGCTGGCATTTCAAAGAAGCAGGTTTATCATCTGCTTTTGTAAATTTCATAATCTTATATTAAAAATAAGATATAAAAGTCCAACTAACACTATGAAATACAGACTACAACAGTTCAAAAAAAAACTGCAATTATTAAAGTATAGATTACCCAGCTCTTAGGAGCAAGGGTTGGCAGGCTGTTCTCTAAAAGGCCAGTGAGTGAATAATTTAGAAATCTGTGGGATAGTTGGTCACTGTTGCAAATACTCAATATTTCTGTTGAAGCAAAAGAAGCAACCACAGAAAATACATAAAGAATAGGTATGAGCCAGGTGTGATAGCTCTGGCTCATAATCCCAGTAACTCAGGAGGCTGAGGAAGGATAGCAAGTTCAAGGCCAGCCTTGAACTTTTTATTTAAAAAAAAAAAAATAACTAGTGGTCAAGGGATCCTGGGTTCAATCCCCAGTACCCCAAAAAAGAAAAGAACAGGCATGGTTGTGTTTCAATAAAACTATATTTATAGAAACTGTCCCAGGATATCCATGGAAGCTAAAATTCATGGCAGAAAGTTTGATGAGAAACATGACATTGATCTAATCTTGACATCTGGCCTCTGGTGAAGGCCCAGTCATCACAACATGGCGGAGAACAGGAAGGACATGGCCGCGGGCAGAAGCGGGAGGCACAACAGTTGCCTTGCTTTGTTAACAGCCCATTCAGGAAAAACTCACTGGCCAACCAGCAGCAATCCCCCAGAGCAGCACCCCATGACCTAGTGACCTTGCACAGCCCCCAACTCTCCAAGGTCCCTCCACCTCAACACCACCCCACTGAGGACCAAGCCTCCAACACACAAACCTTCTAGAACAAACCACACCCGCCCGGCAGCAAAGGTCAACCAAGGGCAGGAAAAACTAGCAAGGCGGTGGGATAAGAATCTTAAAGCCATGAGAGGCTGGTGTGAGCAACTCCCGCATCAGGCAGAATATCAATGCTTCAGAAATTTCCAGCTGGCTTTGAACAGACTCTTTTTAACATAGGATAACATGTGATTCCGTTAAGAAAAAGACAAAACTGAGCTTGGTCAAGTAGAAAAGGCTAATGAATCCATGGCATATTTCAAAATATTTTCATGAATGTTAAAGAAGCTAAACAAATCAAAACTTCCAGCCCTGTGATAAGAAGGAAGCCTGTCACTTTAATGGAACCTGTGCCGCCAGGGGCCTCGCGCTGCCACCATATTTAAGTTTAAACAACAACAACAAAAATCTATCTAAGAATCGGGCAGATCCAGGTGTTACGGGCCCAAGATTCAGGCAATGTGCAGATCTCTTTTCAAGGAAAAAATGTAAAATTATGAATATAAAATTAGATGTAATAATAATGAAGAAAGAGAAAATAAATCATGATAAATTACGATTTTTAAAAAGTTGACAAACACAAAAATCCAGGAAAGTGGTTGGTGGATACTCAGCATGACTTTTTATACTTTTTCTAGATTTGGTGGCTGCATATTCTTTGACTGCCTTTCCACGTGACAAAATTCTGTTATAGTGTGATCTGTGCAGAGGGAGGAAGGGGGTCTGCTGGCAAGAAGCCCGAAAACTGAAGTTTCATTGGCAACAAGTAAATATTCCCCTTCCCACAGATAAAATGTTTCTGAGCAATGCTACATTGCTTGTCGGAGCATTGAAGGGTGACCTCTGAGTGTCAGAGTCCTAGGTAAGTTGGAAGTCCAGGGGCTATGCCAAATCCACCAAGCTCCTGGGCTTTGGAGCATTTTATTAATAAAGAAGAAGCTTTTGAAACAAAAGGGGCCTAGCTGCTCTATATGCATGGAGTGATCACGGGACCAAGGGAGTCGTAGTTAAATAAGTCTAAAAGAGCTCCCTCAATAAGAATAAAGGAACACCCTGAGAAAGCGTGGTGGAGAGTGTGTCCCCTGAAACCTTGGAGCGTATTACAATCAAGGATCTCAGAGCCACCAACACTCAGGCAGTTTATTTTGATCCCTTACTATGGACAAGTCACGCTCAGAGTTCAAGAAATTTAGGAAAAATCCAGCAAAGCACTTTCAACAAATAAAAACGGACATTGATTTAAAACCCCCAGGTCCAGCGGGGGTTGGGCCCAGTTAGTGCAGTGAGGGTCTTGACCAAGCAGGACCCCTGTGGATCAGAGGATGGAGCAGAGTCAGAGGATGAGCTTCAACTAGCGTCTATTCGGCTCATAAAGTGTGAACACTAATTCCACAGCAGGAGCAAGGAGTGAAGAGTGCAGCCAGGCAGAACTCGGGGCGGCACCAGGAGAGAACCAGGCCCCCATGTTGTGTGGATCCGAGTCCACCCGGCTCCCTGCTTCCTGCATGGCCCCTGGGAGAGCCCCGGGAATGCAGCCGGTGATCATCTGCGTATCTGGGGCAGTTAAAAGAACTGCCCCTGTTTGATCAAAAGCAGTGAAACTCACGGCTAAAATCACTGCTAGGTCAAGGGCTGCGAATATGCAAATCAGGATGAAACCTGTATCGTATCCTTGTTCCACGTGGCAACGCTAGGACGCGTGTGCGGAAGGTGTGAGGGGCAGTTCTGAGGCCTGAGAAACAGGATCTGTGGTGGAACGTTCGCCTCCGTTAACTTAGAAGAGTGCCGCAACACTCTCGATTGTCGGTGGTGTTTGTTAAATTAATAAGAAGTAAGAAGTGAGCAGTAGTAGGCTGCTCATCAGTTCCATTCTACAGACAGGCAACCGAGACCCGGGAAGCTGGTGTTACTTTTCCGCAAACAACAGAGCCAGGATTTGAACCAGAGACCAGGTTCTGCCCCCGCATACCCACCAGGCTGGGAGGGGCTGACCTAGTCCCCCGCCACAGGAGCGGGGACCCTGCGTCCCACATCTCCAGTCTCGGTCGTGTGGGGACCTCAGCTGTTGCTGATGTCACTTGTCACAGCCTGTTTGGGCCAGTTCAGTCTCTGTATTAACAAGGCGAAGTCAGTCCTATGGAACAAGGCGCCTGCCAGGCACCAGAGAAGCGCAGGACACACCTGTGTGGAACCAAGTCCTGCCGACCACCAACACCTCACAGAAACCTACTCTGGTATTCTGTGGGCTCCCTGCAGATTCCCACTGCATCAAGAAGCAGGGTCCAGCTGGCTCTCCTCGAGCGCCAGAGCTGTGAGCTCCACGCCCCGCTCGGCCCACTAGGAATGCGTGTCCAGCCTCGGCCAGAGGCCAGCAGCCTCCTGTTATTCCACCGCGGTCACTGCCCTGTCACCAGGCAGGCGAATGATTCGGAGCAGGAGTGGCAGTATGTGAGGTGGGCACCCTGATGGACAGCAGGCCCCAGAGGAGGAGTCACGGCCTGGCAAGGACATGCCCGGGGGCAGGTGTCCTTGAAGACCTGAGAGGTTCCTTAGCCAGACAATTTTAATGAAGGTAAGAAAACCTGTCACGTTAAGGTTGCCAGAGAGTCTCAGGAAGTCAGGGCAGGATGGGGTCCAGGAAAAAGAACTGGGTGTGCCACAGAAGGCCCATGGGCCGAAGGCTGCATCCCCAGCCTTTGGCACTGGTAGGAGGTGGTGGGACCTTTAGGACGTCAGGCCCAGAGGGAGGTTTGGGGTCACAGAGTGGGGCATGTCCTCATGAGGACTGTGGACACCAAGCTCTTTCTCCTCTGTTTGCTCCCAAGCTGCCGGGAGCCGACAGCTTCCTCCACCACATACTCCCATCAGGACGTGCTGCCTCTCCACAGGCCCAACACGCAGGGCCAGCCAACCACGTACTGAAGTTCTCCACAACCATGACCCAAATAAACCTTTCCTCTGTTTAACTTGATTATCTCAGGTATTTTGTTACAGTGATGCAACTAACACAGGATAGGAACAATTATTGTGTAACTACCAAGCATCAAGGATTGTACCAGATATTTTTTCATTACTATCTAATCTAATTCTCCCAAAGCCCAAGGTCCCTCAGATAGTAAGTAACAGAGTTACAATTTGAACTCAATTTTTTTATGATTCCAAATTCATTGCTCTTCCCACTCTATTACCTGTTTAATATATTGAGCAACACCTTGACAAAATTTCTCTTTAAGAGGATATTCTTGTTTTATTTCCTAGATGCTAATGCTACATCAGATATCCGATGTGATTTTCGTGTGAGGTTATTCTACTGAATTGGTTTGTGGAAATGTTAACGACTAAGGTTTTGATGGGACCAGCAGTAACTATTTAGTGGTACCAGGGCTGCAAATGTACATGAGTTTTCCGAGAAGAAAAATGTAGGCAACCACCAGTTTCTGTTTGAAAATAATGGAGTCAGTGCCTGGTGCTCACCAGCTCTACCGTGGGACTCACCTGGAAGGCTGAGCTGTGGGCCTTCGCAGACCAAAGCCTGGACACATTCAGATGCACAGCTTCTAGCTGTGCAATAAATGAACTCAGTAAGAAAATACAACCCCAGCAGAGAAGTATGGACAGACATACTCATGGAGACAGGGCTGGGGCCGGCCACAGAAGGCCAGCTTTCATCCAACGAGATCCAAGATGAAGGGAGAAGGGTTCTGTTTCTCCTAAGGAGAACTAGAAGATATCCATGACGAAAGGAAGGTTCCAGAGGTATGTATCTGCCACCTCCAAAGTCAAGGAGCCTCAGAACTGTAGCCTCTGTAGCTCTGGAGTAAAACAGGTCAGTGACCAGCTGCTATCGAAATCTGCATTTCAACCCACTGAAGAAGTGGCTGTTTCACAATCAGAACCTGCTGAAAACGGAACGAGTTGCTTGAGGAGGTGAGAAGCCCTTCCGCTCTAGGTGAGGGAGGAAGTGGGGCCTTGGCTGAGCTGTCTCTCGGGGTACTGTGAGGAGCTCCTGTGGTCTGTCTTCCAGGGTTGGAATCTCCTATTTATGATTCTCCTCAGTGTCCCCATTTTTCTCTCTAGGAGAATACCTGCAGCATCTGCTCCATGTCCTTCTGTGGGATGCCTCCTTCCTGTCCCCAGCAACTTCTCCATCCTTGACTGAATCCGCCTTCTTTCCAGTCACCTGGGAAGGCCCGCCGGTCCTCCTGCACATCGCACCACGGCTCACCCTCACACATGGCAACCCGTGTGCTCTGGAGAGTACCAAGAGTGAACTCCAGGGCAGGAATCACAGTGAAATCTCCAGCGCTTCACCGTATGGGCAGGAAAACTGCAGCTCCTGGAGGTGGTACGAAGTGCCCAGGGCAGCAGGAGCCTCCCAGTGGGTCAGCCTGACTCCCCGTCTTCAGGTGCGGATGGCAGCCAACCCGCCCTGACCTCACCCTGGACCATTCCTCTCGCTGAGGCCCCGGCTTGCTGAGGCCAACTGGTTTCTTGGAATGTGACAGGAAGAAATACACAGGCTTTTCTTCACCAAAGAGTCTCGGTGACTCCTTCTGGTGTAGAGGTCTTGACAGAGGCCCTGATTCAACAAGGAAGTGAGTTCTGCAAAATAAAGCAATGCAAGTCCTAAAGAGATGGGATTTTCCTTCTCAGCTACCACCTAAATTGCATATTCCATTTTTTATTTATTAAAAAGTTAGTGCAGATTTGAGCAAAAACTGTTTTCTCAATTCTGAAACAGAACAAATCTGGGATGTCAGAAATCTCAAACCAGATCTGTGCCATGTATTTGTCTCTCATTCTGAGTTCTTAATCAGTGTTAAATTACTACAGATGGCATGGATATTGTCATCCTGTAAACACGAGTTCACCCAGAGACGAGTCAGCCCACAGCCCATCTGGAGACAGGCAGCAGCCACCACGCGCCAAGTGTGTGTTAGTCTCCTGTCCCCTGCTAAAGCCCACGGCCATCCTGGAGGTAGATGCTGTTCTCCCAGGTCTTTGAGAGACAAGGGCACCTGATCGTGTACTTTACAAACCGTGGGGCCAGGGCTTGAGTGCAGAGCTTGGGAGCTCTCTCTTCTCTTTGCATCTCTTCCCAAAGAAAGCCCCAGAGGTCACCAACAGACTATGGGGAGTTTGCCGAAGGGGAGCGTGGCTACCTTCAGAAAGGAGACCAAGGAGGATAGGACATTAGGAGTGGAGAAGAATGTCCAAGTGTCCATCAATCCAAGCAGAGAAAACATGCCCCAGGCATGGAGGAGAGAAGTGGGGAGAGGTGTCCAAGTCCATCAGCAAAACAGGCTGAGCCAGACCTCACCTTGAAGGGGGCCACGGCCCACATCACCAGACCTGTTCCTCACTGGGGTCCTCTGTAGGAGGTGGCCAGGACCAACAGGGCAATGGTTTGAAGTAGGAGCTGTGGGTATCTGTCAGCTGTGGGCCCACAGCCAAGGCACACAGCTGTCCTGGGAACCGGCAGCCCAAGCCTCACTGCCACCCGGCTGTCACCGTGCACCTCGGCTGTCACTGCGCACCTTGTGGGCAAGGCGCTTAGAGGCCTCAGAACTATGTTTTTAAAATGCAAATTATTTTATAGAGATTGCAAACTTCAGAGTTCTAAAACCAGTAAGAGCAAGCCGACTTCTCCCACCAAATCTATTCAGATTCATGGATTCAAAGTTGGAGTTCACATTTTCTTTTTTCCTTACTTTGCACTCTCTTCCTTATTTCTTCTTCCTTTTCTTCCTCAGTTTTAAATGACTTTTTAAGTAGACTCTGTGTGGAGGTCATGAAGGAGCTTGAAGAAGTCAGTTACCCACGTGGAGGAACTGGGGAGATGGAACATGATCATATAATAACTGGTGTCCCTACAGTGGCTCTAGTAGCCATGCGGTAGGTCTCCTGCCTCTTCAAGATGTGTCACCTTCTCTCAAATCCAATCATCTCTCCACTTCTACTTTGTTTTGATTTTTTTCAAGTTTCCTGCCTTCCGAAGTCTTCCATTTTTCTAAAACCATTGTATATCACCTTTGACCATTCTCGTCTTCATTTCTCAATGATTACTTCCATTATTTCAAGTTCTTTTCCAAGCTCTGTAACCACATTTCTGTATCTATTTAATTCAGTTTAATCTCTGCTAACCTAAGTCAGAATAGTTGTTGCCTCTGATAAGAGGTCGGCACTCATGGAACATTCTAGGTCTTGATCTTGATGAGGTGAGGTTCAGGGTGGACATTTGCCGTCACTTAGTGAGCTATGTCCTTAGGGGTTGGCTGTTTCACCACATGTATATAAATTGTACCTTAATAAAGTACTGCTGGGGGTGGGGCAAGAATCGTTCAAGCGTGACCCTGGCAGTTCGATCCCCAGCACAGTCATCTGCTTCTGCTAAATATTTTATTTTTCCATAAAAGGTAGGGACCTAAATATACTGGATGAGGCTCCTGTGGAGATTAACCGAAGCTGTAGTCTCTGTAGCATCAAGGTAGGGCTCCTTCAGGGACTTCCCGATCTCCGGCAAGGGAAGTCCAGTGCCCCTTTGAACCACTGTAAGTGGTTCCTCTTTAATCGCACAAGCCCACAGGTTTAATGAAAAGTGCCCAAGTTCAGGACAGGCCTTTCCACGCGTGTATTCTGCCTCCTTGTCTGGAGAATAGTCCCCTCCCAAAAGGTTGAGGAGACATTCTTGGAATCTATGTTCGGTGGCTTTTAGCACCAAGCCCAGCTAGCTGAGCTCAACTACTACAGAAATTCTAGCTGCAGTCCTGCATGTAACCTAGGGGTCCAAGGTCCGTGACGCTCACTCTCCACTGACCCCTGGATCAGTGACCCTCCACTCTAGAGAAGCTGCAATACACACTTGGGTACAGATCGGTAATGAGAAAACCAGAGTTGGAGATGAAGTGTGATTCTCTGGGGTGGGGCCCCTGCAAGCTGCAGGCCTTCTACAGCAGAGAAAGCCCCCTTTAGTGTAGCAGCCGATCACAGCAGGGTGTCACCTCCGAGGATCCCAGAGTCACAGGCCACAAAGCTGGATTCCTCGGCACTACCCCTGAGTGATGTGCTGCAGCCCTAACTGGTAGGCCAGACTCTCCCGTGTTGGAACAGAGGTAGGGACTCACCACAAACCTCTTTCAGGGTTCTCTGCTTGCAAATCAGAAGGATGGAATTCACAGGACAATAAAGTCAAGAGTGACAGAAGTAGGATTTATTCAAGTGTGGAGAACAGAAAAAACTATGGCAACAGCAAGAGAGGATCGCGACAGGGATTATCACCTGCTGCTGCTGGTCTCAGGGTTTATACAGCCCTTGGGTCAACATTATTGGTCCAAAGTTATAATAAGAGTTGGGAAAAATACTGATGCTCTTGGTACAAAGTTCTGCTAATCAGTGTTTGGAAAAGTACCAGCCCTGAGCTGACCTTCCAGGCAGGTCTGCCCCACTTCCATGGTCCTACCCCTGTGGGGGGCGGGAGGTGGAGGTTGTTGGATGGTGGATGCTTGGGGGTTCTAAGCTGCAGTGCTATGCAGAGTGGGCATCTGCACTGGGCCTGAGCCAGGCTGCCCGGGCCCTGGCTCTCCTAGGCCCTGGCCCTCTGCACCTCAGGCCCGTGCTGGCATGGCGGGCTCCACATATCCTAGGCCAGTGCCAACCCCAAGGACTCCAGCCTAGGCTGTTGCTCCACAGCTCCAGGACAAGGACCTGGTTCACTGACGTTGGGGTGACCAGCTAGTCCTGCTATGCCCAAGACTTTCCCAGTTTTAGCATTAAACGTGGCACATCGCAGGAACACTCAGTCCCAGGCAAACCAAGATTGTATGTTGGTCCTCTTCTCCAGAATCCTTAGGGAACTGGGTCTCCCCTGCTAAGCTAAATTTTCTTATTAGCCATAGAATCTTAAAATGATTACTGATCTTTTTCTCTGATGTAGAAGTAACACAAACTTGTACAAAATTATAAAGAAAAAAAATCACCAACAATACCTCCCACCTTGCTGGGTAGATATGCGGTGCCATGATTTTCCACCGAGCACTGCGTCATGAAAACCTTTCTCACGATGAGACCTACCTCCCAAGGTGTGTTAGTATCTGCCTGGGAGCCTCTGTGAACCAATGCACCATAATTTTAACTGTTCCTCTTTGGCTGGACTTTGGTTCGCTCCCCCTGACACTATCTCTTCCTGCTTTTAATGAATGCTGTGATTAACATCCTCGGGCACAAATCTTCTCTGTAGCACTTCGGGCATTTTTTTTTTTAACCGCTATCTTCTGTCTACTTGCTTCTCCTTTCTTTGGGTCCTGAGGAGTTTGCTCTGATGCAGGGAAGTCCTGTGAACGCCAGGACCCTTGGTCAGGGTACTCCCACCTGCCCTCAGGTCACAGACACACTGAGAATTCAGCTGAGGCTTGGTAGTGGTTCTAGTCTGAGCTCAAGGCGAGCACTCCGCAGTGTCTAGGGCAGGGTCTTCACACTGTGAGCTCAGGCAGACCTGAGATGGGGGAGCAGGTGTGAATGGGAGGAGTAGCGAAGGACCAAGTGGGAAGGAAACTGGGATCCCAACCTGTGCTTCAACCTCAGCAGCTTCACATTAAGCTACTTTTCATGGATATTATCTCTAGTCCTCTTAAGAACCTTGCAAAGGGTATTCTCAGTGTTAATTGGGGGGAAAATAAAAGGTCCAGAGAGGGCAGGTGTCTGCTTCATCCACTAAGTGAAACTTCTGGATCCAAGGCCGGTTTTCCTGCTGCTCTGGATGGACGGCAGCCTGTGCCCAGCTGCTGGAAGAGGAGGTGGAGGGTTCTGTGCTCTAGATCCCAATTCCAGATCTGGGCATTCAGTACACTGGGGAGTAAGGGAAAAAGGATCAAGTGATGAAATGGGAGCTATAAAAAGTCCTAGAAAGTTACAATCGTCCCTTGCATCTTGGAGCACTGTCCAGTTGGTGGACAGAGCCACCCAAGAAAGCATCTTAGAGAAACTGAGCCAGAACACTGTGTTTCAGTTTGGGGAACTTGGCCTTAGGGTCATTCAGGGGTCCAGGGCTGTTGAGGAGAAATACCCTGCAGGATGGACTGGGGAGACACTGGGGCAGAGTGGGGCTGGCCTTATAAGGAGTGGGATGCAGTCATGTCCCTGTTGAATTCCAAAAACTGACCACACCTGAGCGTCCCAGAAAACAGAAGGCAAGGCCCAGGGCAGCCTGCAGTGGTGACCCTCTAGGCAGTGGACCTGCCCATGCGCAGAGGCCAGCCTCACGCTGGGGCTGTGGGAGAGTCATCCGACCCCAAAGAAGGCCCTGGCATGAGCTGGGCCAGACGCAGGACCTCGCCAGCTGGAGAGCCTTCAGGAGGCGTCTGTGACAGTCCAGGCCTGAGGGTAAGGGTGACGTGGAGGACAATGTGGTGGGGGAGAACCCTGATGTCTGCCCTGAGGCACCACACAGCCGGGGTCTGGGAAGTCAGCCGGGGTGCCCAGGAATCGTGGCTACTCATCTGAACCCGGGTCTTGGAGCCAGGCTTAGCCCCCCAGCCAGTGAGTGAGGCAACAGGAGGCCAGGGCAGGAACCTGAGGGTGAGGGGTCGGTCAAGGTGTGGACTCTGCGGGTCTGCTCAGGGCTGACCTGTGCACGGCGGTCACCACGGCTGAGCCACTCCTACTGGGTCTGTGGTCACCTTTCGTCCTGTTAGCCCCATGTCCCAGGCCAACTCCCTTCTCTGTTGATATTCTTCAAATCACTCGAGGAAGGTGCTTCTTGCCAAAACGTCAAACACCATTTCCCGAAGTAAAAAAGTACGAGTGCCCTTCACCTTCCTACACATATAATTAAAAAAAAAAAAATCAATTTGGTGCATATCTTTCCATGTACGTTTCTATGTATTTTAATAAAAATATGATAAGTCTAGACATCATATTCTGAGACTTGATTCTTATTGAATATACATCTTTTCCATGTCAGTGTAACAAAGCTAATTCATTATTTTAAATTGCCACACTATTTTTATAGCATGGATATAACAATTTATATAACATTTTCCCAACTAATGAACATTTTTATCTTTAATTTTTTAGAAGGTCTACCAACACCAACATGCCCTACTTTGCCTGAACTCGGTGTGGTTGTTCAAAACAGACATGGAAGCATCTGCTCCCACCCACCTTGGTTGAAAAACCACGACAGTCCTGATTAATTAACCCAGAGCAGGGGCCAGGCGGTGGGAGGAGGCAGAGGAGGAGGAAGGCAGGTTCTGGGCGCGCTCCGGGGTTTCCATAATCCTCAGCCACTTATCTGTTGTGCCCAGGTGTAGTTCAACAGAAAGGCCCTGGTTCTGAGGGACACCCGGAGGCCTTGGGCGTGGGTTCTTGCTGTCACCACTGGTCTTCTCTATTGATCCCAATCTCATCTCATTGTCTGTTCAAGGGAGCTGGGTTAGTTGGCCTCCACCTGTGGTTATGGATGATTTGATGCAGGTAGATCAAAATTTAGCTATTAGAATATGTGTGTATGTGTATGTGTGTGTGTGTGTGTGTGTGTCTGAGTATGTACATGCCTGTATGTGTGTATGAAAAAAGAATGAGAATAGAAAAGGATCAGAGAAAGAGACAGTAACAAGGGGAAAGTACCGGACATCTCTCGTGTCCTGAACTTGAGACTTGGTTTCCATGATTAACATTTCCAATGCTTAGAGGAAATGGGTTGTAGATTGGTTTGTTTAATATAATAATCCGAGTCAATAAATAGGTTCCATTTTTAAGCGTTGTCTGGACCAAGGCGCAGGGGCAACACCTATGTTTGGACAGTGACAGACTTGGAGATCTTGGCTCCGGTCATGAGAGGACTTAGCAATCGGCCATGAGGACTCTGCTCTCCCATGGATGAATGAAGACAGTTTAGGTGGAAAGGAGGATACGCCCCTCATCCTTCCAAGTTCTGCATGAAGTTTTATTAGTGGAAAGCTGAGCTCTCCAGAAAAAGAACTTTTTCTAGTCCATTTCTGGCAAAACCTTTATTCCTGTCCCAGGCCACCGCAGAGCCTGGACTGCCACCCCAAGGAGGGTGCTTCTCGTTGGCGAACAGGTCACAGGCCGAGCGGCTGAGAGTCGAGGTGCGGGAGTCAAGCACCTGGCAGGAGGGCCTCTCTTCACCAGGACAGGTGGCACACCCTGGAGGACGGCCCAGCCAGAGCGAGCCGCCACCTCTTCCTCCTGATGACACCTCTGTCTGCACGCGCCCCTCGCCCGCCCTTCCCCCATCACAGGCTTCCCTTCCCTTGTTGGGCTGAGTCCCTGACTTAGGGCATCTGCCGTGGCCCAGGCCCGTGTGTGGCCCAGGGAGGCAGCGGGGTGGGTCCACCCTGCCCTCCCGTCTGCTCCTCCTTGGTGGCTTCTCTTTGCCTTTCCCTCTGTCCCGTGGTCTAAGCCCAGTGGACTCTATTCTCCTCTGCAGACCCTTCCAGCCCATCCCCAGATCAGCCAGAAGTCGGCACCAGGAGCCCTCACGTTGCCCTGGGCACGAGCTCCCAGCAGCGCTCTACCAGGGGCTCCCACGTTATTATCATGTTATGATTCCTGTTCTGTAGGTCAGAAGTCTGGGTGTCTCCCGGGCTGACCTCAGGTGTTGGAAGGGCTCCAGAGGAGTCCATCCTGGCCCTTCCCCGCTCTAGGGACCACCCACTCTCCATCTCGAGGCTGCAGCAGCTCATCAACCTTTCTCATGCGGAGTCATCCTCCTGTCTTCCTCTTCCACCACGTAAGGACCCTGTTACTACACGGGCCTCATTCGGACAGCCCAAGGCAATCTGCACACTTTAAGGTGGGCCATGTAGCCCGCTCACTGCCCTCTGCAGCCTCCATCACCCCCGCCATGTGCACCGCTCCTAACCAAGGCACCGCTTCCGGGCACCAGAACGTGGCAGGGGTGGGGGGCACTCCTCTGCCTTCACTCCTCATCCTAGGAGTGTTTTTGGTGCGCAGGGACCAAGTCTCAAGCTACTGGTGAAACGGGCAGAATTCCTGACCCTGACCAAGTGAGAAGGAGAGTATGGAAATGCTGGTCCCCTGCTTCACCCCCGCAGAGTTCTGTGGCCCAGGACACCCACTTTGCCTTCTCTGAATCGACATTTCCTGGACTTGATTTGAGGACGTCTCCTTCACAGAAATCTACATGCCTGGTGGAGACAGCCTGGTCACAGCCAGGGGCCAGCTCAGGAGCTCCGCAGACATCCAGCGCCTTCCTCTGCTGTGCCCGTCAGACCCCACCCCGTCTGGGCAGGCGGCAGCCCCGCATTCCCCTGGCCATCAGCCAACCGGCCTGCACTAAGGGCTACCATGCCCGGGCACTCTGGGAACCCTGGGGTGAGGTCCAGCCTTGGGGAGACGCCAACCTGGTCAGGGAGTCTGGATGATAAGACAGGACAGATTAAACAATAAGGACAGTTCACCCAGGAGCCATGAACCACCTGAATCGCCCCTGAGGGCCTGGACAGAGCGCCTGCGGAGAAGCGCCCTTCAGTCTAGAAGGGGCGGCTCCACAGGGGCCGAGGATGTGGCCAGCTCTGGAACCAAGGCTGGATGGAGGAAAGAGAGCCTGGGAGTTGAGCAAACCCTGTGACTGTGACCTTTAAAGAAAGATCCTGTTTGATTAGAGACGTGTTCTGCTGGAGACAGGGTCAGGACTCAGAGAGCACCGCCTCTCCCCACACCTACCTCTGCGGGGCTCCTCCCGCCCTCCCACATCACAACAGGATGCAAAACAGCCTTCCTTTTTTCCTGGGATTATTTAGCAGCCGTCCTCCTTAATTACAGTCATCTTATCTCCTTTGAATTCACCAAAATTACCCCTTTCTTGCCACCAGCGCGGTGCTGCCTGGCAGGCCTGACGGGTGAGCTTTGTGCAGTGCTGCCGATGTTGCTTTTTTAAAGTGGCATCTGTTCAATAGCCCAATGTTCCCATCTGACTCACTCGGTGGGAACACGTCCACATGCCAATGTGAATGGGTGCGGTGGGGGACGCAGGGGGAGGGAAGCATCCAGAAGGACATTAGTTAGTGCTTCAGATTAAGAACGGGACGGTTTCGTCTGCAGCAGAGGCGCAGACGCAGCAGCAGTGTGCCTGTCGGGGTGGCCTCTGACACCCGACTCAGGACGGGTGAAGATGGTCCGGCTTCTCCAAAGCGCTTGACTCACTGGTGACTCTCACCCACACTGCCCTGTGCTCCACAACCCGAGGCTCCTCAGCTCCCCCCACCCACCCCGTGCTCTCCTCTACTGACCAGAGACAGCGCTGAGGTCCAGCCAAGCACCTTCTGGGCTCTCCGGTGCCTCCGCCCTCAGGTGCACTGAGCAGTCAGGGAGGATGTAGTCCATTTGCATGTTGCTCAGCCTATTGGCTGAAGGCCTACTGTGTGGCAGGCCTTGGGACACAGGAGGTCTGCCCCCAAAGACGTCACTGTCCCATAAAGCTAAGGTTTGGAGGCCCTGGGCATCATGGGACTGACACCCACAGCAGAGCCCGGCAGCAGGCAGATGAGGTTCCTGAGAAGGGGACATCTGGGTGGATGCCCTCCCAGCATCCTCAGAGGCTGCGTCCTGACATCCTCATTCCCATCTGGATCTCCAGGCCCTGCATAACCTAATCCCACTCCATCTCCCTCACACTGTCATGAACCATCTGCTCCTTTGAGGACAAAACGGAACAGAAAAAGAGGAGGACTGTCCCTAAGGGCCGGAATGCCAAGACCAACCCAACCAACACCAGGGTATTGGAATGTACCCTTCTGTGGCTCTGATCATGCTGCCTCATCATTACTCATTCCAATATGAATCCCTTTCCTTTACTGTCTTCCTACTGACTGGAATGCAAATGTGATGGTGGGAGCTGAGGCAATCATATTGGAGCACAAGATTCAATTTGACTACGGCAGAGCAACAAGACAGAAAGAGCCTGGGTTCCTCGTGGCTGTGAACTGCAGTGCTGCCCACCTAGATGTGCTCATGATGGAGGATGCACTTTATGACGAGCAGTCCATCCCATTATCACAGTAGGTCTCTCTTATAAAAGCATCTGAAGCAAAATCCTAAATAGCACCAGCCCCTTGCCTCAGGTCTTGACCTCTGAAGCACATTAGATTCCCTTTGGATCATCCCCTCACAGCCTGGACCAACAAGAACAGAGAGGGCGCCGGCCTCATGCCCCGGGGATGTCGGAGCACCCAGAATCCTGCGGCGCCTCTCAGATTGCATTGCTTGAGGAGGTACGTAATGTTTACCTCTACGTTCAAAAATAAACTTCTGTCAGTCACAGTCATCAGTAGGAAAAGAGAAAAAAACACAAAGTGACAACTGAGTCCCTGCCAACAGTGCTTCTCCAACTCAGGATGGCAACAGAGTCGTCTGGAGAACGGAAACCCAAAGTCCTGGGCCCCCGACTCGGACTCGGGGTGAGACCTGAGACTGTTCTGAACACGCTGCCCGGTGGCACGGCTGCTGCGGGCCCGGGGCCGCCTTCAAGAGCGTCGCCCTGGGATGTGAGGCCGAGGACGCAGCCCAGCCGGGGACAGCTCCGCACAGGGCCTTGGAAGCGCGGGGCTCCATCACCAGAACCACAAGGCCGGCTGTGGCAGTCAGCCTTCTCGCGGCTGTGACAACAGGACCCGACCAGAGCAACCCTAGAGGAGGAAACCCCATCTGGGGACTCACGGTTTCAGAGGTCTCCATCCATAGAGAGCAGGCAGGACGTCATGGCGGACAAGGGAGGCAGCCCACCCGGTGATCAAGAGCAGAGAGAGGCCCCTCCCCACCCCACCTGCCTCCAGCCACCGCCCGGTTAGGCCCATCAGGGTCCAGTCCCTGGCTGGGTTAAGCTACGGCCCAGTCATCTGTCCCCTGAACCTTCTTGCTCTGTCTCACACGTGAGCTTTCGGGGACACCGCACATCCAGACCATCACACTGACTGAACTGCTGCAGGACCCGGGTGACGGGACGAAAGGGGATCACACACCCACAAAGAGCCTGAGCCCCGCTGGGTGGCTGCCAGTCTACGGTCAGTGTGCCCGACGTCGTGCTGGCCACCGAGCCAGGGACACGGATGGCCCACTCCAGTGTGCTCACCACGGCAGTGCCCTCTGCTGAGCCACAGGGGTCTGAGAGCCTGGGGATCCCAGGATCCTGCCCAGCCGCGCAGATCAACCCGGACAGAGGGCTCGGAGAGGTGCCCACCGGGCAGCTCAGTCCCGGCCCCTCGCTCTCCCCTCCTCCGCCTGAACTGCTCCCACACAAGAACCGCCTGGCCAGGAGCGTGGGTCGGAAGCCAGCCCCTGCCCCCAGCCCACTCTGCGAGGTGGCACGGGCTTCCACACGGCGCAGGCAGGCGTGACTCCCCGGCCTGGGAATAAGCCATTGGCTGTCCCCACACCCCTCACCTCCATCTCAGCAGAACCCCAGAGCACTGCCCCCCTCCCCCTTTCCTCTTCCTTCTCCTTTCTCCTCTGCCCTGCAGTCTGACTCCCACCCCTCATCAGCCTTTGGAATGAGCAGTGGGTTTTGCACAGCTTAGCTCCTCCCAAGTGGGCCCACTCTCCTCCACCAGCCCTGGCACCAACTTTCCTGCCCGAGCCTGCCAGGCCGGCCCTGCACCCAGCCTGCCTGGTGTGTGAGGCTGGGTCCTTCAGGGTCACAAAGGACCCAGGCAGGGGACTCGGAGCAGGACTGGCTTCCCGGCGCCTGGGTGAGCTGGCTGAGAGCCACATCGCACCAGGCCAGACACAGTCTCCAGGGCCGAGTGCACCAAGCCTTCCCACAGTTCACACGGTGGCCACACTGTGTGAACACTTGGGGATCTGTGTGAACGCTGACTACTTCCCCCAGCTGTCCCAAGGTGAGGCTGCCCAGAAGGCTGCTTCCAGGGGTCTTCAGGTCCTCTCTCCACTCCTGCAGAAACAAAATCCATCCTGGAAAAGCTGGTCCTAAGTTCGGATTTTGGAATGCTGAGGTCAGATCTCTGAAAAGCCTCTTTTTTTTCCCCTACGAACTCTCCCAGTTTCTGGGCCCAGAACTGTCTCTTCTCTGCTGCTGGCCTGATCACCTGCCCTGTGGCGGGGAAGGGGCACTGCCCTCGGAACAGAGTATGTCACCCAAGGAGAGGGTGCCTACAGTTGCCCATGTAACAGGCAGGGACAATCTGCACGTCTAGCCCCTGTACCTACCGGCCACACGTGAGCATGTTGAACACACTGAGAGGAGAGCCTGTGAATTTGTTCTAGAATGTCCTCTGTGTGGAACAGAACTGGGTTTGGGAGCTCCTTTGGAGCCAAGGCTAATATTTTAGAAGCTTACAGATGAACATCCACTCCTAGTCTCCTGCTGCGGGGTAAGCACTCCAGCAGGGTCCCCCAGCCAAGATCGCTGTCTTGGACCCCACAAGGTGTTTATTTTTAAACCAGAGTGAAGGAGTGCTTAGGGGCCAGGACATCTCCCAGGCACAGCACGGGGTGGAACGGCAGCCCACTGACCTCCCCGCATGCTCAGGTGCCCCCGGGGAAGGGAACACCAGCCACGCTCTATCTAAGCATGAAAGCCTGGGATTCTGGAAATTTCATTTCACCTGCAGGACTTACTGTGAAGGCCCTTAACAGCACTGTCAAAATACTGCTGGTGTCCCTGGAAAGAGGCCTTTCGGTCCACCCGTGTGAAAGAGATAGTGTCGTCGCTCGGGGGTTTGCATTAATATTTGCTTCTGAAACTAATTTTGATACCTGTGCTGCTTAATGATCTCACTTTCCCCTACAAGTTTTGTTATGCTAGTTATTAGTCTAGGAAACTTAGTGTCCTGTCTCACTTATGGAGACTACACGTCAAGTTGATTTAGAAATAATGAATTGATACCCATAAGCATATTAAGAAGCATCTATCAATGTAATCTATCTGATCTGCTTTCAAAGTACTTTAATTATCTAAAAGAACCTCACCAAATATTTAAATAGCTTCATAAATATAAAAATCAATTCTCAACACTTTAGTGACTCTTACCTCCTCTCAACACCACAATGTTGCTTATATACACAGTAAATTTCCCTTCTACTTTGCATACTAAAAAGATCACATATAGGAATCAATCATCCGATGATACAATTTATATTGGAGCCCTAATCCTATCTGCTAGGATTCCAATTGTCTAGCGCTGTGTAATGAGCCACGTTCCACAGGCTTAGACAGCACGAGCTTGTTTTCTCCAAGGGGCTGTGGGCTGGTGGCTTCACTGGCGACTGTCACTCAGTGTCACGCTGCATCGGGGCTGGCACCACCTGACTGGATGGGTGTGCGCTGGGACGGCCGGGCCTCTCCACTGGCTGCTCCGGCAGGTCAGCGGACTGCTCCCGTGAGGCCACGTGTCTTCCCAGCGAGCGGGGCCAGGAGGAAAGCAGCAGAGCCCCTCCAGGCCAGGCGCCCCTGGGCAGCCACTCCAGGGGAGGAGACCCAACAAGAGCGTGAACACTGGGAGCGCGATTTCTTGGAGGATACTCCTTGCAGACTAGCTCCCGAGGCATATGGTCTCCTGTGCCAAAATCTCACCTAGAACACACATTCTGCGGCAGGGACTGCTGTGCTTCCTGATATCTGTTCTCTTCTTCTTGAACACACAGCAAGACGTGAAGTTGAAGCCTTGAAGTCACGTGGCCACGTGGATGAGTTTTGGCTCGTGGAGCAGGTGCGGGAGTGCTAAGCCCCACTTGCAGGACTGGAAGGTCCAAATGTCCCACTTCACCTATTGTCAACTCCTGCCTGAGCCCATCTTCACTGTGATGGCTGCAAAACGACGGGTTTCCAACCCAAACTTCCCTTCCCATTTGCCAGTCAGCGTTGGCACTACTGGGTGCAAGAGCCCTTCTCATTCACTCATTATGAACCTGAGCTCATGGCTATCCAGGTCACTTTGGTGTTCAAATCGTCCCGGATCTGGTGAGTGAGAGCCTTCTTTCTTTCCTTCCTTCCCTCCCTTCCTTTTTTTCTTTCTTTTTGTCTGAGAATGTCCTTATTTTCTAACGTAAGAAAATATTACAGCCTCCTTTCTACCCACCCTGCTCCAGCCTGGGATTTTCCATTTCTCAAGGAGCCTGATTTCATTTGGGGGGACTTGGTATTTAGAAACTAAGGTCTGGATGTGGGCTGAGCTCACTGCTATTGGGGCCTTTGCTTCTGGGCTCTGTCTGCAGGCAAAGCTAAGAAATTGATGAATGTTTGTACACACGCCATGCAAACCAATGCACATGAACAAGCAGGCTTGCACACACATCTTCACAAACATGTGCATGGTTAGGACACCAGGAGTTCACCAGGCACCATTAAATGCCACCTGCCCATCAGGGTCCTTGCTGGCTCACCCCATTTCATTATGTCCTTTGTGCATAAGATACACATCTAGTCATGTGCTTGGTCCTAGAACACATTGTAAGTGGTTTCCACCATGAAAAGGGAACCTATTAAAAGTCTAGGGCTGGTTTGCGGCTCTCCTCTACCAAGAGGAGGTGTAGTCGAAGGCGGTGCCACCATCAGCGGGTCCCTCTCTCCCCTTCCATGTGTTACGCAATGTGTTTGAAATAGCTGAGGTGCATGTACTTCCGTTTTCTTTCAATGTTAAGTTCTCCTCCCTTCCCATCCTGCTGATGTAATTATACGTTTTTGAAATAGGTAGAACATGCGCGAGCTTCCGAAAGGCAGAACGATGCAGAAATATTCTTGGAGCAACGCCACTCCCCCTGCAGCGTTTCTGGTTCACTTCTCTTCCAACCCTCTGGTACATACCCAACTTTGTTTACTGGTTTATCCTCTCTGTGCTGCTTTTTTGCAAAGATAAATATATGCATTTTTAAATTTCCTCTGCTTTTTTATAAAAGCGCAACATACTTTCTGTATGTTCTTTTGTACCTTATTTTTTTTTCATTTAACAATATCTTGGTAATTACACCAGAATTCAGAGAGACCCTTCTTATTTTTTAATAATTGTATAGCTTTACATTATGTGAATTACCATAGTTCATTCAACCCGTCTCCTATGAGTAGACATTTAGGTAATACTGAATTTTTTTTCAGTATAAATAATCCTGAAATAAATAATATTTTGCATGTTTTTCCACAGTTTTATTGGTGCATCATAGTTGTACAGAATGATGGGATGGGATTTTTTGTTGCATATTGGCACATGCACACAATATAACAATATAATTTGGCCAGGATCAGTCCCCAGTACTTCCCCCTCCTTGATGAATGTTTATACACATACCCATGCAACTCCCACCCCTTGGTCCCTTTCCTCTACTCATCTCCCTTTGATATATCTAAATATATCTATAAATATATCTCAATATATCTAAAAGATTTACACAAAGGATATATTTTATTTATATCTTTGTTTTACTTTTTCCTCTCTAGCTTCCGCATATGAGAGAAAACATATGACCCTTGACCTTCTGAGTTTGACTGCTTTTTCCTAACATGGTGGTCTCTAGTTCCATTCATTTTCCTGCAAATGAAATGATTTCCTTTTTCTTTACTATGTATTGTTTTACATTAGAAGGATACCTTTAAAGTAGAACCTAGGGTCAAAAGGTAGCTGATGATGTCACCTCCCTGAAGTTCGTATCATTTCACCCTTTCACCAGCAATTGATGAAAACGCCTGCCTCTCGGGTCTACCAACAGCGAGTGGGGGAGCCCATGAATCACTGCCATCTCCACGGGCAGGCAGTGGTTACCTCTTCTCCAGGATCACTGTGGTGTTGCTGATGGTATCACGCTCAGTGAAATAAGCCAGAAAGAAGAGCGTTCAGGATCTCACTTATCATGGAATCTAAAAGCATCAAACACATAGAAACAGTGATCACCAGAGGCCACGGTGGGAAGGAAAGGGGGAGATGTGGGTCAAAGGGTAAACCTGCAGTTATGTGGAACAAATGAATTAGGAGGATAAATAAGATACAGGCACCAAAAAGAAAACAGTATAATGTTTCTCAGAGTAAAAAAGAAGATGCAATTCACAAAAGAAGCAGGAGTACTCCCTAAGAAAACAAGGTTCACAGCAAACTAGAAAATTCTCAACCGAGAGAGACTGGCTACCACACAGTGACCTGAATGGTGTAGGAGTCCTGGCACTGCCCACGTCCAGAGCAATGCTTCTCTGAAAGCCTGGCCAAGTCCCGTTTGTAACTTGCTCTGCCACCTGAACATCAAATCCATCTGTCTCAAATGGGGTGTTTCCCCAATTTTTTTTTACTATATCTTTATTTAATTCTTTAATAATCTATTTTAACATATCTTCCTGATTAAGGTGGGAAAACAATTCTACATGCCAGTCTCAGTGAACTCAGTTGGTTCAATCAGTATTGGCCACTTGTCTCCGTTAGAATATTTTGCGTGTTCCTCCTTGCTAGAAGGACCACATTCTGTATAGGTCTATAAACACCTCATTGAATGCAGATTCTATTTCATACCTTTGTAGCTTCTAAGATCATTCTTTCTAAGACTTCAGCCTGCTTTTCAAATCTCCCCCACTCCTCCTACAGTGTTAATACTTTAGATCACGGGTTCTTAATTCTTTTTACAGTAGAAAATTGTTTCGAATGAAACTCAATATATCTAAAAGATTTACACAAAGGATACATTACAGAATGATCACTTGCACAAAAAAATTCAAAATCATATTCCTTTTGAAAGACTTCCTAGATGCACTTCTTTATGTGAATAGAACAACTATAATGCACCAATAAAAAATGTGGAAAGAAAACTGAATAGATGAAATCAATGGATAAAGACAATGGAGCTCTAATGATGAGCAAAACATTTTAAATTCAGTGTTACACATGATATTTCTATTTCTACACAAGCCTCAGCATCAATTTTGTTTTTAAGCAGCATCCCCTGCAATTTTAGGCTATTCTTTAATTAAATGGATCAAAAAAGAGGATGATAGCCTTTCACTAGCAGTCACTAGCAATATCTCACAATTATAGGAATTCCTTATCATGGATATAGAAATCGAGAAAGTCCAATTAAAGTTTAAGTTTAATTGGATGAAAAGGTGAAATGATGCAATGGAGGCGTGAGTCATAACATACAATCCCAGTGCAGAGTGCTGTTAGCTTGCTAGTGCACCACTGACTGTGTGGTTTCTGAACAAGGATGTACGACCAGTGCCCTTGATTTTATTTATACATTCACTAAAATAAATTTATGAAAATTTTAAATAATTTTAAAGGTCATGATCAACCAGTTATGTTGGCTAACAAACTGAACACTCGAGAGTCCACAGTTACATACATGCACATGCACACAGTTGTATTTTGCTGCCTCACAGGGCAAACTGCTGGGTACTTTACATGTATACTTCACAAGGCTCAAAACAAGAGGAAGAGGTAACAATAACACTAGTCCTGCTGAGCATAAGGAAATTTAGGACCTTGTTGAAAATGCTTAGCTCCTAGAAACGGAATTCAAGCTCATAAGTCTAGCTCTAGCTGACACTGTTTACCCAGGATTTCCAATCGCCAGTGTCATTCCTGACCTATTTTCCTGATGCTCTCAAGGATCCTAAGAGAGGAAAGGTAGAAATTATATGAGAGCATTATATATAAAATATAAAATGTGAAAATCTTGATTTAATATTAATTAAGGGATGCCCATTTCTTGCATAAAATAGTTCAAAATAATGTTTTTCTATATAGAAAACTCCCTGGATACATTTAAAATATCTTTCAGTATACCGGAAATCAAATCACACATAATTTTCCAAGCTTTAATAAGCCTCATGTTTATGACATAATGAACTAAATTTCAGTCTTGGCCTATCTCATTCCTTAGATATGATCCCAAATAGTAGATCCTTAGGGTCTAGGGCAACCTGCCTCCAAGACGGTCCCTGACCCATGCTTCCTGGTACTTAGGTTTTTGCATTGTTCCTTTCTATATGTGCCAGTACTGGCCTATGTGTAACCAATTAAAAAATGGTAGAAGTAATAGTATATCTCTTCTGACACAGGGTTATAGTAGATATTGATGTTTCTATCTTGACTGTTCTGTGCCAATCACTTTGAGGGAAACCAGCTTCTGAGATGAACAGTCCCATGGAGCAGCCCACATGGTGGGGAACTGAGGCCTCTTGCCATCAGCCATGTAAGGGAGCCACCTTGGAAACAGAACCTGCAGTCTCAGCCAAGTCTTCAGATGATGTAGTTCCTACTTGATAACTTGACTGCAATCTGGAAGACTCAACCAGTACCACCCACATAAACCACTCACAGATTGTCGATGTGCTAAATTGTGGAGTAATTTGTTGCACAGAAATAATAACTAATATAAGACTTCCACATTTATGCTCTACAGCTTCCTCCAAACCCACTGGGGATTTATTTATTCATCCAACAACTATTTATTGAATGTCTCATCTATGGACACTCATATTAAGTCATGTCGTCAGGAACCTAAGAATATAGCTGTGAATAAGAAGTTCTTGCTTTCACAGAGTTCACATTATAATGGAGAGTTATTTATAGTTATTTGCATGTTTGTCTTATCTTCCTGGAAAGATGACAAGATTCTTAGGAAAGGAACACCTACTTTTATGTCCCTACAAAAAAAAAAAAAAATAGAAGGGTTAATCTAGTTCTTTTACATTATCTTGTAATTTTTTTCAACTATCTGTGATTCACCTCCATAGAGTATTTCAAGATTCTTGAGTGCAGAAACTTGGTGTGAGTGCATGCACGTATATGTGTGTGTGTGACAGAGAGAGAGAGAGTGTGTGTGTGTGTGTGTGCGCGCGCACGTGCGCACATGTGTGCATGAAACACTGACAGAGTCCCTGGGAGAAGTCTCCCTGGACGGGCTCCTGTGCTTCCCGCCTAGGCTCACCTTCCAGGGCCCATGTGGGAATCACGTGCTGTGTGAGAACAAACATTCTGTTAGGCTCATGCTCCCCTGGTCATCTTCCCAGCAAGGAAGACAATCCCAACTCGCCCCACAGAAGTTCAGCTTCGCCCGTGAGAAGACAGCTATCACTGATGGACAGAGGTGAAGTATGTGCTGCTAAGATCTGATGAGCAAATCAGTGAATGATGAGGAATGAGACTACCATCCCCTTTGGTTTCCCCATCATAGGTCTGGTGAAATGTAAGGACAGGCCAAGACTCATTCTTGCTCCTTTTAGAGCAAAGTCTTAGAGGTTTCAACCCGGTGTCCTGTGCCACCTTTATCATGGTCAAAATCCACTGAGGGTGGCTGTGTTGGTTTCACCCTGCCCAGGCCCACACCCTGTGGGCACTGTCTGGTCTCCTGAGCAGCACCTGGAGCACACAAGTCACCACAGAGCTGTTCTGCACGGTGCTTCACCTAACTGCCAGAGCCTCGGCTCTCAAACTGGAACTACAGTAAAGAGATGCACAGGCTTGCAGGTGGGAGTGCGGCTGGGGGAGGGAGAAAGGCCAGAGGAGGAGGACTTTCTGCCCAGCATTGCAGAGACACGGGGTTTGCAAGAGCTCACGAACAAAGAGTTCAACCAAATGTTACCCAAACCAGGGAGCTGTGGTTGCTAAATAATAAGAATCCTTTATCAGGAACACTAGGAACGCTGCTACTGGAGAAGCATAAAGAATTCCAGGAAGCACATATTCAAAGCCCGTTTCCTAGGCAGCCGAAGCCACCCACCTTCCCCAGTGCACATGGAGCCAAATCAGTTCTCAAATGTGCTGTTCGCCTCAGCTTTCCAAGCAAGCCGGAGTTGATGGCTTCCTACACTTGCTGGAAGATGCCTGGAAGAGAAGGGTTTGATGCTGCTCTGTGGCCATTGGAACTGCTTCTGCTCCAAGCTCACCTTGCCCCCCGACCCACCCACAGCAAGGGTCCCATCTCTGGGGTCTCCTGGAGCTGGGCTGGCACCTCAAGAACTGTAGCTAGAACTCAGCTATTTGTTTTCCCATGATTTTTGGAAATGCTTGGGGACAATGGAACACAACATCTGCAGGTTTCTGGGGCCCTGGGTAGCTTTAAGAGTCTGGCTTTAGTTGGGTCATGGGCAGGGAGACAGACCTAGCTGCAGAGCACAGACCGCCCATCACATGCCACTCAGCCCTTCCAGTTCCCAGGAGCCAGGAGCGTGTGGCCAGACCAGTCCTTCCCTGTGGGCACCGGACTCCTCCAAGCTGAGGTTCTGAGAAGGGTTTGGAGGAAGTCACGGCAACACCAACTGACCATCCACCACCGTTTCTGCTTTGGCCGTGCTCCACGCGACTCGGAGCATGCTGTTTGGTAAACACTCATCTGAACAACGGGTCTTCCACGGCTCAGGTGTACTGCAGGCTGGCCCACCCCACCGCTTCCTGTCTTTGTCCTAGCAGTTTCTGTAATTTACATTCGGGTTCATAACCGGTGCTTGGAACAAAGCCATGGGAACAATGACTCTAATACTGGGAAGGAATCATTAAAAAAATTAATTATAGCCGCAAATGCCCAGTAAGTGCTTGCACTGTGCCAGGTTCTATCCCCGGGGCTCTGAACGCAATTGTCATCTATCCCTTCAAGGTACACCCAGGCCTGCACATGGCATTCTGTTCAGTCCCTTCCCACTGGTTCTGTGGGTCCCCCCAGCTCTGGTGAGCTTCAGGGTCTGAACTGGGCACTGAGGGCTCTTCTCAGAGGACTGCCTTGAAGCCACGGAGCCTTGTAACTTCCACTCTCCCCAACCCTGTCCCTGCAACGCCAGTTGGCTACAGGATGACTTGCACCCAAAATGCCTCCACAGGCTCGGACTGGCACTCCACTTGAAAACCCACCCTGGCTTGCCTTCTTCCCCTTCCCCGTCACAGTTAATCATTCTCACCTTCCTGCAAGAAATCAAGCCCAGGCTAACCAACCCAGAGCGCAAAATGGCAAGCTGCAGACCCAGCTCTGTCGACCAAGGGAGGCTTCCACAGGCACGCTAAGGCACGAGAGGAGAGGAAGAAGTGGTGCCAGGCAGAGCAAGGCCTGGACACTTCCTTCCGACCCGTGACGGGATCACTGGTACAGCAACAGTGGTGCTCATCCAGGGTGACCTGTGCCTCTCTCCTCCCCTCGCTCCTTCCCCCCATACCAGCCCTCTCTTCCCTTTGACAACTGTGGGCTATTCCAAGACTAGCATTCATATTGATGTAAGCCCGTGATGCGAGCTGGGGACACTGCCCACCCAGGGGACAGGTCTGACAGGCCATGCCACCATACCTGCTGACGCAGCGAGCAGGCCTTAGCCCGGCTAGCTGTTTGTGTGCTGTCACACTATGCAGCAAATGCAAACTGCAGATTGGAACCAAATTGCACAAAAGATGAGTCATATTCACACTCGACGAACGTAGATTGAGACCTGCTCTGTGTGGGGCAGGGGCAGGAATGTGCTGAGCCCCCACAGCGCTGCTCCACAGAGGGGTTCCTTCTTCAGGCAAGGGTGCCAGGCAACAGTCACTGCTTCCCATGAACACGTGCGAAGCAGGGAGGCCCCCCACCGCAGGCTGTGAGGACGGCACAACGGGGCTTCAGGCTGTGGTGCAGAAGTGTCCTGTGGGTTCCACCAGCCTCAGGGGTCCCACGTCACCCTTTGGAGTCACACAAAGGCACAGCCTGGCTCCTGGGCATCTTCCTTAAGTTGATTCCTTGTTTTCTAGGTTTGTTCCTGGGCCCTCCATTTCTCTCAGCTCAAGGGTGAATGAAACTGTTAGCCAGAGTCCCACAAGGTGACGATTACATCAGAGGGTCACCAGAAGACGTTGGGAAAACGTTGTTTGCCTCCTCCTGTGTTCACAGTTCCCTGCAGGTAACCCGAGTGCCTTTGTTTGCTTCTTTTTCTGAGAACCAGGGTACATCTTGAGTTCTTCATAGTTACCTTTTCTCTGATGTTTTAAGCAAGAAAACAAAACAATCTAATAAAAATAACCGTATGTTTAAAGTCTCCTACTTTTTCCAAGATACTCTACTATGGAATACATATTCTTATTTAAACCATAATTGCTTATAAATACACATAATTTAATTTTTTCATTTATTGTACAAAAACAGAACAATGAAGAAGACATTGTTATGATTTTGCAGTTGAGAAAATCAGAGCTCAGAGTTTTAAGTTACATGCGCCAGGGCACACAGTTCTGTTCAGCACGGCCTCTCAAAGCCAGAGTTTGACAATTTTATTTGAATGGATATTTTCATTTGCTTCCACTTTTCTTGTTGTCATATGTATCCCAGAGAGTATTTTCTCCCAACATTTACTGTCTATTTTAGCCTGCCTCGATTAAAAGAAAATCTGCTTTGTTTTAATTTTTGTTGCTAGTATATAAGATCATCTTAAAATTTTGTGGCAAGGATCATGGCTTCTACTCTTCTTCCATAACCAGACAATGACTGAAGTGGTGCTCTGTGTTTCATGGGTCAGTAAATTATTTTAATAATTAATGGGTTTTGCTCTTTAGTTGACTTGGTCAAAACATAATGTCAAACAAATCCTGGGGCTGAAGTCGACAGTTCAGGGTGCTGCCTTCTTCAGGGATACTGATGGTAGCCCTGCAGCTCCCAAGCTGGAGAGAGGCAGAAAGGATGTCACTTGGTTTCATGAGGCCCAGGCACAGAGCGGCCATGACCTCATGAGTCAATCTTAGAGCGGAAAAAGGCAGAAGATAAAGAAGCGCAGGAGGCCAGTACAGAAAAGCAAGACACGGAACCAGCTGCCCAGGCTTGACGGGGTGAGGCCAGATGGCTGACCTCTGAAAGAGAGGCTGCAGCCTCCTCCTGCCTACTCCCTGCGTAACCAACGGTCTCAGCGTCCCCATGTCTAGTTAGCCCTGTGGACACAGTGTCAGAGAACCTGGGGTGCAGCACCAACATCCAGCCAGCTTCACACCAGGCTCCGCATGACCTTGCTGCAGATGAACGAACCAAGCCAGGATGGAGGAAGCCGCTAGTGGACGTGAGCCAGGTCTGCGGAGGAGACCCCCAGTCCCAATATAAGCAAGTCTGTCACAGTTGACTGTTGTGATGATGTTTAAAGAAACCCAATCAATGAAACATCGGACCTTGTGCTTAACACTTTTTCCATGTAGTCACCCTGAGATTACTATGGAAACCACAGAAGCACTCTCACATCTCCAGCAATTAGAGAGATGCAAATTAAAACTACACTGAGATTTCATCGCACTTCAGTCAGAGTAGCAATTATCAAGAATACAAGTAACAGTAACCGTTGGTGAGGATGTGGGGGAAAAGGCACACTCGTACATTGCTGTGGGACTGCAAATTTGTGCAACCACTCTGGAAAGCCGTATGGAGACTCCTCAGAAAACTTGAAATGAAATCACTATCCCACCAGCTATCCCACTCCTCGGTTTATACCCAAAGGACTTAAAATCAGCATATTGCCATGGTGCAACCACATCAATGTTTATAGCAACTCAATTAACAATAGCTAAATTATGGAACCAACCAATTATGGTACCTTTCAACAGATGAATGGATAAAGAAAGTGTGGCACATATACACAATGGAATGACACTCAGCAATAAAAGAGGATAAAATCATGGCATTTGCTTGTAAATGGATGGATGGAACTGGAGAATATCATGCTAAGTGAAATAAGTCGATCCCAAAAAACCAAAGGCCGAATGTTCTCTCTGATATGCTGATTCATAATAAAGGGGGGATTAGGGAAGACTAGGAGGACTTTAAATTAGACAGGGGAATAAAGGGAAGGGAGGGGGAATGGAAATAGGAAAGATAATAAAATGAGTCATTCGTCACTATCCTATGCGCATATACGATTACGCGACCAACATAATTCTACACCACGTACAACCAGAGGAGTGAGAAGCTATACTCCATATATGTACAGTATGTCAAAATACATTCTACTATCATAGAATGTATAACTAATGAGAATTAAAAAATAAAATACCAAGCCTGCTCTTTACACACGCATACTTGTCTTCTCCACCCACTGGTGGGTCCATGGACTCTAGGTCTGCGGGCCAGGGGGACAGGTGAGAATTCGTTCCAGGTCATCTCTAAGCCCCTTCTAGGTCTGATGCTCTGTTTGTCTGTGAGTTCTCATAGTTGCACCCGGATCCTGGCACTGAAAGGTTTAGTCCTTAACACACCTGAGCCTCTAGAGCTTCCTGGTAATTGTAAGGAATAAAAGAAATAATGGGTTTTTAAAGTCTCATCTCCTCCCCTCCCCATGTCTGTGGGAAGCCAAATAATATTCCCCTTTCCAGAGACGTTCACACCTAATCCTGGACCCTCTAAATATGTTAAATCATGTGGCAAAAGGGACTTTGCAGATACAAGAGAATGAGATGATTCTGGATTATTTGGGGAGCCCAATCTAATCACATGAGCTCTAAAAAGCAGAGAATCTTTCTGGCTGGAGTCAGAAAGATGTAGCAGAAGTGGCCGCGGGTGGAGGGGAAGGTGGAGAGGTGTGGAGCGAGGGAAGGACCATCACTGCTGACCTTGAAGATGAGAGAGGGGCCAGAACCCAGGTAACAGTGGTCGTGGGCACTGCAAATGACATCTGCCCATCACCAGCAATGAGAGACCTCAGTCTCTACCACCGCTGAGGGCCACGCTTGGCTAATGACCTCCAGACCCCCAGTGAGGATCACAGCTCTGCTGACCTCTTGATCTGGTCTGTGGAAACCCTATGTCCACTGTCCATCTACAGATCTGTGAGAAATTAGACGTGTGTTCCTCTAAGTCTCCACGTCTGTGGCAATGGAAAGCTAAGGCCACTTCTTTCCCTACCCTGATGACAACCTCGCCTCAGAGGGATGGACGGGAAGCTGCCCTGCAGTGAATTCCGCTGAGATCTGCTCCTCCTGGGGTTTTTATCATTGCTTGGGAGGCCTGTGGTTTTCTTTTTGTTATTATTTCTTGGTTTTGCTTTCACGTCAAACTTTGTCAACCTCTCTGCTTATGAGTGAAGAGACTTTAGGCAGCAACAATCAGGAGGGAGAAGTGTTTTGAGAAGATGATGATGTTCCCTGAGATTCCTGCAGCACCCGGAGAGGAAGCTGGACCCGTGGGTGGGGGGTGAGCCTACTGGTCACCTCGGGGTCTTCCAGCACAGGTTCTGCACTCGGCGTCCCGCCCTCCCTGGCTGAATGTCACCTTTCCTTTTCCTGGACCCCTGCTCTCACTTAACTTTTCTCATGAGCCTTAGGCTGCCCTGAACCCCGGCTGGCAGGGAGACCTCTCCTGGGACCTGGTCTCAGCATCCCACTGGGTTTCCACATATAAAGACGCTGTTAGGAAACTGGTGAGCATCTGCAGGAGGACACAGAGGCCTCCAGGACACACGCGCCCTGAAGGAAAGCAGTTCCCGAGTGTCCCTGCGATTCCTTAGGGCATCGTCATCCCTGAGCGCCAAGGCTGCAGGAAGATGTGTCAAGCTGCCCCCTGAGAGAGTGAGCCGGGTCTTCTAAACCTCACCTGCCTGCCTGGGCCAAGCCCTGCCTTCCACACCAAGCAGGTGACTTGGCTTGGAGCCACAGGGGACCATGCTTGGGGGAGCCACTCTCTGGAGGTGTCTCTGGTACCATCAAGCACAGAAGCCAAGTTGTGATGAAGGGGCGTAGGGTGGGCTCAGCTGACGGTCTTCGGGGGCCCCAGGGCTGGTCAGAAAACGTGATTACAGGACATGGTTACTAGGCATGATGGGACTGAGCAACCCTCTCTCCCAGAATCTTGAAGCCACCGAGGAAAGAAATTCACCTACTTCCAGCTTCTGTGACCATATTCAAAGGGACATGAGGCAAGCACGGGACCATACTTTGCTATGTCAGAAGATCTCCCAGACAGTGGGCGCAGAGCCTCTGCATGTGGCCCCAGGGCTGGCCTGGCGGTCGCCTCGGCTGCACTTCACGGGCCCCTTTGATCTCTGGCTGCCAGTATGTCCTGGTGCTGGGCATTCCCAGGACTTATCATAGCTTCCTCCCCCCTTTCTTCCTCTTGTCACAGCCAAAGTTTTTCATTGTCTAGATTATCAAGCACGACTCAGGAGAGGCATCTCATAGAATTTGCTTCTCATTCCGGTACCTGTAAGAATTTCTCCTTGCTGTTTACTCTTTAAACATGTCTGTCAAGTTATATAATTGCTATGGGCACAGCTATCTGTCTAAACTCACTGCTCAGGAGCATGGGAGCAGAGGGATCCTCAGGATAAAAAAGAAGGAAAACAGGGACAAACTATGGAATCAGAAATTCTGGGTTTAAATTTCTGACTACTCCGCGGTAGCCTTCAGTAATCGTTAAATTTCTTTTTGTGCATCTCCTTAACTATAAAATAGGAAGATGAGGCCAATTCATTGTGAAGACTCACTGGAAACCTGTGTTCCTGCGTCTCCCACCTCCCCTCTCTGCATCCCACCTCCTCCACCCACCCTCGCTCCTCCTACAACAACTTCCAGAAGTTGTTGCTCAAACACACCAGCACTTCCTACCAAGGACACGTGTGTTCTTTTATCTCGCCTTGGAAAGCTCTGTCCTGGTGACCATGAGGTCTGCTCCCTTGTGTAGTTCCCTGATGACCTGTGTCCCACAGCGGCACCTCACTGTACCCCTGCTCACCCCCTTGAGAACTCTTCTTCCTCGGCCTTATTACCACCAGACACATTACGTCTTCATTTATTTTGCATATTGTCCTCCCCCCACCCACCCCACAGAGGGCCGGGGTCGCTTCTTTTGTCCACAATTCACCTGCAACAAGTAGAAGTATGTCCAAGGAGTGGCTAAAGGGACTTAGGTAAAGTCCCACACCGGAGGGAAGCAGAAGTCACTGCTAGACACGGAACATTTGAGAGAGAGAATTGTCTCAAAGAAACTTTATGGAGTTTTTCTTTGTGATTAAAACCTTAAACTTATTTGATAAATTGGAATTTAAACTTATTTCACTCTGAAACCTTGAGAGTAAGGAGGAGTTTGCATCCTGGGAACCAGGTGTAGTCTCCTTAGAAGCAGCTATATACTGCACCAGAGGATGACTTGAGGCAGGTTACTCACTGAACAGGTGACAAGCCAGGAGGTTCCAGGTGAAGGCCATGTTCTGCTCTCAGGAGGTCCTGGATTGGGCCTCCCAAGATCTGGACTCTGGCCCTTACTCGGTCGCCTAACAGCTGAGGGAACTTGATTAGAGTTTTCCCTTCCTGCGTCTGGGGTTCTCTTCCCTTTAAATGATATAAAAATAGCCACCGTGTCACAATGCGTCCATTTCTTGTGAAATGTGCCTCCCTTACAAGAAAGGAGACCCCGCGTGTGTGGGTATTTTGCAAAGCGCTCCTGGCTACCCGGGACTGGGGGTTGTTACCATTGTTTAGCGAGGACTGTAGCCTCTTCAGGTTCTCCTGACCTGGTACTTAGTCATTTGTACAAGACTCTGAAGTGTTAAGTACATCTTGCAGGTTTCTTCCCAGTCTGCAGCTTCCTTTGCTCTGAGCATTGCTAGCTGTCTGGCACATTCGCTTTTATACTGCAATGGTGCTTCTCTTCAGGAAGCACAAGTTGCTCTGCAGATAAGTATCTCATTCATTCTTAGGATCTGAGCGGGGGCGGGGGGGGGGGGGATTCTCTGAGGCCAGGACCTGGAAGCCCAGAGTTTGTCTCACCCTGTGTCGTCCCCACTCCTAGGGTCCATGGGAGGTGGACCTCTGTCTGGCCTGCTCCATCTCTGCCAGAAGTCCAGGTTGGGGTCTGTAAGTGCTGGGTGGCGCTCTCCCCTGGACATTGACTTCTGCTCTTTTCCAGTTTTCTCTTAACTCAGCTCTTGTCCACCAAGCAGCCACAGGGGCAGGTTCATGGAGGACCAGTGGCCCGAGGAACCAGTGTCTCCTTGGAAGCCTCTCAACCTCTCTCTGGCTGCTCAGAACTTAATACTTGAGAGACCAGGGTTGGTGAGAAGGAAATTCGTTTTATTTAAGAACCAGAACCTTGAGAGAGTGGGGGAGGGGCTGCTGACTCAGAGCCTCATCTTCAGGAACTTAGGGGCACAAAGGACGGCGGCGAGTAGGAGCAGGAGACAAGCGGCAGGGCGCTACACACTGAGCAGGCCCTCCCCACTCAGGGCTTGAATACTGCAGCTGACCTTGCCTTGGGACAAGGCACAGCTTTTCTGCAAAATGAACATCACAGCCATTCACGTGCTTTGCCTTGGGAAGAAGGGAAGAGCTTTACAGAATATAGTGACTTTATTTTAGATCATCTTGACATCCTGGCCATTTATCCACATGGCACCCAATATCTCATAACGGAGAGCACTGGCCTGGCTCCCGGGGTCAATGGAGGCCCCTTCCAGTCTCCAGGAGGCAGTCTGTCAGCCTCAAGGCTGAATTCCTATAGAATCTGACCATTCTGACATCACCTGAGACCCTGACCCACTTCTTTTTAGAATGTAGACCACTGGCAAAGGAAGGGGAAGGAGCCTTGGAAAGGCAACTCCCGAAGGAGCGGCACCCCCACCTCTTCCCACACCAGCACCTCTGCCTCCACCCACCCTGTCACCTCTGCCACCCAGGGTGGCTGGCCAGAGTGTCCTGCTCCAGGCAAGGTGGATCTCTCTGGCCCTGGATCTGCTGCGGGCCAAGAGGGAACTGGCTTTCTGTGTCTCAGGCTCATTTTCCCCTTTATTCCATTTGCCATGATTGTTTTATTTCCTCTTTGCTTATTTATTTTCTGATATCCCACTATGCAGAATATGTTTTCAATGAAGAACTGATAGCAGGTATTTCAGGTTCATTCCATACAGTTTCTGTGGCTGATATTCCACTCTGCTGCTGTGGCTTAAAACAAATGAGGTCGCCCGGCTGCATTCAAATGACTCTTTTGTCAACGGACTCTGAAATTTGAGTTTCATATATTATCCATGCCATGAAATTTTTTCTCCTTTCAATGTTTATTACGTTTTAAGATATTAAAAAAATATTCACAGCTTTCAGATTGTACAGAAATAGGTGACAGACTGGATTTGTCCCGTGGTCTACAGTTTAATGAGCCTTGCAATAGATTGTAAGTCCAGGAGGACAGGAATGAGTTCCTCCGCTTCATCAATGAATCTCTAATAGCTAGCAGCATGCCTGGCACAAAATGGAGGTTCAAGAAACACACATAAAATGAATGAACCAATGAGGCCAAGTTCAAAACAAAAGATTTGTGAACAGGTAGGAAGACCAGAGGAAAAAAATCAATAGCAAAAATCTGAACACAGTAAAGCTTCTGGTCAAAAGTTGAATGAACACAGGTCACTAAATACTATGTCAAAATGTCCACAGCCAAATACACACTGTCCTGTGCTAGGCGCCAGTCCCCCCCCCCCAAGGGGAAGAGGCCCTCCCTGACAGATTGAGAGTGCTGTGCACACCGTGGTCCCTGTGGGGTGTGAGCACACAGGACACATGGGACCCGGATAGTCAGTGAGAGAAGGAGCTGCTGGTATGTAGACTCAGGGGGTCAAGATTTGGGTAATCCGAGTAACATGAAGAAAATCTTAGAGTTTAAATTATTTGTCATTAAATGCTAATAGATCAAATTGATTTAAGAGGCTATTAATTCAGTCGGTATGGCTGTGACCGTGGAGACAAGATGATTCCTAAGATGAGATCCTACCGCAGATGGCATTGTGTTCTTGGCTTCTATGCTCTTGCAGAAAAGGGTTTCAAGAGAAGTGAGACTTAGCAAAAGTATATCAACGTTTAAGGAGAGAAAGAAGGGGGCACCCTCAGGGAGAGAGCAGGTCCTCTCAGAGAGCAGGCCAGCTCCCTTCTTGGTGTCCCAGCTTCTGCTGGGGTGGGAGGGGGAGAAGGTCTGGCCTGAGCGTCACCTCTGGGCTCTGGCTGGACAGCCTGTGTAGCTAACTACCTGAGGGCAATTCAGTGACCTGTGTTCTGGGCCTGGCTGACAGGTCCTAACCAGAGCTCTTTCTGCAGAACTCACGTCAGTGGCTCCAGTCTCCATCGTGTTTCTCAGTCCAGGAACCTCTGTGTTGTTTGTGCAGGGTCTTGCTTACGAAGTCTTAGCAACTCGGCCCTGCTGAGCACACGAATCCGTGCCCTTTTGTGCTTACCCCTGAATTTCTCGATCTTCCTCTTGTAAGAGGGATCATTATGGGGCTGACATCCGGCAAGGGTCCTGACATACTGTCTTGTCAGACCTGTGGTGTCCCTGAGGGCTGCTTATTGACTGATTCATTCTGCACTAGGTATTTCCTTAAACTCCTGGACCACCTCATCTAATGCTACCTGACAGTAGTGCACACCTATGAACCCAGCTACTTGGGAGGCTGAGGCAGGAGGATCACAAGTTCAAAGCCAGTCTGGGCAACTGAGCAAGACCCTGTCTCCCAATTAAAATAAAGAACAAAAATCAAAAGGAGTAGGGACATAGCTCCATAGTAGAGTGCTTGCCTGGCATGTGTGAGGCCCAGGGTTTAACCCCAGGAACTGCACAAAAAGAAAATGAAAGAATTACTGATTCAAAATACAAATAATTCAAGATATGTTTTCTAAAATAACTATGCCAGTTTTAATGTAAGTGGTAGTGAAAATAGTAATTTGAAAATGTGTACGTGTTAGTGTGGGTTCTTGTTGCATCCGGCCTAGTCAGCAAAAAGAAAAAGAAATCCTTTCTTTCTGCTCCCCGGGGTGCTTTTAGTTAAATGGCTCTTCCCATTTTCCTCGCTGCCTGTCTGTTCACCATACCCTGACCCCCTCATAAGGCCTTTCTGACTGTCTGCATGAGGCTCCTGTATTTTCAGTGTTAAGGGAGAACCTTCTGATTTCAAGTTCCCTTTCAAAAAGGATCTTTTACCTGGAGTCCCCTGGAATTGGGGTGGAGGGCTGCGTCTCACAGGGGCAAAGGCCTGTGTCTTTGAACATCAACAGGAAATATTGTATTTACTGTCCGTGGCGTTTAGTTGAAATCAGGATTTGACTGTAAGAAACCAACCATGTCAATATTGGCAGTAACTGTGACTTTGCCACCAAAGGAAATTATATATATATATATATATATATTTTTCTAATCACATCACAGATGCTGAAATACGTTTTATGCTCATTGCAACTTCAAAATCACATTCGTTATTAGATCTGCTACTTGGTTATAATGGGTTAACTAATTTAAGGGGTTAATTAAGAAAGATTTATTTCACTCTACTACAGAAATATTTTTATAATTGAATTTCAGCAGAATTTACTTTCTTTGTAATTCTATCTACTTTTAAATGAATTTAAAAACATTATTATGAGAAGGAGATCCATAGGCTTCACCAGGCTGCCAATGTGGTGGTGCACAAAAAAATTAAGAATCCCTGCCCTGGACTAACACTTTTTCTTTTTCTTACTCATCTTCATGGGTAAAGAATGAACTCACCCAGTTCATAAGGAGCAGGCCATCTTCAACTCATTCCCACTCTCATCTCTCCTACAGAGGCTCAGTCCTGCCTCCCGCCCTCTGCAGTGAAGGGAGCTGTCCAAGGCAGACCCTGCCCAGGCCACTTGCAACCATCCTAAGATGGGCAGACACCTTTGCTTCTGGGGTGCAGTATTAGGAAGCCCACAGCAGCCTTATCTCCGAACCCCAGACTCTAGTCTATCTTCAATCATCAATAAAATTGTTATTTTGACCATTAGTCTAATTTCTGTGTCTATACCTAAACTGGTTCCAAACTTGAAAGGAGAACAACAGCACATTATGAGACTCTTAAGACCTTAATATTTTTGCAAATTCTATTCAAAATTTATCTTTCATTTTTCTTCTTCTTTTTTAAACTACAGAAACGATTTCTGAATTGGTTAAATCATTCTTTTCTTTTTAATTCCACCCACTGCCTTAAGCTTAGTGAATTCATGCTATTAAATAAATGATCTTTCATATTTTCTTCTAGTTTCTTTTAAAGATTGAGTATTTCACTTTAAAACCTTAATTAACCTGGAATTTATTTTATTATACACCATGAGATGATGGCTCTCCAAATGGATGTTTTTCAAATTTTAAATAACTAACAAAATTAATCCAATGACTGTTTGTTGAACCTTCCTTCATTCTTCTCTCACTCCACAGCAAATATTCACTGCGTGCCTCCCCTGCTCAGGGTCACTGCCCAGGGCTGCTCAGGACGATCCCAGCTCCTGGCAGCAGAGGAGCAAGCTTCAGAGAACATGGGCTCTTTGGGTCCCTGCTCGGGTGGCGTTTGGTCTTGGTCCACTGGCTGAAGACCAATCACATGGCCAAGCGTCCCACCCACGCAGGAGGCCACTTTCCAAGGGTCTGTTTGCAGGGAACCGCGGTGTCCCTTTTTAAACCATCTAGACCGTAGACCTGTTAACGTGTTTAAGAGACCTGGAACATCTTTTCCTTTCAGACTTCATTTTGCCAACCTCCACAGAGCTCCTGAAGGGGATACGATTGGCATTTTTTTTTCCAGATTGTGATAATCCTATTAATTTGGAGAAATGAAAATTCAGGAAGCTGACTCTGTATTTAGAGTCATAGTGTGTATCTTTGTTTAATCTTCTGATGGGATCCTTGTGCCTGAGTTTGATCTTCGTTTAGATCTCCTTGGTCCTTTGATGCTTCGTCTACATGCCACACTCCTACCCGGCATTAGTTCTCCTGGGCGGGCTGGATCCTCTTCCAATCTCCAGTCTTGTCGGCTGTGACTTCAGTTAGGGTGGTGGTATGTAGAAAGAAACAGGAATAAGTGCACGGAAAACCAGCCTCTTCTTAATCCCGTTGATGTTTTTCTGTGGAAAGGAAGAATCCTCCGCCTAGACACCTTGGCAAAATGGTTCTCACCCAAGGAGATGGACCAGATGGCTTCGACGAGCAGTTCAGTACTTTCTGTCCTCCACTGAAATGACCGAGGCTCAGCTCAGTGCCCTGGGCAGGGAGGCCATAATGAGGTGGGAGTAACGGCCACTGGCACCTGAGAAGCTCTGCTGCCTGGGAGAGAAAGAAAAGGAGGCCGGGAACTGGCCTGGACGTGAGGTGGTCACCTGACTAGATGTGGGTCCAGGACTGTGCCCAGGCGGGAGGACTGCAGGCAGCCTGGGGACGTGGGACCTAAGTTAGCTGGGGACACGTTTCACAAACGAATGTTTCCTCCTGAGATCATGAGTGGTCCAGGCAAAAATGACCCAATCAGAATCCGAGCCAGGGAAGACCTCCCACGTGGGCTGGGGACCTCCCACGTGGGCTGGGGTCCTCCCGCGGGTCTGGCGCAGCACTAGGCATGTCCACTGCCAACAGGGGCTGGCCTCCAGCTGTGTCCTTCATGGGACCACCCCCTCGGGACTCCCACGGGGACAAGCACACCTGGCTGTGCACTCCACGCCACGTGGGACCCACCTGGGGGGAGCTGCAGGTAATGGCCAGCCTCCCTGCTCCATCTATCAAGTAGCTCAGAGGAAACCAGCAGGTCTCAGCAGCTGCCCAGCGACCCTGCAGACAGGACTCTGCCAGCTCAGAGCCCCAGGTAGACCCTGTCCCAGGAGTCGCTGCCTTCTCGTGACACCCACGCTGACCATCACAGCAGTGCCATCACAGCCTGGTCAGCCCAGCTCAGCCTCCCCGACTGCGGCCTCCCGCCCTCCAACCCCTGGCCTGCTGTCCTCTGGCACAAGGCCACCCTCAGGCCTTGAAACTCATGACTCTTTTGTGCTGTGTTGACCAAGTGACCTCCGCTGGCCACAGTCACTTCCTTTCATCTACTTCTGGTTTTTTTCAGGTTGCAGTTTGTCTCTGTCACCCTGTTTTATTTTTCACAAGTTCTTCATTGTGCACGTCTCTAAGCCGAGAATAACTTCTGAGTCTGGGAAGTGTAGGGCCAGCTCCAGAATATTCCTGGAAAAAAACTCAGAGCCTCAAACCAGGCTCTCTCTGAGAGGAGACGCAGAGGAGGACAAACGTTGCCCTCTTCGGGTTTCCCTGGCTGTGAGTTAGGTAGACCCCACCCAGGTCGGGGGGAAGGAAGCCCTTCCCAAAAGCAGCTCCCGGTTGGGTCAGTCCTTACCTGGAGTGTGCAATTCTTAGAGTGTTTGTGCATCCACTGGAAGAGTTTTGGGGAAAGACATGGACACCCTGTTCTGTTCCACATTCCCATTCACCTTAGTTAAGAAAGACCCTCACACCACATTAAGAGAACAAATCATAAAACTGTATGATATCTCAATCAATATATAAAACTCATTTGACAAAGCTCAACATCCTTTTATGATAAAAAAAAAAAACTCTTAACAAACTAGGTATGGGAGGAATGTACCTCATCATAAACAAGGTCACACACAAGGAGCCCAGCGCTCGCATCACGTTCAACAATGAAAGCTGAAAGCTTTTCTTCCAAGACCAGGACAAGACCAGGTGCCCACGGGCACCACTTCTATTCAACACAGCAGTGAGAGTCCCAGAGCAGTTAGAAAGCTGAAAGAAGTGAAAAGCGTCTAAATGGGACAGAAAGAAGTAAAGTTGTCTCTGTTTGCAGAAGACACAATCTTACATATAGAAGACTCTAAAGATTCCATCAAAAAATTGTTACAACTAATGAATTCAATAGAGTTTCAAATACAGGCTGGGGATGTGGCTCCAGCGGTCGCGAGCTCGCCTGGCATGCGTGCGGCCCGGGTTCGATCCTCAGCGCCACATACAAACAAAGATGTTGTGTCCGCCGAAAACTAAAAAATAAATATTAAAAATTTTTCTCTCTCTCTCTTTAAAAATAAAAATAAAAAAATAAAGTTTCAAATACAAAATGAGTTGTATTTCCATATAGTAACAATTAAGAAAACAACCTCATTTACAATAGCATCCAAAATGATAAAATAATTAAGAATAACTTTAACCAAGGAGGCAAAAACCTAGACACTGAAAACTATAAGACTATAAGAAGAAATTTAAGAACACACAAATAAATGAAGAGGTATCCCATGGAAGAATGAATGTCATTAAAAATGTCCAACTACCCCAAGTGATCTACAGATACAATGCAATCTCCAGCAAAATTCCAAGAACAACTTCACAGAAATAGAAAAAAAAAATCTGAAATTTGAATGGGTTTTAAGAAAAAGAAATTATTTGATTTTTTTGATTTGCAAAAGAAATGCAAATCAAAACCACAATAATATACAATCTCACCCAGAGAATATCAAGAAAATTTTTAAAAATAACAATTGCTTGGTGAGGGTATGGAGAAAATGGACCCTGATACACCGATGGTAGGAGTTGAATTAGTTTAGCTACTGTGGAGAACAGTACACAGGTTCCTAACAAAACTAAAAATAGACCTACCATATGATCCAGCTGTCCTACTCCTGATATATGATTAAGGAAATAAAATCACCACAACAAGGGAACAGAACACACTGAAGGCCTATTCGCTGAAGCACTATTTACCTAGCCAAGATATGGAGTCAACCCACGTTTGTATTCATGGATGAATAGCAAAAGAAAATGATGTGCACATACACATGGAATACTACTTAGCCATAAAGAAGAATAAAATCCTGTCATTTGCAGCAAAATGTATGGACCTTAACAGCATTGCTTTATGTGAGCAAAGCCAGACAAAGAAAACAGACACTGCACATTCTCTGTCCTGTGTGGGAGCTAGAAAAAGGATCTGAATGTAGATTAATGATTATCAGGGGTCAGGAAGGGTGGGGAGAGAGGGATAAAGAAGGTTGAGTAATGGGTGTGAGTTAGATAAAGGAATGAGTTATAATGTTCTGCAGCACAGGGGGTGACTTCAGTTCACAATGACAATCTTTTGAAGACCCAGAAGAGAGGAACTCAAAACACCAAACATGAGAATGTGACAAGGAGAGAGAACTGCTAATTACCCTGATCTGCTCCCTGAGTGCATATGCATGTACTGAAATATCAAACTGTGCCCCATTAAACATGTGCAATTATTACATGCTCAGCAAAAAATGAAATTTAATCAAAAAATATATATACTATAATGCTATAGCAATCAAAGCAGCACAGTACTGGCACAAAAACAGACACATACACCAATGTGACAAAATACAGCACCCAGAAATACAGCCACATTTAAACAGTCAGCTAATATATGAATGCACAACGGAGCAGGGAGAGTATCTTCAACCCACAGTGTCAGGAAAACTGGATACCCACATTCAACATAGGAACGTGGACCTCCGTCTCCTACCACTCGTAAAAATCAGCTCACCCTGGAAGAAGACTTGAACGTAAGACCCGAACCACAATACTCCTTAGAAGGAAACGGGAAAACCTCCTTGACAACCGGTCCTGACCGTGACTTTTTGGATATGACACCAAAGCAAAAATAAACGGGAAGGGCTGCATTCAGCCAAAAGCTCTGGGCAGCAACAGAAACAAGGGGCAAACGCTAGGCCACCTACAGAGAGGCAGGAAATACCTACAGGCCGTGTGTCTGATAAGGGTTGATATCTAAACTATCCAAAGGCAAATTAATCAATTATGCAGTTAAAAGTGGCAAAATATCTGAACAGACGTTTTCCAAAGAAGAGATGCAGCTTGCTGACTGGGACCTGCAAAGGTGCTCGCTGATTATCAGGGAAATGCCATGGTTCCCGTCCTGAGAGGAGCTCTGCAGAAGCCAAGGGTGAGTGACTAGAAGGTAGGGGAAGGACCACGTCAAGGCTGACCGAGAGTCCGAGGGCTATGAGGTCCTGGGGACGTTTAACTTGGCATAGAATGGTCCAGCTTGGGAAAGGAGAAAATTATGGGATATGATAGTTGTTTTCATATACCCGAGTATGGTATATGGAGGATGATCGATTCATTCTGGATAATTCCAACTAAATAGGGGAGAGCAGTGATGAGTAGGACCGATAGGTGAACTCTGTTGGGAGATGATTTTTAACTCAATATAAAAGAGTGCTTCGCTAACAGCTTGAGTGGTCAGAATGGATCATGGAGGGAGCGTCTGCCCCTGGGGATGTTCAAGTAGACCATAAAACCTCTTTACAGAGGACTCCTGCACTGGGTGGTGTGACAGAGCTGATAATCCCTTAAGTTCAGCACTAACACGTTCTGGTCTTTGCATCAAGAAGAGAAAAAGGAAAGTGAAGTCCAGCAAGGCTGATACTTACTGAACATCCACTTGGTGCTGTGACGTTGTGGTCATTGGGCCAAGTGCTGGGCAAAGTTCTCGAGCTACCAGGAAGAGCAAGGTAAGACTTCTTGACTCATTCACTCCTCCATTCATGTAACAGTATATGCACTTGCGTATGAAGAACAGAGAGCAAAGTAGACCACGCCATTAATCCTACCTGAGCAGGTTGGCAAGGACTTCACAATTGAGATAATGCCACTCCGGCTCAGAGCAGGACAAGTCTTCACCCAGGAAGCTGGTCTGGACAGAGGGGTTTCCACGCCAGGCACCAGAAGGGAGGAGACTCGACCCTGTAAGTAGTAAAGAGGGAGACTGCTTCTCTCCTCCAGCATCTGTCCCAAGTCTGTAAGGACAGGACTAGCATCACTCCAGCTCTCCGTGGTAAGGCTAAAGGAGGCCAGAAACCTTTGGCTTTTTCCATGTGCCTCACCAGAGAGCAGATCAGGAGAGGACAGGGGAGGGAAGGTGGGTGACAGGGGACATCTGGAAAGGGATTGAAATATTCCAGAAGCTACTACAGGCCAGTGCCCGTGGAGTCGGGCAGGGCACCCCCCTCAATCCCTCCTTACTCAGGCCAGTGAGTAGACTCTGGCTTTTCCCTTCTACCTCACATAGATCACCAGGTGCCTAGTGTGAACATTTTCCCCAGGTGTCCTCTGTGCTTGTCCCCTGTCACTTATCCATTCATCCAGCAAATCTTCACAGAGCACACACCGTGTGCCCAGCACTGTTGAGAGACTGATGAGCTAACGGCAGGTTGACTGGAGGGTACAGCCGACCCACGGGGCATGTCTTCTCTGCTCCCTTCCCCACACTCCCTGGGCCCAGCCCTGAGAGCAGAACAGACAGACTTGGAGGCAGCTCTTTCTTCAAAGCAGCCTTCTCTGGACTGGGTGTGGCTCAGCTGTGCGCCTGCCCAGCTCGCCTGGTGCTCCCCCAGCCCTGAGTTAACAAAAAGAAAAAGGATTCTCTAAGGGGATCTGGTTCTTGACTTGCAGCCTCTGGATAAACCCTTGACTATAATTCTCAGAGCCCAACAGACCCAGAAAGGAATTTATAGCTGTATCTGAAGAGAGTACCTAAGGACTTTATGGAAATAGTGATTGAAGGTGGTTGAGCTTCTTGGTATCATACTGCAATTTATAGAAAATTAAAGAAAGTTCTCAGCCTGTTTCTGTAATTGCTATAATTTCTCACTACAAGTGTCCTCGTGGGTGATCTCTAGATACCTCTCTTCCTTTAACTCACTGAAGGCCAGCCTCCACTTACTGGCCAGACAGAAGTGGCTCTTTTCTGCTTCTGAGGGAACCCAACAGCTTCCTGTCCCTTGCTGGGGCCCTGACTGCTCTCTTGAGCTCTCCGTACCTTAGTTCCTCATACATAAGAAAACATAACATCAGCAAGGCTAGGATCCTAGTGACGACGGAACGCATTATACTGCAAAGTGCCTGAGAGTACCCGGGGGGCCACGTCTCATGTCCTGGGAGTCCACACTCACCGTCACTGTGGCCCTGGTGCCCCGCCTACTCTGGTTCTACCCCATCAAATCTACAGGCCACAGGGTACAGCGCCTAGACTCCAGCAGGCACCCCACGAATAACCGCGGGATTCGTGATCTGATCAGAGCCTGAAGCGGGAGCCGTGGCCTCTAGAATTTCACAGTCTGGAGAGGCAGACGCTCCACTCTAGGGCTGGCTGGAGCCCCGGAGCAGCACTGAACCCCACAACCGGCTGCAATCCTGGGGAGCGGGCTCCTTCTTCCAGGAAAGATTGAAGAGGGAGCCCAGAGCTGCACCATCATTTACAAATTCTGTCTGACTCTGGGCCCAGACCTCCTCCCTCCCGCTGTACTTGTTCAAGGCTGTTCAGAAGGGGGAAAGGCAGAGGAGGAGTAACCAGTCAGATCCAAGCCCCAAGCTGGAAGATGCCACAGGGCGATTCTTTTCCAAAGTTTGTCACTGTCCCAGGCAGGCAACTGATGCTCACCTGTTCCTAGGGGATGGTGGTCCTCGAGAGCGGCTGCCTCCCCCAGTCACGCTTCCCGCACCCCCCAGCCACAGTGCTCTGTCCCTGGCTAAACACTGGCAAACGCTCTCCCCTTGTCCTGCTCCCTACCTAGCTATGTTCAAGGCTCCCTGTCATTTGGTGCTTCCCCCAGTTGTCCCCTCCTCCAACCCCACACACCACCATGAAGAGGGACCATGTTAGGGGACAGATGATAACTGTGGGAAGTGCCCACAGGGTAGGGCTGAGGGACAAAGTTTCTAAGCCAGGCAGAGCCAGACAGGGTTTTTAGGAATTAGGAGAAGGCTCCACCTCCCTCTCACGGAGGACAACGCCATTGGAGGTAGGATTTATTCACAACCCGCCTCCTAGCACAGGCAAATGGAAGGCTGCAGAGGGCAGCTAGGCCGACACCAGGCCCTGGGTTCAAGTCCCAGCCCAGAAGGAAGAGGAGAAGGAGGTGGGAAGGAGAGAAAGGGAGGAGAGGGAGACGACTTAGAGGAGAGTAAGGAAGGGGAGTGCTTCTCAGACCCTGGTGCATGGCACAGTTACAGAGGGCCGTAGAAACCCCCACCACACACACACACACACACACACACACACACGGAGCTAGCTAGAATAAAGGTTTCTGGGCCTCCACCCAAAGATTCAGGTTCAGAACATCCAGAAATCTGTTAATGTCCTCTAAGCAATCCTTGTTTGTGGGCAGGTGTGGAAGCCACCGGGCCACAGGCCTCTGTTCTTAGAGGTGGAGGCAGCCCTGGCCAAGAGGAATCCATCAGCCTGCTCCAGCCTGGCTGGGGACAGACTCTCTAATTTCCCCTGGGCCTTGGTGGCAGGCAGTGCAGCAGTGACAGGAGCAAGACCTGTGTGTGTTTATTTGCAGGCAGCAGGACATGCCGTTTGATTGTTCTCTGCAGGGGCCAGGAGGCCGTGCCCAATTTTCTTTGGTCTGACACTTAAGAGATTTTCACTGCGGCTTTTCGCAGAGCTGAACAAAAGCTGCAAAAGGCACAAGGTAAATATGTCTTCTCAGAGGTGCGAACGTAGAAGTGGTTGCTAGGAAGGATGTGAAGGGTCTCCAGAGTTTGAAGGGCATTTGAAGGTCACAGCTTGGATAAGCCTTTGATTCAAACAAGTCGCTTCTCCAAATGCCCTTCCATGTTAAAACTCGCCATCGCCCCCCCCCTTTGCTCCCAGATGCTCAGATCAGGGAGCAGCATGGGTAAGCGGGGGTGGGAGATGCTATGTTCGTGGATCGAGCAGAGGGGAAATATGGACCCTGTCCACCTTCCTTTTTAGGACTGCCTCCCTTCCTTTGCACAGAGTGTTCCCTCTAGGGACACAGTAATGACACTGAGAGGTGGGAGAGTGGGAAGCAGAGCGGAGGAATGGAGAAAGGGAATGTGAAGGTAAACGGGCGTCTGCTCCCACAACTGGACAGCTTCTCTTCTGTGACAGTCCAGCAACATCCAAGAGCAATCAGAGTGTGACTCTCGCAGATGCCTAGAGGAAGTGCTGCAGGCAGAAGGGACCACAGTGCAGAGCCCTTGAGCCAGAGGACCCAGGGTCCCAGTGCCTGGGGTGCAGTGAGCAAAAGAAGAACAAGAGAACATGGCATGGAGAAGTGGTGGAGTGAGCGGGTACAGCCCAAGGAAACCCCAGGACAGCTACAGCCTCCAACAGTGGGGCAGTGCTAGAGCAGAGGTTCAGCATCACCATTCTGCGCCTTAACCAGGTGACAGTGGCTGCTGCACCATGACTAGACTGAAGGAGGCCGGAGCAGAGGTGGGGAGACCCATTCAGGGGCCACTGAATCCTGTGAAACACACTCGTGACCAGACCAGGGTGAGGACAGTGGCAGTGACGAGGTGGTGATGGAATACGCTCCTAAATACTTCAGTGACAGAGGAGAAAGGAAAGAGAACGCGCAGGGAAAGGGTAACTTTTGAGTCTGAGAATGGCTTATAGGAGATCATTATTCTATTCTCTCTAATGTTGTGTATTTTGGGGGAGGGGGTACTGGAGATTTAATCCAGGGGTGCTTTACCTCTGAGCCACATCTCCAGCTCTGTTTTTATTTTGAGACAGGGTCTCACTAAGTTGTTTAGGGCCTTGCCAAGTTGCCCAGGCTGGCCTTGAACTTGCCATCCTCCTGCCTCAGCCTCCCCAGCTGCTGGGGTTACGGGTGTGTGCCACTACAGCCTCTACTTTTGCATATTTCAAACCTGTTTAGGGAGGTGGTAGATGACTAGGAAGCATTGTATGGGAGAATGAGCACCTAGAACCATCTTGGGACCCAAAGCAGGGTTTTATCTTTTCAGACTCTTGAAAATAAAGAACATGTGAAAAATTGTGTTCAGGGACAGAGAAAAGAGCAAGAATAAAAAAAGGAAGATCATGTTGGATGACCTCTAAATTCCCAGGAAAGGAGGGGATAAAGTCGTCTCTCCCAAGGGAAGAAACAGAATATCCAGGTTGGGGCTTGAAGAGGGAGAGAAGATCCAGCACCTTTAACGCAGCTGACGTCGGAGCAAACGAATAGTGGAAGAGAATCGGAACTCAGGGGAGGCAGGTGCGTGTTCGCACAGAAAACTTGTCAGAAATTCTGAGACCTGGCCAAGTTTCTGAGACCTACACTGTTCCTGGGGATTTCAATCCTCCCTCAGGACCTTGCTCCGTGAAGGCCAGTCCTCCTGTGGACAGAGGTGCCTTTTCCATTCCTATTACTACCAGGTCCTTTGGGTTTGTTTCTTCCCTCCACAGTCCTGCCACGAGTTCCCAGAATTCGAGGGCACAGAGTCCGAACACTGGATGTGAACCTCTCTAGCAACCTTGTGATTACAGTGGTCTAAGGAACATTCACCCTACAGTGACCTTCGCCATTCAGAGGAATTAGCAAGTCATATGAAATCCCGTAATCGGCATGATGGACAGGAAAGGACGGGAGGGAAGTGGCCAAGGGCACAGGGCTCGCTGTGCTCCCCAGAGGAAGGGGGAGATGCATTAAGAAATCCTGGCTCTGGTTTGCTCCAGGGCCTGGCACAGCCGTCAGAGAAACTTCCACTTCCCCACTCCTGCTCAGGGCTGCAAGGCCCCTGGCATCATGGAAATTTCCTGAACTTGTGGAAAGCTCCAGGAATGCCCACAATGCTGGGCTGAAGGACAGGTCTGGCTCTCTGAAAAAGAAGGATTTGTAAATCAAATGAATAGTATCAAATAGATCCCCAGGGGATCCTTTAACATGCACGTGAAAATAAATAAAAGGTACTCTTCATATGATATGGCATCTTTGAAAGACGAGCCTAACAAAGCCTAGCTCGGAACAAGTACCAGAAAGTATCCGCCCTCCTGAAATCGGGGTTTAGAGAATGAAAGGGGCACGTGGGCCTTCTGGGAGCCCAGCACACCCCGTGTGGCTCTGCAGGTGTGCACAGTCTGTGAAATCACCCCCTGTATACATATGACCTTCAGATCTTTCTTATGTATCTTATACTTGAATCAAAATGAATTTTAAAATTAATTCTTCAATTAAAATTCACATAAAATCTTTAAAAAATGAGATCCATTCATTTAATTAGAGTGACCTCCACTTGAATTAACTAAAACACCTACTTGAAAATGGTAAACTGCAATGTGCCTCGGTGCCGACGTGTTGACCAGTTAGAACAAGTGAGGTTCCTCCAGCTTCCCACTGTGTGCTGAAGGCTTGGAGGGGTGCCTTTTCCCTCCCTTTCAGTCCTCACCAGCACTTTGGGGGACTTCCTTGGAAAGCAAGTGCAGGAAGAGGGGCGAGAAACCCGAGGTCCTGTGAAATGGTATGACAGTGACTTCCACTGCTCCCTGATGACGCAGGGCAACTCTGATCTTACAATTACTCGTGACCTGTGTGTGCTTACCACCTGCTGGGGTGCATCACCATGAGAACTGGAGCCTCTCACATTCTCATATTCCCACACCTACGGGTGCCTGCTTCACAGCAGATGCTCATTACACAGTGGTTTTGAACAAATGAATGAATGCAGGAATGACTGAATGGACAAATGGATGTGAAATCTAGCATTTGTTTTAGCTGAGTAGGACTCTTCAAACAAACCCTAGGTAAGACATACACCTGCGCCCCTACTACCACATAGAGTCAAAAGAGAAAACGTCTTTCAAGGAGTCCCTCAAGTTCTTATTTGTATAAACTGTTTAACTAAATGTCAGGTTACTTTGTCCTTATTCTTATTGTCTAAAATGTTTCATCTTAATAGCACTTGAGAAACTGGATCTTTTCATTTTAAGTGTATTAGTGAATCTTCACATTTATGATAGAGTTACAGAGGACCCCAGGGAAGAATGAATGAAATATAAAAGTCAAAAGCTGACTCACTGATGATCATAAAAGAAGAAATAGCCTAGCCAAGGACAGAGAACTAGTTGGGTAAGCACAAAACAAAAAAGGGGGAGGAGACACTGCAACAGGAGAGGACGGGGCTCAGGGAAAAGAAAGGCCTTTAGCCCCAGGACAGGTTGTGGCGATGGAGGGGCTGGCCATCTGAAAGACCTGCCCTGCAGAGCTGGCCAAGGGCTGGGGCTGGAGCAGAGAGGCCTGCCTTGGGGCCCTGTAATGCACCCAGCACCCTTGGCACCCCCGCCCCCGAGGTCCTCTTGCGGCAGCTGTCTACAGGGTAGAGTGGTTGCCATGAATGCCTCTTCCCGGGTCTAGCGCTGGCATCTGGCCTCTGCCTCTTTCAGCCCTCTGTCAAACCGCACAGTCCCGAGCCTCATTCTGACAGAGCCCCAGCTCTGTTCTCCTCTTAGAATTTCTTCTGCATGCACTTTTTCTTTAAATAAAAGCATTATTGAGAGAGAGTTCACAGGCCATGCCATTTATGCACTTAAAGTGTACCATGGATGGTCTTAGTACACTCACATAATTAGGCAAGCACCACAGTCAATTCCAGAATGTCTTCATCATCCTGGAAAGAAGCGTCCTGCCCATTTCCAGATTTCCCCCTCCTCCCCCTCCCCAGGCCTGGGCAGCTACCACTCTGCTTTCCGTCTCTTCGGATTTGTGCATTGTGGGCATTTCATATGACCAGGATCATGCACTACGTGGTCCTTTGTGGCTGGTCTCTGCCCCTGAGCTTCACCCCTGTCCTAGCGAGTATCAGTACTCCACCGGCTTTGTGTTTCTGAATCGCGGCCCATTGTGTGAGTGTGCTACGTTTCATTTATCAGCTCATCAGCGATGGACACCTGGCTCAGTCCCACTCTCTGGCTCTTGTATCGCGACGACATAGTGTTCCTCCCTGGGACTTTAGAGCAGGAAGGAGGCAGGCAGCCATCTGGCCCCGCCCCCTTTGTTTTAGTCAGCTTTTTCACTGCTGTTTCTAAAAGATCTGACCACAATGATTTTAGGAGAGGAAAAGTGTATGTGGGGATTCTCGGTTTCAGAGGTCCCATCCATAGACAGCAGGCTCCACTCCTCAGGGCCCCAGGTGAGGCAGGACATCATGGTGGAAGAGTGTGGTGGAGGGAAGAGAGAGACTCCACCAGCCAAATACAAAATATTTGCCCCCAATGCCTCCTCCAGCCACACCCCACCTGCCTTCAGTTACCCCTCAGTTAATCCCGCTAGGGATTAATCCCTTGGTTGGGTTAAGGCTGTCACAACCCAATCATTTCTCCTCTGAACCTTCTTGCATGGTCTCACATGTGAGCTTTTGGGGGACACCTCACATCCAAACCATAACACCCTTCAATTCAACATCCCTGAAATAATGTTTGGCCTCTCTGAATGGTTCCCAAAGCAGGCCACTCCCTCTTTCCTGCGAAGGGGGCTGCCCTCTCCTCCTGTTCCTGTGAAGCTCACCACCCCACTCCAGGACCGAACTGCAGTAACAATCAAGATGTTTTCCTCAGGTCCCCCCTGGGTCCAGCGTAGTCTCCCGGAGTCAGGGAGCTTACTCCTGTGTCTCTTTCTCAGCACTTAGCACTGTGCCCTAATGACTGTGTGCCTCCCGAGTTTTTACCAGGTTCCCCACTAAGAACGCTACATGATTCGAGACATTTCAATCTCAAACTTCTGTGAAGGTTAATAGCGCGTTTCAGCTGTTCTCCGCAGGCCATTTGGACTGTGTGGGTTTGCACCCCAGCTTGACAGCAGCACCCAGATTTTCCCCTGAGAAACGGCTGTACGGTCTGTTTGACGTGAAACGCACTCTCAGCTCCAGAAATGAGCACCAGCTGGCTTAAGTCAGACGGGCAAACCTTGTGCTTCTTGCCCTCGCTGTGGTCTAGAGAGAGAACGGGGAACATAGGACCAGTCCAAGTGGACTCAGCCACCCTTTCTGGGAATAATGGCGTGTAGATCTCCTCTCTTGTGCTTGATGATGTGGGGACATGGGAACTGGAGAAGCTACCAGGGAATGTGTGGAAGGGTGGAAGCTGAGGACAGGCTCACTGGTGGACGCAGAGTGGACAAAGGTCTGCGGGGGTAGCATTTGGGCCCTGGATCAGCACTTACCTGAATTACTCCTTGAATTCCTGAGGTCCAGGGGCCAAAATTCCCTCTCTTTTCCTCCTTGAGCTAGTGTGGGTTTGGCTTTGCCACTTAAAAGAACCCCAGCCGTAGCGTCTCGTTTAAGGACTTACCTATTCACCCTCCTGCAAGTGAGACGCAGCAGGACTAGCCTCACCACCGCCCACCCCGCAAGCCCTCTCCTCTCTAACCCACGCCACACTGTCGATGGTATACCCTGCTCAGTGCTTTGTACACAGTAGACGCTAAATAAATGGTGACTGCTATTCTCCACACCCTCTTCTGAACACAGAAACAGAGAGCTCCCAGTGTTCAAAGATGGTGACTGAGATATGAGGCACTGTCTGAGGTGATACATTGACAATCAGGAGTCCATGAGAAGAACTGCGCCCCTGGGGCAACCAGAGACTGCACAACTGAGCACCTCGGCCCCTCAGTCACATGCCACCACTGCTCCAGTCCCGAGTGTCTTCTCCTGCTTGTCTTCTTATCTATGTCCCGGGTCGAACCTCACTGAAATGGGTGGTCGCCTTCTGGTGTTATTGATACCCTAGAAGCTGTCCACACCGCAGACATCCTCGGACTCTACGCACACGCTGCAGTCCGCCCATACAGTGGCGCCTGCCCGGCCGGCTGCTCCCACCCTCTGCAGCTGTTCTCCCCTTCGCTCCTTGGCAGTTCTGCACAGTGAGGTTCTGCTTTGTACTGCTGAGAGGGAAAACGCTTCTGTCTCCCCAGGAAATCCAAGACTTCGTTTGGGTCACTTGCCCTTGAGATACCACACGCGCTGGTCAGTTCTTGTCCCTGTGATCTAAAATACCCGACCAGAACAACTGACAGGGGAAGAGTTGGTTTGGGGCTCACAGTTTCAGAAGTTAGGCTCCCACTCTGGGCCTGTGGTGGGCAGAACTTCATGGCAGAGGGTCCGTGGTGAGGAGAGCTGCTCGGCTCATGGAGCCAGGAAGCAGAGAGAGGGGGTAAGGCACCAGGGACGAAATATAAGCCCAAGAGACCCACCTCCACGGTCCCCCCCCAGTAATCCATTCAAAGTATTACTCCATCAAATGGATCAATCCACTCATTAGGCTACAGCTCACATAATCTCATCATTTCATCTCTAAACAGTCCCACATCAACAGCTTTTGGGGAACACCTACTTGCAAACCATAAGACTGTGCTCATCTGTACCAGCCCAAGATTTCCCACTTTTATGCTGAATTGCAGACTGCGATTAGTCTGAATTTCTTTCTTATCTTTTCAAGCAAAAGACTGTGTGTGTGTGTGTGTGGCTGGGGACGGAGCCAGGGCCTTCCACAGGCAGGCGAAGAAGCCTGACGATTCTAAACTGCATCTCTGTTCTCTCACTCCTGTGGGTGCGTTTGTTCCTCTGTCAGTGGTCTTCTCAAACTAGAGCAGGAACTCACATGATGTGGAGCTCCAGGAAGAACACAGAGTGCAGACATTCAGTGGAGCCAATTTCTAGATCCTTCTGTCTAAACCCTCCCGAGTCGGAGTAAGAACATGGCTGCTGGTGCCAAAGTTCCCCTCGCCACTGACCTCTCGCCCAACGTCAAGTGAGGCACACTCCTGACGCCCACTGAAACTTCCTTCAGTGATCACCCAGCGTGAGAGAGGATCCAGGGCACCAGACACAGGGACAATTTTAAATATTATTTCTGTGACGAGAAAATATTTCTAATGACCTAAGAGAAAAAAATCTTCGCAAATCAAATAGTTCACGATTATTTGCTTTCTACAAAGTTGAACATGTTCATGAGGGATCATTAAGGATTTTTTTTAGATATTCTTATTCATTGTTGATGAACCTTTTTATTTATTTCTATGCAGTGCTGAGAGTCGAACCCAGTGCCTCACACATGCTAGGCAAGCGCTCTACCACTGAGCCCCAACCCCAGCCCAAGGATTATTTTTGATAAACAAAAACTGTTAACTGTGACTAATACAACTCCCTTTCAGTTTCATCTTATTTATATGAAGATCCTCAGTATTCACACATATGAAATATAGAAACATTAGCTTACACTATCAATAAATAATATTCATCCAAGAACACATAAACAAATTTTAAAATAAAATCACTTTATCTGTCTCATTAAGATAGACATTTGCAATGAAATTTTGTTCTGTTGACTATTTATCAAAATTTATAACACATTTATAAACCAATGGTACAGCAATACTGTAGAGAATTATCATTCAATTTTAGATATTCTTAACACCTAGGGCCTTATGCCCATTTATAAAACAAAATTTTAATACCTTTTAAGAGAGAGGGAGAACTACGATAGAGTAATCATAAGATTTTGAACAATAAAATTATTTTACATTTGGACAAGATTCTGTAGGGAGTAGTGAAATGAGCATTTTATTGCAAGAAGGAAAGAGCACTGTGAAATTTCTGACAGTTAAAAAAGAATTGTTTTTGTAACTTTTGAATATTTAAACGAGATGAATTTGGATTCAAATGGATATTTGAAAAGAGTGATGAGATCCATGTGTTTTTAGAGGGACCTGCATTAAAAGTATGTTTGGATGGAGGCAAAAATAAGAGGGTCACAAGTTGGAGACCATCCTGGGCAACTCCATCAGACACTGTCTCAAAATAAACATGTAAAAGGTTGGGGTATGGCTCCGTAGTGAGGCACCCCTGGGTTCGATTCCCAGTATTGGGACATATCTATAGGTTTGGTTTCACTTCCTTGAGGACAGATATGAGCTACTCTTAAATCATTGTCTAATAGTTTCAGAATCTGTTCAATCTCAGGGTCTGGACTGAGTCGTTTCTTTTCCCCTGAGGAGATGCTTCATTTTCTTGGTTCTCCATAAGTCAGGTAACTCTGGATTCCATGATGGACATTTTGAACATTATATTGTAGAAATTCTCCATTGAGCATCATTACCTTTGTCTTAGCAAGTGTTTTCTGAACTAGGTAGGTTTCAATTGCAAAGTTATCTTATATGATGCTTCCAATCTCTGTTCAGATCTTTGCATTTGGCTGGCCCAGGCAGAAAAAAGACCCGTGTGAGCAGTGTTTGGGATCCTCTCTCTGGTTCTTTCCCTTCCAGAATTTTTCTGTTATTTTTAGTGGTTATGGTTTCCTGACTTCACTGTTCTTAATCCTCAGGCCTGAAAGACCACATGCTTTGTGTCTGTGGTGCTTCTATGCTCACATTGCACTCAGTAGCCGGAGTCAGACTTGTTCCTTTCCTTCAGGGTGGGTTAGTAGCCATCTGTCTTCCTCCCATGCAGCTGTGAACCCAGTCTGTGTGTCCTTATTCCAGATTTTGCAGTGGTATTCTTGTGGGTGGAAGGAGTGGGATCATCAAGTAGGGTCTTCGTTCATCATACCTGGAAGTATAACCCATTTTGTCCTTAAAGTGTAAATATTTGTAGACAGGAAATGATACCCTTTGCCATTACCTAGACCAATGATGAAAATTTTAGGTATCAACTCTGTACCCCTATTGTTCCTCCAAGTCGCTGTAGTGGTGTGCAGCAGCTCTCCTGCCCCTCGGGTCCTTTCAGCCTCATCCGACTCTTGCTCCAGCCAGCATGATGGCCACTCGCTCAGCCTGAGCTTTGACCAGCTTCGTGCAGGTAAGTCTTCCTGTTCCTCCCCTTGCGTCACACGGAGTGCCCCTCGCCTCCCACCCTACTGACAACCAAGCAGGAGGCACAGTAGGACCCAACACGGAGCCCGCCTTTCTGTGACCCAGAGTTGGGGAAAATTAATACTCTGGGGACGAACCTTTGACATACATGAGAACAAAGCCAATAAACAAATTCTTTCTCCCCCAAGAAGAACTGTGCTCTGAGGCCGTCACCTGGCCTCGAGGAGCCAGGCCGGCAGAGTCGAGCGAGCTGTCATGGTCGGTGAAGACCACTCAGCCACACTGTGCGCTGGTCCCCTGTTCCCAGACTAATCTCTTTTCTCTCACCCTTCTTCCCTAAGATGGCCCTAATAACAGAGGACAGAAGCCCTTCACCTCAGCCTCTTTTTTCTGGGATGCCCAGGTCAAGAGAGAAGAGTCCCAGCTCACTAACCACATACCACAGCTGGTTCCTGTCTGTAGGACCCTCCTGGGCACTCTGACCTGCAAGGATCGCCCTCCTGTCAAACTCAATTTCAGTGGCCCACCTTGCTCATTAGGAGAGGTTTTACACCCACCTGTGTGATGTTGCAGCAAACAGAAGACCTCCCAGGCTCAGGGTTGCCAGGAGGACTACTTCCCAGATAAATGCTAGACCTCCAACCCTGGCTCCTCACTCTTTTTTTTTTTTTTTCCTATTCAAAAAATGTTCCCCTTCAGTCTTACTCGTGGAGCAAAAGATAAAGAATGAGTGGTAGATGTGCAGAAAGGTGGCAGGCATTCAAGCAGTGTGTGTCCCCAAATAAGCTCTAATTGATCCTTTATCAATGTTCTGCTCTTGGTCATGTGAGTGCAATAGCCACCTCCGGCCGTCACACTGATGGACAAGGGCAGGGGCTGGAGTCAATGCTTGTGCCCCAAAGGGAAACAAATCACGGTCCACCAGGAGCAGGAACTTTCTAACCATCCCTGGAGCCAAACCAGTAGAGCAGAGAGAACAGTAGGAACGGCCTCCAGCAATGTCCACGAAGAGGCCACGTCCGCGGTGAAACCCAAGCTGAACCGCCAGCACGTTCAGGCTCAACGCTGAACCCCCAGAGTTTCTGACTGAAGGGTTTCGGGGAGCCTGAGAACCTGCATTTCTAACAAGTTCCTGGGGACGTGAATGACACCATCATGATAATAATGCCGCCCAAGGACCACACCTCAGAACCACTCTAGAGAGCAATTAAAACCACCCCTCATCGTGGGTGAGGAGCCATAATATGCCCTCCTGCGTAGCTATCATGACCATCTGGCCACCGCCCCTACAGGAATGAAGTCCCCTTCTTTCCAGGTGACAGCCTACTTGCAGAGCAGAAGCAGAGCTGCCCGTCCAGCGCTCATCTGTGCACACACTCATGTCAGGAAACAGTGCTGGGTGTCTTTTCCCAGGTTCATTTCATCAGCATGCCACTATGACTTCAATTAAACTGATTTTGAAGAAACCAGCATCTCCTTGTGTCAGCAAATGCCACGATCAAATCGTTACCTCTCCCCTCGGAAGGACGACCACAGTCGATACTGGCCACCAGAGGGAATCACTAACCAAGTGGGGTTTTCTAAAACTAAACAAAGTGCCATGTTAGGATGCCACACACGCCAGCTGTCCTCTGAAGGGAGCATCCGATGAAGTCCTCTTCCCCCATGAAGTGCTCCTCCCCCGACATCCCCGACACCTGCAGCTCTGGGAGCCTAAGGGCCCCTCTGCTGGCTGCACAGGAAACCTCCACACACAGGTGGGGCAGTCACAGCCTCCAAATGTCCTTGCCCACTGAGGCTCTGGGCCCTCCTTACCAGAGAAGTGAGTTGGTGCTTCACCCACCCCAGGGCACTCCCCCGTCAACAGCACAGGAACCCCCCGTGGACCCACAGAGCCACCTGACTCACATCTCCTTCTTCAATAACGAGAGCATCTGGGTGGGTATAGCCTCAAGGACAAAGAAAACAGAAATAGAGGGCAAACCCTGGCTCTGTAAGAAAAAAAATCACCAAGCAAATAGAGGTACTCTGCCCCACAGTTTCTTGGTGAGGCCAATACTCCGGAAGCCCCTCTTCCACAGAACCCTCCCTTTCCCCTGGGTTCTGGCAGCGAGGGAAACCTCTCCAAGACACTGTCTCTGTGGAGATGCCCAAGAGACTGGCTCCTTCCACTGTCAAAGGAAGTCCAGGCAGAACAGGGGGAATGCAGCATTCACTCAGCTGAACCTACTTGAGTACCGACCTTTCGTCAGACATGCAGACAGACACCCTTGACACGCAGAGGCACCAACGTCCCGCTCTGGCTTCAAGAAGGCGCAGGTGTTGCATGGGCACGTTTGGCCCCTGAGGTGTACGTCAGGAGATGGAGGAGTCTGGGTATGTTCAAAAGACCAGGCAGCCAGAGAGGAGGCCTCCACACAGCCCCCCCCACTGACGCCACACAGCAGGAGCAGCCACTGCACTTTCTCCCTCAGACGGTGGGGAACAGCACCCCTCCACGTGTGTACAGAGGAGCACCCATGCCCGGGACCTGAGTGTGACTGCGATTGGAGATGGAACCTTTGAAGAGGTAACTAAGGTAAAATAAATCCCCTGGGAATCACGCAATAGTGACTGTCGTTCTCATAAGAAAAGATTAGGACACACAACCCAGTCCAAGGGGTGCCACGTGGGGAAAGTGAAAAGGCAGACATCTGCGAGTTGAGGAGAGAAGCCGTGCAGCCCCTGATTCTTAGATGATGAGAAAACAAATTCTCACTGCCCCCCGTCCGTGGTATTTTGTTCTGGGAGTCCCAGCAAATGAGAACAAAACTTCACTTTGTTTTTATAATAGCTCTGCAAGACTCAAGCGGATATGATGCCCATTTTCAAAGATGAATGGCAAGTTTAGAAAGTTCACAGTCCACCTGATTCTGAATTCTCTGTCTCTACCCACCTGGCCTCTCAGGCCACACTCTGTTCTAACCTGAAACTTCTTTTATTCCCTAATCCAAAACACCAGGTGCAGAAGTTCCCATTGGAACTTCAGGGTGGAAACGCCTGCAGAGAGCACCACACGGTGCTCACCAAAGGCCAAACACTGAGCAGGATGTTGGGGGGTGGCTTCGAGGACAACCAATGCTAGTAGCAGAACAAGGGAGCCCACCTCCCACCTGCCCTGTGGACGCCAAGCTTTTAAGCTAAGGAATTTCTCACACTTTTTTTCACAGAAGAATTGATCTTTGGGTTCAGAGGACACAAAATCTGACGATGCGTTTTTTAGCTGGAAAATCTCCTAAAGAGCTCTCTGTGACACGATCTCGTCAGCAGTAGTGTAGTGCTAAGAATGCTCCACTCTAAAACCACCTGATTCATACCTGAAAAACACTGCGGCTTTCTTCACTCTGCTAAACTCGGCTGTGTTTTGGGCATCATCAGTTCTGCCTGTGGGCAGAAACCTGGGTCTAGTCCACTGAGGTCAAAAGAGCAGTCACTGCAGAGTTAAATGTGGTCATTCCCTGATGTCCTCCTCACCCTTAGGGGGCATCAGAGTCTGGGGGTTTACATGGCATGATGACCTGAGTGAAGGGCCCATGGCTGGTGGCAGCTGTCCACACTGCCCTCATCCTGTCAAGGCCCGTCCGAGACTCCACTGGCCCCCTCCACACGGGTCACTGCTTCTGCCTCATCCCAGTGTCGAGGTACAGGGATCACCACTCAGCTAATTCCGGGCCCCTTTTAACCCTGAGCTGAGCCCTTCCCCCTCGTGAACCATCAGGCAAGGGGAGACTGCTGGTCAGCCCAGCTCCCGAGACCCCTCTACACAGCTCTCTCCCCTACTCCACCTCGGAGAGCAAGAGGTGACCTAGGAGTCAGGTCCCCGCTCCTCGCCCTATCAGCCAGAGTGGGAAGGCAGATGCAGGCCCTTCTAAGGAGATCTGAGCTTGCCCCTGGGGTCTCCTATAGCTGCCCTCTCTCCCCACCCTGCCCCTTAAGTAGTCTCTAGGACAGGGCCTCGGCATCCTCTCCTCTGGACAATCTCGGTTTTGAATGGATTATTAAAAGGAATTCGACTCTGGCAAATCAAAACTTTAGCTCTTAAGGCCACTGATAGTTCCTTAAGTTTTAAAAATTTCTAAATTTCTGATTCTTCCCCTCAAAAATGGATGTCATTATACTTGTGTTCCCAAGGAAATTATGAGAATGAAGCAACCTATTTGGGGATACAAAAGCAAGAACGTGACTCTTTGCTATCTGTGCGGGGCACAATCGTGCTATTCAGGGAAGAGGGGATAAATCAGGGGTGGAAAGGAATTGCACAGGGAGGGGACAGCTCCATCATTCTGTTTCACCCCCACGGCCTTAGAGGTCTCTGCGGCTCACAGACAGGAGACCCTCGTCGGGCCTGTTCTCCTGCTAGACCAGACCCCTGCCTGGACTACGGCACAGGTGTTTAGCAGCGCTGTGCCCCTAACCTGCTTCACTGGGGTTCTCCGGTGAGGCCATTCCCTGCTCCCACTCAAGCACCCACTCCCTGCGCCCATCGCCCTGGTCCTTCTTATCTGCTCTGTTTCTTCTTCACTCCTATCACCCCAGGAGCTGCTTGTCTGCTTTTCCTATCCGGGTCTGCTGCCCGCACACAGCTGGGAGTCGGCTCCATGAGGGCGTGGACTGTGACCGCTTTGCCCAAGGTCACCTCTCAGTGAGTCAACAGAGTCTGGCATGGAGCAGACACTTGCTAAGGATTGGCTGAAGGAAGCAGAGTGGAAGGGAGGGAGGGGTGAGCCAGGCTGACTGTTGCTGCTTCCCCCACCCAGACCTCCAAGGGCACCAGCTCAAGGACACAGGGTGTCAGGAGGTGCTGCCTGAAGTGGTGCCTCTGCTCGTCCAGGGTCGGAAAGCTGTCTGCTCCTCTCCCCTTGGCCTCCTCCTGCAGCTGGCTCAGCAGAGTTCCCAAAGCAGCTGCCAGGCCTCCTCTAGGTGGCTGCCCAGATGGCACACCCCGCGGGCATGGCCCAGTGCTCCCCATGCGGCATGCCTCAGAGACGGCTAGGCGTGACGCCCAGAGCCTTTCTCCCCTCTGCTCCCCAGAACAACGCAGAGAGAAAGGGGCAGGAGGAGCCAAGGGCCGGCCATCAGCACAGGTGGCACTCCACTTTCCCCAGGCAGGGCCGTGCCACCTTCAAGTCTGCGTGTTGGCCCAGAGCCAGAGAATATTTTCTCTAAATAAAGCCACAGTCCTCACCTGCCCAGCGGCCAGCTCCTGCACAGCCTCCCCCCACACAGGCTCCAGCTGCGACCCACCTGCTTCCCCTCCCATTCTCTCTCTAGAAGGCCCTTCCCAGCCCCACCTGCCTGGCAAGCTTCTCCCATTCAGGATTCAACCTGAAGGCGGACCTTCCCTGGCCCCCACCTCCTCCTCAGTCTGCGCTGGCTCACCATCCCGCCGAGGCGCCAGACTCTGCTGTGTCCACACCTGTCACCGCATTGTGGCTGCAACCTCACCCACCCAGGACCTCCAGTCCCCAGGCCAGAGAGCCACACACGCACACACAGCGCCGTGAGTGGCCTTTCACTCATTCATCCACAGGGACTGGGCCTGGCACTGCACCTGCAGCAGAAGATGGGACCTCGCTCAGGACCGTGTGTCCTAACATGGGCAGATAGTAACCCAGGGACAAGTCAGTGTTGGACATTGTTGTGTCATGAATAAAACAAGTGGCAAATTGCTCAATATTAACAGAGGGGTCTTCCTTTAGGGAAAGCAGCCAGGAGAGACACAGAACAAATGAATGAGGGCGACCACAAGCACGGCCCCCACCAGCAGCAGCCCGCCACCTGGAGCTTCGTCCCCCAGAGTCCAGCTGACCCTGCAGATTTAAGCCTGGTGCTCTATGCAGATGACAGTGCAGATCAGTGCACCCCAAGTTCCCTTTCCAGTTGCTCATCTTCCAGGTCAGTGAGTGGCGAGCACCAGGATTCTGAAAAACGCAGTCACTATGCAGGAGCCCTGAGGCTGGCCTTGGGGACACCATTAAAGGACCTGAGGTGCTCCTGTTCAAGCCCTGGGGAGGCACAGGTGCAAACAGCCCATGATGACGCAGGAGAGAAGGGCAACAGCAGGAGGCCCGCGGGAGCACAGAGGGCCAGGGGCGGCCCAGCAAGAAGGCTGTGGTGACTTTGAGGTGGCCTTGGTTGGAAGCTCAGCAGAAGGGAGCACCAACAGAATGTTTCCAGAAGTGAAGAACGCACGAGGAAAGACCAGGCGGACCAGAGGCGCAGGGGAAGTCCCAGAGCCACGGTGACCCAAGTGGTCGTGGGGAAGGCGGACGAGGAAGAGGCTGGGCTGGCCCTGGAATGCGCAGAGGCAGCTTGTGAAAGATCAGGAAGCAGATTCAAACACAGTCAGCATCCACAGAAAAACCTGGAAGTGGGGGTGGGGACAACTGGGCGGGTCCTACTCCCAGGGTCACCCCAGCCTTAAGGAATACAGCCCTCTGGGTGAAAGGTTGGTCAGGGGGACACCTGGGGACCCAAAGGAAGGAATAAGGAAGGAGAGCAGATTTCTTCCTCATTCAGTCCAGAAGGAGCAGAGGTCAGGGGAGCACTGAGGAGGAGGGACAGGAGCCTTCTGACCTCCTCTGGTGTTGTCCCACCCTGGGGTTGTGGAATGTACCACACCCTCCAGCAGCAGGTGAGGGACAGCCGAATGGAGCTACAGGAGCAATTGTATTCCCAGGCCTCCTGAGGACCCGGGGCACACCGCCCCCCCAGAAGGCACCTGTGATCTTCCCTCCAGGTGTTCTGACACAAAGACCTCCTTGTGAGAGGTCCTGGAGGCCAAGCCTAGTGCCTAACTCATGATTAATTTGCAGACCCACAGCAAATACACAACCGTTTCCCAATAAGGAGAGGTCAGAGCCAACAGGTACTGAGCACTTATTCGGTGCAGAGTTTGTGCACACAGGTCCATAAACTATCTAGGTGTTTCTAGACCTGCTTGTTAGATGGAACCGGACAAACAAAGCAAGCTTTGATTCTCAATTCTGCCTAAAGTATGGTTCCGTTGGAACCCAGGTTTCTGTACCTCTCTGTGCGAGAGACACCTGGAAAAGCCTCCATTCCTGAGCGATCAAGTTCTCCAGCTGACTGTAAAGCCAAGTCTCCGTCTGACAAATGGAGGACAAACCCCTGCTTGGAGTAAGCGCTTGGCAATATGTCTGGGGAGGTGTCTGTGCAGCTGGGCACACCTGATACTCGGTCCTCATCAGCTCACCCACACACAGGCCACTGGGAAGGCAGGGGACAGGTGTGCACAGGGCTCTTGGCCCTGCCCTGCAGCCACCTTGGGCTCCCAGATCCACTTCCTCATGGAATTTCCTGTGTCATGAATCTGTCCCCTCCCTTCCCCACAACCCACCCACCTCCTGCAGCTTTTCCAGTCCTCCCTTGAGCTTGGAGGACTGGAAACTCCTGGGGTGCAGCCTGAGCGGCCTCTGGTCTGGATTCTGCTCTCTGAGCTCGGCTCCTGGCCCTCGCCTTGGGCGCCCCTTCAGGGACAGCACCACTGGGAATGCACTGGGGAGACAGCAGAGTGCGTCCCAGCTAGGGGACAAGTAAGAGCTCAAAGAGAAGCAAAGAGGCAGGGAAACAGCTGGGCAGCCAAAAGAGGAAGAGTGTGGTGAGACAGAGCAAGCTGTGCAGCGAGGCGCCCACAGGGGAAGGGCGTGGGCGGGAGGCAAGGGAAGGCGGCTGAGGGAGGCGCCTGCAGAAATCCGCCCCTGCCCTGGGCCAGGGGCCCCAAAGTTTAGTGTCAGTAAAAATCACATGAATAAAACCTGCTTGTTAAAATGTGGATTTCCAGCCCTTCTCCAGGGCTCTGATCCCGTAGGCCTGAGAGTGGTCCTAGGAATCCCTGTGTCAACAGGCGGCCCGGGAGCGTCTGCCCGAGGTGCTGGAAAGCAGGGTTCTCTTCTCCCTTCTTAGGAGGCACATGGGCCCATCAGACTCTGAAGCAGCCATCCCAAGACTAGAATCCAACGCTCCACTTTGGGACTCAACCGCCTGGGGCCATGCAGGCAGAAACTGGCTCTTCTGGATTCTGATGCTGTTGCCAGGTCCCCACCTGAGCCTCTGGATGACAGTTTTCTCATCTGCGCTTTGGAAGGCCAGGTTAGATGAGCTCCCGGGAAACTTTGGTGAGGAAGAAGACATGCTCTCCCAAAATGCAACACCCATCCTGCTCTAGCTGGGTAGGTGATGACCAAATGCTCCTCCTCTACCTGTGAGCATTAGAAAGCAGCAGGATCGTGCTCGCTCAATTATGTGCACAGTATTTTACCCATAGCTTTCCTTTTGAGTATTCTTATTCATTAAATTAAATATTATTTTGTGTTCCAAAGTATTTTTAAAAGAAGATGATATTAAGCATGGATTTAGCTCACTCGTGTCTGTTGATGGATCCCAGGGTGCTTGAAGGGACATTCGTGCCAGCAGATCAACCCTAAGAACTGGGAGAAGCCCCTGGCCTGATTTTCAAGGACACCCATAATCTCCACCTACCCCATCTGCCCAATCCTGCCTCCCACAGGAGCCCAGCATGTCTGGTCTGCCTGCCTGGCCACCTCTGCCCTGACCCTTCACGGCCACCTCACGCTGCCACTCGCTCTGCTACCCACCCATTCCCAGGTCTCCTTTACCTCCTCACACACTCAGTCCCCATGAGTTTAAAGGTGCCCACGCTCCATCATTTCCACAGGGCCTGCCCCACGGCGCTGCCCACCCTCCTCTGGGTCCTCACAGTGTACACCCTCCTCTTGAAGGCCCTACCCGGGAAGAGTCAGACGCTGAAGTACTGGGGGTCAAAGCTTCCACTTGGGAAATGGAGGGAATGTGATTCCAGCCCCAAATGGTTCCAGTCACCACCGCGGTGGAGAAGGGGGCCAACGCATGACCCAAAGGCAGGTAGTCTGTAGATTTCATCAAGTGGCTTCATATCAAAACTGTCCATGGAGGAACAATGGCAATTGCCTTGAGACCTTAAAGTGGAGAATACAAAGAAAAGTGCCCTGTTAAGGAGGAAAAGCTGAAATGTTAGCCCTGTATGTTCTTCATCTCTTCGCTCAGTGCTCAATACACGCCCAATGAGTCTGACTTTGGAACACATCGGTTAGACCAGCAGTGTTAAATGTCCAGGCTCTGGTTCTCTTTGGGCACTACCTGGCACCCCGCTGCATCTGAACACCTAGTTACTTGCTTATGCCTTCCACTTCGACCTCCGAAGGTGGCCTCCGCACAGAGGCAATGAGAATGGTGGGTAGCTGCAAGATGCAGCTTTTACACAACCCCAGAGAGATGCAAATTCTATCGACATCTCAGTCACTGTTGCTGTGATACAAGCTACCCTGCACTTATGACAAAAAAAAAAAAAAAACAAGAAATGTTTTTACTATACCCATGTATTCTGTGGGTCGGAAATTCAGAAAGGAGGGCTTACCTCTGAACCACTGTACGGACTCAGCTGGGAAGACCTGACTCCCGGGGGTTACACACCACAGGAGGCTGGATCCCCTGAGGTTCACTTGTTCATGGAGCTGGTGGTCAATACTGGCTGCTTGCTGGGACCTCAGCTAGGGCAGCAAACTGGAACTCTGGCACTTTGCCGTTCCATGCAGCCATGTGGGCTTACAGTCAGGGGCCTAGGGCTCAGGAGCAAACATCTGGAGAGAGCCAGACAGGGCGCAGTAGCACTATGCATTCCGTATCCTCAATGCCAGTGTGGTCCTACATCTGCCTGATTTCAAGGAGAGGGACAAGACCCTGCCCGTCAATGGGAGAGGTGTCAGGATCACTTTGTAAAACTAATAGGAAATGCGTTGTAGCCATCTCCAGAAAATACAATTGCTCAGTCAACCCTCTGGCCACAGTACTTCACATGCCCCTCCCCTGCAAAACACGCATTTCTTCCTCCAAACCCACCACATCTTATCCCACCATGACATCAGTTCAAGTTATTTAAATCAGCTCCAAGTGTGTGTGAGTTTCTCCAGTACAGTTATTTGAGCTCCATTCCTCCACCTAAACACCAGCAAACCAAGGTAACTGACCCGCGTACCCACCCATCTGGTGGCTGAACACGCCCTCAGGGGATGCTCAGGGAAACAGAGGCACACAGCAACCTCAGTTTCACGTGTCATTCTGAACCCTGTCTGGCCCTTGTCGCCTGTTTCTAATTAAGGCTCAGGTCTGCTGCTGTTCTCTGGCTCTTACTCGCCCCCTGGGTTCTGGGCCCTGCCCTCTGAGTCATCATTCCTGTGCAGTAAGAGTGCCCTGAGTTTCCCAGTGGCTGGTTTATAGTAGAGGAGTCCAGAGGTCTCCCTCAATGGTACGATCTCTGTCCCTTTCAGTGAAAGCTGGTACTTTCCTTTTAAAAACTGGGTGAACTTTTCAGTCTCAATTTATAATATATTCTATTAGACAAAAAGCTGCAGCCCAAAACCTTGAGGTGGGTTTTCCCCGTCTTTGGCTCCCTGTGAGACCGCACAGGGCAATACCCTTAAGGTTTTCACAAGTCCTATTGTCCGAGAGGGAGGCCAGGGTCTCCCAGCCTCTCTGCGGTGAGAACAGTGATCTCAGATGAGCACTGAGGTGGGAAGCCCAGCCTGACGCTGCTGCCACTCAACAACGTCAAAAGCCTTGTGGAGGGCTGGACGTGGCCCCTCTGCTGGCAGAAGCCCAAGTCAAGCTGCTCTGAAGGGAGGTTTCACCCAGGGGGACCCTGGGCCGCTCAGATCCTTAGACTCAAGCAGTGAACCAATAAAGACAACCAGCCACAAGAACTGGAAGCACTGGTGACAATGGATTCGGACACCTGAGAACTGCACATGCTGGGAGGGTGAGATGAGGAAAACGGAATCGTCCTGCACTGTCCAATGATGTGTGAGCTGCAAGTAACAAAGACGAGCCTATCAAAATGTAAACCATCATGGTGAGCAAGCTTGCTCCGTCACTCCCCAATCGCTTGTTAACTAGAAACAGGAGCCGGACAGGTAGCTCTAAAGGGAGAAACCAATATGGTGGACGCCAGCTTCACACGCCATCTAAGTCGGCAGCACTGGTATGGGGACTGGGGTGCTGGGCGTCCCTGAGCAGCACTGAGAAAGACATGTGTCACACAGGCAGAATTCCTGCCTGGAATAGTGCTTCGGGATCTGTGCAAACAGATGAATCCAAATTAAGGAACATCGTACAAAACAATTTGGCATGAACTTTTCAAAAATATCAAGATGATAAGATGATTTTTAAAAAGAGGGGCTCAGGGACTGGGGTTGTGGCTCAGTGGTAGAGCGCTTGCCTAGCATGTGTGAGGCCCTGGGTTCATATGAATAAAAAATAAAGTGAAAAAAAAATCCATTGGCAACTAAAATATATTTAAAAAATAAATACAAAGAGGGGCTCAGGAACTTTTCTAGATTTAAAGAAACTAAATAAACAGGACAGTTAACAGAATGAGTGATTCTTGATTCTATGATTCTATCCTGGATGGGAAAAATTAGGAAAAAAATTTTTTTTTTCCAGTATTGGGACAATTAGAGACCTTTGAATTTTGTCTGTATACTGATTATGTTATGCCTTCAGTGAATGTATTGTTGTGACATCAGGGGATGTTCTTGTCCTTTGAAGCATGTGTAAAGATATTTAGGGTCACAGTAACTGAATTCTGTGTGAAATAAAATCTTAAATGACTCTACAAAAACTACCGTGTGAACATGCAAGTGTCTGGAGCAAAAGAGAAAAAGCAAACACGGCAAATGTCAACAGCCGGAAAACCCAAATGAAGGGGGAGGCGGACATTCGCTGCGTGTCATTCTTGCAACTCTTGCATGGGTTTGAATTTCTTTTTAATGTTTATTTTTTAGTTGTAGTTGGACACAATACCTTTATTTATTTATTTATTTATTTATTTATTTATTTATTTATATGTGGTTCTGAGGATCGAACCTAGGGCCTCGCACGTGCTAGGCTATCGCTCTACCACTGAGCCCCAGCCCCAGCCCAGGTTTGAATTTTTAAAAAAATAAAATTGGGGGTAAAATATTAACTGTTGAGGGCCACAGCCGAGTCCAGATGGGACGCATGGCATTTTTGCCAGAAGTAGTGGTTGAGAGGTGACGCCAGCGAGCCATTAGGATGATGACTTTTGAGTTCTGGCAGAGTTCCCGTTGAGTTCCAGTTGAGCTCTCGCGGGGGTTCCCCCGGAGAGTTCCCATTGGTTGGGGAAGTGCCGGAGGAGGGATATTTCCGGCTGCTGGTTCCTGGAGGAGCCAGTTTTAAAACATGGGGTTTGGGGGAGTTCCCGGGGAGCGTGTGTGGAGCGTGCTGGTGGAGTTCAGAAATAAAGTTTGTTCCTGCTTCGGTGGCTCGTGATTTGTGCCCAGCCAGACTGCGGCAGTTCACTGCAAAGGAAAAGTAGAGTGAGCCATGTGGGTTATTAGCACCAGCAATCCCACACCAAGTAGGGCTACTCCTCTTTACAGGACAAGGCAAAGCTTGCATTGTCTCTCTAGGCAAGGGACAGTGAAAGGAAGTAAGTCTCTGAAGGTCACAAAGAAGAGTGTTAAAGTGTTTCTGGGCAGAAGGCAGAGAGCCAGAGCTCCCGGAGTCCATCGCCTTTTCCCACTTGTGAAAAGCCCCCCCACCTTGACCCAGCAGCAAGGTTCAAATGCAGGATCTGCTCCCCATGTTTACCACTAGTGAATCTGTTCTACAAGTTAAAATGTGAGCTGAGGAAGAGAACACGCAAACAAAAAGAATCAGGGTGCTGGGGCGCTGGCCTGGCTGATGTCCACTGGCATGTTCCCGAGTTCCTTTGATGTTTTGAAACTGGCTGTGAAAAGGAGATTGGCACCACTGGATGACAGCCCTCGGCCCCAAGGTAGAGGGTCCCGGGCGGCACACACCTCAGACTTCAGTGTCTCTCGGGTACTCATTGTCCTTTCGGTTTGTCAACCGGCTGTCACCATCTTCTGCAAAACCCAGCAGGCTGGCACCTCTGGGCTCCTGGTCAGTCCATTGAACCTGATTGGGTGCCTGTGGCAAGTCACACTGACTTGAAGCATGAGGGTCAACTGGGGAGGTGGTCTGAGATGGACCACTATGGAGCCCAGAGTGCTCAGGGCTCCAGCTCTGTTGGCTTGAAAAGGTAATGAATCTCTGCTCTTGCGGCCTTGAGGAGAGACGGGATGACGAGAGACAGGATATTCTCTTCTTCCTCAAGTAAACCAAACACAACCCAATGAGGCCTCCCAGTCTCAAGGCTCGGGTGGAGCTCCTCTCCCTGTGTTTCTTGGATGAAGGTGACCTCCTTCGAGTTCTGCTTTTGCAGCTCATTGCGTATGTGCGACTTTATGTGTAATACACCAAATCACACTTTTAGAAAGATGTGTTAGGTTTTCTGTTAGCCTAAAATGGCTTATTCTGGAAGGGATGCCCACTGTGTTAGGAAGCAGAGTCTGGTCTATCCTGATACTTTGAAACTCCAAGGCTTGTCGGAAGCAGGTTGTACACCACAGCAGGAGGCCTGGAACGTGCAAGGACCCCCAAAAGAAACTGGATCACAGGGAGAGCAAAGGTCCAGCAAGTGTTCCCAGGGGAGTCCAAGAGCTGAGTGGGTAGAGAAACCCCCGACTGCTGGAGATGAGGGTTTCGTGCACCAACAGAGATACACAGGCGGAGACAGCAGCTCTCTCTCCTCCTCTAAGAAGAAAAGTTAGGCACAGGAACGACAGAAGAGCACGGCCGGTTCTACTCATCTCATCCCTTTGGTAGCATGGGAACAAAAACCAAGTGACTGCCACCATCATGAAGGGACTTGAGCACCCACCGAGCTCGGCAACCAGATGCTTGGAGGTCAGTTGGTATCTCTTCCCCAAGTCAGAGCCGGAGGAAAAATAAATCAAAGTGATCTTTCTCATCCCCTATTAATTCTGAAACCAATTTAACTTTCGTCTCCTACAGTGTGTTAGGAAGGCTTGGAGATGCAAACGTAACTAACCCACAGCGCCTGCTCTCAGGTTACTTGTGGAAGAGTGGACACGAGCCTACTTGGATCCAACAGAGCCCACAGAAAAGGAGAGGACAAGCCAGGAAGAGAGGGCAAATCATGAGGAGCGTCCCAGGGAGTATGGTAGGAAGAGAGGGTCCGTCCCTTCAGGGGGCCAGAGAAGGGAACTCTCTTCCGCAGAGGCAGAAGGAAAAGAAGTGGAGAATTTTTGCTGTGCAACTTACAACAAGATGACTAACATCACACTTCTGAGATTGTACTGGAACTGCCTTAACCCATGATGGATTTATCACCAGTATAATCTCAGAAGCTTCCAAATGGACAACTTACATTAAGGAAGAAGTAGAGGAAATATTTAAGAATCATTAGAATAAGATGTGTAGAGATAATATTTAATTATCGCTAAATAACATGTGTCAGTCATTCTCTCTAGATATACTTTTCTTAAATCTGGTGATTTAATATTTCTAATTACATTTTAAAATAAAAATTCCAATTATTTTAATGTTTAGCAAAACAAGCCAGGTACAAAAAAGGTAAATACTGAATGATCTCACTTATGCATGAAATCTAAAATGTCTAATTCATAGAAACAGAGTAAAATGGTGGTTACCAGAAGCAGGAGATTGGTGGGAGAGAGAGAGATTGATCAAAGAATGCGAAATTTCAGTTAGGAGGAATACATTCAAGAGTCCTTTGTACCTCAAGTTGACTGTGATTAATGACAACACACTGTATACTTGAAAATTGCTAACAGTAAGTTTCAAGTGTTCTTAAAATACTTAACACACACACACACACACACACACACACACACGCAGAGCTTCCAAATGGACAACTTACATTAAGGAAAAAGTAGAAGAAATATTTTTTAATTAATTAATTTATTTATTTTAATTAGGTGTATATGACAACAGAATGCATTTTGATTCATTGTACACAATTGCAGCACAACTTTTCTTTTCTCTGGTTGTACATGATGTAGCATTGCACCATATGGGCAGTCATCCATGTGCACAGGATAATGACGTCCGTTTCATTCCACCATCTTTCCTGCTCCCAGGCACCTTCCCCTCTCCACCCTCCCCTCTGCCCAATCCAAAGTTCCTCCATTCTCCCATGACAGCTTCTCTCATTATACATTAGCATCCACTAATCAGAGAAAACATTCTTCAGCCTTTGGTTTTTGGGGATTGGCTTACTTTGCTTAGCATGATATTCTCCAACTCCATCCATTTACCTGCAAATGCCATGATTTTATTCTCTTTTAATGCTGAGTAATATTCCATTGTGTATATATACCACAGTTTCTTTATCCACTCATCTATTGAAGAGCATCTCTAGGTTGCTTCCACAGTTCAGCTATTGTGAATTGAGCTGCTCTAAACATTGATGTGGCTGCATTACTATAGTATACTGATTTTAAGCCCTTTAGGTATAAACTAAAGAGTGAGATAGCTGGATCAAATGGTGGGTCCATTCCAAGTTTTCTAAGGAATCTCCATACTGCTTTCCAGATTAGTTGTACCAATTTGCAGACCCACCAGCAATGCATGAGTGTGCTTTTGCCACCACATCCTTGCCAACATTTATTGTTGTCTGTCTTCATAACAGCTGCCATTCTGACTGGCGTGAGATGAAATCTTAAAGTAGTTTAGATTTGCACTTCTCTAATTACTAGAGATGTTGAACATGTTTTCATGTATTTGTTGATTGAACACGTATCTTCTTCTAGTAGAGGAAATATTTAAGAATCATTAGAAAAAGATGTGTAGAGAAAATATTTAATGTACTTCACATACACACAGGTATGTGAAGTAAGGCATCTGTTGATTAGCTTGATTTAGCTATTTCACAGTTTATACACATATCAAAGCATTATGTTGAATACCACAACTATATAATTTTTACTTGTCATTTAAAAATTAATAAAAAATCAGAATATTTTTTTAAAAGTCATGGTTTATGGAACAGTCTAAGAGCAAAGAGCTACTTTTCATTCCCAAAACATAAACACTGATGTAAAACCTGGAGCACGAACTAAGGCAATACAAACGTCTGGGTCACGAGCTGCCTGTCCCTGTATTTACTAGTTTAACCACTGATTTCAATCTGACCTTCTCCCAGGCTGGAGCGGGATGTCCTGCAAGCCTGCTGGACACTTGGGCTAGAGCACGACAGAGCCTGTGACAGTGGGGCCCTGGAGTCAGAGGGCAGCACCCCGGATGGTCTCACCAGCCAGGAAGATGGGACACCTGGCCACTAGCTTTGCCTCCCATTTCTCATCCCTTTGACTTGCTTTTTCCCCCCGAATGCTGACTACTTCAGCGATTTCCTGTCCCTTCCAAGTGTCACACAGAGTCTTCATTGTTTCTCATCTATTAATGTTTAACAAATTCAACTTAAATTTCAGCCTATGTGCAACCACCCACCCCAATTTTTTTTTTCATGTGGTACTGAGGATTAAAGCCAGCGGTATTCTACCACTGAGCTAATTCCTTAGCCTCCCTTTTTTATTACTTTTATTTTTATTCCGTGCTAGGTTATCCAGGTGGGCCTCAAAGTTGTGATCGTCCTACCGTAGCCACCCAAGTCGCCGGGAGTCCACGCTTGTGCCACCGTATCCGGATACTCCACACAAACTTCTAAAAGGGAGTTACAGAACAGATTCCCAATGAGAGCTCCTCTTCTCAGATTCTCTGGATATGAGGACAGCATAACAAAGAAATCAGTGGGTGTTTCGTGGACAGCTCTGGCCACCCAACTTCTCCTTTGGCACTTGGTGTCTAGTTAGGACATTCTCCACTACTGAGCAGGACAGATTTCAAAAAGCTGTTCATAAATCCATTTGTTCAAAAGTGAGGCTAACCAAGTAAAATGTGCATGGACAGACCAGCACACCATGGGCTGTCGCTTGGAGCCAGCTTCCTGGGTTCGATCCCAGCTCTGCCACTTTACCTGTGACCCGGCTACCTGACCTCTCTGTGCCTCAATCTCATCTCCCTTTTGTGAAAACTTAAATTATCATACATTTAGAACAGCACCTGGCACGCAAAAGGGTTCAATAACTCTCGACACTATTAGCTCTGTGAGAACTTCCATTTCCCCAAAGAGCTGTTACATAGGAATGGCATCAGTTCTAACTCTCTTAAAAATATGTTTCAATGTTGTTTCCTTATTTCCACCACATTTAATAATAAGAGCATAAGTCTTAGAAACTACGGACATTTTCATAAACCTAAATTAGAATCTTGATATACGAATAATGAAAATACCTTTCAATTTTTTTTGTAGTAGTAGATGGACAGAATGCCTTTATTTTATTTGGTTTTTATTTTTTTGTGTGGTGCTGAGGATTGAACCCAGCACCTCACGCATGCCAGGCAAGCACTCTGCCACTGGGTCCCAGCCCCAGCCCCTGAAAATATCTTTTCTATAAAATGGAATAGGTATCATGGAGCTTTTTTTAAGCTTGTTCTTTTCCTCTTGTTCGCTTTAAAAAAAAAAAAAAAAAAAAAGCAAGACCCCCCAAAACACAACTTAGACTATGAATAATGGCAAAGCTAGCTGCAGTGGCCACAGGTGACTGCTCACACCGCCTGTTTGTTGGAGGGCAGAGATGACGCATTTAAACCCTGGTGCATGGTACTGTACTGCTTGAAAATACATAAAATAAAACAGATGTTCCTCTTTTTTAAAAAAGTACATTTACTCTATAAGGCCAAAGGAGTGCTTGGCAAATAAATAGGTGGCCAATGAACGGCTGTTGGGTGAGCAAAGGCCAAGTGCTTTGGTCAACACTCTCTATATATTATCTGCAATATTTAAACAACCCCAAAATGATAATACTAGTACCTGCCCTCCATAGATAAGGAAACTGGCTCCAACCGGCTGGATGAGCCGCCCAAGAGGCAGAGCTTGACCAGAAGCCGGACATCCAGTTCTTAAGCCTGCTATCCCAGAACACACAGCCAGGGCTCCGGAACTCTGGGGTGATGTGCTGACCCCAGGGGGCAGGCCAAGGTCAGGGGGCAGAAGTGCTCTCTTACCACCCAGTGACACACCAGGACCTCTGCCCGCCTGGAGTGAAGCAGCAGCCCAAGCCCTCACCTCTGACTGGAGTGAGAGGAAGAACCGTCCACTGGCCTATCTGAGATGGCTCTGAGGTCAGCTGGGGAGGGAGTCCAGCCAAGGGCCACTGACACTGGGGCCAGGACCGTGTCAGTAGTAAACGGTGTTTTCATGTTCCTGCGGAGTTTTAAAAATCAATTCTCTTTTAAATGTTTCAGGCCATTCAGCAAGGTGTCTTTTAAATGTAAAGTGTCCTCTAACCCCACCACATGGGGTTAATACTGTGCTGTGTATCCTTTCAGTTTTTCCTGTGTGATAGTGTGACATTTGTTTAACGCACAGAGCAGGGCCCCTTCTGAAAGCCCCAGCACGTGCCCCACAGATCTGTCTCTGTCCTAATGTAAACCCACACCAGGTGCTTGCAGCCTTGATGTCCATTTGTGAAATGAGAACAAGGTCAACACCATCCATCACCTGTGTCTTAGCACAAATTAGGCGTTTGTGTTTAAAACAAAATGACCTCTCCTTTGGGCTTTGGGGGTTATTCTCTATTTCAAAATTAGAGTTCACAATTCTTTCTACAGTTCTCCCTGCTAACATCTACACAGAAGCTATAAAAAGTGAAGACAAACTATGAATATTTATAATTATTTAAAACGCCCTTTTACATACTCACTTGCAAACACCCAAGCTCTTGGCTTGTTAAAGGCACGCTGACGCATGTCTGAAGCAAAATTTTGGCTGCTGGAGATCCACGCGGGGCTTGATTTTAGAGCTAGGGCTTCCTACAATATCCAGTACATACCAAACCAATCTTTGGATAAATGAAATAAGGAATTACAAGTGTTTTAACCTTGTTGAGGTAAACATCTTGTTGTTTTCCTCTACTGTCCTTGTTAATCACTGTGTAATTAGCGACAGGTGGTGCTCATGAGTGTCCTGGCATGCCCAGGGGAGGCGGGGAAACTCTGCTGAGGAGGCCAGACCAGCCTGGGCAGCAGGCCGCTTGGCAGGAAGCACGGGGCAAACCAGAGGCTGGCAACTGACCTGCTGGAGGCAGAGCACTCAGGATCCCAGTTCTGGGTTCCAGAAGCCACGGCTAACTAGCATGGAACTTGAAGTTGGCATGAAGTAGGGAGAGTCACAGCACCACTGCGGGGGGGTGGTGGGCATTGAGTGGACCCACTCTGAAAGTACTGGGTGAGGCCCGTGTTCGCAGATGTTGGGCGCCATGGTAGTGCGCTGAGTTTCCTCACTTGGTTGCCATTGTGTGCAGGGAACACAAAGAGAAGGTTCCTTCCAACCGCTGGGCATCCTCAAACACTGGGCTGGGCTCTTCATTTACACTGCGCTGTTTAACCCTTACAACATCTTGGTGAGGGAGGTGGTCTCAGCCCCGTTCTCCAGATAAGAAAACTGGGGCTCAAATGATTTTTGTTCAATATCACAGCGTTTAGAAAGTCCTCGCTTTAGGGGCAAGAAAGTGGAAGGACGTCGGCCAAAATCCATTGTCCTAAAATTGTGAACATGCACAAATCTGTAACAACAAATCCCACCATTGTGTGCAACTATAAAGAACCCATAAAAATATGTGGGGGAAAAAAGTCCTCTCTCTGGAGAAAAAGGAACTGTCTTAGCCAAGCTGCTATAGCAGAATCTTGCAGCCTGGATGGTTTATGAACAGCATAAATTTATTCTCAGTTTCGGAGACTGGAAAGCATAAGATTAAGCCTCAGAACTCTCTGGGTCCTTTAATAAGGGCACTGTGTAGTCCTGAGGCCTCCCCTGATGGCCAAGTCACCTCCCAGAGGTCCACTGCTGAATACCATCTCAGAGTGGGTCGTTCTAGGCGGGAGTGGGGGAGGTGAACATGCTCTCTTCAGAAGGTGTGCTACAGGTGTTAGGTGCCTCGCCAGCTGTGTGCTAACCCAGTCTGACACACGTACGCCAAGTGAACTCTAAATACTTATGATACCCAGTGTTGGAGAGGATGTGCTTGAAACCACTCCCATTCAATTGGTAATAGCCATGAAAAACAGGTCTGTGTAATGCCTTTTACCCTAGAGCATTAATGGTAGGCACTTACCCTACATGTCTTTGTGGACAAATATGTCAAGATAAAAAGACCCTGATATTCTCTCCAATGTGGTTTATAATACCAAATGTAATGCCAACATAAAATCTGCCAGTTGGGAGCTAAGCAAGTTGTGCTGCATCAATAATGAGCTGTTGGGGCTGGGTTGGGGCTCAGTGGCAGAGTGCTTGCCTACCATGTATGAGGCACTGGGTTCAATTCTCAGCACCACATATAAATGAATAAAACAAAGGCCCATTGACAACTAAAAAAATAAATAATAATAATATTATGAGATGTGATGCGGCCTTTAAAGGAAAGAGGGAGCTAGACAGGAAATGGTGCCCAAGATGGACATCTGTGTGCAATGGTAATTTCCTGTCAAGGATCAGAAATTCCTGATGGGCAGAGGCAACCAACGGTGGCTTCTGAGAGAAAAGGAGATCAGGTCTGTGTCAGATGAAAAGTGGAATTGTTCGGCTGGGCTGAGAAGAGGAAGGACCTCCAGATGACGTCACCACCCACTGGGGACTGACACTGTGTAGTGGAAAGACCCCTGCCCTCTAGTGTCCAGCGGGGGAGGGAGGTGCCCAGAGCTCTCTCTCTCTCACACACACACACACACACACACACACAGGCCCCAGCTTGACAGTGAAGAGGGACATTCCCCATGAGAACACAAAGCAGCCTTGGGGAGAGAGCCCCAGGTCTCAGGTTCCCACCTCTGGCTTTGGCTAAGGAACACGATGTCGTTTCATTGAATCTGACCAATTAGGAATGTTGGGCTGAACAGGAGAGAGCTGGCCCGGCAGATCAGGTTCAGTCCGGATCAGTTCTGCTTTCTTTCTTAGAGATAAGTTTCTCAAGGACCTGGGCTCAAAAATTACCTGGATGTCTTTGTATACTCTGGATATTAGGGCTCTATCTGAAGTGTGAGGAGTAAAGATTTGTTCCCAGGTTGTAGGCTCTCTATTTACCTCTCTTATTGTATCTTTTGCTGAGAAAAAACTTTTTAGTTTGAGTAAGTCCCATTTGTTGATTCTAGTTATTAACTTTTGTGCTATGGGTGTCCTATTGAGGAATTTGGAGCCCGACCCCACCGACTGTAGATCGTAGCCAACTTTTTCTTCTATCAGACGGCGCGTCTCTGATTTGATATCAAGCTCCTTGATCCATTTTGAATTAACTTTTGTGCATGGCGAGAGAAAGGGATTCAGTTTCATTTTGTTGCATATGGATTTCCAGTTTTCCCAGCACCATTTGTTGAAGATGCTATCCTTCCTCCATTGCATGCTTTTAGACCCTTTATCAAATATAAGATAGTTGTAGTTTTGTGGATTGGTTTCTGTGTCCTCTATTCTGTACCATTGGTCCACCCGCCTGTTTTGGTACCAGTACCATGCTGTTTTTGTTACTATTGCTCTGTAATATAGTTTGATGTCTGGTATCGCTATACCGCCTGATTCACACTTCCTGCTTAGCATTGTTTTTGCTATTCTGGGTCTTTTATTTTTCCATATGAATTTCATGATTGCTTTCTCTATTTCTACAAGAAATGCCGTTGGGATTTTGATTGGCATTGCATTAAACCTATAGAGAACTTTTGGTAATATCGCCATTTTGATGATGTTAGTTCTGCCTATCCATGAACAGGGTATATTTTTCCATCTTCTAAGATCTTCAAACAACCCAATCAACAAATGGGCCAAGGACCTGAACAGACACTTCTCAGAGGAGGACATACAGTCAATCAACAAGTACATGAAAAAATGCTCACCATCTCTAGCAGTCAGAGAAATGCAAATCAAAACCACCCTAAGATACCATCTCACTCCAGTTAGATTGGCAGCCATTATGAAGTCAAACAACAACAAGTGCTGGCGAGGATGTGGGGAAAAGGGTACACTTGTACATTGCTGGTGGGACTGCAAATTGGTGCAGCCAATTTGGAAAGCAGTATGGAGATTTCTTGGAAAGCTGGGAATGGAGCCACCATTTGACCCAGCTATTCCCCTTCTCGGTCTATTCCCTAAAGACCTAAAAAGAGCATGCTACAGGGACACTGCTACATCGATGTTCATAGCAGCACAATTCACAATAGCTAGACTGTGGAACCAACCTAGATGCCCTTCAATGGATGAATGGATAAAAAAAATGTGGCATTTATACACAATGGAGTATTACTCTGCATTAAAAAATGACAAAATCATAGAATTTACAGGGAAATGGATGGCATTAGAGCAGATTATGCTAAGTGAAGCTAGCCAATCCCTAAAAAACAAATGTCAAATGTCTTCTTTGATATAAGGAGAGTAGCTAAGAACAGAGTAGGGTCGAAGAGCATGAGAAGAAGATTAACATTAAACAGGGATGAGAGGTGGGAGGGAAAGGGAGAGAGAAGGGAAAATGCATGGAAATGGAAGGAGACCCTCAGAGGTATACAAAAGTACATACAAGAGGAAGTGAGGGGAAGGGGAAAAATAATACAAGGGGGACAAACGAATGTCAGTAAAGGGGGCAGAGAGAGAAGAGGGGAGGGGAGGGGAGGGGAGGGGAGGGGAGGGGAGGGGAGGGGAGGGGGGATAGTAGAGGATAGGAAAGACAGCAGAATACAACAGACACTAGTATGGCAATATGTAAATCAATGGATGTATAACTGATGTGATTCTGCAATCTGTATATGGGGTAAAAATGGGAGCTCATAACCCACTTGAATCAAATTGTGAAATATGATATATCAAGAACTATGTAATGTTTTGAACAGCCAACAATAAAAAAAAATAAATAAATAAATAAATAATTTAAAAAAAAAAAAAAAAAAAAAAAAAATTACCTGGATGTCAACCATACAAAGTAGAAACTAAGCACAAAGCACTGTGTTCACAGACAGTGAACACTCGTCAAATGAATTTTTTTTAATCTATTTTCTTTGTTCACAGGTTGTTTTTATGAGGAGGCTAATTGTTCAAGTGAATGACGTCCTGGGGAAAGGTACCACTTTTCAGACTTACTTGATTTTTTTTTAAGAGAGAGAGAGAATTTTTTAATATTTATTTATTTTTCAGTTTTCGGCAGACACAACATCTTTGTTTGTATGTGGTGCTGAGGATTGAACCCGGGCCGCACGCATGCCAGGCAAGCGCGCTACCGCTTGAGCCACATCCCCAGCCCCCAGACTTACTTGATTTTCATTTGAGCTATATATACAATAACATTCGAAAAATAAATTTGTGTCCTGAAAGAAAAAGATTTGAAACCATGGCTTCAGAAACTAGCTGATACGCCTCAACAATCTTCTACACCTGATAACATGAATGGGCGCGTCCAGCCATCTGGGTCTCTCCCAGCTCCAAAAGAACTCCCCCCAGATGTAGCTGAGAGGAAAACAAAGACCATCTTGCACTGATGCGGGAACTGTGTCATATTTATCAGTGAAGAACTTTCTAAGGAAAGATTAGCACCAAGATGTTTAAGAAGAGCTTGAGGTCACAGCACCTCCCTCACAGAGCCCACCTCTGGGGGGGCAGCATGCAAAGACGGGCTGAGCCCAGCTGGCCCTACCTGGTGCAGGCAGAGGGCCTTAGACCAGTGTGTGGCCCCTGCCTCTGCAAACCCAGGGGGCGGGGCAGCCGCTAAAGATGGTGTGGGGGTCTCATTGCAAAGGCAGAGGATGAGGGGCTGACTTCTGTTGTAGAGGGATTGTTCTGACTGCAAAATGTCCAAGGCAAGGGTAGAGGCAGGGAGACCAGAGCAAAGCTAATACAGGGATCCCAGGGGCAGAATTGGTGCAAAAGCCCAATTAGAAAGAGCTTAAGAGGAAACGGCTCAGCCAGGAGATCAGCACAAGCCTCAAGGGCATAACTGGAAACACAGAAGTCAGTCGAGGGCCGTGGAAGCTCACTCCGGGCCAGCACCACCACACCCCGGCCAGCCAAGGCTCCTGGCTTGATTGGTGGGGGCATGGTGGGGCACTCACTAACTTGGGCCCCCAGGAGGAGGTGAGGGTTTTCAAGCAAAGAAAAAGAGACAGTGCTTGTCATCTCAGCATGAGATGGCAGGGAAACCGTCCCAGCTCCCTGCACCTGGCAGTGCCCCACAGAGCTGTCAGGACGGCCTCTCCCAAGGCAAATGTTCCCAGGTGGCCTTCCTGCTTAAAAACCCCAGTGCTCGCCAAGGCCCACAGGGTAGCCCTGGTGCATCCTTCCAGGCCCCCTTTCCCATCCCTCGAGCACTTCCCTGACTACAAAGCCCATCTCCAACCACCGCACTCCTCCTCGTCCTTCATGGCCCACGTGGAACAACTTGTGTGAAATCACCTCCCCTCCCTGGACCTTCCTCCTCTGCAGACTCCAAGCTCCCTATACCCAGTTCCATTCAGCCTGCACACAGAAATATAATTATGACCCTGTAAGACTGAGAGACGGGTCTACCGAGGACCAACTAGGAGCTTTAGAATTGGAATAACCTGGGTTAAAATGTCAGCACTTGCTTGCCATACATAACTTCAAGCAGGATATTTAATTTCTCTGTTTTTGGTAAAGATAATAATGCCTATTTTATAGTATTGGTGTCAAGATTAAATGAGATGATTTAAGTAAGTCACCCAACATCGGACCTGGCTCCCGACAGGCCTCCAAAACGAGCTAGTACCTTCCAGACCTCACACTCCTCCAGGGCATAAAACATTTTCTGTACATTAAGAGCCCAGCAGTGAACTGACCCCTGACGCCCCATACAATGGGTGCTTGACAGCTGTGAAGGGGAATGAATTCTCTGGAACATTGGTTTCTGCATTTTACAAGTACCTCCACTCCCAGGTCAAGACGGCAGTTTTAATGTGGACTGTGCTGCCTTCCTCAGCTGGGGCTGTTCCCAGGCCAGTGGCCTCCAAAAGAGCCCGGTTGTTGGTCTCTAAGCAGCACACATCCGTCTTCTTCCTGAAGACTTGCTCCACGTTCTTTGGAACTTCAGTCACGGGCTGCACAGTTCCCCCACTCTCGGTCTTGCTTGCTCTCTCTTCCTCTGCCATTCTTCACCACGCGCCAGACGGCTCTTCCTGGCCTGCCTGAGCTGGGGACTGCACAGCCTTCTCCTGACCTCCCCAGGGCAGCCGGGGCCTCTGGCCTGCCAACTGCGCTCCAACAAGAAGTGCTGCCTGGAGCTGCTGCGTTTTTGAGACGAGGTCTCACTAAGTTCTGAGGCCGGCCTCCAACTTGTGATCCTCTGTCTTAGCCTCCCAAATCACTGGGATTGCAGGTGGGCACCACCACGCCCAGCCTCAGGCCTGTTTGTGGCAGTTAGCTAGGGGACTCTGAGCAGGTGGTGTCGTTCCAAACACAAAGTGATCCTGTGTTCAGTTCTAGAACACTGACAGGCTTGGGGAGAAATACAGAAAAATGCACGTTTGCTCACTTGTTCTCCACCTCATCCAGTATCCAGTGGAGCAGAGGGCGGAGCACAGACGCAGGAGTCGCCCTGTGTCCCAGCTCTGCTTCTTCTTCGTCACATCTTCCATGTGTTTAAATTTTCCAAAGCCTAGTTTCTGCATTTGTAAACTGAGATGGGTCAGCTGAAACGTGGAGCCGGGTCCAAAATTTAGCGGCTTACAACAGCAATTGTTGTCCACTAGCTCTCGTGGGTCTTGGGGACGAGGCATTTGAGAGCAGCTGAGCTGGGCGACTCTGATCTGGGGCCTCTTGTGAGATGGCAGTCACACGGTGGTCAGGGCTGGGTCAGCTTCAAGGATCCTTCATTCCCACGTTGGTAGCTGGGCCAGGAAGACAAACAGGTGGAGCAGGGGCTGGAGCAGCCAGGGTTCCCTGGGCGCGTCCCTGTACCCACTACGGGGCCTAACAGCCTGTCCCCCACTGCCACCCCACACAGTTCCTTCAGGTCTCTGGATTTCTAATATGGCAGCTCAAGACTGAAGGCACCAGGGGGTCAGGGGGAGACGCTGGCAACTGTGACTGCATCCCCTGGTGGAGCTCGTCAAGGGGAGAATTAATTAGACTCTTCCTTATTTTGGAAGAGTGCCAAAACATGTGGACGTGCTTTAGAAAACACCATAGTACTGTGACGTGCCTGCACCCCAAAGGTAGGTGGGAATTCTCATTTTTTGAAAATATATCAAATGATTTAAAGAACAGAGAGATGTCTCTGCCTCCTACCATTCCCGCCAAGGTGAAAGTATTTACCAATTTAGGCAAAAGATACAAAGAACGAAAGGAGAGGCAAGAACAGTAATAGTGGACATTTACGATCACGTGCTGCATGCCCCGCTCCGTGTCCTGCTTTATGTACACCAGCGGCAGGACCCAGGGGGCCTCTACACTAACCTCTGGTATGCAGGACTTCAGAGCCCACAGTGTGAGTGAATTGTCCAGGGTTACAGAGCTAGGAAAGGCTGACCCCAGGGACTGTGGGCACAACCGCCACCCCCCACTGAGACCGTCTCAGCCGGGGTCAGTGGCTGAGGGACCTTTGACATGATGCGCCCCCCTCGTGTGGCTACTCAAATTGAGCGGCAGGGTATCTGAGGGGAGTGGAACCCGAGAATTCAGGAGGCTCTTAAACCCAGAGGTAGAAGTGCCTGGCTGTGGCTGACGGCAAGAGGGCAGAGGAAGTGAGGGCCGCTGGACAACCAGGCAGCGGGAGGCTGGCCCTACGGCCACTTCTCCGCCCCTCCTTCGCACAGAAGGCCTGTGAAGGGCCTCCGGCCGGTCCCTTCGCCTCCCCTGTGCCAGCTTGGCTATCTCAGGCTGGGACAGCTCAGCGCTTCTCCCACTAGCCACCCATGCGATTCATTCCTCCCAGCCCCGCCAGGGGTGAGGAGCTGAGCGAGGAGCGCAGTCCCCTGCAGGGTCTACGGAGCATTTCCTCCTCCAGACCCAGGAGCCGGGTCCACAGAGATTCTGGCACTGATAACAATGAGCTGTGTCCCTCCTGTGGCTCCTGAGAATGAGAACAATTCTTGCGGTGGGCCCCAGGAGGTCTGCTGGCCTCCTCCAGGGTCACAGTCCTCGGATGCTTCTGACTCCCCTCCCATGTCTCCACCACCATCTCCATCTTTTCCTCGCCATTCCTGTCTGAACCCTTTTTAGACTCTAGCTGCCTTCACAGTACTTTCCCCTCCCCCATGCCATGTGACCTTCAAGGACTCCCCGTTCAATCTCTCGAAAGTCAGTCATTCAAAACATATTTACGAAGCAAGTGCTGTGCGCCAAATGTGGCTTAAGTTGTGGGGACTGAGCAGAGAACATGGCAGGAAAAGTCCCTGGCTTTCCTGAGCTTATTTTCTAGGGAGTTTTTACAGAAGGAGAATCTACACTTCACCAAAAAATAGTGGTTGGGGGCAATGTAAGAGGAACGTACTCAAAATAATGTCAGGAAATTTCCCTTCCACATCTCATTGAAAACACAACCTGCCCAGGTTCGTGAGCTCGGTAGAAGTGAGATGATGCCCTTAGTACGGAGTGGATGGCTGCAGCCAGTCACCCGAGCTCCCCACATAATGATGCAACCCTTTCTGGAGTTACCTGTGCAGTCTGGGGATTCACCTGTTCAGACCTTATCTGCCGGGTGTGCCGGCGTCTGTCAGCACTGCCTGCCTGGAGTCTCCAGCCCAGGACCCAAGGTGGGGGAAGTTGCTGCATCCACCCAGCATTCTTCCCCTTGCCCTGACTAATTCGAGGCTGGCACCACCAGGTTGCAAGTTATGTCCAGAGACTGTTTCTGGAAACTGCTGCTCGGCCTGTGGTCCTCACGCCCTCTATATGTCCTGCCAGGTGCAGGTGCAGTATCACTTTCAATTAAAAATTTGCAGGATAAGAGGAGTTGGATAATTTACCTAGTAAGTGGGTAAATGATTTTCACATTAAGAACAAGATATTTTAGGGAAAAATAAAATAAAAATGTCACATGAATCTCAAAGTTAAAAGCATGTGAAGTCAAGGAAATCTAGTTTTTCCGCTGGCAGCTTTAGGCTCTGCCCCGGTGTTAGGGGAGTTGCTTTCTCTCTCCTCCACCTGCTCAGTGAATTGGTCAAAAGGCTCTGGTAAGAGACAAGCACTGTGAGGCTGTCCTGGCCTTCGGTCCCTTTTCCCAGAGCCTCTCCAGGCAGGAGGGAAGTGGGGATGCCAACGAGCAGCCTCAGCCAGTGTTGGCATGTTTTCATAAGACAGCCCAACCAGAGGTGCCCTGGAGCAAGGGACAAATCATTTTCTCTCAGAACAACAGCTTCCAGAGTACGGAAGTTCCAAGTCTGCTCAAAAGAAAATGGCACCAAGGACCCAGGTCCTTTCCATTTTCTCTCTGCCAGGCTCAGCTGGTTGACATTTGATCTCACGCTGTGGCCTGAGAGGCACGAGAAGAGGGCACTCTCCTCCCTTAAATCCTTTTTGAAGATTGAAGAGAACCTTTTGCAAAAGATTCCCCAGCAGAGACTTCCCCTCATTTCTTGCTGCACAGAATTAAGGACAAAATACAGGCAAGACGAATGACTTTCTGTAATGAAGCATCTAATCCAGACTCGTCCGCCCCATGAAGCTCGGGAGGGACCTTTCCCTGAAGACTGTGTCCACCAGCACTCAAGCCAATCAGGGAGAGCAGAGCGCAGGGCTGTCAGCAGCCAGGCAGCCAATGGAGTGCGCCCCTCAGCCCTTGGTCTCCCTCGCCCAGGGTCACATGGCCCTGTGGAGAAGCGGGAGACTTGATGGGGGAAATAATGCCGGGTGAGTTTCCATTTCTGAAATCACAGTGCCTTGTGGCATGTTTGTTTTGAATCATCTGGTTTACGCAATATTCCATCAGGCAAATCCAACGGGCTGCTTTCCAAACTTGAAAAGTTTTGTCAACTTGGAAGAAAGGAGCAACCCGAGGCCAGCTGAAGACTGACCTCTTTCACAGAGGAAGTGTGGATGTGCCTGTCCCCTGCTGAGTGGCTATGACACCCCTCTCCTGGCACCGGGAGGCTGCTCAGAGGCACAGGACGTGCCAGGTGGGACATGATCACCTGCTCTCCTAGTGACAGACAAGCTGATGGAAGAATGACAGAAGGGCTTGCCCAGGGTCAGATGGCAGAGGCAGGGCAGAAAGGGAGCCTGGTGTGCTGTCCTCCGTTTTCACAAAGACTCGGAGCTCCAGATGAGGTCCCCTTGTCAAAGAGCCTTCTCACAATCCCACAAATACCTGCCAGTCACCACAGAGCACAAGAGGAAGGACAAGAGCTTAGTGGGGGACACATGGCAAACCCCATCAAGTGGAAGTCATGCTCTAGCCCCAGGTAGGACTGACAATAGGTTGTGTCAGTGTAAAAAGGTGACTTGGGAATGCCCAGAAGAAGAGCTTCCTTGGCCTTCAGGAAGACATGATAAAACAGATCAGAAACCACCCCATCAGCCAAGCTGCAGGTCCGCAGGAGCTGAGCCACGGTAGGATGCTCAGCAGCCCTCCTTGCAACCCTTGGCTGTTGTTGATAGCTCTAATTAGATTGCATAATTAGGGAGATTTACTACCTAGTTCAAGGGTAAATTTCCATGGGATCCTAATTCCAGGTGTCCTCAATTAACCTCGCTCGGCTCAGCACATGTGGACAGAGGAAAGCTACTGCCCTGTCACGCTTTCTTTCCCGAGATCCCTGTTTTCAGCAGCGCCAGGCCCTGCACCACGCCTGGGAGTGAGGTCTCTGGAGCTCTGTGGTTTCCAGCAGTGCTGCGGGAACGTCTCGGCAACGTGGCCCCCCAGTCCATGAGGCTGTCTGCGGTGGACTACCAGTCCACTCATTCCCAAGGCTCCTCGGCATAAAGATCCCAGGCGCTCCCTATCCAGACCGATTACAAGTCAGATTGATGATTAGATTCTTCATTAATCTCTCACTTGTCACACTCACCCTGTGATCTTCCGAACGTTACTCAACCCCCGAAGCCTCACAGGGTTGAATTAATTATTAAATGAGCTATTATATGGAAATCACATGGAAGTATGTAATAATATTTAATGTTCAATAAACGCTAGCTGATATGACTAACAGGATTACAGCATTTTTACTTAATAGTGGGCTCCTAGAAGGGGAGGAATCGAGCTCCCTCAGTCCTGCCTTAGGAGTTTGATTAGCACACAACGCACTCAGCAAATATGTGTCGGGTTGCACTGAAGTCCCCCAGCAGGTGTTGTCTGCACCCTTCAGATGCTGCTTGTCACCTAGACACTTGCTCTGCCTTGGGGTGTGCAAATCATTTAGCCCCAATGAGCTGTGGTTTCCTGGAAGTACAGGACATCTCATTCACCTCGGTAAAGCCCTCCCCATCTGGCTCATAGTAGGTGCTCAGTGACTCTTCACAGCCTTAAACCGACTATGTTTCTGAATTTTGATAATAAGGAAATCATATGAAATGTGAGTAGGAGCAGGTGGCATGCACATTTACAACCCAGCGACACCACAATTTAGGAGTGGAATGAGAAGTCAGAACCATCAGGGCAGGAGCTTAGGACTGACGGACAGGAGTGGGTGGGGTCCTGAAGGCTGGGGCATGCGGAGATTGCATGCTCCCTGTGGGCAATGACCACGCTCCCTGTTTCTCAGGCACCTCCCACGGAGTCTGGCAGACACCAGATGCTCAATTAATGTCAGTTTGAGTGAAGGTATCCCTGCTTAGCCCAGCCCTGGTTCAGATGGGTGCTGTCAGCAGGCCCCGCACCTGGGTACCAAGCTCCCGCCCCCCCCCCATTCCCACCTCCGGGCATTCTCTGTCTCTGCCTAGGTCCCCACCTCAATTTCAACTTAGCAGAATGAGAGTCACGCTCTGGCATCCTGTTTGTGCGGGTGGGAAAAGTCCCGAGCAGTTAGTGAACACGTGACTTGAAGCTCTTCCCTGTCATTAAAATTATCGACAGTGAGTTTTGTTTCCCGTGGAAACAGAAGAAAATCCTTCTTAGGAATCTCTTGAATGTGTTCTCTTTTTCAAACCTGCTCTACTTTAGGAAATAGTGCTCCCATCAGGACCAGGTCTTTGAAGGTCACTAGCAAAGACACTTCTTCAGGAGACAGACCAGACAGAACAGCCAGTCAAACATGTTGGATTGTATTAAAGAGAGAGAGAAGGGAACGTTCACTTGGTGTCTCCATCCAACATTGACTTTCCAAAGGCCACAGGAGATGGTTTGGACAGCAAATCATATAATATCTAAATAAAAGTGGCTTTACCAATAAGGAGGTTTATTGTTTTGCACAATTTGAAGTATGGAGGCATAGCAATTTCCGGGTGGTTAACTCACTGACAGAAACATCTGGATCTAGCTCAGCTGTCCTGCAGCTATCCCCACCGTCCCAAGGTCTGCTGGAATTAGAGTCCACCCGCTGTTTACCATCTTCAGAGGCAGAGGCAGAGAAAGTGAATATCTCCTCTTTGTCCAGAATCAGCACAGTCTTCCCATGATTAAATAATTAATAGGCAAGGGCAGGCACCACCACTGGCCTAGACCAATGAAGAGTCGCTTTTGGTTGGGTAGAGGTCAAGTTTTCAAAAAACACATGACCCCTCAGCAAAGGTGAAGCCAAGCCCTTGTCCCCAAGTACAGAGAAGTGGCTGGGGTAGGCCGGAGAGCAGGTAGCCTGCAGAGCCTTGGATGCTGGTGCAGGCCTGAGGTGTAGGAAGCCAGGGTCACCGACCTGTCCCCGGGTTGGCCAGGGCCAAGTGGGTGTGGATGCCTGATCCACACAGCACTGTAGTCCCCAACCCCAGGGCCTCCACGACCAGCTGACCTCAACCTCCTGGGATACTGGGATTGCAGCCAGGATGAGAGAACAGAAGTGGGGTGGGCCTGAATGGAAGTTCTGCCTCCCTGGCAAACCAAAAGCGTCGGTGCTTTCCCTTACCCTGTCAATCTGAGCCTCAAACTTGACTGTATTTGGAGACCAAGTCTTTAAAGAGGTAAGTTGAAACAAGTCGTTAGGGTGGGTTCTGATTTATCCCCATAAGGATGTGTCCTTATAGGAGGAAATGTGGACACCAAAGGAGACACCAGGGTCACACATGCACAGAGGACAGACCATGTGAGGACACAGAAGGAAGGTGGCCCAGGAGAGAGCGCCGAGGAGAACCCAACCCTGAAGACACCTTGATCTTGGACCTGTAGCCTCCAATACTGTGAGGCGATCCATTTCTGCTGTTGAAGCCACCCCATCTGTGGCATTTTGTCATGGCAGCCCTAGCAAATGAATGAGGAGAGGAAAAGGGGCACAGCCTCAGGGGCTTCCCTCTGATGTTTCTTCCTCCTGCTCCCCAGGAAGTCCCCAGCATCCTGCCCTCCCTCTTCATGGCAGGCGGCTTCCCCCAGCTGAGGGGCCTTCCACCCTGAGGAGCGCCAACTGGCACCAGATTCCTGGGTAACCAACACAGAGCAGTTCACGTCACAAAACCCCTTCCTCCTCTGACTCTGCTTCACACCACAGATGCCCGGAATGTGCTGCGGGCTCAGGCTACAGAAGCAACTTTCTTTAGCCTGAAAAAGCAGTGGCGAGTTCTGGACCTGCAGGGTTAACTTCCACACAAAATCCACCAGAGAGTTTTCAAAGGGCAGGCGGGGTCACTAAAGCATAGCGCCTCTGTGTGACATCCAAGAGAATGGGGCTCCTACCAGTCAGCAGAGCTGGGTGGTGGCAGAGGGAACAGGTGAGTAAACTTTCAAAGGACTGAGCTTCAAATCTGGGCACCTGCCAGATAGAGACTGCATGTCCTCAGGCAGTGTCCTGTCCTGTGACACAGTAATAGCCGTGCGTGCCCCTGATCCAGAGAGGAGAGGGGCTTGCCCAACACTGCTAGGAACCAGGGGTGGAGATGAGAAAAGGGTGTGACATAGTATCACAAATTTAGTAGCTTAAAACAATTCACATTTATTTTCTTATAGTTGCAGAAGTTAGATATCTGAAAGGGATATCACTGGGTTAGAATCAAGGAGAGTCAGGGCTGTGTTACCTCACGGAGGTCCTAGTGCAGAACTCACTTCCACACACACTCCTTGGCTTGTGAATCCTTCCATCTTCAAAGTCAGTGAAGTCTAGTCAGGTCTTTCTGATATTGCATCATTCTGGCCTGACTGTCCTGCCCTTGTCTCTGTCTCTGTCTCTCTCACCCTTGTGACATAAGCCAGGATAGTCTCCCATCTCGAGACCATAAATCACATCTGTAAGCATATTCACATATATTCACATGTTCCAGAGGTGCAAATGTGGACATCTTTGAGAGGCCACTCATTGGGAGGCCATTATTCTGAGAAGAAAAGCCTCAATCGGCTCCAAGAGAGTTATTTCTATTCCACAGAATACACTCACCCCATCCCCAAAGCCTCAGTCTACTACAGCATAATTCAAAGTCTCAATTCCATATAAATCTCATCAGTGAAAAGTCCCAACTCTCATCTTCCAAGTCATCCAAGCAGATATGAGGAAGACACTGAGTATGACCCACCATCTTGGAACAAAATCCCTTTCTACCTGGGACCTGTGAAACTGAAACTGAGTCATCTGCCCTGAACTTTAGTGATGGGACAGGCATGGGAAACCAGTTATAAACATTCCACCCAAAGGGAACCTAAGGGTCAGCAATCCATAATCTTGAATTCTAGGGGGCAGAGTTCATTCAGCTCCACAGCCCCTGAGGCTCAGGGCTGTCTCTTGGAGACACCATTTCTCTTACACAAAAGGCCCCATAATGCATTCTGCTATTATGTATAACTAATTAGAACACATTTTTTTAATTAAAAAATTTTAAAAATTGCTTGAGGTGAATAATTCTACCAGCCTGTTTCTTTCCCATAAAATTCTAAAGAAAATGAATTAGTAATTAAAAGAAGAAAAGAAATATCCAAGCCAAATAGTATCACTGACTCAAACATTTAAAGAAGAATTAATATCTATTCTACACAGTCTTTTCCAGAAAATGAAAGGATGAAATATTTCTCAATTCATTTTAGGAAGCAAGTGTAATCTTGACACCAAAACTAGACAAAGCCATTACAAAACAGAAAAAATCACAAATGTCCCTCAAATGTAGAAGCAAAAATTCTTAACAAAATATTAGCAAATACAGTTAGCAATAAACGAAAAAGAATTATAAACTATGACCATGTTTGGATTATTCCAGAGATGCAAGCCTGGTTCATTATTTGAAAATTAATCAATGCAGTCTATATTTTAATAGACTAAAAAAATTTAAAAATCACATGATTAAGCCAGTTGATGCAAAAGTTACTTGACAAATTTCAACACTCATGATTTTAAAAACTTCTCAGAAAAATAGCAATAGAGGGGAACTTGCTCAACTTGATAAAGATCATCTATATTATGCCTAATAGCTAATAGCTAAGGGTTGCAGGCCTTCCCCTCAGATTGGAAATAGGGCATTTATTCACCGAAGTACCAGATGTACTATCCAGTACAATAAGGCAAGAAAGGGAAATAAAAGGCACTCAGATCAGAAAAGAAGGAAAGCAACTGTCTCTTTTAGAAAAGGACAATAGTTATCAGAAAATCCTGAGCCTGAAAAGCAAGAATAACAATTACAAAAAACAAACAAAAAAACCCCTAGGCTTGTAAGTAAGTTCAGCAAGATCTTGAAATTTAAGGTAAACATACGAAATCAATTCTGTTTGTGCACACTAGCAATGAACATGTGGACACTGAATTAAAAATAAGATACCATTACAATTGTAAAAATGAAAAAAGGAAATATGTGTAACACGAATAAAACATACAAGAACTGAATGCAGAAAAGTGAACAATGCCGATCAAAAAACCTAGATAAAGGGAGCTGGCAAAAGGCAGACACACTTATAAGTGAAACAGAACGAAGATTACAGAAATAGAGCCACCCGAACACATCAAAATACGTCTTTGATAAAGGTGCGAAAGCAATTCAATGCCGAAACACAGGCTCTTCAGCAAATGATGCTAGACTAAATAGAAATCCATTGGCACAAAGATGAATCTCTGTCTAGGTCTTACACCTTCACAACAATATACTCCACATGGATGAGGCTTAAATGCAAAACTAAAACAACTATTAAAACATGGAAAGTCTTTAGGAACTTAGATCTGGTGGAAAGTTCTTAGACTTGATAACAAAGACACAAAGGAAAAATTGACTTCATAAAATTTTGTTAATACCTTTATTTTATTTATTTAACTTTATGATGTGCTGAGGATGGAACCCAGGACCTCACTGTGTAGGCAGCGCTCTACCACTGAGCTACAATCCCAGCCCCATAAATTTTTTTTTTTTAATTTCCTTTGTTGTAGACCCTGTTAAAAGGATGGAAAGACAAGCTACAGAGTGGGAGAAAATGTTTGCAGATCATATATCTAACCAAAGACTGTTTTAAAATAAATTTTTAAAACTTTTGAAATTCTAAACAGTCCAATTGGGAAATGGATAAAAGACATGAACAAACATTTTACCAAAGAGGAAATGCACGTGACAAGGAAATGCGGGCAAAGGGGTTCGGCATGGTTAGTGGCTCCCTAGCAACTAGGACATGCAAATTCAAACCACAAGGGGCGTGTAGGGATGGCTGAGGTAAAAGGTGTGACCAGTCAAGTCAACACCCGTGAGGATGTGAAGGGACAGGGCCACCCACACGCTGCTGGTGGGAGTGCAACCCACCGACTGTGTTCCCAGAAAAATAGACACATTCCCATGAAAACGGTATAAAAATGTGTGAAGCAGTTTTATTCATCAGGGTTCCAAACTGGAAACGAGCCAGATGTCCTTCAGCAGGTGAGTGATGAAGCCGCAGGACATCCACGACCCCAGGTTCTAGCCAGCACCCACCTGGTGAACCTCCTGACAGTCATGCCATGAGCAAAGCCAGTCCCCAAAAGTCACGTGTTGTATGTTTCCACTCCAGAAATGGCAGATGTTCTAGAAATAGAGAAGGCCAACTGCTGTCCAGAGCTGAAGAGGTGGAGGGTGGGAGAGAAGTGTGTGTGTGGAACCTGAGGGCACCTTGTAGAGATGGACATGTTCTTTATCTTGACCACTCCTGGTCATAACAGGGCGAGGTGTTAGTAATCAGAAAGCAAAACACTGACTGCTCCTTCCTCCTCCACCCTCAACTGCTCACTTCTGGTCCCCCAAATTGGGTTTGGGTTTTCCACACACACCAGGAATTCAGACACCAACTGGGTGTCCTAGGACTCAGCCGATTCTGACCCTGTCAGCCTGGAGACAGATCCGCTCCCACAGGTTAAAGGCTCCGTCCCACGGACTGCCCCCACTTCAGATGCCAACCTCCAGCCCCCCCAATTTTCACCTGTGCTCCTAACCAACCAGTTAATGAATCAGAGGGTCCCCCAACCTCCCCTCAGGTTCTATTATTTTCTGGAATGATTCACAAAACTCAGGGGAATACTTTACTTACATTTTCCTATTTATTCTAAGAGCATGCAATTCAGGAACAGCCAGATGCAGGGGAGTCCTAGGCAAGGTTCGGAGGAAACGCCACAGAGCTTCTGTGTGCACTTGGGCTCACCATCCTCCTAGGGCCTCCGCGTGCTGAGCAACCCCCAGAATCTCTGCATGTGTCCTTTTGGGTGTTAGAGAGGATCCTTATGAAGTCATGATTAATTAAATATTTGCCCATGAATGATCAACTTAAATGATCAACTCCAGCCCTTCTCCCCATCCCAGAGGTTGGGTTGGGGCTGAAAGTTCCAACCATCAATCATCTCATTAGCATACGAAAAGACACTTATTACTTTGGAGAGTCCAAGTTTTTAGGAGCTGTGTCAGGATATGGAGACAAAAAAACAAATGCGTATTTCTATTCTAAATCACATCACAATTACCACTGGGGGCACTGGATAAGCACACAAGGGGCCTCTCTACTACTTCTTACAGCTGCATGTGAACCTACAATTATCTCAAGATGAAAGGTGTCATTCCAAAACAATTTTTAATAGGATTTTATTTAAAAATTTAAATCTCCATCTTCTCTGGAAAGTTGGCAAGATCTGACCCACTTTCAAACACAGCTAAAATGGACTGCAGTGGAGCAGCCGGGCACCTCCAGCTTGGGCATCCACTTTCCAGTTCATGCCAGTTCTCCCCACCACTCTGCCCCTCTCCTAGGCTCACGGTTCTCTGCTCCTTGTCAGCCAGTTGCTTTCTTTTTCTCTTACGTCCTGAGAGAGACCCCTCCTTGTCAGGCATGTCAGTTTTCCACTTTTCTAGCAAAGCTGGCTATTGGCAGGGTGGAGTTATGCTGAGGAGTTAGCTGCCATCTTAACTCCTATGTCTGAGAGCCAAAGGCTGAGGCTACCATAGAATACAGCGAATCTCTTGAAAGTTCCAGAAAGACCCGAGTTCAAATCATAGTTTCCCCAACTGACCTTGAACAAATTACTTAATTTCCACATTTTCACTTTCACAATGGTGTCAATAATACATAGCACCATCAAACCAATGCACCCACCACCACAGAGCGGGAGTTCACTGATAACTTTCCCCATAATAGCAGGAGGGCTCCCCTCGTTGCTGTGCGTTCCTCCCAGTAGCAGCAAGGTATGCTAGAAGACACTGGCTCTCGCTGGACTTTCGTCAACTGGAATTTAGCTACCTAAATGTCTTTCTAGAATGATCTCATAATCCTCCCAAGATTATTGTGAAGATTCTACAAAGCAGTCACTTGTATTACGTTCCCCTTACATATGAGGAATTGAAAGCATAGCTATTTGATTATTCTGACTTCAGTCAATGAGTCTCACCCTCACATCTCGGCATTGAATCACTTTTCTACCGCCTCTCACAGTCTCAGGCTCTGACAGAACTTGGTAGAGTTTTCAGTTGCATCTCTTTGTCTGTTACTAAGGCAAACTCAAGAACTTCCTGATCTACCCTGTTTCACAGCCTCTGGGAGACTCTGAGAATTTCCCTTCTGTTCTACCTTCTTCCCCTGGCACCTGAACTTCTTCTGGGTTGACCACAGGCCCCAGCGACCTGCAGGCTGCACTGTGTCTGAAGATTTTCAGATCCCGAGTGACAAGTACAGAGTGTCATTATCGAGGCTATCTCCCTATAGTAACTGTTGGCATGCCTTTCATGAGTCAATCATCTTTTTTTATTGGCATTAACTTATATTGGCAAAGAGAAAGGGACAAAAAACACAAGGAACAGTCTGAGTGAAACCCCAGCTCTCCCAGAGGACTGGTTGCTGGCCAAGCTGCTCAGGGCTGTAGCTCAGCAGAGCCGAAGACGCTCAAGAACAACAGGACACTCCCGTCCCTGAGCGTCCAGGGCCTTTGCAGGAAGCCAGGAAACAAGAGCAGAGAGGAGGCTCAGGCTGACCTCTCAAAGGGAAGAGCCTGGACGCTAAGACAAAGCTGGCCTGAGCCCTAGCGCCCCCAGCTTGGCTGCACAGACTCAGGCAAGGTCCAGGGCCTCTTGCTGGGCATGGGGTTTTGTTTGTTTGTTTGTTTGGTAGGGTGGGACGATGATCATACTAGGCCCGGCTCATGGGGTCTGCGGAGGCCACACAGAGGCAATACAGGAAATGTGCTTCTGCACTGCCTCACGCGGTAGGCACTCAGCGCTGCTGGTGTCATACTCATGGTGTGATCTGCAGTGAGCCAGGGAGAAGGAGCAGCTGGGGTGGAGGTATTTTAGCCACTATCAGCAAAAGAGCCACAGAGCACAAAGGTTGGACTTGAACCGAGCTCCAGGGCAGCTCACTCCCCTGTGGCCCTCAGATTCTCAGGAGGTGAATATTTAAAAATTAAACAGTGCTTTCCTGCAAGACTGGTCTATAGTTTCAAAAAATGTTTTCTTTCCAGTTTTGGTAGTTGTAAGTGTTTGTTTTGGTGCTGGGAATTAAATCCAGGGCCTTGTACATGCCAGACACTCTCTCTACCACTGAGCTACTTCCCCCAAACCTTAACTGGGCTTTTTTTTTTTTTCTTTTTAAGCAATATTCTGGCTTTACTTTTCTATCTCCGTGCACTTGGACATGACTGACCTTTGTCAATATCCTTTTTCTTATCTATGGCATTAGCTCGGGAGCCACCTGAGATGAGGTCTGTGGGGGGGGCTTGGTAAACTGGACCCACCAACAGCTCTGTCACAGTGGCTCTGTCACAGGGCTGGTCCTAGCCCTGTGCCCAGCTTAACGTGTAGAGTGAAACACACTTTCAAATTGAAATTAACAACAGCTTGATTGTTTCTGTTAAGTTTGTATTCTGCAAAATTATGTGATAAAGGCGGCAAAACTGTGGATAAAATTGTTCTAATGAGGTACAAGCATTTAATGTGAAGAAAAATATTGGAAAAACTCAATTACTATCTTAACAAGGTGATAAAATCCACAGAAGAATGGGTGAAAACAGAAACGATTTCAGTGGGACCATCACAGAGCCCATCCCGCTGTGTCCCACCGTGTCCTGGATCCCAGACAGCTGGCAGACATCATCCTCAGGGCTAACGTGTTGTCTCTTACTGCCCCCCAGTCAAAAACTCCAGGGGCCCCAGCTCTGCGGACGCTCAGCCACCACCTGGCAGGTTACCTTCCTCCTCTCCGACTCGGCTGCTCCGCCCTCTTCTCTGCCTGGGCCCTGCTCTCCAGGCAGTTGGCCCCCTTCGCCCCATCCCAGCTGCACTGTCTCCTGGTAAGTGTGCTCCTCCTCCGCTCCAAACACGCTCCTGCCCTGTCTTCCTCTGTATTTATCGCCCTCTCATTCATCTATTTTAATCCTGCGAACCTGTTTGTTCTTTTAGCCCATCCATATTGGCTTAGTATTCTGCGATATTTGTCACTTAAATCTTAGTCTCTCCTAGCGTCCACTCCCAGATCTCTTCCCTGAAGTCCTGGCCCGGTGGCAGCTGGGCTGTAATTGCTGCTGCACCTACAGGAGCTCCTGGTTCCCCATGGGTGGATCTCTCCCCCAGGCAGATTATTCCTGCTGTAGGGCCAGGGTGGGCCTTTTATTCCTCCTGCCTTATGTTTTGTTTGTTCTGTGACTCTTTCCAGAAGGGCTTGGAGGGAGTTTACAGCCACAGCATGCACATGTGTGCACAGGCACACACACGTGCACAGATATGGCAAACGATAAATAATAGAAAAAAAAAATAAGTCTGCAGTGTGGGCTCTGACTTCCTCCCATACCAGGGCCCAACCCAGGTACTCTCTAAAGATCTCAAACCACCAAGACTCAATGCCCTCTGTCCACGCGGTACGTGTTACGGAAACCCTGCTGCTGACAGAGCAGGAAGGGAACCAAACATGAGGAGCAGCAAGGAAGTCTCATCAGAAAGAGCCCCAGACCTTGAGTCTGACTTCATTCATTTTTTTCCTTCATGCAATAGAATTTTTAAGCATCTACTGTATTCGTTAAATGAAAATTACAGGCACCACTGGTTTGGACTAAGCTCCAAGCCAATTAGGCCCCAACAGACCAGGTTTAAAATCCAAAGGGCTCACTCAGGCCAAAGTTCGCCATCAGCAGACCAAAACCAAGTGTGACCTGACCAGGGAGAACCAGGAGAGGAACACCAGTGTCCCAGCAGACCCTTCTGTGTGACTCTTCACTGAGAGGTCACCCAAGTAGTCGGATACTCACAAATCAGTTATTTTTCTATTGTTTTGTTTCCCAGACTTACAAGGAGAGAGACTTTGAAACAGCTGATCTGCTTTTTGTTCTTTGTTTTTGCTTTTTTCCAGACTTTTGTCTGTAAAATCAACATCATGGGCTCAAGCCATAGGAACATTGTCTTTACAGCAATAAAGAGTTGCCTAATTCTAGAATCTCACCTAAAGTGAATAAAGATCTTCAACTTAAATTGGTTGTCATTTTGTCCTTTCATAATTACATACTGGTTGTATAACTAATTATATAACCAAAGAGCACCTTGTCACCTGCCTACCCTCATTTGTTAAAGGAAAATGAAAATAAAAAAGAGGATCAAACACTGTGCCTCTCCTGGGTATGTACAAACATCGATCCTAAGACCTAGTTTTCTTTTCTTTTTTCTTTTAACTTTTAAAAATATTTCATGTATGGGTTTTCAAGGAAATTTGCATTTATGAAGTGAATTAGGTAAATTTAATAATTAACATTTTAAAAAAGCAGTCCATCTCTCTGGTCATCAAGTCATTGAAGAAGCAATGCTATTATGAAGAGAATGTAAACCACGAGGAAATCTCACTACACAGCCACAGAAATATCTAAAATAAAAACATTCACCACATTAAGTACTGGAGAAAATGTAGAATAAGCAGGCCTCTGACCAGTGCGTAAAGTAGTCCGGCCACTTTGGCAAACAGCTTCACAACCTCGTAAACAGTTAAAATGGACATCTGTCCTATGATCTAGCAATTCCACTCCCAGTTGTTTATTTGAGAAAACTAAAAATACTGGTCTATGAAATCCTTGCTTAGGAATGCTCACGGCAGCCTCACTCACAGTAGCCAAATCCAGAAACAATGCAGATGTTATCACAGGAGATAAACATACTTACTTGTATTCATGCAAAATGTCAGCAATAAACAGAAACACACTCCCTCACGTGAACAGCATGGATAAGGCTCAAAGATACCAAGCACAGACGGTGTTGCTCCACTGATGTGACATCTAGAGCCTGCAGTGGCAGAACTGCTCCTGGGGACAGGGATGAGGAAGGACTGTTGGGAGGGCATGAGGAGAAGTTCTGGAGGAACTTGTGTTGGTACGCACCACCGGTACTGATGGACTTAAAATCGGACCATTTCAGTACATTCAATTGGATTTCATTACCTGGAAAGGTAATGCTGAGGGAGGATTCAGGAGATGCACGTGTTAAAGCTGCAATGCGGTGGCACACGTGTAGCAGAAACCTCTGAACGGCTCATTACAAAAAGTAGGTTTTGTGATTATTTAATTGTATCTCAATCAACTGTCAAGTAAAGACAATGCTCAACTATTAGGACCTGGAGAAAGACGGCCAACCACAGGTTTTGCACAGAACTGGCCTTCTGGGCCATGTGGTGACATGCACCCAGAGCCTGATAGGAGGGGAGCCTCCTGGCCCAGCAAGGCTGCTTCCGAAATTCACCATAGGAAAGCACCAGAAGGCACACCCCCAAGACCTGGATTTAGAGACGTTCACTCAGTGCCGTTTGTAACAGGGAAAACGGGAAGGCAATGTAATGTCTGTACATAGCACATTAGTGAGGTGAGTATGTGTGTGTGTGTACCTCGGTGGCACTTTAATAATGTTAACTAATAATGATCAACATGGAAATCTACTCATAACATATTAGTAGGTTGTAGAAAATATGCAGAAAATTACATGATTGGTATTACATAGGCTCTAGCTCTTGAGTGCTATGCAGTAGTGTAGCTTATGTATGCTAATCCTACTCTCATCCAGGCAGGACACACATTGAACAATAGGTGACAAGTGCAGCGATCTCTGGGTGCTGGAGGATTACGTGTGCCTTTTAAAAAGACATAGGTTATTAACTTTCAAAATAATCTTTAAAGTGGGTCAATAATGAGAGGAGGTAGAAGTCACTGGGACTGTGGTTCACGTTGGGTAGAGAAGATGATCTGGGGTAGGGATGGCCATGTACTGCATGGCCCTAACAAAAATCTGGTGCAGTGGAAATGTAAAGTTGACTTACGCATCACACCATGCCCCGGAGGCAGCTGCGAGGAAAGTACAGCATTCAAGAAGGTGACCTCTGCCTGGTGTTCCTGTCCTCCAGAGCCCGCCATTTCCATTTTCAGACGTGCTTCCATCAGAAGACACTCCCATGGTTATTCTTCTGAGGTATCCTGATCAAATTATTCATCTCAGTCCCGGTGAGAGAGCCCTGGAGCTGGATACTGTTTTTCCTTCCCCAGTTTATCAGGCGCAGCCACCTGCTAGACCATTTTGGAACCAGCTTGGACAGAAAGAATTCACATGCTTAGAGAATTCACCTTATATCTAGAGTTGCAGAAAGTTCTGTGAAGCTGCCTTTAACAACTCTGATCAGAAGACAAGCAAATCCATGTCCAGGAGCGAAGCACAGCAAGCAGGTGGCTCTGGAGAAAACCGCCCCTCTGAGCAGTCCTTTTGGACAGACAGCGTGAGTTCAGAGCAGGGTCCCCTTAGGCAGGCGCTTTCCCATCTGAAAAGTGAAACTGGTGCCCAGAGAGGGCAATTTGTCCAAAGTCAGCCAAAAGTCAGGAGCGAGCTGTGATCCTCTGTCCCACTCGGTGTCGGAAGCTGAGGAAGAAAGGGACAGTGTGTTATGATGGAATACCCCGGGTTAGAAGCCTGGGTCTAGCATTGGCTTTGTCCTTGGTTGGCCAGGCTCCTTTGCCACCCTTCAGGGAACCTGCCTCTTTCCTGTAATGAGGAGGTTCTGGTGGGGAACATTTTTGACCAGACACCTATGGTTCTAATAAGCTCCCACCCTGCCCTGCCCTTCCCCGGGTTTAGTCCTGGTAGGCACTGCCCTGCCTGTCCGTGGCTCTTTGCATGCCCATTCCATCTATGCAAGGTCAAAAAGATGTCCTGTGAGCTGCCCAACCAGGCGCCCAACGTCTCACCCTTATTGTTTCTATTTCGTGAGAGCCTTAATTTTTTTTCCCTACACAACTGGATTAACTAGGCACGTCTATGTCTGTACTCGGAACACTAATAAATATGCTTTGCAAAGTAAATACAAGTTTAATGTTCATTAAACAGACACCAAGAGCCTGGGGATGTGTGGAACAGGAAGAAGGAGGCTCCCGGGCAGCCTGCCTCTCCTAGGGGCTGGGGCTCCGAGGTCCTGGACCAAGAAGAGGAGGAAGAGAACAGGTGCAGAAGGGAGGGTCTTGCTACAGACAGACAGACAGATCAAATGCCACCCAAATGGCAGTTTCCAACTTCAATTGACTCTAATGGCCCGACAAGGTAGAGACATCGCCAAAGTCAATACGGCCATCTGCGTGTCCAAGGCCGGGTTTGGTCACACCAGAAGTTTCTGTACCAGATGCCTGTCCTCTGGATTTCACCTAATATCCTTGGTTATGATCCTGCTTCAATAGGGTTGAATTTTGAGCTCCTAAACCAAACTTTTTGGTAAGGGTCTTCTCTTGAGGAAGTCCTTCACACCTTTTGAAAAAGTCTTATTTATGTTTATAATTTTATTTTAACATACAATACACAATGATAAAAATAAATGTTTTCAGATAGGATGCTGTTAGAATATTTCACTTTTTCAGCAGGTTATAAAAGTAAAAAATGTCACTAAGAATATTCTTTAACATTTCTTTATCAAAATGTCTTGCCACCGTGTTGGTTTCTAGAGAACATGCAGTTAAGCCAATGGTTCCTGTGATTAAAGCGCCTCTGTCCTAAGGAGACAGGAAGTGCCTCTTGCGATTGGACAAAGTTTTGTTTCACAGCCATGGAATCAGAAATGTGCCCCATTACTGTCACCAGTGCCCAGCCTGAGACGCCAGGCCAACAAGCACACACACAGATCAAATACACGAATGGCATTCTCAGGCAGCCTGAGAAAATCGATAAAATCAGATCGCGACTCTGGTCAGTGAGCACATGATAATGGCCGAGCTTAACATTTAAACAAATACTTGTTTCAAAGGGGATTAAACATAGAAGTATAATATAAATTTCAGATACACTACAGGCATGGCTTGAGAATACCACTTGGAGCACGTAACCGTGGACACAGTATCACCTCACCTGGTAGCAGCACACACTAATTGCAGAGTTATTATTTCCCTGCGAAGTTTCTATTTTAAATGACTGAATGAATTTGTACTTACAGAATCTAGAATATTTAAACTATGAGGAACCCACTAGATTAGCAAGTATAATTTCCCTCATTTTCCAAAACCTGAGAGCCACATAGTTTCCTTTTCATACTTTGCTTAACATCAGTATTTAACAACTAGAATTCAAGTCTCTTGACTCTGAGAACTGGTCCTGTTCCAGAGTGCCAGGATCCCATGACACACTTGGATTCTGTACCTTGCCCTCAACATATTCATATAAAAGTTAAAGTGTAAGTCTATAAAGAGGTCAATGTCCGTCAGCAATGAATCGACCAGTAAATCTCACCTATTTTTTAAGTTATCCATCCCAATTTACTTGCTCATTCCAACAGTCTTTTTAAAGAAAGTTTGGATTTTAGATTTGTTTTGTTATTGTTGTTAAGATGTCCTGCAGTTTAATTTATAAATCAAGGTACAGACGAGGTCTTCTTTATTCTGTAGGGTTAGTAAATATTTTCAGAGGAAGATCATTGTTTTTACTAGCCCAATCATAACATCAGTTATGTGAGATAGAGGACAAATAAGGATACATAGATATCTTCTATCAAATAGGACATTGTTAAAATAGTGCACTTCCACCAGGCATGATAGCACCTGCCTGTAATCCCAGTGACTCAGAAGGCTAAGGAAGGAGGATCCAAAGTTCAAGGCCAGGCTCAGCGACTTAGCAAGATCCTTACTCAAAATAAAAACCAAAAAGGCTGGAGATACAGCCCAGTGGTAGAGCATCCCTGGGTTCAATCCCTGGTACCAAAACAAAACAAAACAATAAACGCTTCCTACCCAGCTTTTCAAAATAAAAATGAGACCCAAAAAAATCCACCTTAAATTTCCTTATCAAAAGTTCTTGCTATAATATTATACATATCTCCTTCTTGCCTTCTAAAGATTTGAGTAGTTCTTTGAGAGCAAACTTTTCAAATGACACCACAGGGGCTGAGAGTTGTTAGAAAGTAACTGACACCAGGAATCAACTCTGGACTTTTCCTCCCACAAAGGCACTGGGGAAGTAAAAAGTTCCCGGAGTCAAAATCTTAAATACTCATGTGCACTTCGAATGTTGTTGGTTTGGAGTCTTCACTAGTTCTACAGGTGTTCAAATTAAGGGACTGGGACACCATCAAGGGCCGAGAGTCATCCATTAAGATCTCCATCGCTTAATTAGCGGGTGCGGCCAAGCCCTCAGCACATTATACTTTGATAAGGGAAAGTAAAATATTCTCCCAAGAAATTCTATTTGTCAAATACTTTCCACATGGAATTCCAGTTGCAGATATATTTTTGGCAAGGAAACAGCGGGGAGCTGAGAACCTGGCTCATGCCAGCTCTGCGGATTCCAGTGACCAGGGTAGAAAGCCTGGCCTGGAGAAGGCCATGCAAATGCTGGGGGTGCAGTCCGTGGAGGAAGGGCAGGTGCTCCTGAGGCAGGTGCTCTTTAGCTGCCTGGCTCCCTGGCCACTCCCAGACTCCTGGGCAAGGAGTGTTGTGACCCCCGAGAGGTAGAGGTAGTGCTGGAGACAGTGACAACAGGGGAGAGGAGAGGCTGAGACCCTAAGCAGCTGCCCCCTCAGTGTAGTGAACCTGGGTCAACCGTGGCCACCCTAAGGTCCACACACACCAGCCTTCAGAGCAGCTCAGAACCTTCTTGAACCAGATGCTGGTGGCATCTGGAGCACATTAGCATCCCAGAGTGTAGGCTCGGCTGGTGCTCTCAGCCCAGCAGCAGGGGAGGGGGAAGGTGAGCTTGAAAGAAAATCCCTATGATCTATGCAACAACATGGAGGACCTCAAATAACCACGCCAAGGGAAAGAAGTCAGGTTTTAAAAGTTGAGGACATAGCCTCTGATTGCATTGATATAAATCCCTAGAACATGCAGGCTGACCTATAGTGACAGAAAGCAGATCACTGGCTGCTTGAAGGTGAGGGGCAGGGTGACAAAGGGGCACAAGGAAACATGGAAACGAGGGGTTCAGGCAGAGGGGAGACGGGCATGCTCACCGTCTGGAAGTGGTGAAGACTTCACGGGCATTTTCATATATCAGACTTACCAAACTATATGCTTTAAGTATGGATGATTTCTTGTCTGTCAAGTGTACTCTCATGAAAAGAGATCCAGAGGCTTAGCTCTCTTGCAGAGAATCTGACTGAGTTGGGCCAGGGTGGGATCTGGGCATCAAAATCTTTAAAGGTCTCCCCAAGAGAGGGGGAATGGAGGATGGGAGGAAAAGGGGGGATTATGAACCATTGTCAATTTCCATGCATCTATGAATTTGTCGGGGTGAATCCAACTTCTATATGTAACTATAAAGGTCTAATAATAATAATAGAAAATGTTTAAATCAATTAATGAAAAAAAAGTCTCCCCAGATGATTGGGAGTGCAGATTTTAGGTACAGAACCTCATGGCCATAATCAGGACCTGGGTTATATGCAATGATATTGGAAGCCACTGACCCTTGGTAGGAACCCAAGTCAGAAACTCCCCTGCCAGAATTAACATTGTCAAAAATGACCGTACTACTAAAAGCGTTATATAGTTTAATGCAATTCCTATTAAAATATCAATGACATTCTTCATAGAAATAGGAAAAGCAATCATGAAATTCATTTGGGAAACTAAGAGATCCAGAATAGCCAAAGCAATTCTTAGCAAGATAAGTGAAGCAAGAGGCATCACAGGACTAGACCTTAAATTATACTTCAGAGCCATAGCAACAAAAACGGCATGGTATTGGCACCAAAACAGACATGCAGACCCATGGAACAGAATAGAAGACACATAAACACAGTTATCTCCTACTAGACAAAGGAACCAGAAACATACACTGGAGAAAAGACTGCCTCTTCCACAAATGATGCTGGGAAAACTGGAAATCCACATGTAGCAAAATGAAATTAAATACCTATCTCTCACCTGCACAAAACTCAACTCAAAATGGATCAAGAACTTAGGCACTGTTAGAACAGAGAGCCTGCTCCTAATAGAAGAAAAAGTAGGCCCAAATCTTCACCATGTTGGCTTAGGAACTGACTTCTTTAACAAGACCCCTAGAGCACAAGAAGTAAAACCAAGAATCAATAAATGGGATGGAATCAAACTAAAAAGCTTCTTTTCAGCAAAGGAAACAATCAATAATATGAATAGACAGCCTACAGAATGGGAGAAAATTGTTACCACATGCACCTCAGAGGGTTAATCTCCAGGACAGATAAAGAACTCAAAAAACTTAACCCCCCCCCCCCCCGCCCCCCAAAAAAAACAAATAACCCAATCAAAAAATGGCCTAAGGAAATGAACAGACACTTCACAGAAGAAGAAATATAATCAACCAGCAAATATATGAAAAATTGTTCGACTTCTCTAGCAATTAGAGAAATGCAAATCAAAACTACACTGAGCCAGGCACAGTGGTGCATGCCTATAATCCCAGTGGCTCAAGAGGCTGAGGAGGATTGTGAGTTCAAAGCCAGTCTCAGCAATTTATCAAGGGACTTAGCAACTTAGTGAGACCCTATCTTTAAATAAAATATTTTTAAAAGGGCTGGGGATGTGGCTCAGTGATTAAGCACCCCTGTGTTCAATCCCTAATACCCTGACCCACAAAAAAATCTACACTTAGATTTCATCTCACTCCAGTCAGAACGGCAATTATCGAGTACAAGCAACAATAAATGTTGGTGAGGGTGTGGGGATAAAGGTAAATACATATATTTCTGGTGGGACTGCAAATTGGTGCAACCAATCTGGAAAGCAGTAAGGAGATTCCTCAGAAAACTTGGAATGGAACCACCATTTGACCCAGTTATCCTACTCCTCAGTTTATACCCCAAGGACTTAAAATCAGAATACTACAGTGATGCAGCCACATCAATGTTTATAGCAGCTCAACTCATAAGAGCTAAACTATAGAAACAACCATAGTTTGGATAAAGATGAATGGATAAAGAAGATGTGATATATATACACAATAGAATATTACTCAGCCCTAAAGAAGCGTGAGATTAAATGGATGGAACTGGAGAGTATCGTGCTAAGCAAAATAAGCCAATCCCAAAGAACCAAAGGCTGAATGTCTTCTCTGATATACAGATACTAATTCATAGTAAGGTGGGGGGAGACTAGGGAAAAATAGAGGTACTCTGGATTAGACAGAGGGGAGTGAAGGGAGGGGAGGGGGTATCTGGGCAGGAAGGACAGTGGAATGGATTGGATGTTATTACCCTATGTGCATATATGATCACACAACTGGTATAATTCTACATCGTGTACAACCAGAAGAATGAGAATTTATACTCCATTTATATATGATGTGTCAAAATGCATTCTATTATCATGTATACCTAATTAGAATAAATTTTAAAAATAGATCAGAAAGAAAGAAAGAATGAACCCCCCACCTGTCAGCCCCAGTGCCCTGTGGGAACATGGGCCCTTCAGACAAGCAGTTTCCCGGGCCGCTCTTAGGGATTCTCATCAGAAGAGTCCTCTGGGCCATTCCGCATCGAAGCATACCACGTACTTCTGAAACGAGTGGGCATTTTCGTCCTTCCACACATCCCAGTTATCTTACTGTGTCTACTGATAGCACTGGTGCTGGGTGGTTTCCTGTGCTCTGGAGGGAATCTGTCACACTTGGACATGGGTCTGCTCGTTTGCAGAAGAGAAGCAGACAAGACAGGCCTCTTCCCCTCTTGGAGCCCAAGGTCCGGGGGAGGAGGGCGGAAAGAAAGGCAGTGTGGCTGCGGCCCACCTGGCAAGGCGAGAGAGCCCTGCTCTCTGGACGGAGCCTCCAGGCCTTGCTTTGGGAATCAGAAGTCTATTCACAAATTGACTTTTCCTGAGGGTCATCTCCCAAACCACCACCCCTGAGTCTCCAAAGCCTACGCAGGGCCAGGCCAGAGAAAAGCTCATCTTTGGCTTAGGCCTGAGCTCATGGCTGCAGGAAGAGCACTGTGCTCACAGAGCCCACTGAGGACCAGGAGGAAGGATTCTGTGTCTCCGCGTTGCCATGGGGACTTCTGGCTGTGCTCACAGAGTGCTCTGCACATCATGACTCTTTTTACAAAGAGAAAATAGTTCCCTTTTCCAAAGCCTAAATGGGGAGTGAGGTGGTGGCCAGAGGGGAAATCGAAGGTCTGCGAGGGTGAGAGGTGGGGACGAGGCACAGGTGGACTAAAGCAGAATGAGGACTGCCCTCCTCCAGGCAGGGAAGGGAGAGCCACTCCGACACCTGGGCAGAGCCTCCGCAGGCTTTCCTCATGCAAAGTCTGTCCTGCAGGAAGGAGTAGATCTGAGATTCACAAAATTCTTTTTCAGTTTCTTAGGCTATAACCTCCCACTCAGAAGTACCCGGGAAGCATTCCCTCTGAAGGTCCGAGACACCATGAAATGGGGTCCCTTTAAGGACCATTTCCATCCGGGCATATGGACCCTCTGCACATGGTGCACAACTTTCTCTGTAGCCTCTCAGGGTACCTGGGCCTCTCCTCCCTGGGAATACAATCTGGCCTTCCCTGATGGCCGTCCAGACATCACCCCCAAGACTCTATGGAAGAGCTGTCCCTGTGTTTCCTATCAACAAGAGTACAGCCACTCTGCCTTTGATGTCCCCAGAGTTACCTGATCACCCAGATGACACTGAACAGAACGAGGGGCCTGGGAGACAGCAGCTAAGCCTGACATCTGCCCAAGGCCAGCAGAAAGGGCTCCAGGAGTTATATGAGCTTCTAGGTCCATCCAACCTACCATCTGTCGCTGGCTTACCGCGCCACCTTGGGTCATTGACGTCCCCACTCTGCACCATCTGTGAAATGTGCCTAATAGTACACCATGTCCTTCAGTCCCTCCTTCATCCTCTCCTGCCCTCCCCCTCCCTCCCTCTCCCTCTCTCCACACATCTCTCCCTCCCTCTCCCTCACTCCCCCCACCCGGGTCTCCTATAGAAGAGAGATAACATGTCTGTAAAGTGCTTTGAGCTCCTTGGAGATAGAAAGTCTATAAATATAAGCTGTTATCACTGTTGCCATGGAAACACACACAGAACCGTGCTCCGTTCCTGCCTTTGCTGAGCATAACTCTGGCCTCCCTGCCCCGCTGGCAGTTAGACAATCAATGGCCCTACCAAGCTCTGCAACCAGGCAGCGGGCCAGGACCCAGGACAGAACTGTTTTGATACTCAACTCCTCTTCTTGTCACTTTTCACAAAGTACGCTTCTTTACTAAGGTAGAGGATGGTGCAGGTTGGCCAGAGCTAGCTGCTAAACCAATGATGTGAATTATTGCAGGTTTAATTAACTCGCAGGCCACTCCACCCAGCCGCCAATCTGTGGTTTCTTCTACCCATTTCCTACATTTGCTCCCAGTCCTGACTGCTGACTTCAGAGCGCAGGCTGCCCCAGTGCTGGGGTGGAGCGGATGAAGCGTCTGCTCCTGTCTCCTGGTCTGTGGCCTCTGGAGAGCAGAGTGAGGCCTTTCCCACTCTTGTCTCATCCCACAGGGCAGATGCCACCTGGTGCCCAGCAGATGCCAGGTGGCGGTTTGTGAGTAACTGAATGAATACCTGCTGTCCTCTTCCGTCCTGTGGGGACAGGTGCTGAGCACCACCTGTGCAGCACGCTGGTCTGGACTGGAGACCCCAGAGCACAGGGTTCCCCCGGCGGCTGGTCTGCTTCCCCACCACTGTCAGGTGAAGGGCATGGGCCACTCCCATGCTGGTTTCAGGTGGTGCCAAGAGAGCCTAAAGCTTGATACTGGACGGTCCAGAGTCACTGAACTTCCTGAGCCTTGGTTCTCCACGCTGTAAAATCAGAACTGCACTTATCTCCCAGGTTGTGGTGACGGCTGAGCAGGATCTACATGGAAATCCATCGCTCGTGGTTGGCTCCAGCAGGTGACTGACACATGTTCGTCCCCTTGCCTTGGCTTGCCACGCACATGAAGAGCCATCTATTTTGAAGAGCACACTTGCTTGTTTTTTCTGAAGTCCTGGCTGCTGTTCCAGTCTCACTGAGGGCTGCTGTTCCAGTCTCACTGAGACGGGGGCATGTGATTTGCTGCCATCAGAAGGGGGGTTGGAAGATGTGAAGGGACAGGAGATACTCAAGCACCTGAGGGACCAGGAAGGACCTGCTGCGGGATGTGCAGGATTCAGTGCAAAATGAAAACACAGGGCACGGCTAAACACTCATTTAAATTTTCAGAGGATGACATCTGAGCGGCTCAGGAGCCTAAGGCAGGAACATCCTGAGTTCAAAGCCAGCCTCACAAAAGCAAGGCACTGAGTAACTCAGTGAGACCCCGTCTCTAAACAAAATACAAAATAGGCAGGGGATGTGGCTCAGTGGTACAGTGCCCCTGAGTTCAATCCCTCATACCCACCCCCCCTAAAAACAATCAGCTTCAATTCATTTAGGTAAAGACTCTTCTATGAATACCAGGAAAGTCACACCCTGGCAAAAACAAATGGTGTAAGGCCCATCTTGATCATATTCTTTATCGGACCATGCCTAGGTCCTTTTAAGCTGAGGCCCCTGCACAGCTGCCGAGGTTGCATCCTCGTGAAGCCAGGGGCACAGGTGAACTTGGCCTTGTGGCTCCCGGTTGTGGTGCAGGAGGTCACAGCGACAGTATTCACACAAGCTGTTTGGGGTATCATATAGGTCTAATATGACAATGGCAGGACCAGGCATGTTCATACAATGACTTGAATACACTGGATTCATGTTCTAGGCTAAATGTGAACTGAAGTAAATAAAGGTCATTTCCGGAGGAAAAAGCTCATACAAACAAGTGACTCCTATGGAGCAATTAATGCCAGCATCAAACACAGGACAATTGTGCTCAGAGGTTCAAATTGTTTCTGCATCCTTGCTCACAGAGAGGAGGAGGAGGAGGGAGGAAAATTATCTAGAATGTAAAGGACATAAAAAAGAATATCAAGGACATCAGTTTGTTTGATCACTATGTATTAATCCCCCATTGTATACAAGGCATGGTGCAGACCAAGCAAGAGAAAAGAAGGTGTCTTCAGTCACAAGGTGAGAAGGTCAGGCCACATGACCTCTAAAGTCCCTCTCAGCTCTGACCTCTTAGAGTTCATTGGCAAAGGAACAGAGTCCACCTCACAAGACACCAAAGTCTAGAGCCACAGCAGAGACAAGGCAAAGCTGCTCTATGTAGACTGGTGATCATGGGTGCGTTTAGTGAAGGGTTATGATAAACTAAGGGGAATCACAAGAAAAACCCCAATGGGATTTTGTAAATATTTTTTAAAAATAAAGTCAGCGTTTGGCCTCCATCCTCCCGCACCTGGCAAGGTCTAATCCATCCTGCGTTTCTTGGCTTTGTCCCTGGTTGGTTACACTTCCACGGGCTATGCCTTGACAACCCACAATTTCCAGGAAGACAGTGGGACCATTGCAATTCCATGTTGTTCTGCTCACCGTGGGCCTTACAGAAGGCGGGAAGAAGGGGTGGGGACTGGGCTCTTCATCAGGCCATGCCATTGTGTGCCAGGCACTGCCATACACTTTTAATCCTCAAATAAACTGGAAAGGAATTAATATTTCCACTTGGAAAAAAAACTGAAGATTAATTTTCCCAGGTCACTAATAACTAATAGGAGGGAATGAAAACTTGATCAAGCTTTGTCTGGTGTTTAAAGCTGTGGTAAAATCCGCTTCAGTGATAGGCACAGTGGCATATGCCTGTAATTCCAGCAGCTCAGGAGGCTGAGGCAGGAATATCATGAATTCAATGCCATCTTCAGCAAAAGTGAGGCTCTATTGCTGAGAAGAAGCTTTTTAGTTTGAATCCATCCCATTTAATTGATTCTTGATATTAATTCTTGCGCTATAGGAGTCTTGTTAAGGAAGTTGGAGCTTAATCTGACATGATGAAGATTTGGGCCTTTTTCTCCTATTAGACACAGTGTCTCTGGTTTAATTCCTAGGTCCTTGATCCATTTTGAGTTCAATTTAGTGCATGGTGAAAGATACGGGTTTAATTTCATTTTGTTGCATATGGATTTCCAATTTTCCCAGCACCATTTATTGAAGAGACTATCTTTTCTCCATTGTACGTTTTTGGCTCTATTGTCCAATATAAGATAACTGTAATTATGTGGGTTAGTCTCTGTGTCCTCTATTCTGTACCTTTGGTCTACCAGTCTGTTTTGGTGCCAATACCAGGCTGTTTTGTCACTATTGCTCTGTAGTATAGTTTAAGGTCTGGTATAGTGACGCCACCTGCTTCACTCTTCTTGCTAAGGATTGCTTTAACTTTCTGGGTCTCTTATTTTTCCAGATGAATTTCATGACTGCTTTTTTTATTTCTATGAGGAATGTCATTGGGATTTTGATTGAATTGCATTAAATCTGTATAGTACTTTTGGTAGTGTGGTCATTTTGACAATATTAATTCTGCCTATCCAAGAGCTAGGTAGATCTTTCTATATTCTAAGGTCTTCTTTAATTTCTTTCTTTAGTGTTCTGTAGTTTTCATTGTAGAGATCTTTCACCTCTTTTGTTAAGTTGATTCCCAAGTATTTTTTTTTTTGAGGCTATTATAAATGGGGTAGTTTTCCTTGTTTCCCTTTCAGAGGATTTGTCACTGATGTACAGAAATGCCTTTGATTTATGGGTGTTGATTTTGTATCCTGCTACTTTGCTGAATTCATTAACTAGTTCTAGAAGTTTTCTGGTGGAATTTTTTGCGTGTTATAGGTATAGAATCATATCATCAGCAAATAGTGCTAATTTGAGTTCTTCTTTACCTATCCATATCCCTTTAATTTTTCTCATCTAATTGCTCTGGCCAGTGTTTCAAGTAATGATGAAAGAGGACATCCCTGTCTTGTTCCAGATTTTAGATGGAATGCTTTCAATTTTTCTTCATTTAGAATGATGTTGGCCTGGGACTTAGCATAGATAGCTTTTACAAAACAATCTGTGAGGTGAATAGAGAGCCTACTAATTGGGAACAAATTTTTACCACACACGTCAAAGCACTAATCTCTAGAATATATAAAGAACTCAAAAATCGTAACACCAAAAAGACAAATAACCCAATCAATAAATGGGCCAAGGAACTGAACAGACACTTTTCAGAAGAGGATATACAATCATCAACAAATATAGGAAAAAATGTTCAGCATCTCTAATCTAGTAATTAGAGAAATGCAAATCAAAAGTACTCTAAGATTTCATCTCACTCCAATTAGAATGGCAGTTATCAAGAATATAAACAATAAGAGTTCGCAAGGATGTGGGGGAAAAGGCACACTCATACACTGCTGGTGGGACTGCAAATTGATGCAATGAATATGGAAATCAGTGTGAAGAGTCCTTGGAAAACTGGGATTGGAACCACCATTTGACCCAGCTACCCTACTCCTCAGTCTATACCCAAAGGACTTAAAAACAGCATACTACAGGGACACAGCCACATCAATGTTTATAGCAGCACAATTCACAATAGTTAAACTGTGGAACCAACCTAGATTTCCTTCAGGAGATGAATGGATAAAAAAAATGTGGCATAAATACACAATGGAATATTACTCAGCATTAAAAGAGAATAAAATCATGGAATTTGCAGGCAATGGATTGAGCCAAAAAATATAATGCTAAATGAAATTAGCCAATCCCAAAAACCAAATGTGAATTATTTATCTGATTTAAGGATGCTGATTCATAACATGCTGGGGGGGTAAGGGTGAGAGGATTAAATGAACTCTAGATAAGGCAAAGGGGAAAGGGGAGGGAGTGGAAGGGAGAGGGCATAGTGGTAGGAAAGACGGTGGAATGCGATGGTCATCATGACCCTGTCCCTAAGTATATGTATGTATGAAGACACAAAGGATGTGACTTTACTTTGTGTATAACCAGAGATATGAAAAATTGTGTAATATGAATTGTAATGCATTCTGCTGTATAACATATTGAAATTTTAAAAAAAAAAATTTTAAAAGTGAGGCCCTAAGCAACTCAGTGAGATCCTGCCTCTAAATAAAATACAAAATAGGGCTGGGGTGTGGCTCAGAGGTCAAGTGCCCCTGAGTTCAATCCCTAGTACCCTCACCCCCCAAAAAATCAGCTTTAATACATTTAAATAAAGACTCTTTTATTAATACCAGGAATTATTAATTATTAATACTAGGAATTTTATTAATACCTTGGCAAAAGAAATGGTGTATGGCCCATCTCAATCATATTCTTATCAGTGGACAGAGGAGAAGGGGGCATGAGGACCACCATGAATGAATCAGTAATTAATCAAGAGCCAACCATATTCTGCCCCAGCCTTATTGTTTGACTCCAAGAGAATCCATTCTCCCCTGTAACTCAGTTTTACTATCAGATAAAGAAGACGACGAGCTTCCTGTGTTTGAAGTGCTTAGTAGGACAGAACACAGATGTGCTCTTGGCTCCCACATGCAAGATGGGGCAGCTCCGAGGGGGTGTGAGAGCTACGGAGGGGAAGACCAAGGACCCTGACAACGTCACATCGACCCTTCCCCTCTAGGCTGCCTGTAGTTTGGGTCTCTGCTATACTGGCTTGTGTCTTAAAAGAATTGCGGGCCAGTCTAGAGATGGACTTTCCCTTGAGTCAGGGCCCACCTCACCCACTCTGCCACCACTGGGTGAATGGGGCACCCTGGCAAAACAGCAGTACAGGGAGCACTTCTAGTAGTGGCTGCCCACCACAAGACACTGAAGCATCTGAACTCACAGTCTGTTGCTTGGTTGAGGTTCCTGAAAATCCTCCACCCGGAAGACATTAATTCTATAAGCATCATATTCTAAAATTCCCAGTGGATCACCTTCTGTAGGGGCAAGTCATCTATTCTTGGACATCAGATGCTGAGATCATTTCTAACTACAGCACAGGAGCCTTTCATACATGCCAGGGTGCCAGCCCTCAAACTCGGATGCACATCTGCATGAAATGAAGGACTTGGGAATGGATTCCTGCCTCCACACCAAGAATTTCAGATTCAGTAGGTCAGAGCGGGGCCTGCAATTTACAGTTCCAACAAGTTCTCAGGCTGCTGGTACTGCTGGTCTGGGGACTGTGCTTTGAGATCTACTGACACAGAGCATGTGCCTCCTGCCACTGCCACATGATATACAGAAAGCACACCACTGTCGCTGGTGTGGCTCAGTCTTACAGCCAGATGCTAGTGGCAGCACTCAGCGCCATACTATTTTAATATATTCAAAGGACAGGGACGCACATCCAGTCTGTCATGCAGTAAGTAGTCAAATACATAATTTATTTAACAAATATTCTAAGTGCTGATTTTGAGTCAGACTTGAGTGCCAGGAGGGACAAAGCGGACAAAAATATCAGATCTCACGAAGCTTTGATTCAAGTGCGAAAATCTATCATTTATTGAGCTTCTATTAAGTCCTAAGCCCTTTACATTAATGGCCTCAGGTTTCCACAGAGATAATCACCTACAGTCATGATTGTGTCCAGTTCCACAATGAGAGCAGGAAGCCTGAGAGTTAAGTAACTTTCCCAGACCTAGAAGCTCAGTCTCCACCCGCGCACCTCCCACAGCACCACGGTGAAATACATTTGCCTAACCGGAAAGGGACTTTTAGCTGGAATGCCCTACATTTTGTCAGCAAAATTCTTTTTTCTTAGAAAAAGGATTCTTCATTCCCATGACCTGAAAAGATCCCTGAAGCATTGGGGATCGTATCTGTAAGAACCCAAGGGCTGGGGTGGGAGATCACGGCCTACCAGGAGGGAGTAGTTTGTAACTCCTGCTCATAACTATTTTCTGAACCCCCTGGCCAGGCAGGTTGCTGTTCTGAACCTTTGGGTTCTGAAGTTTACTCTAAACAGCAACCTTACATGCGACCAGCAGGTTAAAACTAGAGACGCCTCCCTCCTGCCATCATTTGTTCAAGCAACATCCTGAACCTCCTGTGCTCCAGGCACTGTGTTGGTCACTGTGGAGAACTCAGAGGTGAGACGTGGTCCACACTGGCAAGGGGCTCACCTATAAGCACAGCTGGACACATCCTCCAGGTCCTGGACTTGTGCGCCTGGGTCCTCATGTTTTGAGGTTTGCAGGGGTGTACTTTTATCTTTATTCATGCTCCCAGATCGTTTGTTTTTAGTGGAGCTGTTAATAACAGGAGTTGGGTATTTAGTGAGACAATACAGTGACTTATTTAAAAAAGAAAAAGAAATGACAGTCATTTTTCAAGATTTTGCTAAAATACTTTTAAAAATCAGGAGGGTCCTGGGGCATTGAGAGAAAGGGGGAAACATCCATGGAAGGTAAAGAATCTGTGATCCTTAACAAAAGACAGGAGCCTGCCCTCAAGGAGGCCCAGGGTAGAGGATCCTGATGAGGAAGAGGAGACTCTGGAGTGGAGTAAAAGGAGCGGCACAAGGTGGTAGCAAGGGAGAAACGCAGACAGCCTTGCTCTGGGCTTTCCTGCCCTTTGCAGTTAAATGGCTCCTTTAGAGCATCTCAACTTCAGCACACAGGATGCTCTGCTGTTTGTTTTTGTTGTTGTAGTTTTTTTTTTTAAGAAATCAAAGATTAAAGTTGGCCAACTCCCTGGTTTGGACAGTGTTAATAGGAGATTACATGTCTGATTAGCTTGGAGCCTTGAAATTAGACTTGAGGTACTGCGGAGGACTCAGCATTATGTCACGGGTCTATGTGGGGATGAGGGCTCGGTGGGGCAAGGAGAGAGAACAAGTAACTGGTAACAGTCAAGTCTGTTTCTCTCTCTCAAACCTCCGCGCAAAGGTGCCATCGCGAACACACCGTGAACACTGCTCTATTTTCACATAACCTTGACTTCCTAAACTCCATAAACAGCTGTCTCCAAATTTTCCCTGGCGTTTTTCAAATCTCAAAGAGTAAAATAGTATTGTATGTTTCTTTCTAATTTAAGAACACTGAGGTAGCTCTTTCACAATAGTCTCATCCAGAAGGCTCATTCCTACACTCACCTTGGGGCTTTTAATGATGTTGCTGTCCTGACTCCCCAAACTCCTCACATGCCCTACAGTGGCACGTCTCAAATATTAAAGTTAACAATTACCTGGGAGGCTTGTTCCCTTGCAGATTCCTGAGCCCTGCCCTGATAATCTGGTTCAGTAGGACAGGATAAACACCAGGAATCTGCATCCAAGGAAGTTAACCAGGTACATTTGAGGGACAGCTGGTGGTTGGTATATTGAGACACTATGTGATTCCATTAGGATTGGAGACACAGGTGCAGGGGGAACCACTTCATCCATTTAACTAAATTACCACATGCAGAATATTTACCCTTCACTGTGCTAAGGCACAGAAGAGACATAGGGAGTCTCTTCTCTTGACATTAAAATGTACGTCAGTAATCACATTTGAAGAACCCCATCTGCAACGCATGGCACAAAGCAGAATCACACAGTGTCCAGAAGACCTCAGGCTCACGCATTTTCCCTAGTTCCTGAGTACAAGGACATTTCCTCTGAAGGCTTAGTAGGGATCATCCAGCCAAGAGGAGAGAGATGGACCTTACAGACTACGAGGGAATGGCCCATGAGAAGGCCTTGTGGCCAGAGGGAGTTTGGAGTATCCAAAGTTACCCAGTGTCTTCAGTAATAGGGACTCCAATGTTAGTCAACTCAGGCAGACTTCCAAATGTCACCCTGACATTCCAGCCTTCTGGAAGGCTGGTACAAGTGAAGACATGGATTTGCTAAAAGTAGCTCTTAATTCACAACTAAAAGTGAACTGCACTGAGACCAGTTGTCAAGTCATCAAGCCAAAACTGAGGCTGCAGAGGGCATCTGGGCCTGAGGAAATCACACATTCCGTGTCACCACTACCCATGCTAGGAATGGGAAACAGCTGTCTGCATCCCACAGGCCTCCAAAGAGGTTGGCAGAGTTTGGAGCCACCATCACCCTGGGAAGCAGAGAAGGTGGGGGACAGGATATCCACAGGGCCACCCTTGCCAAAAGACCAAGCCCAGGCTGTGCCTGCCTCTCCTGCACCTGTTTTCCACATACTTCTTAGGATCTTTTCCAGATCTGCTCCCCAGTGCTTCCAGAGCCACCTCCGTTGATCCCAGTGGCCTGGACTCCTCTAATGGTTTACTCTTAAAATGGATTGTTTTTCTTAACACAAAAGAAAGGGATTTGATCTCATTGAAGAATAAAGTGTTAGATAAGGATTCCCTCCCAGGATTTGTATTTGAAAAGTCCTGGACAATAGTAAATCCTATGTGCCAACTCTCCTCCCCCCATGGCAAAGACAAGAGCAGAACCTCTTAGTTTGAGCTGGGCACATGGTACCCAGAATAAAAACTCTTCCTCAGCTTCCCTATATCTAAGTGAGGCCAGGTTATGGGAGCAGATGGGAACAGAGTGTCCTGGGGCCATTTCTAAGATGGATATTTCTGTAGAGGGCAATTGTGCCGGTGGCTTTCCCCTTTGTCTTTCCCTCCAGCCTGGATGTGACGGTTAGCACCCCAGGGACCATCTGGGGCCATGTAGGAGGAATGGTAGAAGGGGAGGCTGGAAGGGGTCTGGCTCCCTGAGTACTTAACAGAATAAAGTCATCGCCCCGACATGGACCACCTACTTCTGAACATGTAAGAAAGAGGGAAATAATATCCTGTGCTGCTGAAATCCCTGTTATTTTGGGTTTCCATTACTCCCAGTCAAAACTATCCTCATTTTTTTTTAACTTCCATGGAGATTTTTCTTTCTTTTCTTTTCTCTTCCTTTATTCTTTTTAATGGAGGGTCATAGTGAAGATTTTTCTTGAGGCTGGAGTGGGGGCATCCCTCGAATATAGGAATGCTATCCTCTACCTTCATTTGTGACTGCTTCTTTAGGATAATCCAAGCTGAGTCTTGATAGGAACTGAACATGACCCAGGGGGCAAGAGGCCTCCATCTGAAGCCAGTCCTACCACCAACTCGCCATTTTCCCTTACTGGTGTTCCATTTTTCTCATCTGAAATAATAGCCTTCTTAGAAATCTGATAGTTTCTAAGCCCAGGCCTGTTCAGCCTTACTTAATGCCCATGCCAATCTGCCAGTCAAAGGAAATTATTGTCAGGATGAAAAAAATGTCCATCTTACCAAAAGATGGCGTATCTAGATATTACTTATTGGAACTTACAACACATTCTGCAATGCGTCAATAATACCATGAAGGTTTGGTTACCAGGTAAACTCCAGAAAGTTACTTAGTCAGCTCCCTGTTGGTCTGGGAGGACAGATCACTTGGCTTCACACTGGAGAGATGGGGAGGAGCATCTTGTCTTTTGCTGTTGGCAGAGGGACATGCTCCTCCCTCAGCGCTGTGTTCTGCCATTGAGAAAAGTCGCCTCCAGGACTAGCGCTTCCCTGCACATCCAGATTCCCGTGGAAGCTAAGAACCCAGGAGCCTCGCTAGTGTCAAGTATCCCGAGACTGCTGCAGGTGAAAGGCTACTTTCTGAGCGTGTCAACATTTCCTTCAGCAAACACAACACAGACACTACAGGGGGTGCAAACCGGAAGGATGTGCTGCCTCTGACTTTCCTGTTGGCTGGTGGCCCAGAGCCCAGTGTCACCCAGCTCTGCAAGGGAGTGCAGCAGCCGGGAGGCAGACGGGGTTCTGTCTCAGAGGAGCTGTGTACCTTTGCATCCTGCCCTGTGAGTGGGGGCTCTGAGTGATATTGGAGTTTCCTGAGGAACTCTGATCTGCTTCACTCTAGTTCTTCCTTCAGAGAGGGCCGTCTAGACCCCACACCCTGAAGGCGCCATCTTTTTTTATTAAAAAGCCAAATAAACTTTGTCCCGTCAAAGGCATTCCTTCCATCTACCCAGTGAAATAGCCCCCGTCCCCGAGTCTGCCTATGCTTCCCGCTGCCTGCCCTGCCCTTGTTCTAGAGGCTACCTCTCCCTTGACCAAGTGCCATCAACTTCGGGAAGTCTCCTCAATGCTCAGGAGGGAGCGTGTCCTCTCCGTGTGCTCCCCCAGCACCCCTGGCAAGGGTCAGGCTGACCCCACCAGCGAGAAGGAGCTGCTGAAGCACCCGGATTCTCTGCGGCCAGCTCACCAGACCGCTCCTCCGTAGCCAGGAGGAATGCTCCTTCCTCTCTGCTCCTCCTGGTCCGTCACTGTCCTGTTCAGGGCCCACCTCCTGCACAAGGGTGTCAGCATTCTCTAAGTTCCCATTGCACCTCAAGTCTGTGGTCTCCATCGTGGAATAGTCTTTACCCCCAGCATTGTTGCTCGCTCATTCCTGAGTGGCCCTCCTCCTCCCCAGACTTCACTGCTGAAAGTCCAGGTGCTATCTTAACCGGCCTTTGTTGTTCTCCGAGTCTCCACAGCAATGCTGCACACACAGCGAGTAATTGGTGAATGATTGATGGATGAGGGCATAAATCCAAGAAAGGATTTTTAAACTGTAACCCAAAGAAGAGTCCTGTTTCCTTGGAGAGCTTTTAACCTAAAAAGCAGACAGGCTTTGCATGGTAGCACCCATTTGGTGCCCTGAGCTATGCTTGCCCTTTCCAGGGGTCTAGCTTCCTTCTGAGGACACAGTTAGGCCTAATGGTTCTGAAACTGGGGCCTTAAGCCAGATGGCCTTGGTCTGAATGTGGCCTTCCTTCTTCTCTCTTTTGGGACTTAATCTGTAGGAGTTATTTGCTTCTTTTGTAAATGACAATGATAATAATAGGACTTACCTCCTTAAGTTGTAAAAACATTAATAGAAAATAGAAAATAAAAGGTCATCCATATTAAGTACTTGGCATAGAACCTGATTTACAGGAAAAGTCTGATAATGCAGCTATTATGCATCATTGTAGCTTCTAAGGAGATGATGGAGGTTTAAATGAAGCAAGAACTCCTGGGGATCCGGGACCCAGTGGTGCTATCTCCTGGCCACCCACTTATTTCCCTGGGCATTGTCCCCTGGTGGCACCCCTGTGAGTAAAGGCACAGAACTGGCTTTTAGAACCCAGAAGCTAAGAACCTAGGTGGGTCGTGTGGCACTGAATAAATGGACAGGCCACCAGGTTTGCAGGATGCATTTCAGTGGAAGCAGCTTCCAGCGGGGTAACACTGCATGCCATCATTTATTAATGTAAAAATGACACTGTTGGCTGCCTAGGATACAACCGGTTTGCCTAAAGGATTTGCTCCTCAAGAGAATAAAACCCTCCTCGTTACTCTGTAGAGAGATGAGTATAAATAAAATTGTAATCCAGTTTATGCAAATTAGTTTGCATTTTCCTTTCTCCCAGCTCCTCCCCAAAGAAAAATAAAACAAACATTTTTCATTACCTCCCTTTGGTTTAATCCCTACAAACTAAATGCTATATTTCCAGGATGATATGGAAAGGTACAGTGCTCCGGAAAGAAGAAAACCGACATATCTCATGAGGTTTAAAGGTTCTCCTCTCTGTCTGCCCCTACCTGTCGAGCTGCTCACCTGAGTCAGTGCTGTCTGCTCCAGGGCCAGCCAATGGCTCAGCAGCCATTTGATCCTGCCTGGCTCCCTCCACATCCTGGCCACACTACAGGGAGGAGCCCAGGCCAAGGCATGAAGGGCTTTGGTTTCCCAGCAACCTATGACCTGCTAGGAAGACTGAACTGTGAACTGTGCTGATCTGACTCTCTCTGCCTGGAATCCAGACTAAAAGCAAAGCAAGCTTTGCCAGTTAGCAGTGGGTCTGCAGCTGCAAGATGGTGAGCAAGGAAGGCCCTGAGAACTGCAGCTGGCAAGGTAGCGCTGTGGGGAGTGAGAAGCTGGTCAGAAGGGAGGACGAATTCAGGAATTCAGCATGCAGCTGAGTTGCTTTAGGGGGTGAAGGCTACAGTAGTTAGAAAACGTGACCTCCAGACCCTGGCCCACACCATCTCCAGGACAGTGCCTGAAACAGGAGCATTCCCAGTTACCTGTCCTGGAGTCCAGGGATTGGTGTCCCCTGCCTGGGTGTTCCATGTGTATCCATTGTACTTGAACTAGATTTTGAGAGAGGGTGTGTCTGTTTTTGCAAGTGCAAGATCTTTTTCTAAAACACTTATCTGACTTCAGAGTTAAGAGAGGTCTTGGCTCAAGAAAACATGAAGCATAGCTTTGGGAAAATAGTAACCGAGAAAAAGGGTAGCATTACCCGTAAAGTATAGGTTCCCTAGACTCTGTGCTCCTCAGAACCAGAGTCCCTGCTTGAAAAAGGACACCAACAGGTAAGAAATTATGCAGAGGAAGGCAGAAAGGGCCAGGAGGGAGTCAGATGCCACCTCACCAGGTCCGGAGAAATGGGAGAGCTTCTACTCTTGAAAGTAGAAACTAGGGAAGCAGAAGAGATGTTCTCAATACACGCAGGGCTGCCATGATGAACACGCAGCAGACTCGCATCTTGTCCTCCAAAGCTGAGAACTGGGACCCGCCAGAAGTTATAAGGAGCTACTGCGAGGTTCCCAACAACAGGATGTCCTGCTGCCTGGTGGGGAGGACACAGCCCCTGGAGGCATTCGACTGGAGACTAGCTGGCTAGCTACACAGACCCAGCAGATGGGAGGCCCTCTGCCATTATCTTCAGCACTAAAACAGGAGTTATCCACAATGACTCCTCCTGGCCTTCAGCTATCGCTTCAGTAAGAAGTTGAAGATTAAGCAGACCATAAAATAGGCATACCTTTCATCTCTAGAAGACTTCAAATTTCCTGCAGAAAGGGGCTGATAAAAATCCACCCCCAACCCAGTGTCATCTATATCCTTCCTGGGGCTGATGAGACCATGCTGAAACAGAGAGCTCCTGGTTTCTCTTAAGCTCCACAGCCTAAATAAATCTACATATGCACATCTCCTGGCCTTTGTTTCTATAAATTGTGATCCTTCTATAGGACCAGTGGAGAAACAAGCTAGCTGCTTCTCCCTGTTTGTTCAAACTGCATACATTTTGTTTTCCCCTTCTACATGGCTTGGTTTGCTTATTTCTTATGTGGGCGGATGGCTGAATTTTGGCCAGCTGAGATCCAGGAGGGTTTCCTGACGTGGCTGCTGATAACAATTCCTATCTGCCAGGGTAATGCGGTAGTGGATCTACCCTTAGTGAGATTAGCTCTCAGAAAAGTGCTCAATGGTTGCCTTTTAAGAATGTGGAAAATTCTGAAAAGGAACTTTTGTTCATTAACTTTTGGAGATGGGGGTCTTTCATTGTTGTTCAGGCTGACCTCAAATGATCTTTAGCCTCAGCCTCAGCCTCCCGAGTGCTGGGGATGGAGCTGAACTACACCCCCAGTCTTGGAACTTTACAGAATGCACTCGTTGGTTCCCTGCACTAGCGGAGCACAAGGAGCAGGTGAGCTGGCTCTGAAAGCTGTAACAGTGATCTGGCACCACTTCCCTGGGGCCCTAGTCCTACCAAATGGCAATCATCTGAGGGAGTCATGATTCCTTACAGAGACAATGCTCCTCAGTGGTCCTCCTAAAACAAACAAAGTAACCAGCACTCTCCATGTGTCCTCTCTGCTGTGGTCACCTCCACCATCCATATACTTCACTGGGGTGGAGAGGAATTCTGACAGGTCTCACTACACATGGTTTGTGGACATCCCTGTTAAGAAACAGCCCAGCAGCTAGGCACAGTGGTGCACACCTGTAATCCCTCAGCTCAGGAGGCTGAGGCAGGAGAGTTGCAAGTTCAAAGCCAGTCTCAGCAACTTAGCAAGGCACTTAGCAACTCAGTGAGACCCTGTCTCTAAATAAAATATAAAAAAGGGTTGGGGATGTGGCTCCATGGTTGAGCACCCCTGGGTTCAATCCTCAATATGAAAAGAGAAAAAAAAAAAAGAAAAAGAAAAAAGAAACAGTTCATCAGAGAGCAACTTGAGGAAGACTGCCAGTCAGGACCTGGCAGCCGAGATAACCCGTTACTCCCACTGAAGGTAGGAAGAGTCCAACATACCAGTGGGTGAGGTAAAAAGGTTGCTTTTCATTATTTTCACACGATGTCCTCACATAGGACAAGGTTTCAACTCCAGACCCAGAGACATAGGAAAGTGCCAGAATGATCTCAGATGAAAGCAGCAAAGGAATAATTCTATTTGTCCCCATCCAGGGTCTCTGGTTTCTCTAGGAGACCAAAACCAGTTTGGAGAATGCTTTGCTTTTCTACTGAACACGAGGGTCCATTCTGAAGCAGAGTGATGCCCTGTGGAGCAGTCAGGCATCCTTCTGTGATGGATGGTTGGGGCACTCTGCCCAGCCTTGAGTCAGGTGTTACCCAGGCGTCTACCCACGCCCCTGCCCTGGTGACCAGACTGCAGCCTTTCCCAAGCTCTGCATCGCAGGGCTGCACACTCCCGCTGCTTCCCACTGCCAACAGAGCCCGCCATTGAGCATTTTTCCTCTGCACTGCACACAGTTGCTGCTGCCAGGATGAGTCACCGTGCCACACATCCCCCATCCCCTCACTCCGTACTTAAAATACTCCAGGCTGGCTGAAAAGCACCCCACTGTGTGTGAGCACGTGTGTATGAGCATGGGATTGGCAGCCCGCCCCTCTGCAGCTCTCTGTAGAGCAACTGCATTGTGTGTGGCAGTGGGGCCCCGTGGGGTCAAGGGGGTCAGAGAGCCAACAGCTTGGGAGATCTGTTTGTCAGGTCTGGGTCTCTCTCACGCAGACTGCCAAGTTGCACCCTCTCTTTTGCACCCTAATTTTAGCCTTCCTGGGACCTTATTACTGGGAATGATTTGTCCTGTCTCTTCTCCCAGTCCCATTTCTGACTGGCTGTCTTGCTACTAACAGGACTGCCTTGTCCTGCTTTCATCCACTGGACCCTGGCTCTGCCTCCAAGAGGTTCTGTTTCAACCACAATAGTTTCTGGTTGTTTTCTGTGTTAGAACCTATCATCCTCACTTGGACAGAGGTCCATAACCCCCTTCTACTCTCTGCTGCCATTTCTGCTTCCTGCCTCTCCTCCATCCACCCACACACAGCATTAACCTTGGGGAGAGCCAATCACAGGACTCCAGAACCATCTCTTCCCTAGCCTGCACAGAAAAATATCCTGAGCCTTTAAACTGAATTTTCTCCTCCTTTGTTCTGCAGAGAAACATTGCACTTCACAAACTCGTATTAAACAGCTTCTTAGCTCCTAGGACCTACACCTCCTTCCACACCCAGCTACACACCCCACCTGCCAGAGGCACCCCCTTTCTCCTGAGAACCACACAATTTTTGCTTTCAACCTGCTGCCACAGCACCCTTCACAGAAGGGGCCTTGGAACAAAAGCCCAGCCCAGCACAGCCCAAAGGGACATTATGTGCTTGAGTTATTCATTACTGGAGTTAGAGAGGTCACAGAACAGGAAGCACGTTGTGAAGCAAGGGGAAAGGTGGCATGGAGGGTGGGGAATTGTCAGGGTGACCTTCTACTAGCTTGATGGGAACTCCAGAATCCTGGCAGGGGGTAAGTATCAGAGAGGTGGTAAATTCATTGCAACAGCCCCAAGGTTAGACAAGGTCAAGTGGAAACAGGGAATTATAACTAAGCTAGCTACTTAATAGCTCTTGTTATGGACCAGGCACTGTGCTTAGCACTTTCCCACGTCTCCCATTTCATCCTTGCTACCATGTATCACTCCAGTTTTACCACTGAGGGGACAGCCCTAAAGAGAACAAATGATTTGCCCAAGGTCACACAGCTAGCACACACTGGAGCTGGAATGTGGACACAGGCTGTTTGGCTCTTCCCCAGAGGGTACCATGTGGTGAGGAGGTTGGATGGGTGGGACAATTCCAGATACAGTGGCCAGCCAGGTGGAGTTGGAGGTGAGCCACTGAGAGGTCTCTGCTTCCCACAGGGCTGAGATCATGTTCTCCACTAGTAATACCCGGCTGGGGTGGAAACACGGAGGTTTCTAGGAAGCCAAGGGGACAGTGGTTTAGAATGGTATGCTGCACTGGCTCTGCAAGCATGACTCTCAGGGCTCCGTCAAAACCTGGGGAGAGTTACATGCACGGAGGGAGAGAAAGCAAAGCCAGGGAAACAAAAATTAAGAGGGGGAGATATCTGCCAGAGGAAGACAGTAGGTCAAGGACGGGAGAGAAAGCCAAGAAGCCTGTCTTTGCCAGACACAGCATCAGACTTCAGCCCTGGAGAGCTAAGGTAGGGCACTTTCTATGTAAGAAAAAAAGGGATCCTGATGAAAAATTGATCACTGTGAACCTCTCAGTACATACTTTGTTTTACCACAAGCTTCTCCTGGAGTGGGGGGGGGGGGTCAGGGGGGCATAGGAAGGGCAACCTCCCCTCAGTCACCTCCCTCCTTCCCACACCACCTTCCCTCATTCACCCTTTCTTGCTGGTTCTGCCCACAGGGTTTACTCCCTCTTCCTATAGTGGACACTCAACAAACACATGCCCTTCACAGCGACCTGTTCTGCTGGAAACTCCTCTATGAGCTAACTCCTGCCTGGAGGGGGACCAGGGGCACCACATCTGCAGGTGCAGCCTCTTACTCTAGTTCTCCTACAACCAACCACAACTTGGGGCTTTGCCAACATAAACACTGCAGAGGCAAAGTAGGGGATGGCTTCCTTTCCCAACAGGCCATTCTCAGTCACCCTTGACAGAGCCCCACAGCAGCCCCTCTGGGGTTGTATGAGTAGGTGGGTGCTTCTCCCCTGAATTTCAGGAATTTTCAAGTTTGCTCAGGTCTTCCAAGTGGGCCTTGAGAAAGATGAGTGAGAAAGAGCTCATTTTGTCAAGCTTGTCCAGAGGCCTGCAAGGTTGACCTTGGGGACAACCTTGGGTGGCCTGAACAAACATCTCTGTATTGGGTAAATCCTTGATATGGGGCTGGGAAGTCCCCCTTTCCAGGATGGGCCATGCTCCTCTCTTGGGATGGGGCTTCTCTGCAGTGACTGCAGAAGCATCCCTCATTTTTCTGCTGTGTCACTGCCCTGAGAATGATGTGTGAAGCTGCTCAGAGGCTCAGTGGAGGGGAATGGAAACAGGAGTTTGGCTTTTAAGCAACTGCAGATACAGGATGGGAAGGGGTACTCCATGCCCAGGGCTGCTCTGCAACGCTCTGCCATTTGACCTGGGTTTTCCCAAATGCACTTTGGCTCCAAAAATTTTACAGCTCAGCAAAGAGGTCGGTACCCCCAAGGGGCACCCCTAAGGGGGAGTGAAAGCATGCCAATTAGAATACCAGCCACCGACCTGGCAGGAGAGTCCTGGGTGGCCGGTCACGTGCAGGAGGAGAGTCCTGGGTGGCCAGTCACGTGCAGACATTGTCCCCCGGGGTCTAGGATGGCCTGAGCCACAACCGGTTTCGATAGGACGACTCACTCCAGGCTACCGCCCTGAGTGGGTTTGGCAATTGTCCTGCTCGAGGTGGTTCAGGCCGCCCACAAGAAGCACAGCCTAGGAGTAAGGAACTGGGGCTACCGGCTGGGTTGGCCTGGAAGGAGAGGGACGGGCCGGAACTGCGACCGCAGTGGTAGGGAGCGCGAGGGGGCGGCAGGTGCAAGAGCTGAGAGGCAGGCGGGGCGGAGCTGGGCAGAGTCACGGGCGTCCCGGAGTGACCTTCCCCCACACAGCCAGGGCCTAGGAGAGGTGGACCTACAGTTAGGGGAGACCGAGAGCGCGCGGGTGAGAGCAGGCGGGAGGAAGGGCTGGGTCACCACAGTGGGCCCGGGGTTCCCGGCATCCTCCGGGCTCCAAGCGACTCAGGTGCAGGTTATTCCACCACCTAGGGCGGTGAGCGCCCAGCCAGGAGCGGGGAGGGGGCTGCGCGGCCGCAAGAGCCCTCCTCTCGCTCCCTCCGCCTTTCTCCGCGCCCCCGCTCCCCAGCCGGCCCCTTCTTGCTCCTTTGTGCCAGCCCGGCGCCCGCCCCTTCGAGACTCAGGCCCCGCCCCTCCGCGCCACGATTGGCCACTCGGGCCGCCAGTGGGCGGGGCCCCAGGCCGCGGAGGCGCGGTATATAGTAAAGGTAGGGCGTGCGCCGCAGCCAATTTCTCGGCTCGTGGCCGGCGCGCTAGTGCCGCTCCCGCAGTCCGCCGGTGCGCCCTTTCCATTGGCTTCCGCCTGCCCCTGACTGTCTCTGCAGAGGTCACAGGAGGCGGGGGTCCCTCTCGTCCCCAGTGGCAGAGGGAGCGGCAACCGGGTTCGTGAAGCCCCTGCGCCCCCAAGGGCGAGAGGAGTGCGTGGCGGACCGGAGAGCCGGCGAGCGGTGCGCGCCCCCCATAGGTGCGGGCTCGGAGCCGCCCAGCCGCTCGTCCCACCCTCCTCCTCCGCCCCCGCCGCCTCCCCTCCTCCCGCTCCTGCCTCCGCTCCTCCACCGCGCGTCTAGCACTCAGAGAGCCGCAGCGGCAGCGGCGCGTCGAGCCTGCGGAGAGCCGGGCCCGGGCGCCGAGTGGCAGCCGGAGAGGACACCAGGGCGCACGCCGCAGTCACCCATCCGCAGCCTCCGGCGCGGCTGACCCGCCACCATGGCCCGCGGAAAAGCCAAGGAAGAGGGCAGCTGGAAGAAATTCATCTGGAACTCGGAGAAGAAGGAGTTTCTGGGCAGGACCGGTGGCAGTTGGTGTAAGTACGGGATCTGTAGCTCGCGTCCTCAGCTCCTTGTCTTCCCTGGGCGGCGCGTCCCCTGCGCAGGCCCTGCGGACAGTTCCGCACCCACCGTGCTGGCCAGGGTGGAGAGGCATCGGGTAGGAGGTGCTCCTCTCATCACGCCAGCCTGGGCTTGTCATCCTGTGAGAAATGCGGAGTCCCGACTAGGCAGAGGGTTATATGTACATGTCGCGATCTTGTCTTGGTAATTTGTAGTGCATCTTACCGATATCGCTTGAGCCATTCCCTCCTGGGAATGGTCAGGCTCCGGAGACTGGCTATGCCTCTCCCCGGAGCCATAGCCCAAGTCCTTAAGAAAACGAGATTTGGGTTTGAGAGGAAAATCATGATGTAATCGTATCTAATGCAGGTGAAGTTGTATGTTGTAGCATCCTTTTTTTTTTCTAGTCCAAATATATGCTTAGGAAGAAGGGGAATGGAGAGGGGAAGAAGAATCCATCCATACCGCAGTATTTCATGATCATAGCCCTGGTTTTCCCCGTGACCTCTCCCAGAGTCAGCACAGGCCAGAAATGGCCCAGTAATCTGCATGTCAGGAGCGTCTAAGCCTTGACTGGAAAGATAGCAAAGTCTGGGATTTTTAAGGTCTGTACAGACAGATGCAGACCAGCAGCTTGGGTTTGATTACAGTAAAGGGTCAATGTAAGAAATGCATGGCACAAATGGAGAAACAGCTCATCTTACAGGATTTTGTGCAGCCTGTTGCTTCATTGGATGGACCCCCTCCCCCAGCCATTGAAAATTAGATACCTTACTTGTTTTTGCCTCTCTGCACCCAAAGGCTGTCAATTTTTTAGAAAGGTCATTTTGAAGGGCAGAGTTGTAGGTACGTGTATGAGTCGTGACTGCAGAAGGGAGGGAGGGACCCCCCTGCAGCATCACTGCTCCCTTCTCCTTCTCTGGTGTCTTCATCATCATCATCATCACCACCACAAACACCTCTGCACACCACTGCAGTCACTAAGGCAGCCCTGAAAGGGGCTGTTGCAGTGCTCTCGTTCGGGAGGATCTGTGGGAATCTGCAGGAGAATGAGTCAGGGAAATAGTACTTGGCTGACATTTTGAAATGGAAGAATCTGGAGTATATGATTTTTGTAAAGAAAAAAGAATACAGCCTTCAGTGAGTCTGCCTTGACTGAAAGTGAAGGGTTAAAAATGCATCATACTTCAAGGTTAGTCAAGGTGAAACCTCATTCTGAAGAACAGGGAAGCACAGGTGTTCCTGAGCCATGCAAAATGCAGCTCACTGAAGTAATGGCTTCTTATTTCCTTTTATATTTTAGTTTATTTTGTGGAGACTGTTCCTGGGCTTATCGTCGTAGTGTCTCAGGCATAAATGTGTTTTTTTTTTTTTTTAATGTGGAAGGGAAATCCTGAAGAACCATGCAGTGTGTTAGGGTGAACAGCTCCCAGCCAGGGTCATCTCCTAGCAACTCCTCGCAACTTAAGGCCTGGGAGGTGCACTGCGGAGGGCGGTCTCCTCCCCAGGCTAACTGCAGCCTCTCTCTGGTAGTCTCACCGGCTGTCCATCACAGGGCCAGGGGCTGCACTGACTCCAGGCATATTGTGAAATTTGCCCTCTAGTATATTTTCTTCTTCATAAATATATTTTTCCATGATTCTTAGAATAATATTTGCTTTAGAGGGTAAGGCAGTGTGGAATAGCTAGTTCTTTAAGCCGACATTTAATATGGTAGCACCACCATGAGAGAGAGAGAGAGAGAGTGTGTGTGTGTGTGTGTGTGTGTGTGTGAGAGAGAGAGAGAGAGAGAGAATATTTGTGTCTTGATAATCCACCCAGCAAGGTGTGAGTACACTGATGTGTGAATGCAGACAGTCACATCTTGTCTTTCCTTCCCAAGGTGCAGGTGCTGGGCTAAAAGTCTAATTTTTGTTTTGCAAAAAGGTTAGCTCTTTTCTTGCACTGTAAGAAAGGACAGAGCCTCTGTTAGGCAGGGAAAGTGACAGCAATTGCAGTCTTGTGCAGAGAAAATGCCCCTTTCCAGCTCCGGGCCCAACATGGATGCCCTTGGGACGAGGGCAGGATGCCCTTGGCTCAGTTTTGCTTATAGGTAGATTTTCACCAAGATGGACGCAGGAGACTCGAGCCTGTCACCTGCTGGAGAAATCACAGCATGCAAATCACTTGTGCTTTCCACCTTTTAGCTGGGTTAATGGAGGTATTAGTGGGTTTTTATTTGTAGAACTGGTCCTGTGCCTTTTTTTTCATCTGCCTGTAACTTTTTGAGGGATACAGTTTTTTCCCCCTAACTAAAATCCTCTATTATTACTTGTTCTTTAAAAAAGGAAGGCAAATTGCTTAAAAGGGAAAAATACCTGTATCCCTTAACCCCACGGTGCCACCCCAGCTGGTTGGCAGGGCTTAGCAAACCTTTTTTTTTTTTTTTTTTTAAGCAGTCCCCTGATGACCTGTGTCTGGGTGAGCTCATGGCATAGACCCTGTCGGGCCCACATGCTCCCCTCTAACCAAGTGGCCTTAGAGCAATAACTAAGCAGGTTTTGCTAAGTAACATCTCAGAGCAGAAAGAGGACAGTTCTACACTTCTCTTGAGGTGTCCTGTGGGCAGAATGAGTTGGATCAGTGTGCCCTCTGAGTGGCTTGGTTTTTCTGGTGCTCTATTTGTATTTTAAATTGTAACCTGGGGCACATAGTTTGCTCTGTGTCAGAACAGGGGATCTGGAGTCCAGGGATGAGCAGTCAGAAGAGGCAGATATGATTGAGCTAAGGAATTCAAGGTGGGATTAGGAGGGTAGTGAAATGGGGAAGAATCTGAAGCAAGCTGGGAGCTCTGGCTGACTGACCAACTCTTGCACCTCTTAGGGGCATTCACTGGAAAATTTTTCCAGATCTCTTGACGTCACAGCCTTGCCATTTGCCTACTACTGCTTGGATACAGAAGGCAGCGCTTAACCCTTGTCCTGCTGGGAGGGAGGGCGCCACGGGCGGCTGTGGTTCTGCCTTATGCAGCCTCTGCCCTCTTCCTTGTCTATGCTATGTCTTTTCCTAGTTTTCTTGTTCTTTTTTTTTTTTTGCAAGAGGAGAGAAAGGTTATGATTAAACGTTTCCGCTTGGTTTTGTGTGTGTTTTCCTTGCTTTAATAGTTCTGTAGTGGGATTGCCTGGACTTTTTCTTCCTGATGGCAAAGTTTTAAATGCATGGAGAGGGCCGCATGGCTGATTTCCACCCTCCGTGTCCCCTCCCCCGGCCCCTCCCACCCTGTGCACTTGTTCTCAATAACACTTTTGTTCTGTGTTTTGTTCCCAAGGACCCTCCATGTTATGCATGAGATCTGGACCTTGTTAGAAGTAGCCGGGGCGACTCTGTCAGGCATGCCTCTGACTTGATAACCTTGCAGTGCGTTTGTTCTCACTGCTGCATTCGCATGGAGTGGTTGGCTAGCAAAGGACTGCCCTGCCATGCCCGGTACAGCCTGTTACCATGCGGCTAATCGGGGAGATAATCCTTGTAAACCAGTAACTGATAGCCTTGTTCTCATCTGTGGGCTTCATGTGGTTTTATTTTTTTCCCCTTTTTCTTCTTTGGCAGCGAGTTCAGCCTTCCTTCTGGTATCCCGTTAACTATGAGAAAAAGAAAATGGAGCTCTTCGAGTCAGTCATTGCTCTGGTGTCAGAAGATGAAATAAAATGTGCTGGCAGTTTTTACTGTAGGATTCCCATTGTTTGCTTTTTTCCCTTGTCTTGTCCCCCTGAAAGAAAGACCATGTGTTCAGTCAGTGACACACACCAAAGGTGGAGAAGCAGTGAAGAGGAGAGCATTGCTGGCCCAGCCTCCTTGCAGCATAAAAACTCAGGTGTCGAGTGTTTGGAAGAGCAGGAGCCTGGATTGTCATGTTCAGTGTCAAGGGATAAGCAAGGAAAGAAAGTGTATCTCCACGGGAGCACACTGTCATATTTTAAATGCATTGCATAAGCATGCAAATTTAGTGCTAGATTTTTATTGGTGATCTTCATGATATTTTTTCCTTTGGGAATGAAATTACTTCCCATCAGAATCTTGGTTGTAATTGAGCATTCCTCTACCTCCAAAACCTCTAAACAGAGAATAAGCTTCCTCTTCTACCAATGTTGGAAAAGGCAGCTTTGGAGAAGCAGGCTGGAGGGGAGCCGGGAAGGAAGCTGCTCTCATCCGGGAGCGTGAGGCTTTGGTTCTGAGCCATGACTCCATCACAGCCTTTTGTGTCCCTCTGTTCTCCCTGCAGTTAAGATCCTTCTGTTCTACGTGATATTCTATGGCTGCCTGGCCGGCATCTTCATTGGAACCATCCAAGTGATGCTGCTCACCATCAGTGAATTTAAGCCCACGTACCAGGACCGGGTGGCCCCACCAGGTAAACCCGCACAACTAGGATCTGTTTTTTTTAAAAAACCCTTTGAACATTATTCTGTAAGACAGTGTTCCACCAGGCCTGGAAAGAAAAAAACAGGAGCTCCTCTCTGCTGCAGACAGATTGCCTGCCCGCAGTGCAGGCGGGGCTGCGGGGGTGGCGATGTCTTTCCACAGCCCAGGCGTGAGGGTGAAGAGTCCACCCGCACCCAGCCTGCCTCTGGCCAGCCCTGTGCCGCCATGCGCAAGTCGGCCTGAAGGACCTGTCTCCCATGCCCGACCCTCAAGGGCTTGGTTAGTGGGGTCCTTTTAGGGCCTTCCCAGCTCTAACACAGGCTTTTTTCTTTCTTGAGGGGCTATGATTCTGATAAAGCCTTTAGAAAAAGCACTTCAGCTCCTGTTTTAAAAAGCTAACTTATTTTAGGGATGACTTGAAGCCCTGAAATGGGTCATCTACTCACAGGGAAGAGCAGTGACTTCAGGGGTCCAGTCTGTCCTGCTACTGACTTCAGTTTGACCTTGAGGAAAGTCATTTTCACTTCTTAATATTTATGCCTATTTGTTTAATGAGCTTTATTTACTGGCTTTGTGGACCCTTTTTGTAGTTTAATTAACTGTCTCCATTAGCTCTAACAGCTTAAGTGAACAAAAGATTGTAACAGAAACTGCAGACTGTCACATGAGTCCCCTGGTGTGATCTGGGTGCTGCCAGTGAGGCTGAGCTGTGTCCACACCAGTCACTGCACACCATAGATGGCCCACTGCCTCCACGCCAGAGGCTGACAGGACAAGGCAGCAAGAAGCAGTAAACATGAATTTACGGTGTCGCTCTTTCAAAAACTCACTGTCCCAAGGACCTAGAGAGAGAAGCGGCATTGTACAACTTCCGGGTTCTCGCATATAAATGACCTTGAGGTTGCTCTGGGAGGTGGTGAAGACTTGTCGTCCTTGCTTTCCCTGGGCAAGGGCTTACTAACACTCGATGTAGGTGACAATCTTGAGGCTGTCTGCATGGCACTGAGCTGCCCAGATCAGGTGCTGCTGCCCATCGCAGGCTTGTCAGTCCACCTCCCTGGTGTGGGAAAGAAGACCTTCGGAATGGGGTGGTGGCACATGTCGTCCTACGGTGCTAAGTCATATGGTCCCCCACTTTGTAGAAAGCCTTGAGTGTTTCCAGATGAAGCTAGGTGGGAGATGGAAAAGAAAAGCACGTTAGGTGAGTCTGTACAACGCTTAACCTGTCCTGCTGCAGGCGTGCTTCTAGGAAGGGCTCAAGCAGACTTTCCAATGTGCAGAGAAACTGCGGGTCTTAAATAGACGTGTTTCACAGGGCATCTGTGCTAGCAAAGCACGGTGCCTCTTCATGCCCTCTCCTGTTAGAATTCTTACAATGGCATTAGTGACATAAATTTGTGTACATCTTTTATTGTGGTTTTGCTCCTTACAGGCTATTTATTCTTCAATCACAATGATGCTATTTTATAATCATTCTTGAACTTGAAGTCAAAGATGACCACAAAGCCAAGCAATTTCTTTTATTTCCCAGATTAAAAAAAAAATTCCTTGACTATATAGATTTTGGAGTCTTTGATAAACAGTTTTCTCCATGCTCTTTGCTAAAGAAGGAAATTTCACCTTCGAAAACAAATAGCCAGAGCATCTGACCTTGTGAGGATTTGCAAATGACCTTGACTTGACCATGTGAGGTCTTCCAGCCCGCTGTCTCCCTGCCTGCCTCCCTCTTCCTTCCAGCACCCTGCCTAAAAGACATGTTCCTGGTACCTATATTTAGTGTGCCTGCAGCAGTTGGATGCACTGACAAACCCTCACTTCTCCAAAGCAGTGTTGGTTGCTCATCTGGGAAATATGTGTTCTTGTCCTTTGGTCTGAGTCCCAGGAAAGTCTTGGGTCTCCATTTCCCCTGTTGTCTCTTGTTCTTTGTCTTAGTAACTTATTTCTCTCTCCTTTTCTTTACTCATATCCTTATCAGGAGAGTCTAGACCAAGTTCTCCTGCCCACTTGCCCTGTGGGGTTTTCCTGTCTCTCTACAAGGGACATGACATTTATTTGAAAATAATGGTAACCTTCAAGGAGGGCTGGGGAGCACTGGCTGCCAAGAAGTGCCGCCTTCAAAGGGTCACTGAAGGCCCTGCATGTCTAAGGGACTTTTACTGGACTCTCCTCTTGGTACCATTCAGAAAAGATTTTAAAAATTTGTATTTTGGAGAGGCGACAGCAATTCCTTAAATGTGTAGACTGAACAAATATGTGGAAGAATATCCTGACAATTTTTTTGGCTTCAATTTCATGTCTCTAAACTTCCATTTTTGTAATGGTTAATGAGAGAAAACTCTTAAGTCGGATGTACCTAGGAAGTGGGAAAGGCTTCAAGGATGAGCTAATGCTGTTATCTGCTGAATGTGAGGCATGAAAACAGACTTGTCCCAACTGGGTGTCGAGTGTCCTCTCCACACTAGGATACCTTGTAATTAGATGTCTTCCAAATAGCATGTGTGGTGGTGGCCAAATTAAGCAGTGACCATTGTGCAGTGCTGGTGGGTCTCTGTGTCTGTAACACTGGACACACTGATAGGCCAAACCTGCAAATCACAGAGAAAAGACTACACTACAAAATGCAAGTGAAGTTTCAGGAAAAATGGGTAACATATCCAGTTTCTCGGCCCTAAGCAATGATGGCTGTTAATGCATGTGACATTCCTTAAAGGTCTCACCAATGTGGGATGTTGAACAGAACTGCATACTCCCCCTGGAAGGCATAAAGCTATAGTCTCAGCTGAGATGTTGAGACATACTATGTTGCTATTTTTGTAGCTCAAAAATGGTTGATGATTGGTAATTTCATGTTGTCTATCCTAAATGCCAAAGCAGCCCCTGAAATCCTAAGCCCCGTTGCATATAGGTCCATGGTCACTGTGACCTAAGAAGGAACAGCAGTTGGAGCCGGATATCTCCACCACTCAAATACTTTATAGCTCAGCAAGCCTCAGTTTTTCTCATCTGTAAAATGGGAGCAATACCCTGTGTGAATAATGAGGTGATATATGTAAGGCAACTAGTAATTTATGGAGGAACACTTACTGGTGTCAAGGAATGTATGGCTGTGATGGCTGCTTTTCTCAGTAGCTTGCCCAAGCTGTGAGTTGTGATATGGCAGGGATTTCTTTGCTCACTTAAATTTTCAGGAAGTCAGTAGAACCTTAGCTTTCTCTGAGGAGTTTGGAAGGCGCTGGGTTAAGAAACACGTTTTAGCTGGGCATGGTGGTGCCGCATGCCTTAAATCCCAGTGACTCTGGAGGCAAGGCAGGAAGTGACAAGTTCAAAACCAGCTTCAGCAATTTAGTGAGGCCCTGCTCATAAAATAAAAAGGGCTGGCAATGTGGCTCAGTGGTTGAGTGCCCCAGTTCAATTCCCAGTACCAAAAAAAAAAAAAAAAAGAAAGAAAGAAAAAATGTATATAAAAATCATTTTTAAAGGATTGGAGAGAATCTGACTTTGCAGTGGCTCTGTAGTCTTCTTTTACCCACCGACACCTGCACAGCTGCCACCCTCCCGTCCACAGGCGGATCGCTCAGGAGTGCCCTGCCATAGTGATGGCAGCGTCTCCCTCAGTCTGCTAATGCATTTGGGTCTGGGGATGGGTGCTCTTCTTAGCTGTGCAGAGAAGGCTGAGCATGCACGTGCACAGACACCCAGTTTCTCCCACACACTCACGCGCACCAAGCCCTGTCCTGTTGACCCTGCTGGCCCTGCTACTCCTAACGCTGGTGTAATAGAAAGGTCTCTCCTTCCTACCCACTACTGCCCTTCCCCCACCAAGGTCACTTGGCTTTGCTACTGCACAATGAACTGAAGGTCACTATGTGTCAATCCTGGGTACAGGGAGGTTCCCAGGTGGCTTGCTTCCTGGAGTAGGTGTGAATGTACCCTCCTGTTCTTCCTCTTCAGGTTGTGGGTGACCTTTTGTTTTGCTCTTTATAAAGATGGCTCCCTGCTGACAGAACTCCTTTTGCAAGAGTCATATTCTTGGCTTGTTGGTATCAGAATGGGGCAGGAGAGGAGGGAGGATGCAGACCTGCAGACCACTGTGCACTATCAGCAGTGTCGATTTCATCTTGTTTGTGAAAGGAAGACATCTAATCTGAAAAGCCATTAAGGTAGAAGTGGTCACAGTGAAATCTTAGCATGCTTAAGTAGAATTCCTGAGAAGTCATTATGTCAGTCTCAGAAAAACTTATTTTTTGTTTTCAAGCTACATCACACTGTATTATTTCTCTCACCTAAGATTTCCAAGGGGAAATTAGAACTATTTGGTCTCCTTAGACTTTGAAGGAATTGTTATTTCAGAGTGTGATAAGGTGTTTTTCTACTCTTTTTTTTTTCTGCTCTAACTAGAATCTGTTGGTTTATGATCTCTCCTCTAATACATATGCAGATCAACTGCTCTTGCTTTCCCTCTCCTCCCTTCCTGCCCCCACATGATCCTGCAGCCTGTCCCTGGAGATTGGATGAGGTGGCATTGATGATGGTTTCTAGAAGTTACTACCCAGCCTGTGGTTTGGTAAAGGGCTCACGGCCGGGAACTCTACCTTCGACAACTTACCTACCCATGTAGCTATTTCTTTCTAAAGCTAAGGCTACAGCTTGTAAGTCAACTCTTGGGTGTGCAGAAGCCTAATGATTAACCTAAAAATGTTCTTAGAGTTACAGAAAAATGGGTCCCACTCTGAACTCATTTGAAGATGAGTAAGTACAGCCGAGACTGCTGACAAGTAGGACCAGGTACCAGCCTGTGGGGGTGAGTGCTGGCGGAAGACAGCGCTGGAGCCTGAAGCTTCACTTAGGGATTTTTGATGGCACTAATCCAAGCAGGGCTGCAGTGTGGAAGGTGGTAGTGGAAGAGTGTTGGCCTCAGACCTTTAGGTGGGACAGTTGGTTCAGTGGTCCGCCCTAGGAACTGAGGAGTATGGGCTCACTCAATGCAGACAGACTGGAGAGAAGCTGGGAAATGAACTGGATGTATTATCCAGTGGCTTCAAACAGGAAAGCATGTCTTTTCCCACACACATGCCCGGATAGGCCTCATCAGATGTCACGTACATAATGCAGTGTCCTTCAGGATGTTAGTTACTTAGTATTATGTTTTATATTTAGACAAGTCAAATATACCATGTGTTCTTGTTCTTTGACCTTGAACAAAAAAGCATCATTAGTATAAAATGCTAGGATTTGTCTTTTTTTCTCTTTCTTGTCCTGGGAACAGTCACAAATATGAGCTGTACACAATGTCAAACATAATGCTCCTGTGGAATTGTATCTGCTTTTAAAAATCATTCCAACTAAATACTTTTTTTCTCTGCTTGCCTAAAAAATTAATATACAACTGAAGGGAAAAGACTGGTGATAAAGGGTAATTCTTGATTGGAGAAGGCCTTCAGCCAATGTGTAGCATTTGGCTTAGGCGGAGGAAAGATTTCTGCCCACCCGGGGCTGTTGAACACCTCAGTAGACCGTAGGGAGCAACTGAGCCGTTCATCCAGGACCTTACAGAAGACTGGGTGTCTAGGAGGAGCTTAGAAATACCCCTGTCTGCAGGCAGAAGGCTTATTCCTGGCCGATCCCACCCTGAGTCATGGGCTGACCCTGAGGCCCAAGGAGAGTCAAAGTCAACTAGTTTCCAGAGAACACCGAGGAGAACACTGAGTGGCCTTTTTCCTGTGCCCTTTGTTTTCTGTTAGGTAAATTGAACTAGGACCACACAGCTATAATGTGAAATAAAAATAAGAAACAATCTAGAAATATCTTAGTTCCTACTGAGTGCTGCCGTTTAAGGCTGGGTGTGTAAAGTCACACAGCACCCCACAGTTGTTTTTTTTAGTTGGAAATCACTTTCCAACTTGGAATGCATAGGAGACTGTGATAAGGATGCATTGTATGTGTGGTTACATTTAAAAGCATCTCTCTGCTTCCTGGGCCCGCTTAGTCATATGGTAGCCTCTTGGAGATTTCTGTGGAAAATGATACCTATTTAGAGTACTTGGCTAGTGATTCATCAGATGTATTAAATGACAGTTACCAGCAGCTGTGCTTTGGGATTTGTTTGAGCTAACTGCTACAAGGTTAAAATGGCTACATTCTAGTTTAAATACTTTAGACTCACAAGTAGAGAAATTATAACCTTGCCACATTATAAACTTAACTGGAAACAAAATACTTCTTAATGGAAAACCTCTTTTGTGTCTCCCTCTGTGGCACTGGGATTGAACCCAGGGGTACTCTACCACTGAGCTGCGTCCCCAGCCTGGTTGCTAAGTCACCAGTGCTGGTGTCAAATTTTCTAAACTCCTGCCTCAGCCTCCTAAGCCACTGGGGTTCAAGGGGTGTGGCACAGCACCTGGCTGCCTTTCCCCCTCTCCCCCTCGTTTGTCCGTTTGCTGGGGACACCCACTGGAACAATGGTGAGGAATGCATTCCTTCTTTGTTTCGCATGAGATGGGCAGACTTGGTGCCTGGGAGTGGTATGGAAGTGACTCTGGTGTATATCTCCAAAAAGAAAGTATGGAGCTGCAGGGCTCTTTTTTAAAACATCCATATCTTTTGCAAAGTTGAACTACTCACTGAAAACCAAATATTAAAGTTTCACCCACTCACATTACTATTTGAGTCCTTTCAGGGGACTTGATTAAACAGTGGTGTGTAGCTGAAGGCAAATACTCCTATGGTCCAGAGTGGTGCAGCGTGAAGAGCTCAGCCAGTTTAACGTTAACTGGTAAACTCGAGTTCAGGTACGGGGGAAGCAAATGCTTACACGTCTGTCTTCTGGGCTATAATTTGAAACCACAAGCCAGTGATTGGGTGTTCTGCTATCTCTGGCTTCTGCGAGTTAACTGCAAACAAAGGTCATCATTGTTCTCAGTATTACTATATCTTTAAGGAACGAGCAATGGAGAAGGGATAGGCCTAAAGTGTCCCATCTAGTGCGAAGACAACAGGTGAGAATTCCAGTCCATAGGTGGGACTTGTGCGTCCTTGGGAAGCATTACAGCTGGGGAATTTGAATGTGGACTGCAAATAATAAAGTTGCCAAGTCCAGTCCTGTTTCTTTCTATTTCTTGTCAGTGGTCTGATAAAAGTGGAGTAAATGATTTGGCAGGTTTGGATCATTCAAAAGTCCTTTACCTGCTCTTACGAGTATCTGATTGCTTTAGAGAAATTGCTTTTGAGAAGAGGAATTTCCCTCAGGGTTTGGAGATCTCATCAGAGAAGTCTCCTAATTGAGACTGTCCAGGTCAGAATAGTCCAGGGGACTTACTTCTGGTAGTTTCTAGGGTGAGAAAATCCCATGCTACACAGCTGAAAAGACAGGGAGGCCCCCCCCAAAAAAAGCATATCTGCAGAAGAGCCAAGGCAGGGCCCCGAGCTGGGTTGGCCTCCTGACTGTTTGTGTGTGCAGGTAGTACACCTGTTCCTAGTGAGCGTGTGGCTGCAGGAGCTGTGTGACCTAAATCCAAATTATTTGTACATCTTTTCTGGAAACATTTGAATCAGAAGTTGGGTATCTTAAAAGGATGAGCACTAAGGCTTATGTTGGTCACCACCTTCTGAGACCCCTCCGGACAATCCTTGACCTTACAGCAGAGAGTAAGCCTGGCTGAGCTTCCTGGGACTTTGCTGTCATTCCTTAGCTCCTTCTGCCAAAGACTTCTATCACTTAAAATGGAAAGGACAAGATACCTCTACAATCTGACCAGCTGGGCAGGTTGTAGGGGTCCTAAGACTCAGTGTTTAACTGACCATTTCAGCCCCTGTATTTTGGATTTGTCAGTTTTTGATGCTTCTCGGTAGAGAGTGCAGTCAAGATTCTCCAAGTTGGCCTTAGTCTGCATTCTCTCCTGTGGTAACATGCAGACTCCATGGGCCTGGGCCATGAGCTGTGCTTACAGAAGGAGTTGAGCTTCCAGGTATAAATCGGTGTGAGACCACTGTGTGTTTTCTGTATTTCCTATTTGCCTCTCCTAGGGAGATATGAGCCAAATTGTGCAGCAGTCTGGGCCAGTGCTATCACTGCATAGAATACCATTTCCCAAATCAGACCTCAGGTGATTGCTAACAGAGGTGCTTGTTAATAGGAAAGGCTGGCACAGGTGTCTGGGTAAACACAAACTCAGCATAGACCTCAGCTCTAAGGCTCCTGAAAAACACACTCGTACTGACTGAGGGGAGCTGACTTTGGGGTCTGACACGTCACCTGGTCTCTTCATTGTGGAGACCTGGGCTTGGCATGGTGAGCGAGGGAAGCTTCTGCACAATCCCACCTGCTTCCTGTCCTTTTTTTTCTGTGGGAGAATCTGGGAAGTAGCCTCACTGTTCAGACACATATCAAGGAAATGGCACTTTGGCCCCTGAAAGAGAGAATACAGAGGCAACCAGCACATGAGAGGCAGACCCCTGGGTGGGCAGTGGAAGTGGCCGAGACAGGACAGGGCTTTGCAGTCAGTTCCCCCACGTTCACTCTCGTGGGGCCTTCCAGGCCCCCTCTCCTCTTTGCATCTGTTGAGTGAGACACTCCACATTTCATGCTGATCTTGCTTACATTTTGTAAGCAATTTGGTGTTTGCTACATCAGTCACTGCTGCTGGGCCACAGGGTGCATCTTTGTCACTGGTCACACTGTTTCTTCTGTGAGCCAGCTGCAGTTCTTGCCCGCCCCCCCCCCCCCTCCCCAGGGAGCTCCTCTGGTTCAGACTCTGGGTCTCCTTACCTGACCTACGTGTCACCCCGCTGGCTGGCCATTGCTGCCTCCTCTTCCTGCGTCTGCAGTGCTGCTTGGCCCTGGCACACAGGTCTTGTGGAAGGACATTTCAGCCTGACGGATGCCAAGGCACTTGCCTCTGTCTCTTCCATAGCCTCTCAGGTGTGTCTGTTTTCTCTAGACCTGAGGGCTATTCTAGGAACACTGCACATTCCTGAGTTCTAGTGAGCCTCTGGCTTGGGGTTGCCCTGCCCGTCCCCCAGGCCCAGGTGAGTCAGCTTGACTCAAGCCAGGAATGACCCTCCCCAGCTGCCTTCCCCATTCCACAGGGAGCCTGCTTGCTGCACTGCTTTGTATTGGTGCAGGGGACCCCTCTGGTGGCTTTACTGTTGCAGGTACCTGTCATCCTAAGTGCACGGTTCTTTGCACTGTGCATGATCACAGTGCAGTTTCCTAATTTAATGTAGAGAGATCGCTTAGGATCTATACCAACAAAAGGTTCAATTGTGGTGAACTTCTTCATTGTAAAAAGAAGAGCTTTCCTGAGCAGATGCTGCTCCTCCCCTGGGCCTCCCTTCTGTCCCTGTCATAGCTGTGCTCCCGTGTTCTTCAGATCCCACCTCATCCTTCTCGCCATGGTTCTTATGTCACTTCTGAAGTCTTGGCCTTGGGCTCTCTTCTGCCCAGATCTTCACCCTCACGATCCTTCTCTCTGTTGCAGCTCTTCCAGTCTCCTAGGACGTCGTGTCCTTGGAAAGGTGTGCTCACAGAGCCCCCTCACCACGGAGCCACTTGTGAAATTCGGAGCCATCCTTAGTCACTAAAAAGAAATAACAGCCACTTGGTGCCATGGCTGCTGAAGCCTGGTTCTCAAGCCCTGCAGATGGTGCTGCTAGGTTTTAATTACTGCAGTCACCACCTCCACCTTGATGATGTCACTGTCTTCACATCTGTGTCCCTATTGCCACTTGTAGATTTGAGTTTCCAAGAGCAGCAAACTAGGATTCTTCAGGACGTATTCATGTTCATTAAAAGATTCTTGAATTTTGTGCTTTGAATGGACAGGCATGGTGTGGTGCCTGTGAGGCCACGTATTTCACCAGTATTTGGGGGAATGATGTGGGTGCTCTCCTGACCTGCCAGGCATGGTGGGAGGCACAGAGTGTGCAAACCCTAGGCACACAGACTTCAAATTTTACCTTGCCTGGTACTAATGTGCTCAGACCTGGGTTGGTAATTGCACATATACCCCAGAAACCCCAGTTCAGATTAAAAGATCCATGTGAGGTCATAAGAGCCTGCGGAGCAGTGTCAATGTGGAGTTGGAATGTACAGAAGACCTTGGTGCTCACAGCTTTGTTTTGCACCTTACTAGCTAAAATGTGCACCCAAGGGTCCTAGAGGAAAAGCAGGCTTTGGAGCACTGCACACCTGGGTTGGAATTCTGGTCCCACGGGCTGTGATCTCAAGCCAACTACTGCGTAGCCTTTAGGTGCAATTGGTATTGTCATTCATAAAGTGTACATGGTGCCTACTGTGGAGCGACAGGCAGGAAGTTGCTTGATATGTGATATTACTCTTCATTATTACACTAAGTGCCAGAGAAGCAATTTCCCAGGGAGGCAAAAATTCAACCCACTGCTTTTAGCCAGGTGTAGGTGGCAAGTGTACATGTTCAGGGAAAGTCAGCTTTCCATTACCTTGGCTTCTCACGAGGAACCTGTCTCTTTCTGACTCTCCACCTGGTCCAGGATTAACACAGATTCCTCAGCTCCAAAAGACTGAAATTTCCTTTCGCCCTAACGATCCCAAGAGTTATGAGGCCTACATGCTGAACATGATGAGGTTCCTGGAGAAGTACAAAGATGCGGCCCAGAAGGACGACATGATTTTTGAAGACTGTGGCAGTAAGTAGATTGACTGTAGATGTTTGTGGTTGGTTTTCTTTCTCGCTAATTCTAATTTCCCATTTCTATTCGTTACTTTCTGGATGAGGAATACTTCTGAAATAATTAGAAACTAAACTCTTGCCATATTGAGAAGATGCTTTTTTCTTTTTTTTAAGCTGGAGGCTGCAACAGAAGAGACAGTGTAACTTCAAATATTACTATTTCCTGCATCTGAAAGATGTTCTTTAAACCTACTCCTAGACACCACTGCCTTTTATGATATAGATCCAAAGATGACAATGACAGTTTTAATTCTTGTGTCCACAGAGATGTGTAGTTGTGTTCTCCAAATCTTCCCCGAAAGTTCTACTTACTGAAGAGAGCACAGGGCCTTGTCTGGCCACCATGACTGTTTGGTGTAGTGAGTTAGGACCCACTGATGGACGAAGGAGGGACTGTGGTCAGGGTACACTTAAGATCCTATTTGGGATCAGTAGTGAAATGCATCTTAGGCAGCTGAGCACTACAGATGAGGAGATGAGCTATTTCCTTTGACTATTTAACATGCTAATTAGGGATAATTCTGACCAAAAACTAGGAAATTCTGACTGAAAACTATCAGTTCCAAAAATGAGTGACAATTCTTGTAACGTCCCTGCTATTGAGCTAAACCAACGTTGACCTGTATGAACGACACTGCTCATGAAGGATGCTCCAGTTTCCTTTCTGTCTTCTAAAATAGCTGCGTAATCCTAGATTTAGAGGCAGGGAAATACTGCCAGAGACCAGATAGGGGCTGATCATCAAGCACAGGTGCCATGAGGCTTTGCAGTGAGCCTAGTGACAGCTCTCACCTTTGGTAGCACATCTTCTTAGGCTTGGTGAAAGGAGAGAAGGCTGCTGGAGATCTCTGCTCTACTGGCTGTGCATGATATGAAGAGGAGCACCGCCTTAGAGCAGGAAATTGAGACTAGGAACAAGGTTCTCCTCGTTTTTCCGTGGTGCTTAGGGAATTGCTGGTATAATATCAAAATGATGTTTGTTTTTTAGGTGTTCCCAGCGAACCCAAAGAACGAGGAGAATATAACCATGAACGAGGAGAGCGAAAGGTCTGCAGATTCCGACTTGAATGGCTGGGAAATTGCTCTGGACTCGAGGATGACACTTACGGCTACAAAGATGGCAAGCCCTGCATCATCATAAAGCTCAACCGAGTTCTGGGCTTCAAGCCAAAGGCAAGTGGGGATATTTTAAATTATGGAATTGAGATAAAGACTTAATTGATGTGAAAAGATAACCAAAGTAAGGGCGTTTTAAAATATATTCAGTTGAAACCCCAATCATAGAGCAACACCAAAAAGTTTTGTATCTGCCCTGAAACTCCTGAAGTGAAAGTGTGAATCTCATTTTCTAGTTACAGAAATTGAGTGGCAAAGCCAGATTTTGAAGTGAGCCCTGTAGCCCTTTCCTTAATATTTCTGCTAAGTATCCCGATGACAGTTTCTATACATGAAAACTCTTCCCCCAGATTATGAACGAAACAGGGCTGTCCTCTCTCTTCTAAGTGGTTTCTAGCAGGTGTCCCTCCTGTCATGAGCGTTGCCTACTTGACCAGTTTCCAGCTCTGACAGAAGTGACTGCAGTACTGAGTGACGTGAACACGCTCATTTCATTTCTGAAATCTGCCCTTTTGTTCAGTAATCTCCTACTGAATGCTGTTAGTTTATTTCCACAGTGCTTGCTACCCATGAATAATATTTTCAAAAGAAAATCAGCGTAGAGATGAGAAGTTTTATTAACTGAAGGATGCACCAAAGCTCTCTTATTACCACCAGAGACAGACGTGGCTAAGCGGCTGGCTGGCTGGCTGGCTGGCTGGCTGGCGGAGCTCCTGCAGGCATTAGTGTATTTTGCCACAGAATTTTGATCCTCTTTTCACTTATACAAAGATATGACAGAAGAAGAGTGGTGGGGACCATTATAGCATACTTGTATTTGATGTTCACATTGCTAGGCAGTGCTCTAGGATCATTGCTAGTTAGCAATGAACATGAAAGGCATTGGTGTGGTGTGGCCACAGGTGACTACAGCTCATCTCTGTGGAGTCCTCAAGACATCGAGTGGTGCTTGCAGAGGCAAAGCTGGGCTTGCTGTGATCCGTCCCCCTGGCCGGAGTGCCTGTCAGGGAGGAGCACCCCCACCCCCGTCGTACCCAGCATGTCCGGTCTCTGCTTGGTCGTACATCGCCCCCTGACTTATCACTCCCTCCAGGGCCCTGCCCTGATGCTGTCAGGATCACCTTTGTTAGTGGTGGCAGGACTCCAGCATCTCACTTGGTGTGCCTGTTTCCTCAGCTTCTGAGAGTAGATTCTGGTATCTTCTTTGATCAATAAGCATTTTATCCCAGTTTTTAAAGATAAATATATTGATGGCAGGAAGTTTCAAAAGACTCTAATCTAGATCATCATTTTCTTAACTTCCACAACAAAGAGTAGCATCATGTTGTTGATTCCTTACTGGTGTACAGAACCATCTATTCTGTCTAATCAGACTAGAAGCAAGCAGGTGACTGTCTTCAGCAGTGTGCTCATCACACTTTCCTGAGGAGCAGTCAAGCCAGGGATATAGCTCGGAAGCTCTAGAGGTTCACTGTGGCAGCACCATCAGGCCGCACCCCTTCCCAGCACCCCTTTGTTTAGGGTAGTGTGCTCTCCAGCTGTTTGACATACCAGACTTTGTTAACGAGTTAGTAGGGAGCACTCCTTTGGTGGCAGCCTCCCCAGCCCTGGGGATGAGCGTGGAAAAGGAAAGCCTGCTTGCAGAGGTCTTGTTTTCTGTGGCGCAGAGGAAAGCCCAGGCTGTGTGAAAACAAGTGTCAGTCACCTTTCCCGTGTCCTGGCAAACTGTGAGCATTGTTTTTGGGTTGGCTCTTATGTTTCCCTGTCCTCCAGTGACTGTTGAAGTTCCATTCAGCACTGGCTGCATTACAGCCTGATTGTGGGCCCACAGGACTTGGGCAGTTAGTTCACTTTCATTTCAACAAACTTGAGACTTTTCTGAGATTGGTCAGGAGGGGTCATTCATTTTACTATCCTGATGTGTTTTATTATTTCACTTGACTTATTGTGACAATGCATATTTATTTGGCCTGCAAACCAGTTTTATATTTTAGAAATTTAAAAAAAAAATTCTTACTGACCAAAGTGGGTTTTATTTTTAGCCTCCCAAGAACGAGTCCCTGGAGAGTTACCCAGTGATGAAGTATAATCCAAATGTGCTGCCTGTTCAGTGCACTGGCAAAGTAAGGACACGTGGGTCACTCGAGGGTGGTGGGTTTGGGTCAGGGAAGGGGGTGGATGAGATTGTTTTTAGTTAGAGGTAACATTTTAATATAGGAAACAAGAAACATTGCTTTTGAATGTCAGTCTCAGGAATTCGAGTTGTAATTATACTGGGTAAACTTCCCACAAGGACAGAAAAGTACAACAAGAATAAAACCATGTGTACTTTTCTCCATTGGTATAAGAAATTCAGATAACTGAATTTAGTCCACTGGAATACTGGTTTATAGAATTGAGAACTTAACTCCCACAACAAAAAATAGCATCATGTCATTAATTCCTTACTAATGTACAGAACTGTCCCTTCTGTATGAGCGGTCTTCTGCTCTGACAGAAACTGATGGCAGTACTGAGTGACGTGAACACGCTCAATTCGTTTCTGAAATCTGCCACTGTGTTCAGTAATTTTCTTCTGAATGTAGAAGTGCTCTCTGTTTAAAATGTGGGACTGTCTTTTATTTTTTTCTTCTTCAGTGAATAGTGTCACCTAACAATTGGTAGTATGGGCTTCTCTTTAAAAAATTTCAAAGATTAAAGTAACAGACATCACATTGTCCGGCTAGATACCTGATGAATTGTTTAGAGATAGAATTTTAGGATGTTTAGAATAAAAGAGAATTCCCTTTTATTATTATTAATAAAATTTCATATTATTTTTTAAATTGTTTTATGTTGGCACCAAGAAAAGAAACGGCGGGTGTAAGAAATCAGAGATAAATAGATACACCTTTGGAGACAGTGTCACTGGGAGTAGTATTGGTGGGACAAGGCCAGGACATTTTTCACTGTTGACCTCTCATTTCCAGGAGACTGTGCAGGCTTTGAGAACTACTTACTTGGTATTTACCTTGGTTTCCCCATTTGCACAATGAGAATAGCTCCTTTTGTGACAGTCTCTCAAGGCCCCTATGGATCACACTGAATATACATTCTTCCTGTGGCATCAGAGCCCCCACCAGTGTCTTCTCCTGCTTTGTGTTCCATTCTTCTGAGCCAGGTCTGAGCTAGACGTGTGGAGGGTGGCTGGTTTCCCTCTAGCAGAAGTCTGCACACTGTTTGGTGGGGTTGAGAATCTCATTTGTAAAGTGGAGATCCGTGATGTGAACCATTCAGCTCTCCTTTCACTCTGGTTTTTAGCGAGACGAAGATAAGGATAAAATCGGGAACGTGGAGTATTTTGGCCTGGGCGGCTACGCTGGCTTTCCTCTGCAGTATTATCCCTACTACGGCAAGCTCCTGCAGCCCAGGTACCTGCAGCCCCTGTTGGCCGTGCAGTTCACCAACCTCACCTTGGACACTGAGATTCGCATTGAGTGTAAGGCATATGGGGAGAACATTGGGTACAGTGAGAAAGACCGTTTTCAGGGACGCTTTGATGTAAAAATTGAAGTTAAGAGCTGATCACAAGCACAAATCTTTCCCTCTAGCCATTTAATAAGTTAAAAAAGATACAAAACAAAACCTACTAGTCTTGAACAAACTGTCATACGTATGGGACCTACACTTAATCTATATGCTTTACACTAGCTTTCTGCATTTAATAGGTTAGAATGTAAATTTAAAGTGTAGCAATAGCAACAAAATATTTATTCTACTGTAAATGACAAAAGAAAAATAAAAATTGAGCCTTGGGACGTGCCCATTTTTACTGTAAATTATGATTCCGTGACTGACCTGTAGTAGCAGTGTTTCTGGCCCCTGAGTGTTGCTGCCTTGTGTATTTTATTTAGTGTACAGTACTGTAGGTGCATACTCTGGTCGTTTTTCAAGCCATGTTTTATCATATCTGTTTTCTACTTTATGTGAGCAAGGTTACTGTCCAAGGTGTAAATATTCAATGGGAATAAAACTGGCATGGTACTTTTTTTTCTCAGTTTGGCTCTTTCAAGGATAATGGCCCATCAGTGAGCATTTTTAACACACTCCATAGTCTTTTCCTGTGATGTTAGGTCTTGATTTTTTCCCCCTGGGGCTGGGGGTGGGCTGTCATGGGGAACTGCCCTTTACATTTTACATGACACTACAGAAAAACACAAGAAGGTGATGGGTTGTGCTGTGCTTCATAGCGAACGCCATCTTGACCTCCTTGCCTTGTCCTCCAGCGAGCTCTGAAGCTGTCTGAGACCCAGGCCTGCATGCTCTGCCAAGGGGCAGGGCTCATTTGCTTGTGCATTTTCTTTCTTTCTTTTTTTTTCCTTTCCTTTCTCTGGAGGCATCACATGCTGGTGCTGTGTCTTTATGAATGTTTTAACCATTTTCATGGTGGAAGGATTTTATATTTATGCAGTTGTACAATTTTATTTTTTTCTGCAAGAAAAAGTGTAATGTATGAAATAAACCAAAGTCACTTGTTTGAAAATAAATCTTTATTTTGAACTTTATAAAAAGCAATGCAGTACCCCATAGACTGGTGTTAAATGTTGTCTACAGTGCAGATCCATGTTCTAACATATGTAATAATTGCCAGGAGTACAGTGCTCTTGTTGATCTTGTATCAGTCAGGTTAAAACAACGGACAATAAAAGAATGAACACATTCCTCACATGCGTGATCACTCTCGTCCAAATGCCCCAGTCCGGCTTCCATACTTTCTGAACTGTTAGTTATCCAGGATCTTGAAGAAGTATTGCACCTGGAAGACAGACACACTCTTTCATTAGTCCTCACAGAAGTTTGGCCTTTTTCACCTGCACAAAGATGCCAAAGCACCCCCTTCCAAAGAGCCCCTGAAGTTAATATGAGGCAGGGATTCAATAAACCATTGATTTGAAGTTCAGTTTCAGAAATATTTTGCTGTGCTACTTTCACTCAGTTTAGAAAACTTGAAATTTTATTTCCAGCTAGTGTTCCACTAAATACACATCCATTTAAAAAAAGGAAAAAAAAAATATATAGTAAAGTTGGTAGTTCAGTAAGTTTAAAAGGTTCATACCGTGCTTTCTGGTTCAGAACCTGGCCTAAGTCCTTATTTACTCCTATTAAACAATTAGCTTTAGTCTAAGAGAAAATAAGACTCCACTTTCTGAAAAATGTTTTCCAAGTTTCACTGAGCTGACGATTTCTTATCATGTAACCAGTGGAAAACACCCAAATGAAAATTATGGCATCAGATTTCTGAAAATTGAAACCTTTTACAAAAGCCTGTGCAGCCAGCTCAAGCAGATCCCTCCTGCCTTAGGCCAGGCCTGAGAGAGGAGTTTGGTGTGAGCCGCACCCGAGTTCCTCTTCCAAGTCCTGTGATGGGAACTGCAAGCACACACCAGCAACAGTTCAGCCCTGCCTACTGCTCTACACTTCTAACCCTGTTGATTTGTTTTCTATTTATTCTTTAAAAACACAACCTGAGACTCTGATGTGTTTTCAGCAGCAAACTGTGATGCAGACTAGTACCAGATGCTCAGAATCCCTGCATGTGTCTTGTAGGGTGTCAGCTCGCTTCACTTCCCAGGGTGTAAATAAATCTTAAATTCATGCTGTTTATGAATGATAAGGAAAGGGAGGATTTCTTCAAATGGGAGGGAAATTTGCACTTCTGAAGCTATTCAAAGGTCTTGACCTCAGAGGATACAACCCTGGGTGCCTTGTGCACTGTGTGCACGTGCCTGCGTGCGTGTGTGCGTGCCCACGTGCATGTGTGCCCACACCAGCTCTGTGCCCACCTCTTCTCTCAAAGTTCACTTCCTGTGACCCACCCAGACTGTGCAAGCCCATTTCCCACCACGATCCGCAGGTTCCTACCGCAGCTAGAAGACTTGGGCACAGAGTCTGCATCCTTGGACTCAACAGATCTGACAGCTCACCACCCCCCCTCGCCACTGTGCCAAGCACTGCTGTCCACCAAGACTAGGTCAGCAAACCACGACTCCTGCAGCTGACACTCGAATGTTGCGTCCTTGCTTGTTCTGGCTTTCTTGCTTCTAAATGTTTTCTTTTTCTGTGTTATCAGTATATTTCTACCCTCAGTAGATGAGACAATCCTCGAGTGTAGGGAGGGTGCCCCCTCCCTTCCTTAGGGTATTTTTATCCCATTCAAGAACGGGGTTCTATTCAAGTCCCAACAATCAAAACACTTAGTTCCTCACACAGAATAGAAAAAAGAATGAGCTTTCTACAGGCTGTGTTTCTCAAAGGAGTGTGACAGCCATGTGGAATCCAAAGCACTGAAACAGTTAACTGAAGAGAGGGAGAAGGGGTTCTCTTGGCAGCACAGTGTGCATGCCCAGGTGAATCTCCCTTTCAAATAAAGGGAGATGGCCTTGGGCTCCGAAGCATGGAAGTGATGAATCTAGCTGGAATTCTAGGTTTCCATTTATGGCAGTATAGCAGTGATTGAATTTAAAGAAAAATAGTAGGAAGAAACTTCGGATGGTACTTAAATATGGTAAAAATTCCTGAAACTCGGCAAGTGGCTAAAATTAAGGCCTTTGCTTTTTTAAAAGCACAGCATTTAAAGAAGCCAAAGTTTTCCACTTCTGTACCTGTTTGAGCAAAATTAAACTTGAACCCAACTATTCTGGAACAATGGCGCCCCGTCAGGCTTACTTGTTTCCAGAGGGTACTGATCCACCTCTGAAGTAAAAACATCATAAGTGATCACACGCAAAAATCCCCTTATCAGAATCCTTCAAAGCTCAATAATAGCGCAAACCCCTGGCTTTTTAAAGGATTAGTAACACCTCCATATCTATATTTGGCTTGTGAAGGAGAACCAAATGAGGTTACCTTGAAAATCCATGACTCAGACCTTGCGCATAGAGAGAGAAACCACCCAAAGAACGTTCAAGAACAGTTTTAATCACATAAAGGGACCTTGGTCTCAAATTCAGAGAGAACCTGACTTTTTTTTTTTTTTTAAGAGGGGCTAGCATTAACCAGATATGTTATCTGTAGTGCTCTGGGCCTCACACCAGGAAAGATGTCCAAGAAATAGAAAAGCACGTTATGCTTCCAACTGATGTTTCCAGTCAGCACCCACATCCGACTCAATGAGAAACAAATAGGGCTGGGCCAGGGCAGGGATCTTGGCTCATGCTTCAATTCTCTATTTTTCTTTATTTTCAGCATCAGTCTGTTCTGAGGAATTGAGTATCTTATTAAGGTATTGACTATAGAATCTAGCTATTTTATTTAATAAAAAATGATTCCCATACCCTGGAAAAGGCCCATATTTTACTAAAACTAACATCATTTCCACCATGCCCCACCACAGTATTTTATCAACTTTAATTTCACAAAATCAGGAGTCTTACCAGCAACCTCCAAATCCCTACCTCTTTGAAGGAACACATATTTCCCCTCCCTACAGTTTGCCCTTCATAGGCCAGGCAGCACGAGGCACAATGATGACTGATAAAGTCATTATTGTGTCTTTGGTTTAAGTGCTTCAGGGATCAAATATTTCATTCCTGTGAATGAAACTCTCATTAACTGTGAATGAGGCCCCTTAATGCCCATAACTTATTACAGGAATTCTTGGTCATGAAATTAGCAAGTGGTGGAGGATGGACAGTCCCACAGGGAGGGGACTCAGGAACCAGTGTTTCTGACAGGAAGCAGAGTTCCCATAGGACCAGTGGGCAAGGACAGGGCCTTGAGGAGGCTCTAGCAATTCTGCAGAGGGGCCTGTGGGTGGCAGGGGCATAGTGCAAAGCCTACAGACATTCTGGGGTTGTGGTACAGAACACAGTGGAACCTGTCACCAGGAGAGAACACCATGACTACCAAACCTTTGTCCACAGCCGGCCTTTCTTCCTTCCTCTCAGCTGCAAGTTTCTCCGGGGTCACCTACATGTTTCCAGCACTGACTAAGAACTGGCTGGTGGAGGCAGCGTTCTCATGAAATCTTTGTCTTTACTCTTATTAAAATCTTAGCTGGTCTAAACTGTTCTCCTTTATACCTACTTGCTTTCCCCCCTACTAATCATTCATTGAACCAACATACCAAGAACATCCTATCCATGATAACTGAAAGATGGAGGAGACTTGATTCTCGGACGGCTCATGGCCTGGAAAGAGGGAAACCCGCGATCAAATAAAATCATTATCTATGCCATGAGAGAAATGGAAATAATTGTCAGTGGGGACCAGATACTTCATCAAGGGATTGACATTTGAGTTTTGAGGATGAGTTAGGTTTGACACAGATGAAGAAACAGCAAAATTTAGCTTCATATACAATTGATATGCCAATGGGTATGATATCTGACTACTTTGAAGATTGATTTGGAGGCTTCTGTACTCTCTATCACTGTTAAGATTTAAATAAGAACAATGTTTTACTATACTATATTACTTAAATACAGTCCAATTTTATACATTAATCCCACCCCTTCACGACAGCTATGTGAAGCTGATGACCTCATCTCATTACATTGGAGTATCCTGAGACTCGGGTCCCATGACCTCTCCATGTAGTGTTAGGTAGGAGTTCAGGGACATTAAGATGGAGGAGACAGGGTATTAAAAAGAAGCCACTGGAGGACAAGACAAAAGAGTCCTGTCCCATTTTACAATAAATCTCATTATGACAACTCCTGCCACTGAAGACTTATCACCATGACAACTCCCACCATAGGTTCAAATTTTAAAATGACCAATGGAAGTAACCATTGAGGGGAAAATATTCTAATCAGGTATCATAGGATAACCAATGGGAGAAAATGGGCTAAGGTCTTCAATCAGGTCTGAATAGGGAAGAGAATGCCCCATAGTTCAGGATATAAGACCCTAATTTCCAGACATTAGGGCCCTTTCTCTTGCTCTACCAACTCTGTTCTACCTAATGGAGTGCTATCTTCACCTTCAAGAAATCTGCACTCTGTTACTTCTGTGTGTCTCGCTCAATTCTTCATTGGTGACACCAAGGACCTGGACTTCGACTGGACCTCCCAATGGTAACATAAGGTGGGAACTTGTGGAATTGGCAGGACTGTGACTTGAACCTATATATTCCAACCTTGGCCACACTGGCTCTGTGGTTTCTTACACAGTAGTCTCTGCATTTGCTAATGATTACACTGACATGTCAAAAATTACATAACAATGGAATTCAAATACAAGTAAATTTTGTTATTGATTCAAGCTCAGACTTAAGAAAAGCTTCAGAAGAATTTCCCAAGTTCACCCTGAGTACAGAGACTGGCAAATGGGCCTATTGATCCTGCCACTGCCCACCAGGGAACCTCGAGCATTTGGGTCCAGCAGAGAATCTTTGCACATCCTAATAACCGGCATCTCATCATGGTAAGCTGGGATTCACTTTCCTGATCCCTAACTTCCTCCCAGACAACTGAGTCAGACATATTGGAGGTGGAATGTAACATCTATTTTCAAATAGTTCTTCATGTTAGTTGAGCATCAGAAATACCTGTGAAGTAATTGTTTTGTTTGTTTATTGTTTTTAAATAAGGACAAATATGGTCAAACATTGAGGTAATTTATCTATCACATTGTGAAGTTCCAGCACCAATAGCAAATGTGTGTTGTACTGTTACACTAGATTTTCAGATAAGTTTTGTCATCTGAATTTATCTGAGAAACCACTTAGTTAATTTCCCAATAACATGATGCTGAGTTTTACATGTAGCCATGTTTTCAATAGGGAATAAGTTTTCAACTCACACGGATCCCTCATAGCCAGCTCGGGCTTCACGGGCCCACCAATCTGTATTGTCACACAGGGCCACATGCTTAGAAGAGCCCTGTTTGGTTTGTATTCTTCTGTCACTGCCTTGAAATTCATAATGAATTTTGAAAAAAGGACCCTACATTTTTATTCTGTACTAATTCTGCTTATAGCCAAGAGTTTCTAAGCTAGGGCTATTTAGCATGGCTGTCCTATTGGCTGAAGGGAAAATGTGGTTGAAAGGACTGCTTTAAAAATAAGTGATAATTTGGGCTGGGGTTGTGGCTCAGAGGTAGAGTGCTCACACAGCATGCGTGAGGCACTGGGTTCGATCCTCAGCACCACATAAAAATAAAGATACTATGTCCACCTATAACTAAAAAATAAATATTTTTTTAAAAAAGCAATGATTCAAATGAGTGTTGGACAAGTCTGGAAAGCAGGAGGGTGAGGCTGACTGTGGTAGACCTGAACAGAGCAGAGACCCTGAGAGCACCTCAGGGTGCCCAAGCAGGGGAGGGAGAGGGCTGATGCTATGGGAGGCGGAGGCCACCAGCAGGCTGCTCACAAGTGAGCCTTGAATGCTTCTCCATCTTTGCTGGACTCCCTTCTCTTTGTGTGTCTTCCATCTCCAAGTCATTACTTACTTTGAGCCCCAGATACTCAGAAGTGGTCATTAGTGAGGAAGAGGTGAAGGAAGTTCAGGATTCTCTAGATGCAAAGGCCCAGAGGCAGTGGTCAAATCCTGACATTGGTTCCTGCATACTTTGGTAGCTCCAGAGGCCAGAAGCCCTGAGGCTGCAGATCAAGTCTACTTACAGAGTTGGAAGACAAAGTGGAGCTAACTTAGACCTGAAGGTCCCCCTCACATTTGCTTATCTTATCTATAGGTCCAGAGGCCAAATTTGAAATGTTTTAAAGCAAAGTGAAAATGGCACATTAAAATGATTATATACCTATTTCCTTCATCCTGAGGACCCAGTGTTCTCATGAACTCTCTTAAAGATGTCTTGGTTCCCCTGACTGCCACCCACTAATGACAATGACAACAACACTCTTTCTAAAGCTGGAAGATAATTATTCCTCAACCCAGGGTAGAACGGAAATAAAGGAAAGGGGGAGAAAGGATGGGCGACATAAAGAATCAATCAAATACCAACTAACAGAGGAGCGAAAGGAGGTCTAATAGAGAAGGGGAAGGAGAAAGAGAAAGGGGAAGAGGGATGGGAGGAAAAAGGGGGCTATCATGCACTGAAATCAAATTCTGTACCTGTATGAGTTTGTCAGAATGAAATCAACTACTATGTACACCATAAAGCTCAAATAATAAAAAAAGAGGAGCTGGGGTTGTGGCTCAGTAGTAGAGCGCTTGCCTAGCATGTGTGAGGCACTGGGTCCAATCTTCAGCACCACATAAAAATAAAATAAAATAAAAGTATTGTGCCCATCTACAACTAAATTTTTTTTAAAAGAGAAAATTATGAAAAAGAATAGATGAGCTGCTAGCATTTCAAGATGGTATAATAGAGAAGGTTGCTTTCCTGGCTGCTCCATGGTGTGAAACCAAGAAAGCAGATAGGCAGCTTCTCAGCAAGATGACAGAGTGGACTAAGAATTGGCTCCTCCACCACTTGAGTGGAACCCAGGGGAGATCCCTGGGTTGCAGTCTTCCAGCATGGACCAGCAACTGCTGGGCCCTTGAGGGGCACTGATTTAAAATCTCCAGATCAACTGGCATTCAACCAACTGTCTGGAGCCTACCTAAGCCTAAACCCTGCCTCCAGGAGTACCACCTATGGGGTTACCTCTGCCACTCCAGCAACCCCACCCTGAGGGAGGAGCAAGCATCCCATTCCAGACGACCCCACCTAACACTACAGAGAAGGGAAGCTCAGAGTCTTTTGAACTCCAATGGAAACAGTTCTTTAACTTTCCAATGAGATCTTTTTTATCTTTCTTTTTCCTGTTTAATTGTGATCTGAATGGTTCATGGATATTTATACTTATTCATATTTGTTTTTATCTCATTTCTAGCATTTTTGAAGCCAGTTAATTTTCATGGATCAGGATTTTTTTTGTGTGTGAACTAGATGTTTGATTAGTATATTTCAGTTTTGTTTTGTATTCTTTTATTTTTATTTTCTAAAATTTTAATTTATATATTTTTCTCACTTATCTGTTTCTCTTGATTCTCTTTCATTTCTTCTGCTCACAGCCAGTCTCTATTGTTTTCTCTTTCACTCTTTCTTGAATTTTTTTTATTACTTCTATCTTCTCTCCTCTTCCCTCATAATCATCATATCCTACCTATATCACTTTGGTTCTGACCCGTCCACCATTCAAAATTATAAATACTTTTGCAAACTCACTGTTTTTACTGTAGGCAATAACTGACCACATAATTTCTCTTTATTGTGATAACATTGCAGATGCCATAGCACGAACTATTTGGTTTTAATACTGTGTATTGTTTGCATTGGTTGTTGTGAGGTACTGAGACACTATAAAGCTTCAGGGACTCTATAAGTCCTCAGGGTAGAAATTCTTATTGCCTCAGATCCATACTGTTAGATCCACAAACAACATGGAAAGGTAAGGGAACAAACAAACCAAGATACTCCAAAAACAGAATCCACTGACACTACAGTGGAAGAAATGCCAGAGAAAGAGTTTGGAATTTACATAATTAAACTGATCTGCGAGGTAAAGGACGACGGAAGGAGTAAAATCAGAAAGAAAATACAAGAAGTGAAAGATCACTTTAATAAAGAGATAAAGATTCTGAAAAAAAAAAATCAAGCAGAAATCCCAGAAATGACAGAATCAATAAGCCAAGTTAAAAATTCAATGGAAAGCATCACCAACAAACTAGACCACTTTGAAGACAGAGTTTCAGGTGATGAAGACAAAATATATAATCTTGAAAATAAAGTTGACACGGAGAAATCTAGCCTGCGACCAGCGCCAGCGTCCTGAAAGAAGGTTCAAATTTTGAGAAAACGCTAGGGAGTTTTAAATTAAAGAAACAAGACTCTAATTACCTTTAAAACCAGCTCCAGACGGCTCCTCCTAGCTCCAGCCTCCAGCCACCTAATGCGGTAGCGAGGTTTACTGAAGAGGCTAGCGAGAGAGAGAACATGCCAGGGAGTGGACTTTTATTGGGGAACAAGAAATTCTGGGGAAAATCCCATCCAAAGAAGATTAAGGGGGGCAGCATCCCAAGGTCAGGGATGACGATTGGGTCTTCAGGGAAGTGGCCGTACACGCCTCTGTACAGACAAGCCCTTGGACCTGGAGAAGGGTGGGGAAAGCTCTAACACAGCTGTGTCTAAGCGCCTCTCACACAGCCAGGGAGGTAACTCAAATCACGTGGGAGGATGGCCTCCCACAGAGAAAAGATGTTAAGACACCACGAAGAGAACTTCCAAGAAATATGGGATAATATGAAAAGACGAAATTTAAGATTTATCAGGATAGATGAAGGCTCCGAGATGCAAAGCAAAGGAATGAACAATCTTTTCAATGAAATACTATCAGAAAATTTCCCAAACCTAAATAATCAAATGGAAAATCAAATACAGGTGACTTATAGGACCCCATGCCGAGGCACATTATTATAAGAATGCCTAACATAGAAATAAGGATAGAATTTCAAAGGCTGACAGAGAAATACGACAGGTAACATTTAGAGGGAATCCAATCAGGATCTCAGCTGATTTATCCACCCAGACCCTCAATGCTAGGAGGTCTTGGAATAAAATATACCACGCTCTAAAAGAAAATGGATGCATTCAAGAACCCAGCAAAATTAAGCTTCAGAATTCATGATGAAATAAAAACCTTCCATGATAAACAAAAGTTAAAAGAATTCACAATTAGAAAGCACTATGAAACATACTCAATAAACATTTCATGAAGAAGAAATGAAAAATAAAAGTGAAAAACCAGCAAAGGGAGGAACTATACTAGAAGAATAGCCAGAAAAAGGACAAACTAATTCAAATTAAAAACCAGAAATAAATCAAAATGACAGGTCATAAAAATAGTTTCTTGATAACATTGAATATAAATGGCCTAAACTCATCAATAAAAAGACAGACTGGCAGACTGGATTAAAAAACAGGACCCAGCAATGTGCTGTCTCTTAGAGACTCACCTCATCAGCAAAGACATCTACTGACTAAATGTAAAAGGATGGGCAAAAGCATATCACATGGATCTTGCAAACAAGCAGGGATTTCTATCCTCATATCAGATAAAGTAGACTTCAAGTCGAAGTTAATCAGAAGGAACAAAGAAGGACATTTCATAATGCTTACGTCAACAAGACATAACAGTTGTAAATATTTATGCCCCAAACAATGGAGCATCTACATACATCAAACAAACCCTCTCAATCTCAAGAATCAAATAGACCACAACAAAGTAATACTGGGCGACTTTACCATCCGTCTCCATTGGATAGATCCTCCAAACAAAAACTAAAGAAAGAAGTTATAGAACTAAAAAATATCATTAATAATTTAGACTTAATAGGCATATATAGAATATTCCATCCATCAATGCTGCATACACTTTCTTCTCAGCTGCACATGGATCCTTCTCTAAAATAGCCTATATCTTAGGCCACGAGATAATACTTTGCATTCTGCCAGATCATAATGGAATGAAATTAGAAATTGATGATAACATAAACAAATAGAAGAATAGATGATCATTGCTTCTGTTCCTTTCTCCTCTCCAAACCTTTATTTAAAAAAAAAATCTGAGAGTTAACACATCTTTGTAAGTCTTGTACAATTTTTAAATATTTACGTTTCAAAATTTACCCTTAAAATGGAGTTCTTGCCATATAGTAAGTGCTTTTAACTGATTACTGTGTGTATCTTTACAACTATTTTACGAAGTACATATACTTAGTCCTGTTTTGCAGTTGATAAGACTGAGGTTCTTCTGAGCTAATAACTTGCTGGAGGACATGACTCTGTTTAATGTCTCAGGTTTAGCTTATGCTGGTTAAGACCTTACACCAAGGGCACAGCCTGGCTTGGAGTCTGACTCTGGGCCCTGGCCATCCTGGCTAGATGGCCTTGAATACATTCCTTGACTTCTCTGTTCTTCAGATTTTACATTTATATAATAATGCCCTAATTTATAGGGTTGTTGTGAAGAATAGATGAGTTATTATCTAGAAGGCATTTAAAATAGTGCCAAGCAGATAGTGATTCCTATATAATAAATATTTTCTTGGCTCACAAATGTTATCACAATGTTGTGGTCTGCCAAGTGTTTGAGCAGCTTCATCACACCCTGAGATGTGGGCAGTTCTTGCCCATCAGAAGGCAACAGATATAAACTAATTGGGTCACGAACCCAAAGGCAGAGAGAGGACACTGCAGACTAAGCTAGTAAGAGACATGAGGACCACTTACCACATGGGCTCCTCCAGTAGAGTCTGGACCAGACATGGTGTTTTCCTGTGCTACAGAAGTTATTTGTGGATAAAATTTCAATATCTATATGTAGATAACAATACTGCAACTGATGTTAATTTCATGATTTCTAGTCAGTGTTCTATGGAAATGAAAGAAACTGCTTTTTAAGGACATACACTGAAGTATTAAGAAAGAAAGGTGAATTATGTCTGTAATATACTTTCAATAAATATAGATAATAAAAACATGTGTGCACAAAGAGAAAGAAGGAAGAGTAACATAGTAAAATGTTAGCATTTGAAGCTAAGAGTTTGTGGAAAGTCTGCATTATCTTTGCAATTTACTTTTATGTCTGAAATCCTCTAAAAAAAGTAATAAAAAATATTATCATTAGAAAGAACAGAAAGAGGACTGGTTTGTACTCAGAAGTATTCAGTTGTTACTATTTTCTAGTACAAGTCATTTTAAACTCTGCGATTATTTGCTAAGAATTGAAGATAATAAAGTCAACTTTATTGGGTTGAATGTGTGGGTAAGTGTATGAGTCAATGGCAAAGCTGCAACACATTTACTACTAACACATTTTCCTCAAGCACAGACTCCATGTTTCCACTCTGAGACCAGCAGCTCAGGAGGGCTGTGCTCCACAGCAGCACTGATAGGCTATGGGATGGGCCATCTCAGTGGGAACCAGGCAGCAGAGGATGTGACAGGTGCACATGACACTCCATGCTGGACATTCTCATCTGCTGACCCTCCAGAAGACGGGTGACTAACAGAGAACATACTCTATCCTTAAAAAATGGCTCCATATAAAAGAAAATGTAGATTTAATGACCAATTTCAGACAAGTGATTTTTAAATCTGGCTGCACATCAGAATCATCCTATGAAGCTTTACAAAACAAAGTAAAACAAACAAAAAAATACACCACATACACAAAAATACACACATACACCACACAACACCTCCTTCACCACCACCCCCCCCCCCACACACACACACACTGGGACCCCTTCCCTGGAAAATATGGTTCATGAGGTGTTGGGCACATCTGAAGGACTCATTTTTAAATAGCTCCAGACACTTGTAATGCAAACTAGGTTGCAGATCACTGCCCTGGACAGAGTCAAAGTGGGTGTCCCAGAAATTAGAGCTGGAAACAAGCCCATCTGAAAACCATCAGAATTGATCTAAAGGAAAGAATGACATCTCTGGCTTAATTTGGCTTTTGCCAGTCTAGTATCCATAGTAATTTAGAGACCTTTACATGAATTACATGCTGAGGAAATGGACAAGTCTCCCAGATGCAAGGGAAATGTGGGCAGAAAGGGGCATCTTGGGCATGTACAAGAAAGGCATCAGAGCAGGCTCACAGGATGAGTTCCATAAAAAGTGACTTAGGAAAGAGATCCTGGGTGGCCTGGTGGCTCCTAAGAACTTGGGCCCAAGCCCAAATACAGTCTAGGGGCCAGCAGTGCTGAGTGGCCTCATAAAGGAGATGGGAGTTAAGGCCAAGGCATTGCAGTACCTTTTTAGAAACTCCCACCAGTGGGACATTCATTTTCTGTGAGGTTCTTGTTGCTCCACTTCATAAACATTGCAGTTAGAAAAGCCCCAAGATGAGAAAAGTAGGAAACAGAAATTAGAATTATTTAGAAGATGGGCAAAGGAGTATTCTAGAAACACTCTTTATTGCTACTAGGACAAGAGCCTGGCGGAGTCTGCAGAGTGCTGCTCCAGGCTGCTTCCTGTGTGGCCAGGGTAAGGGGCAACGGCACTGCTCCTGAGGAGAGCGGCCTGGGGAGACAGCTGCTGGTGACATGACCAGCCAGCTTAGTGCCAAAAGACACAAGGCCCTTAACTTGTCCCCCGGCCACTGTTGTCGTGGAACAAAGAAGCCTCTGCGCTGGTCACAGCTCCCTTCACACTTCCCCAGCTAGACGCCCACGGCCGCCTCATCCTCATCCAGCCTCACAGCTCAAGTGAGCCCATGAAACCAGCATGCTCTTGTCGCTAGTTTATGTGACATTGACGGCATGGGACTTCACCACTGGAAATGTCCTTCGTTTTATACTTGTAACTCCTCCAGGGTGAAGACGCTCACTCCCTCTCAGGCAGTAGACTACAAGTACTGGGTGATTACATGTCCACACCGCCCACATTAGCCTCCTGCCAGTCATGCCCATACATCAGAAAGACCCACGTTCATGAACAGAAGGGAAGGGATGCAGACTCAAGGCAGCAAAGACCACAGCTAGCTTGCATCAACAATTAGGCAGCAAGAGCTGGGGAGGACCTTGGGAAGCTGAGAAATGAGTGGCCATGTTCCTGTTCAAAAGGAAAGTGAGGGGCTGGGACTCAGCGGGAAGGAGCGCACTTGCCTGGCATGTGTGAGGCACTGGGTTCAATTCTCAGCACCGCGCATAAATAAATAAAATCAAGGTCTATCAACAACTAAGAACAAATCTTATTAAAAAAAAAGTGAGCGTGGCTCCAGGAAGAGGCAGTGTGACAGGGCCTGCTCCAGACAAGAACACCAGTGCGTCACAAGGAGCCTCGAAGTTCTGTGAGGTTCTGGATTGGCATGAAACATGAAGTGTTTAAAGCCTTATTCGTTTGAAGGTTTCACTTTGAATAGTTTGTTTCTTAGTTTATATCTTTATTTTGAATAGTATAACTCCTCTTTGACCCCATTAAAAGTCTGGGTAATTTATTTGAACTAATGTTTTATATTCTTAAACCACTTTCTCAGAATAGTAACATCAAGGGCTAAAACAAAATCCAATCAATTAAATATAGATGATTTTTTTTATTGGCATATTCCCATGGCGCTGTTTTCAGGATTTGTGTTGATGGATTCAGAAGTGTTTTAGGGCAGGGAGATATTCTCTTTATGGATTCTCTTTGGGAACTTTACGATGGAGAAAGATGATGTGGTGTTTCAAGACAATAAGAACATTGAAAATAATCTGGAGACATTGCCAGTGTTAACTCTCCCTTTCACTTTCAGGAAGATGATTTTGATTCTGTTTGGGGCAGCAAAGTACATCCTCTATTACACAGTGGGGGGACGGTACCGATTTCTGATCCATGCCCTCTAAGGGAATGTCACTGGGTGGGCTCACAGGAAAGTGCCTTGCAAGGAAGGGCATTCAGCTGGCTGTGCCCTTTCACCCTCTGCCCTTCCGTTCAGTCTGCCTACAAGGAGCACATGATGCTGGAGATGGCAGCCACTATGCAACCACAGGGAAAGGCTGATTGTTGCAGAGATCCGAGGCCCACCTTCTTGAGCTGCTGAACCAGTGCCACCCTACCAGTTTCCTGAACACCCTACCTTGTTTCCTGAGACAAAACCCGGCTTGTTCTATTTTTGGCATTTCTGATCCTAGCAGCCAAAATCTAGAGAGATACAATCGACAATGACCATAACAATGATAACAACAAGAGCACCACTCTAAATGTCTTGTGTCGCCGGGTGCAGTGGCACATGACTGTAATCCCAATGGCTTGGGAGGCTGAGGCAGAAGAACTGCAAGTTCAAAGCCAGTCTCAGCAATTTAGTGAGGCCCTAAGAAACTTAGCAAGACCCTGTCTCAAATTAAAAAAAAAAAAAAAAAGTGGGGGCGGGGGGTTGGGGATGTGGCTCAGTGGGTTCAATCTCTGGTACCAAAAAATAAATGCCTTTCTGCCTTGTCTTACAAGGCTTACTGATTGTAATAGTTCCCACAGCCAGTGTTGAGAGCCACAACCAAGTCAGGATGGCGCCTGGCATTTTGCCAGAAGGAGTGGTTGAGAAGTAACACCAGCGAGCCATTAAGATGATGATAATTAAATTAAGCTGTGTATAATTATTAAGATAATGACTGATTGCTGTAACTGGATGATGCTAAATTGAAACAAGCTGTATATTCAGTTGTGTATATAAACCTCTGCTGTCCGGCAATAAGGCGGCTCCTGCTACCTCGGGTGCCTGCTACTTTTGAGTTCTCGTGGAGTTCCTGTTGAGTTCTCGCGGGGTTCCCGCTGAGTTCCCGTTGGTTCTTGCGGAGTTTCCGAGGAGTTCTGGAGAGCTCTGGTTGGGTTCTGGCAATAAAGTAGTTCCTGTTTGAACCTACGAGTGGCTCGTGACCTCCCGGTTATTTTGTGCCCAGCCAGACTGCGGCAAGCCAGTAAAGAGGCAGAGGGAGTTTTAGAGCCCAAGGAATCTGATGTTTAACTGCATCTGTCATGCCTTCTCCCACCCTGGGGTAAAGCAAGCCAGGAGATAGCTGGGACCACACAGGCCACTCTTCCTTACCAGGGTGCTATAAACTGAGCACATGCCTCCACTGTTTCCCTCTCTATTAAGACACATAAAACATGCAGAACAATATAGAAGAATGCAGTCAGATGGACACTTCCAGAAGGGAATCTTCCCCATGTGAGGGTTCAGAACCACCTGTCCTGTCTGTCAGCCTCCTCATGCTTCACCAGCCCAAGAATTTAGCCTGACCTTGTCCTTACTCGTTAGGAGTCCACGTTGAGTTCTGTCTTCACCAAGTCACTCAGTCCTCACTCTTCAGAGGCAGTCATTACGTAGCAGGTCCCCTGGTGCCAGCTAAGTGCTGTTCTCTTCTGTGCAGGCATGGGGCCTATGGTCAGGACCCAGGGCCTCCAACGAAGGTGGAAGTGATCTACCCACAGCACTGTACACCTGAGTGGCTTTGGGAACACCATGCTGAAGCTGTCTATTTCCTCCGGGGGCATTTCATAGGCTCTTTCCAAGCCTCAGATGACCTCTCTGACCACACCACTCTTTGAATCCATCATAACACAATGATAAATTTGAAGGAAATTTTGGGATGCTGCTATTCTGCTTAGATTCACTTAAGATTAACTGACTAGTTTGAAAAACCAGAATCACAGGAATTAAGAACTGAAAAAGACCTGAGAAAAGTTTGTACAATCCTCTCACATATATCACTTTCTCTTTTCTATGTAATAGAAGAAAATACTAGAATTTTACATTTCTAGTTTACTGAGATCAATATCAGAATTATATAAATTTGAATGGGGGAAAGAAAGAACATTTTACAATGTTCATGAAGAACTGTATCAATTTAGAGATAGTCTGTACCATATTTCCTTCACAACACTCTATTAAGTGCTAATACATTAGGTATTCATGCATTACCAAGTACTGGGAATACAACTAATAATGAGACATGCGAAGATCTAGCTCACTGGCACTTATATAGTAATAAAAAAAAACAGTGATAGTGAGCAAGTATATTTTGAAAAATACCTAAAAAGTGCCATTAATCCTCTGAAGAGCATTTTGAAAGCCTTTGCTTTGACATCCATGTGCTGTGGAAAAGCAAGAGTATTCAAAAAAGTCCTCTCCAAGGAAATGCTCAGTTCACAGAACTCTGAACTACTAGGAGCGGCACCCAGAAGAGGCCAGAGAGCATAGTCAAGGCATGGAGACAGGCAGGCAGCAACAGTCCGAGAGGAGAATAAGCCTGTGTGACCAAGAGAGAAAATGAAACAAGCCAAAGAATAAACAAAAATCCATGATGACGGACGGGAATACAGTAAATGTGCAGACAGGACAGTGGAACGAGACGAGACAAGAGCCAGGTTCCCTTGGAACGAGTTTGAGTTCATCCTAAGTATATTAAAAGTCACCGAAAATCTTGAGAAGAGTGATACAATCTGATTTTTGCTTCATGAAAACACTTCCACTTGGCCAAGTGGAGGAAGTGGGCTGCAGGATGGCACTGAATCCTTTGTTCCTAGAACAGTGTCTGCCATATTATCGACATTAAAGAAACATTACTAAATGAAAAATAAATGAAGTTGGAAGCCCATTTTGGAGGCTTTCACAGAGGCATAGGAAAGGGATGATGTGGCTGGACCAGAGAGGTACCAATAAGGGTGGTACTGGGCTCAATGCTAGGAACACAACTAATAATAAAAAAATGCAAGGATCCAACTCATGGATGCTACATTCTAGTGAAACAAACAAACAGCAAGAATGAGCAACTGTTGGAAGCTGGAAGTCCCTTTGGAGCCCTTTGCAGAGGTACAGCAAAGGATGATGTGATTGGACTTGAGCAGTACCCACAACAATAAAGAAAGGACAGCACAACAAGATCACATCACTCTAGTATGATTAACGGCTATTATCAAGGAGACTAAAGATAACAAGTGCAGAAAAGAAAACCCTTGCTCACGGTGGGAATATAAGTCCTGGACAGTCATTATGGAAAACAGTATGGCAGTTCCTCAAAAATAGAACTTCCACATGATCCAGCAATCCAGCTACTGGATCCAAAGGAAATGAAATCAGTATGGAGAAGAGACATCTACACTCCCAAGTTTACTGCAGCACTGTTCACAGAAGCCAGGAAATGGAACCCATCCAAGTTGTCCATCAACTGATGAATGGGTAAAGAAAACGTGGCATATACACTCTGTCTTACTTCATTCTCCTCCAGAAGTTTCACAGGACAAACTTCAGGCTGAACTGAAGGCACAGACTCGGGGCATATTGTGCTACACTGCCTCCAACTACAGGTTCCCTGACGCCACACGATGGCAAGCAGTTCTTGAAACCCATCACAGGGTGCACTACGGGCTGAATCATGTCCTCCAAAGTTCATGTGTTGCCATCCTAGCCTCAGTGACTCACCATGAGACTGTATGTGAAGAGACAGTTTCTATAGAGATGAATAAGCTAAAATGGAGGTCATCAGGGTGGGCCTTGATCTAATGTGACTAGTGTCATAAGAAGAGGAGACAAGTCACAGACAGATCCAGAGGGAAGACCATGTGAAGACATCGGCTAGCCAAGGAGAGGCCTCAGAAGAGATCGACCATGCCAACATTGGATCTTGAACTTTTAGCCCCCAAACTGTGAGCACATGAATTTCCAATGTTTATACTCTGCAGTCTGTGGTGATCTGTTACGATAGTCCTGGCAGATGAATGTAGCTACTCCTAGGAAGATTAAGGTAAAGGAGATGGTCCGAGGTGGCAAAAGGAATAGAAATGCTGTACTGATAATTTAGGAGGAGGAAAGGGAGAAGAAACAATAGGAGACAAGACAGGACTGGGCATTTTGGGAGCTGGTAACATGACAGTCATTTGGGATCTAGGTAGGTCCAAGTCTTAGTTTGTTAGGTAAGAAGTTCATTCATGGACATAGATCATCGAAAGAAAATAATACTTAACCAAATGCAGAAAGACAACAGACTGTCATTTGGGGCCTCTTTCTTTTGAATACCAAGAAGAAGGGAAAATACTTTGGTATTAGGCCTTTTCCTTGACTCTTTTAAATGACATCTGTGATATCAACTCAGTGAAAGCTATTCAGAATCTGGCACTTTTAATTCATGTGAGAATGTCAATTCTACTGAGTGAAGAGGATGTTAGGGTTACATTTAACATAAAGTACAAACACTGCATGGGAGTGGGTTGGGGTAAGAATGCCAACTGTATATAAAATTAACCACCACCTTCTTGACTCATTTGTCTTGGCATCCACAGAAAATTTTCCAGCTTTCTCCTACGAGAGTGTCAACTTTTGGTAACAGTTATTCATAAATGGCGTGGTTCAACAGTGAGTCAGAGTGACTAAAATACTCTGGATGTATTTACTTTACTTACTTTTTGGTCAAAAAATCACAATTCATTTAATTATCTGTTGGTAATATTTTTAAGAGTCCTGTTTACCACTTGGTGTCTTCTCAATGTGCTTCTCATGTTGTTGCTGCACCCAGGAGCTGAGTACATGAGATTCGCTTCCTGGGGGCCCAAGTCTTAAAAATCAGTGAAAAGCAGATGGCTTTATTAAGCAGGCAGTCAGTGACTGTATTACAAAGTGGATCTCAGTCCCATAACCAAGCAATGGGATCAATAAGGCAAGACCTCACTGAATCTTCCATCTAGGGAATTCCAGAATAACCTCTTTTAGTATACCAGGTGCACTTATTGAAGCTGTGATTTAAATGATGGGAGACTAAGAGAATGGAGCTTATTTGCACTTGTTTGTGGTGCTGGGGATGGAACCCAGGGCCTTGTGCACACTAGGCAAGTGCACTACCACTGAGCTACACCCTCAGCCCTAAGAATGGAACCTTTAATAAATAAAACTAAGCCATAAAAATCTTAGCATTTTAATGTAACCTCTTTTACTTTTTAAAACTGAAGACCAACAATGACAGAGAAACTTATCTCCGGTTTAAATTTTAGTGCTAAACATGAGACAAAAGTTTAAGGACAATGAAGTTGGGATTAAATATGTATCACTTTAAATTAGCCGTGCTGGTTGTTATAGTCATAAACCATTAACTTGTGCTCTTTCATAATTTTAACTAACATTGTTTCTTTTATATTAGGTTTAATTAGTAGTAGAGGGGGAGTTTTTTGAGTCAATCAGGGATAGTATGGAACTCTACCATGCTTCTAATTGGGGAATTAATATTCAAAATAATAAAACAAAAATACAGTCATCTACTAGTGCAGGGTACTCCCTGTTATTTTTGTCTACATTTACTAATTTGGTGTAGAGAAATGTTTCTAATTTGGGCAATCTGAATCTAATTTTTTAATATATTAGGGAAAAATGCCTGACAGACCAGCAAGATGGCACTTGCATGCATGGCTGGTCTCATGGACATGCATAAGAGGACAATACATCTTCACCTTCATCAGATGTGACCAGGCAGAGAAACCCTAAGTCCTTGTTAATTAATGTATTATCATTCCCAAAGTACAGGTATCACTTGGGTAGAAAAAACATTCTTCAATTCCTTTAAGTTTTAAATCTATTATTTGTATCTTTCTTTAAAAACAGCCCTTATTTAAACTGGGCATGGTGGCACATGCCTGTAATCCCAGTAGCTTGGGAGGCTGAGGCAGGAGGATCACAAGTTTAAGGCCAGTCTCAGCAACTTAGTGAGACCCTGTCTCAAAGTAAAAAATAAAAAGGGCTGGGGTTGTGGCTCAGTGGTTAAGCACTGGAGTTCAACCCCTGTTACCAAAAACAAACAAACAAACAAAAACTATCCTTATTTGGATGACTTTAGAAAGTCTGAGGCTCAAAATGAAAAATTTTATACATTAGGTTTATTTAAAAATATCTGACTTGAACTTATAATACTGGTATAAATATTCAGTGATATTTTGTTATATAGTCACTAAGGAGTTAAGGTAATTTCTACAATCTATTTATTTGATTTGCATTAGTGTACCATTAAATATTATCAGAATTTTACCACTAGGACATTCTAGGAATTTATCACTCAGATACAATGAGAAATTTCGCTTTTAAAGAAAATTTTTATTTTTGTTCAATTCCTAGTCAGTAGACATTCCTTCATTATTTCAATAATTAGTCCTAAGGACTCTTAAAATAAAAAGGCAAAGGGAAAAAAAGCAATTTAGACACTTTCCTGGATTTTGAGTATAGGTAAGTAGGTCTCCCAAGAAATTTTTATTAATACATGAATAAAATATGTTTTGGTTTTATTGACTCTAATTTTTTTAAAAAAAATAGTTTCTTATACTGACTCTGAATATAAATATCCTTCTTTCTATTTTCACTGGTTAGCAAACATAAAATAGAGAACAAAATAAAGATCATTTGAGAAAAATTATGCCATGAATTAAAACAGGAGAAAGCCACATTACATTACCCTTCAGCCTTCAAAAGACAAGTCTACTACTTTTCTAAGCACATTCAGTTAGTTGCCTAAGTAATGGCATATCCTCCTAAGTCACAGCTGATTAGACTTTCCCTTCCTTAAACAGAAACAAATCTCTGGATGTTTAATGGGACATTTGGAAGACACACATACTTGCATGGGGCGGGGGAGGGAATTTTATAAAGTTTATAATTTTATAAAGTTTTATCCTGTGCCTAGACACCTATATAAGACCAATGAACTATTTATTTACACTTCAGTGCTGTAAGGCATGTATTATTGCAAAAGAGTGAATTAAATTTAGCCCTATTATTTGTGTAGTAACTGAATCAAACAATGCATAGAAATTTGCTTTGCTACTTATTACTATCTTGCTGGAGGGAGATATTGTAAATAATGGGTTTGAGGGGCTGGGGTTGTGGCTCAGTGGTAGAGCGCTAGCCTCACACATGTGACACTCTGGGCTTGATCCTCAGCACCACATATAAACAAACAAACAAACAAATAAAGGAAGATATTGTGTCAACCACAACTAAAATAAATGAATAAATGAATATAATGGGTTTGAAATGCAGATGAAGACTTAGATTTGTTTCCTTAGTGAATCCCCTAAAAATGGAATCATATTGATATTTTCAGGTGAATAAAAGTAAATTATGTGTGGACATTAAGTACTATCCATACTCCTACTACTAATAAATCAATCACAGCAAGAAATAGCAACTTTCACTTACTGGCCATTTGCCATAGGCCAGACCCCAGGCTTTAGCTTTGTGGAAGATACTACAGACACTAAGATTGGATCTCTCTTCCTCTCCATCATCCTTGTATTTGGTGGCTACAAAGCAACAAACTATATTTTCCAGACTTCCCTTACAGCTAGGGCTCATGCTACAAATTAGACTCCACCAACATGCACTGTGTGAAATCTGGAAGAGAAAGGCCCAAGGCCATCTATCTTTGGCCATGAATGTTGGCAAGCAAGCCCGGAGATGATGGATGTCTGCACTGGAAGATGCAGCTGTCCAGGCCTCTATACCACTTTCAAGGCTGTGAGAGGCAGTTATACCAGCAGTCGTAGCTGAGGTGAAAGCAAGAATAACTGCAGAGCTCTGGATCACAGTTATAGCAATGAGAGGGTGAATTCAATGTTCCTGAAGCAGTCTTTCACTGACTTTCCTTGTATTAAATTCTTTCTTAAATAGTTAAGAGTGATTTCTTTCTTCTGCATTGAACTCTGATGATAGAGTCCTCCATATATGTTGCCTTATTTAATTCTTACTGTGTAATATAATTACTTCAATTCTGTTAAGTTGGGAAAATGAGTCTAAGAAAGGTAATTTTCCTTAAGTCACAAAGTTGGTGGTAGAGACTCTGGGAATTGAACACAGGTAACCAGACTCTCAAGCATATGCCCAGAATTGCTACACTTCTGGACTTCCCCCTCACTTTAGTTTCTAATGGATGCTATAGGAAGCCAATCTGGCACAGTGAGATCCAAACTCAACTTTAAACTTTTACCTTTGGGCTCAAGTTCAAACCAAGTAAAAGTAATTAAAAGCTCAGTTAACTTCCTGTACTCATCACTTCTGCATGTTACAAACTTTGGAGCAACCTAGAAATGCTAGTCTTGCAATTATTTCAACTTATCCAGGAAAAGGTAAGAAGTTTTATTCTGGGAATTGGTTTCTCAGTTTTTAAGCTTCAAATTTTAGAAAAAAGAATGCTTAATAGAGCAATAATTTATTAGTCATCAAAAAATGTATTTGTTTATATAAAAAAGGGAAAAAACTCTTGGAACTCTGATAATGATCAGTCACACTGATTACAAAGGGTATAGCATGTGGCATAGTAGAAAAACCCAAGATTACTGGTTGATTTCGTATACCCAGCCACATGATCATAGGTGACCCATTTTTCTACTTTGGGTCATGTTCTACTCATTGATAGAAACAAGGGGGTTGAATTAGGATTTCAGTTATTCAAAACCTAGAATCAAGAAATGTTAGTGCAAAAACAGGGATTACAGCAGAGCTTCTCCACCTCTGTTACCTCCTGGCACACCTACAAAATGCTAATTCACATCTGGCATGCTGGGGCCACACAGGGAGCAGTTCAGGGTTGAAGCTGCTGCCCCAGGTCTCAGGGTTAAGTTCTCAGCTCCTTTGTGGGGAAGCCTGAGAACTACAAGTTCTGCCTCATCATCTTCCACATGAGAAGCTAAAGCACAGACACAATTTATACACTTATACCAAGCTCTAAATTAAAAGGCATGATGTCTGTATTTTCAGTTGCTACACTAATATGTTATTTAAAAATCCTTCCCGACTTGACCCTTTTTGGTCCATTTCCACACATTAGCCAGTCATATCTCTTAGAAAACACAAACCTGACCATGTCACCACCCATTCTCCCACTGATGGCCTAGCCTCCATCTCTCAGGGTCACCCCACTCTGTCCTCCCCGCTGCCCTGTGCTCCCTGCTTCCCTTCCTAAAGGAAACATTTCCCTCAATCAGTTTTAGAAGCCGCCGTTCTCTCTGCTGGAGAGCTTTTATCTCCTTTCCCAGCTGACACTCATTTCTCCAGGTCTCAGTCCAAGTGTCACTTGCTCAGGAAACTCTCCCTCATGCCCCAGCTACACCAGGTTCCCTATCACGTTGTTCCTAAGATCTCTTACTACAAGGCACTTATCAGACTCATTCCTTTTGGTGATAACCTGATGAAGGTCTGCTTTCTTCATTGGAATATGAACTCTGGACACGGGTATGTCTCTTATTCACCAGTCTCCTCAGAGCCTACACAGTGTCTGGTTTTAAGTGTTCAGTGAATGAATTTATGGTTTTGATTTGGCCAAAGAATTCTTCCTAGAACTTTAATTTGTTGAACAGATATATGTGTATCAAATTTCTTATAACATGAATATATTGAATAAGGCTTTACTTCATTCTAACTAGTGGACAATATGGTATTTACTTTTGCAGTGCTGGGAATTGAACCCAGGGCCTGGTGTGTGTGAGGCAAACACGTTACCTCCTAGTCACATCCCCAGCCCAGCCTTCTGAGGCTTTCCAGCACACATATCATTCCCTCTGCCTGGAACATCACTTTCCTTTTTCTTGTTTTAAAAATGTGTCCTAAATTATGTGCAGCAGATCTCCTATCTTCCTGGAGCCTCATCTGATTCTCATGCTAGGAAATGAGGTATTTATACAGGTTCCAAGGTTCTGGTGATACCTGGTGAGGATCAGCCTTCTACTACCTACTCCCTGATGTGAAAATTACCAATTTCAATAACAATCTTTCCTAGAGACCACTAAGTTCTTCTAGAGTAGGGACTGTGTGTTATTCACCCCTAGTGTCTCAAATAGTGACTGGTACAAACAGGCCTTCAATAAATACATGTTAACCTAAGAAGGACCAAAATGAACAGTGCGAGGAGAGCCAAGGGAATGTACAGATAACATCCCCCAACTTTTAGAAGACAAACTGGCATATGAGAGAGTAAACTTAATACTTGTATTAAGTGTCAACAAAGGCTGTCAACACAGAACAAACAATAAAGTTATTTAGCCCCTAACAAAAGGGATAAAAATATATTAGTCCAAGTTTTCAATATCACCATGGGTTTCTGTGAACAGTAGAGCAATAGATTCTTTATTAAAATAATTTGAAGGCAGTACTCAGAAAATCTACAATGACAATGACCTTATAGAAGCTATGTTGTGTGCTACTGAGGTACATTTTATAGTTCTCTTTGCCTTGTGCCTAGTAAACAGCAGATCTTAGCTTTCAGATGGTGATTATACAGTAACCAGAAAGTTAATGTGTAACAAGGAAAGGGGAGAACTTTGTACAGAAAATTATGTACATTGATATTTCAAGCAAAAAAAATTATTATTATTTTTTTGTTTGTTTTAAACCAGCATGACTGTGATTCCTTTACCCAGCATAAGCTACTTGCAACTCCAAGGTTGAAACCAAAAGGGACCAGTACTGATCATTAGAAGGGTTACCATTCGTTACATAACCGACTACGAGCTGAGGCTTTTACAGTGTGCCTGGTGAGAACCCAATGAGAATCCTGTTTCCGCGGACTCTGGCACTTCCTCCCTCAGGCCAGATTCATCTGCTGTCCTTAGTGATGGCACAGAAAAGCAGGTGATCAGCAGCTTCCCTGGAAGAACACTTCTTCAAAGCACCCACTAAGAGCCCACATACAGCCTCATTCTAGCCCCAACTCCCACTAGGACCTGCAGAGATGAGAAATATCACTGAAGGAGTAGACAGTTCTGTATAGAAGATGACAGAGGCAGTAAAACAGATTGAAAGCCACCAAACAAGAATGTCTCCCATGTTGTTGACCTGTATTGAAAAGCAAAACCATAGAATTATATAGGAGAACTGAATTTTTTAAACTCCTGGAAAGGATCCAACACAATCATGAGTACATAGTACATAAGAGATAGGAGAGAAAATGTGGTGAAATATGAGGGTATTGTAGCCCTGGGGGAACAAGAAAGAGTAAAGTGGAGAGATACAGCATTCAATATTGTTAGGTCGGGGGACAGTACACTTCACATTTGTCTCAAGTCAGTTTGTGGCTTTTCAAAGAATCAGCCATAATCTCTGAGGCTGACTTCTGAGCCTCTGTCCACACTGTGGGAGGCAGTGTGGATGCTGCTTGACCTGTGGTAATTCACATAGGCATCCGTATACACTAAGAAGAAAAGAATGTGCTCATCAGTGACTATAGATGACTTACCAAGAGAGCAAAGTCCTTTGGAGGATGACATAATTATGCAACAAAATGGAGTGGCATGCCCAGGAGACAATAGGATGCGCATGTTGCTTGATGACCAGTAGCCTCTTCCCAGGGGCTAAACCATGGGAGCACCATCAAACCCAAGAAATAAAATCTTTAAGTATATTTCAAAAGTTTCCAACAATCAAAGCCAATAACTGTCACTCCATGTAAAACAGAGACACAGAGACATTGGCTCTCGCCTGCCTGCTCCATTCCTCCCTTCCTTCCATCTGTCAATAATCAGTCAGGTCACTGATAATAAGGTGCTTTGCTAATACCTCGGGACAGAAGCATAAGACATGATCCCTATTCTCCAGAGGATCATACTGAAGGGAGAACAACACAGAAACAAGAAATGATTTTCCAAGATACCAAATGCTTTAACAGATGCATGTACAGGCACAGGGACAAAGAGGTGCAAAAGCACTCTGTTTGTGTTGATCATGACACGCTGCCACTGAAATGGCAAATGGGAACATGCTGTCATGCAACAAACACTGACTGCACCCCCATGACAGGTGAGCACAATGACACAGAAGAATCCTTCATGATTCCGGGGGTTCCCCAACCTCTACTTATGCCCTGGAGAGTTCAGAGACTGTAGTGGTCCATCACTGAGGAAATACTGAGGGATAACTGATTTTGTATTTTTCATTTAAAACAGATGAGTTAGTGAACAAAAATATTAATAAGAATAAAACAGAAGTAAATATCCAATCATCCTAGTTATATTTGAGGGAGGCCAAATATTCTGGTTGCATATCCTGTAATACCTTCCCCTGACTTAACTTCTCTACTCTACACCCCATTCTGTCATGAACTCGAGAGACTGTACTTGGAGGGCAGTGAGATGACAATGCATGTTCTGGGCCAGGCTGCCTGGGTTCAAGTCTCTTCTGCTAGCTTCCCACTGAATGACTTTGGACAGTTGCTTCACATTTCTGTACATCAGCTATTTGTCTGTAAATTGGATGACCACATGTACTTCATTAGGTTCTCAAAGAGTAACATAAGTTAGTGCATATGAAACACTTAGGACAATGTTTTGTACAAGCTAGTTAATATTGCCACAGTATATATAAAAATACAAAAGCAATAAGCAGGTGCTATAAAGGAATTAACACAAATAAATCCCATAGCAGAGCTATCTTAAATTTTGCCACAAACATGACTATATTCAGTTCCTATGATATCAAACATGTATCTCATGTGATTTAAAACTACCAGCCATGGTGGTTTGAACCATTTATTCCTTTATTGAGAGAAAGTGTGACTTTGCTGTGGACAAGACACTTTGCAGATGTCAATGAGATGCTACCTTCGTAGCTAAAAGAATGCTCAAGTCATAGGCAAGCAGGGAGCAGCAGCTGTTATCATTTTTTTCACAATTATTTCACAGGTAGCTATCTACATAGAATTATCATCTATGTGGTAGTGGGGGCATTTGACATTTAAAGACCAAAGTTCTTTCAAGTTTGTTTAAAAGCTACCCTTAATCTTCAAACCTTCTCAGTACATTTGTTCTAGGAGACTCTGGGCCTATGTTTTCTTTCTGTTACACTATTCCCATTTTTTTCTGGTTAAAACAGAAATAGCCATTACTGTCTAATGGATACAGAACAGTCAGTAGTGAGTTTAACAATTTTCACTCTGAAATCAAAGTGGGAGGCACTAATATTTTATGAATGAAAAGGAAGGCGGGTCTGGCTAGGTCAATGTTTTATTCTCCATTCTATGTCTTCTCTAAGGATTTAATCAGTCACCTGAGAGTTATTTATTACCTCAGAAAATGCTTAGTCACTGGTTAAAAAATGAAGCAGTGTGAAGACCTAAGGCAAGAATTCAGGGCCACGTGACAAGAGCCAAGGACAGTGAGTGTTCTTTCACCTTCCTGGGCACTTCTTCAGAGCCAAGGAGGGAAGCCCCAGGGCACCTCCGTGGTTCCCAGTGTTAATGTGTATCAGGGTGGTTGGGCGAGGAGACCAGATCTTGAGTTAGGGCACTGTGCCACCCTTCCTAAGATATGATCAGTACCACACCCTATCCATGCACCACACTGGCACCTCTTCTTAGTTATTCCTTTCTACAAGGTGCCATACTCACCATGGGCTCTACCAGAGCTGTGTGGAAGTTCTTTCAACCTCAGAACTGTCAGCTAAAATCACTAGGGAGCACATTTACTTATTAGTTGTAAAATATATTTAACTCAGGTTAATATTTGGGTTATACATTTCTGTCTACTGGCAGAGGATTATATGTGGATGACATAATCTTCTCAAATTTAGACTACATAGATCTGGCACGACAGTCCTTAAACTTCTTTCTAGTTTATGACTTTGAGTCCCTTCATGATTCTTAATCACCTTCATTCAATGACAAAATATTTGTCTTAATCTTGTTGCAAATATTTTCAAATTCAAGAATCTAAGGAGTAACTAATCTGTTTGGATCCTTCTCAAAAATATGTATTTTGGTGAGTAGTTTGCAACTAACAGATAAACGGTTGCTGGTACTGCTCTGGATTTCAAGTGCTCTTGCTAACCTTTTAATTTCTCTGTTGTGGAAAATTATGTAGAATTGATCATGGTGGCACATGCCTGTAATCCCAGTGATTTAGAAGTCTGAGGCAGGAGGACCATAAATTTGAGACCAACCTGGACAACTCAGTGAGACCCTGTCTCAAAATAAGAAAAATACAAAGGGCTAGGGATGTATGGCTCAGTGGTAGAGTGTTCCAGAGACTAATTCTCAGTACAGCAAAAAACAAAAACAGGAAAGACTTGAGATAAGCATTACGTGGTAGGGACAGGATGACATTTTGACTGTGGTGTTCAACAAGCGATGGGAAGTTTTGCTTCTCCAGACACAGCATGTATTCCCACTCCCCCTCTGACAGCTCGGCTGGCTTTTACTCTCAAACCTTGGCTATCTAAGGAAATCATCCATGAATTCAATTTGCTGCCAGGTGATAGGAAATAGAGTTTTACCAAAAAAAGAGAGCTTGGAAAGAAGAAAACAACATACAAGTGGAGCAAGTTCAGCTCACTGTGGCAAGGAGGCTGGCACCTGGGTTGTTGGCAAGGGAATGTGGCTTGTGTTTCCATCATTGAAGGCTACACTAAAAGAATAAAAGCCTCCTTTATTTCTTCTAAAAACATATTATTTGAAACCAGATCTGTGTGTACTTTGTATGAGGCTGAATCTGACAGTGTAATTATACTTAAGAGTTTAACCTGAGCTGGGATGACATTTGTGGAAGAGCCTGGCAGGCCTGACATGTGACAAGCATGCCATAGAAGTTAAAGTGTTTCCTTTGACCCTAATATGTTTATTTTTCAATGAAAAGACCAAGAATTGTTAATTATTATGATAGTAATTATCATAATCAAAATTTAATTGAACACTTCCTGTTCTTATTGATTCACCTATTATCAACTAACTTATATCATACCACAATCACTTGAGAAAAGTACTATTATTATCCTTACCTTAAAGATGAGAGAATCAAGGCACAAGAGTTGAATCAACTTACTCGAACACCTAGGAAATTGCAGACTTCAAGCCAGACAATCTAGTTTTGAATGCACTGGCTATTCCGAAAGTACTTAGCCCAGTGCCTGGCATAAAGTGAGCACTTATAATTATTATCATTATCATTTCTTTGAATAGTTCTGGACTAAAGGGGTGGTGAGCAATAAGCAAAAGATTCAAGGTCACTTTTCTCATAGGGCATAGAAGTTAGTGGAGGAGATGAGCATTAATTCAAGAATTATATTTATAGTAGAAATGGATACCCTGAAGCAGTGTTTTTTAAATGGTCCTCAAGACTTCTTACTGAAGGACTGCAACATCTGCTCCCGTCACTACGATTACCTGTTCACCTTAAACTCTGATGCATGGGCAAAGTTTTGGGAACTCTGTTTGCAATCAGGCCATTGCTCTGTCAAGTATCTTTGATGGCTTCCTGTTTTCTAGAGTCATAGCAGCCACTGTGTGTTGTACAAACCCATAAACTCATGTCCCTTAATATGGCAGACCTCCTATAAACCATCATGGAAAAATTGTTTAGTTGTGGTTTTAGCAGCTTATGAATAAATTAAGAATTGGCATTCAAATGGAAACCATTTTGTCCTATTGGTCCTAATTTTCTAGAAAAAAAGCATGTTTTGGACTTAGCAGATGTGGGTTTGAAATTCATCATTACTTGCAGTGTGATCCTGGTCATGAGAGCTTCACTCACGTTATGTACAAAAAAGGAATAACAGGAGCTACCCAGTAGGGATTTTGAGCACAGTAGCACAGTGCCTGGTATGTATCACTGAGGAACCTGAAGCTGTTATTATCATCACTATTATCCTAATGTTCATTATTATCACCAGAAAGAAACCTTCGAAAGCCTTCATAGCCTAGCAGTAATTTATATTTCCATAGTTATCTCCCACACTTTAGTAAAGGAGCCCTTTATTCCAACCAGACGCATGTACCGCAACATCTCCCAACATTAGCTGCCAGGTTTTCTTCTTCTCTGTGTATGAAAATCGCCTTATTCCTCCAGGCTGCTTCCAAGTGCCATTTCATTAATGGGCATTTCCTGGTCCCTTTGACCACAGACACATGGCTCTCCATCACCTCTTATGCTGAATATCTATTTCTGACACGTCACCATACACTCACTGCATGGTGACACTTCCACATGCTGGACAATACAATTTAAGTTTGCATGTGCATTTTGTCTTATTTTCCCATCCAAACTCCCCATTCTTTACAGAGGACAGGACTCCATAATACTTGGCTACACGTTCCTATCAATGAATGAGTGAAATTTAAATAAAACACAAATTTCAATTAATTTATAACTTAATCATTGAAGAAGATAAAATTAAGTTTTAAGTCAATATTATGAAGGAAAATATTTGGCTTTTTCCTTTGAGGTAGAAAATTAGAATATTCTCCCAATTTAGAATATTCTCCCTTTATCAATTGGTCATAGTCAAAAAATTTTAAATATTGATATTTGAGCCTGGGTGGTATAAAAGTTCAAGAAGATTCTACCTCTCTAAATGACTAGAAAGGACTTTTGTTCCTTACGTTTTATGTATGTGCTCTTAGATTTGTACAGTTTTCTTTAAATAGTTTGCATTTCCCTTTGACCTATGAAGCATGACATATACATGCTATGTCAGATTTGAATAACATCAAGATCAACACTCCGTGGATGGTGCTAGCTAGGATGACATTTCACCACTTCTGGCAAACTGGGAAAAATCAGGGCATCTAAAGCAAGGGGTGAGCCTGGAAGATGGCAGGAGCACTCCGCCTGGGGAGGTGACAGGATTTTCTCTCTGATAGCCTGTTCATGATGATAATGAAAAGCAGAAAAACTTCTGGTGGATTCTATTACTGTTTTAAATTCTCTGTAGAAAACATAACTCTGTTCTGCTGAACCTGCAGCAGGCCACTTCAGTCCTTGTACCTGGGCGTACCCAGCATAAAGTCAGCTGTTGGGGAAAGCTGAATTGGTCCAGTTGAAGAGACAGCCCTTATTCTACAAGTAAATGCTATTGGTGATAATGTCCTTTTAAAACAAAATGATGCTGATGATGGGAGATGATTTTTTTCTAATGTCCTCATTTGGCAAAATTTAAGAGTTGGTCACTATGTCTATCTCCAGTGTGGCTTTGTTACTGTTATTTATTGCTTGGTTTGTTTTGGGAAATGTTCCAGGTCCAGAAATCCCAAATCTGAGCGCCATTGACCAAACTGACAACTTTTCATAGTGTTGAAGTGAGCTGCATCTTTTGGCCGAGGGAGTGGCTTCAGAGTGTTATTCTGTGCCAACAGCAAAGGAATTAAACGGGCACTGATCAGAAATGCCAATTCTCAGGCCCTACCTCAGAACTCCCAAATGAATCAGGAGTTCTGCAAAGGGATCCAGCAACCTGTGTTTTACAAAAAGGGGGTTCTGCTGCTACTGAAGTGTGAGAACCATTACTGCCTAGGGCATAGGCAGAGAAGCTGATAATGCTGAGAGAAAACACATGGAGGTTCTGAAATGCCCCTTTAAGGTCACTGTCATTCCTACGATTCTGTACCTATTTACTTTATATGGATTTGCCATCATTATTTACTAAATAATCTTTCTAAAATGAACCTAAATTTTTTTCTGGCATCTATAATACGTAAGTTTATAGGTGACTATATAAAGTGGAATACTAATACTAAATATAATCCTAAGACCACTAAGCTTCTAAGTTTCCAGACTGGGAAGATAGCTAATCTAAAAATCAGTCTAAGGCTGAGGTACAGCTCAGCAGCAAACTCTTGTCCAGCATGTATGAGGCCCTGGGTTTGATCCCCAGCATTGGAAAAAAAAAAAAAAAACCCACAACATGTTACAAAAAGTTAGAGCTGAGATTGTATTCGAGAAAGTGAAAGCCCTATGGACCTATAATTTCCTTTGTGGAATGTGGTTTTAGTCATTAAAACAACTATTTGAATATACAGCTGTATTTTCTTCATGGAAATGTTTACAGACATTTCCATGAAGAAAATAGCTATTGTGACTATTTAGGATAAGTTATTCTAAGCACTGTGTTACTAGAGTCATTACTGAACTTATGCTAAATAATGGGAATATTAGAGCCTGTGTTTACTTCCAGTTAAGCCCTGATAAACTGCTATTTTACCTAGAATGCACCAGAACAAGAATCCATGCATAATTATATATTCAAATTCAGATTTGTTTTGAGAACTATATATGATAGAGTATTTAAAATCCTTTTTAAACTTTTATTTTAAAATCATAAAGTTATATAACCAAGTAACAGAATGTTTAGCAAAGAAAGAGGAACTATCCATGTTTTCATTATTGCATAAAACAATTACTATAATTACTATCTCTTAGAAGCTAGGAAGCTCCATGAAGGCAGGGGCCACCTGTACTCTGCTTATCGCTATGTCCCCAATGTAGTGTTTTTAACTTTTAAATAACATAAATATCTGAGTAAACGATGACTGACCTATTGTTTTAGTGTGCCATTCAAAATTCAAACATACTTGAGTTTTCTACCATGATCCATTCAGCAACTTTGAGAATTTCAATTTCTGTGCATACAAAGTGATGGCTATTCCTGCTGGAGATGACCCTAAAAAGAGGGTCTGGGGAACAGACAAAAGACTGAAAGACAGAAAAGTGAGAGTTCTTGCAGTGAAGCAGAGGAAAGGGGAGAAAATGAAACTCGTGACATGGGTGAGATGAGGACTGTCACTGGAGGGCAGAGGGAAGGCGAGGCAGGGGACTCCTAAATGAAAAGGCGCCATTCCTTCCCTAGTGTGGAGGGCAGAGCAAGTGCCTCCTCGGGAGGACCACATGCCACACAGCAATGGACCCTTGCAGCATCCTGCGAGTACTGCAGGCAGGGCCACTTAGCAAGGCTGCTGGCAAGCAAAGGCATAACTGAACACATTCACTTTGAATTCTGCTTGTTATTTTCAGGGGTGTCAAGGTCATGGAAGTCAAGAAAAAACTGAGAAATTGCTGTAGACTGAAAGAGACGAAAGAAAAAACTAACTGCAGTGTATGATGCCGAGCTGGCTCCGGCTACTGAGGCACCTGATTGAGACAACTGGTGAAGCTGGGATGGACTCTGAGAATTAGGATAGTGATGTACCTGCCCATGTTGACCTCCTAAGTATAAGATGACTGAAAAGGTCTTTTTTTTATGTTAAAAAATATACCCTAAAGTATTCAGAAGTATAGGACATTAGGTTGACAACTGACTCTCAAATGTTCATTTTAAAACATTTATTTTTTTGTATTGTAATTGCAACTTTTCTAGAAGTTTGAAAACTTTTTTTTAAAAAAAATTTGAATCTTTGAGGGGTGGGTCTGAGCATCAGTATTTGAAAAACTGCCTGAGTGATTCTAATGTGCAACCAAGGTTAGGTACTACTGGTAGAGAGTCGATATTTTCATCATTAGAAAATGTTACATATTTTTCACTGAGTGCAGGAACCATAATTTATTTAATCAAACTCTTTCCTCTTTTCCTCCCAAAATCACTCTTTGAAAAGCAAGAAAGAATCTCCTTACATGTCAGGAAAGAAAGAATTTCTCCCCTATGAGTACTTAGTTCCATGTGGAAATACATGAACAAAGAGACACTGCACAGTAATAACTTAATTACGATCATTTGTTGGGCAGTTATTATTTGTTAGGTACTATGCTATCTGATAAGGCAGGCACTGTCCTTATTTACCTTCATAGGCACAGCAAGATAAGCTACTTGCCCAAGAGGACAGAGCTATTTTGACTCCTGGCAATACTATTACCGTAGAGAGAAGCAAAGTACTTTGAAAACACACAAACGGGCCTTCCAAGTGTCATGGAAGGTTTCTCAGAGGAGGGGATACAGGAGCTATCTTTAGACATGTACATTCTTTCCAACTTTAATTACTACAAATATTCATCCATGAACATCTGTGCAGATAACTTTCCATTTTGAAGTCAGAATGCCAGAATCTTCCTTTGGTTAGATTGTAAGAAGTAGAATTGTGGGAAATGCCCCCAAGATTTTAATACCTGTTGCCCCTAAGCTGTCCCAGTAATATGAGTAGATCTATTTTACTGCAGCCTTTCAAGCAGTGGGCAGTATTACTTTAAAAATTCTTTGCTATGAATCATGATTTCTCCAATTACTAGTTAGGTGGACATTTTCTCCATTGATGCTTTCACACCTAAATTTAAGAGCTTTGGCATTACTGCCACAGAGTGCCAGAGCACACAGCCAGTGAGAGAACATTCCAGGATGTCTCATGTTATAAACATGGTTCTGCCCTATAATTACAAAAATGACTTTTGTCACCACCAGCAGCATCAAAAGAAATCAGATTTCTATATTCGTGCTAAGACCTTTGACCTTCCAACTTACTGTGAACTCTATGAGAACAGAGAAATTGTCCCGTTTGATTTAAAATGCTGTCACAATGCCGGCAAGTGAAACAAGTGCTAAAACTGTCTACTGTACAAATACATATGGGAAATAATGGATGATGGAAAAATATAAACTGAAATCACACTTTCAGCTCTATACATGTGACACAAACACAGCTCAGCAAACATCACATTAGGGCAAGATGAAGTAAGACTCCTTTGTCTTTTCTTGCTGTTTGAACAGGATGGCAATTCACTCTGCCTGTGACATTCAGCTTTATGCCTCCTGTCCCACAGGAGCTGCCTTTCAAAAGGATCTTGGGTTGGGTGATAAATGTTAAGGTCACTCTACCCAAAACAATGCTCCTTTAATGACCAGCAGTGCTAAAGAACCAAGTCCTTCCTGGAAAAGGGAGCTGGTCTTAGCGTCACCCTGAACTACTCTTTAGAGCCCTATGGGCAGATAACTCTTGGACTTTTGGCCTGTAAGTGCTTTCATATTACTTTATTATTTAAAGACAAATAAAGCCAGCAAATCATTATTTCCTAACTAATAGCACATCCCTGGCCCTGTCAGCATTCTCTATTCCATTTTATCGATAACAGGATGAGTCATCCAAGTTGCACCAAGTATGCACCAACCACTCTGGAAAGCAGTAAGAAGATTCCTCAGAAAACTTGGAATGGAACCACCATTTGACCCAGTTTTCCCACTCCTAGGTTTACCCCCAAAGGACTTAAAATCGGCATACTACAGTGACACAGCCACGTCAATGTTTATAGTACTTCAATTCACAATAGCAAAGCTATGAAACTAACCTAGGTATCCTTCAAATAGATGAATTGAAAAAGAAAATGTGGTATACATATACACAAAGGAATATTACCAAGTCATAAAGAAGAAAGAAATTAAGGCATTTGCCAGTATATAGATGGAACTGGATGGAGTCTGTCATACTAAGTGAAATAAGCCAGTCCTCCCAAACCAAAGAATGAATGCTCTCTCTGACATATTGATGCTAACACACAATTGGGTGGGGGCGGAAGAAGTTCATCTGATTAAACAAAGGGGAATGAAGGAAAGGGAAGGGGTATGGGAATAGGAAAAACAATAGAATGAATTGGACATAACTTTCCTATGCTCGTATATGAATACATGATCAATGAAACTCCACATCATGCAAAACCAATAAATTGGGATCCTAATTAGAATAAGTTATACTCCATGGATGTATTAATATGTCAAAATGCAGTCTACTGTCATGTATATCTAAAAAGAACAAAGTTTTAGAAAAATACGCAAGTAGGCTGCTAGAGCACCAACTTCCAGTTTTTGATTAATTCTTCAGACTGCACAGTTGATAATTTGCAATGAAATCTTCAATGCAGCGATATTAGATATTAGTCATTTAGTAAATGTCTTTATAAACTGAAGGCAGCAATAATCTATTTTAAATTGTATGAACAAAACCACAGGCATACTTGGGATAACATTTGCAAGGCGTATAAATTTCATGGTTAATAATATTTGGTTTCACTGAGTAATAGTCTCTATTCCAATCTAATGTATAGGCCCTAAACTAACAAAAGGAAAAGAGAATATTTATAAAACAGGTGAATTTAAAATAAACATGTAATCCTTTAGGTAATTAAAAACAAAACTTGTTATATTTTTCTATTTCACAAGTATGTCAAAATTTCATATTGAGGTTCACAGTTTAGATAAGACTTCAGTAGATGACATCTTGGATTATAGCAGAATATCTTGATGAAGCTAATACAACAGAAACAAAACTGGTGGGAATAAATTTAATAGAATAAGTCTGTGTCTTGCATGAAAAAAAGTACGTTTTGCATAAAAAGATACACATATGCATGGAGGTGGATAGACTCATGGAGATATGTCTTTTAATTTCATTTAGTTTCTTTTGATACTTAAATTTTTTTTCAACTAATAAATTAAAAATTAACTTTTTAAACTTTTTTTTTAAAGTTTCTTTCTTTGTTTTGGTCTAGAAACAACTTTCTTAACCCCAAATCAGATCAATTTTTACATTTCTTTTTTTTAGAATTTTTATCACCATTTCTTAATTTATTCTACTAGATGAGAAACCAAAATATGGGTCTGTTGCTTATTAACTGTTTCATTTGGGTCTGTTTCTTAATCTTTGTGAGTCTAACTTGCGTGTTCCTGAAAAACTAGATCTAACTTTACCAGTCTATTAGAGTTGCCATGACAATTAGTAGCAATAACTCATAAAAAGCACTTATCATGGTAGGGCCTGGCACATAGAAAGTTACTAAGTGGCAGCTATTACTTTTAATGCTATCACATTGCATACCGCAGTTCTTAATTCCATTGGAATATTTTCATGGCTTAGAATAAAGATACTATTGCCTGCTTTAAAATTATATTTTATAAGATTCAATTATGTTATAGTTTCTTATTAAATTATTTTAAACTATAATATATGGCAATCAGGAAAAAAAACAACAACACTTAATTCTTTGAAGCTGGCCCAGTTATATGCACCACACTAGTTTGGACTTCTTTTTTAAGGAGATGACGTCTCATTATGTTGCCCAGACTGGACTGGAGCTGCAGCTCCTGTGCTCAAGCAATCCCCTCGCCTCAGGTGCACACCACTGTGCCCAGCCATGGTTTTGTCTTCTACAGTCTGAAGTTATCAGATGTCCAAGTAACAGTGCGGTGGAAGAATATGAAATGGTTTCTTACATGCCAACTGCTGAGAGTATTTCTGAGTGTGTGATATGATTAAACATAAGGTCTACCTTTCTTTCCCTTACCTCTAACAGGCCATCCTCTGGCAGATCAGTACAGTGAACAGCATTTTGGATCTTAGTCTTACCGAAGATTGCTCTAAGGGTTCCAGGGCGTAAATGCCGGGCAATTTCCTAGTAAATACATACAGATTAAAGTTAGTTATATAGTGTTGACAAGAAAAACACTAAGTTATACAAAACACATGAATGACTTTATTTATGAAATACATGTTATACATTGAAGATGCTGATTTTTCCTGGAAACCACATGGATATATGAAAATTTTAGGCAGTGAAACTTCTCAGTTTACTTATAAGGCTAATTCTGTGGCTCAGGGTAGAGTCCACTATAACTTATGTCAGGGGGCAAACAATAATTATATTTCTTTTTATCAACAGACTATTGGAATCACACAAAATACAAATCCAGTTCATTACTATAAGAATTGTATTTTTAAAGACTTGTATTTTATAAAGATCCTAACAATATGGATAAGCTTAATGCAAGAGCCTTTCAAACTCCACAAAATTTCTGCCATATTCATCCCCTCTACAACCTTGCCTGCTCAGCTCCATCAAGTGCTTGGTTCTTTTAATGCACATAAGGACTAGAAAGTCATCTCAGGTATTCTTGCAGTGGGAAGAATAATTCTGGCTTCAAGAATGACCTCTAAGATCAAATTAATAACTAATTAATTAATTAAAATCAAAAGCACCAAATAGAATGGTGATTAGCAAAATTGAAAACCAAGAGAAGGTTTAATTATCTACAGCTGTGTGTATTTGCGTGTCAGTGTTTACTGAATAATAGGTTTATCTGACTGATAAATTGCTTCCATAATAAGCTATTCTGTTTCAGTTCTTCACAATATAGGAGAGAGATGCAAGAATGAAAATGACCTTTTATTTAAGAAGCAAATTAAATTAAAAAGAGCTCTGTGAAATTGACTAATACTAGAACTATGAAGAAAGAGACTTCTGTGATCAAGTGTAGAGTACCTTCACATAACGATTGGTACATGGTGTGTAAATCAGTACATCACTAGACTAATTCCAGGGAGCTTTAAGTACAAGGGAAAGATATACACTACAGGACAATCACAGTAGTAGTGATAGAAATAAGTAGATAAATATGAAGAAGGGCAATCACAGCTTCAGTCCTGGCCACATTAAAATAGCTGAGACAAGACTCTAAAGCCTGTTTTAATCAAGCCTTCATTTCACAGACAACAGGGTAATAAAACAATATCAAAGGCCAACGTGCAGTCGCCACAATTAAAACACCAAGTGTATGTGTTTCCAGCCATTACTGGGACTCTCCGATGACACAAATGTGCAACCCCATACTTACTCATGCAGTTATAGTTCTGTATTCCTGGGAGATAAGCAATAGCAGACTAAGTGACAACTAAAAATGATAATGAAACACAGGGAAGGAATCAGAGAAGGAAAGAAAATGAGGGAAGATTTTCTGCTAAGTCTGAGGGACCTATGCCTCGGATTTAGAAAGAGTAACTGCAAAATTAAACTCAATTATTTATTTACTAGTTTCAAGAATGAACCAGCTGAGAGTTCACAGTAAACTTCCTTTTTGGGGGGGGGGGGTTTGGGTACTGAGGATTGAACTCAGGGGCACTCCACCACTGAGCTACATCCCCATATCCCCAACCCTATTTTGTATTTTATTTAGAGACAGGGTCTCACTAAGTTGCGTAGTGCCTCACTTTAGCTGAGGCTGGCTTTGAACTTGTGATCCTCCTGCCTTAGACTCCCGAGATGCTGGAATGAGGCATGTGCTCCCGTACCCAGCCTAAATATATTTGCATTAGATACTGCATGAATTGACTGTATTTGACTATATTTGAGGAATAACATCTGGTTTATGAACTCTCAGGCTTCACATGTAACTTTCTGTTAAGTAGAAATTAGCTAACAGTCACTAGTATGGCAATATGTAAAAACGTGGATGTGTAACTGATGTGATTCTGCAATCTGTATACGGGGTAAAAATGGGAGTTCATAACCCACTTGAATCAAATGTATGAAATATGATATGTTAAGAGCTTTGTAATGTTTTGAACAACCAATAATAATAATAATAATAAAAAGAAATTAGCTGTAATGTAAATCATGTTATTACACAATTTAAAATCTCATATGGCTCACATTTTATTTGTACTGAACAGCACTGCCATCAGTAATGTGGAATATTAGATGGTTTTAGAAATGTTAATCTTAGTCTAGAATCTTGACTGCTCACTGCAATTTTATAGGGAATCAGAGAGAACCTGGGACAGTTTAGGAAGTTAATCTTTTGAAGTGATATTGGTGTTTGGTTGGATCTTTGGATATTCTCTTCCATTAGTACTAGATATACTGTTAGTATAACCAGGTTAATCATCTGTAAAAGACAAACATTGTCAGCTTTGTCAGCATATGGGGATTTGTGAGATTTGTATGAAATGATATATCCTTTAAAAAATGCAAGTACAATGTAAGTGCCTTGTGTAAGACAGCAGTTGTTTCTCCCGTCGAGTGTACACTGTTCAGTGTGGCCAGACATTGTTAAAACACGTTAGGGCATTACCTCATTCAATTCAGTCTTGTACACTGAACCTAGGCCTTTAAGATAACAAGATCGTTCCACTAACTGCTGAGATTTATGTTTCATTATAGGACAAATATACTTAAATTTTATAAGATATGTGTTCTGTTATATAAATTGGGTAAACCCATATTAACATGAGTTTAATAGCCTATTGCTATTTCTGATGGTACTTCTATCATACTCCTGCTAGGTAAGAGTTTTTGGCTAGAGGACTACTTGGTTATCAGGGAAATTCCTACACCTAATTCATGTATACATGAATGAAACAACCCTCCTCACTCCCTTCAGTGCCAAAGGAAAAGGTATTTTTTACTATATATACCTTTTCTTTTACTATATAACCCTCCCATTTCTTTGCCACTTCCTTTCCTTTTACTATATAACCCTCCCATTTCTTTGCCACTCTAAATCAGGAAACTTCTTCTACTGTAATTTCCTTTCTCCTATATTTTCAACTTCTTCCCAACAGCTTCTTCCTTGCATCCTATATAAGTGAAGATGTGTTTATTGTTATTAAAATAAATCTAATTCTACCCCATCCGCCCTCAATACCTCCTCCTCTTAAACTCCCTCTCTTCATGAATGAAACCACTGTTGAACCAAGTAACCTAGGCCAAAAGTCATCCCAAGACTATCTCTCTCCTGGGGCCCTGCATCCAATCTGTTATCATGTCATGTGGATTCTTTCGTTTGTTTTAGATGTTGATGGACCTTATTTTATTTATTTATATGTGGTGCTGAGAATCGAACCCAGTGCCTTACACATGCTAGACAAGTGCTCTACCTCTAAGCCAATCCCAGCCTATGTCATGTGAATTCTATTCCTTTAGCACAGCATTCTTTCCTCATTTTCCAAGCCTACCCCTACTGCTACAGTTCACTCTTCCATCTTGCTTAGACTACTTCCTTGTCTGTATCATTAAATATTTATTTCCTTTGTTTGCTTACACATCTGTCTCTCTCTTTTAAATGCCTCAAGGACAGCCATATATAAGTCTTAGTCTTTGTATATCCAATATACTCATGAAAGATTCACTGAATAACAATATGAATGATTTAGTAGATGAGTGAATGAATGAATGAAACAATGAATGAAATTTATGTACTGCATTACTGCATTAATGATATAGCAGAGAAACTAGGCTTCCTGGTTTGGTTAGAAATAGTCTAAGCCCCTTTGGCTATATTATACTCTTCAGAAATGTCTGTTTTAGGCAGTTCTAAAAAGAAGTCTTTTGAAATGTAAGTAATCACCAATTACTTCATCTATTTTGTGAGTTGGTAGTTTGTATAACAGATTTTCTCAAACTAGGGCACACCTGTTTGAGAATGAAATCAAGAACTCTGAGCACTAATCCCATAGCTCTGAAAGTGACTTGCTTTGCGACCTTGATTGAGGATAATATTACTGCTTATATCATAGATATAAAATGCCATGTGGCAAACATGTGAGATGAGAGCAATCCATCAGAGTAGCACTGGACTTACCAGTACATGTTCTGAATTATTTTTCCAGTTGGGATATTAAGATACATCTGAATTGCCCGAAGAACCACTAAATCTTCTGGTGAATATTCATAGTGCAGAAAGGACCAATTCACTCTGCACACAAGAGATCACATTATAGTAGGTGATCTTTCATCTTATTTGTTGGATTTTCCTATTACTATAGCCTAGTCCTAAAATATATACCCCTCTATAATGTATTAACTTACATTCTTATGTATGCTATTGAGACAAGATCCTCATTTATAAAGGAAAGAATAAAGAATAAAGTCTATTCTTGATAGTTGCAATATCAAGCATATTTCCTTGGCATCCTATCTATCTATCCACCTCATTTATTTGTATACAGAATACACTGAATTATTCTATTAATGAGAGTATTAAATACATCAGAGTATCACATTACTTAAAGTTGTTGCCTTCAGGAAGTAAGTAGCTTGTTTTTCTTGCCTAAGTCTTTAATGCAGAAAGACATTTTTCTTTTGGTCATTAATTATAATAACTATTTTTTTGATATTTATTTTTTAGCTGTAGATGAATACAATACCTTTATTTTATTTATTTATTTTTATGTGGTCCTGAGGATTGAACTCAGGGCCTTGCACATGCTAGGCGAGTGCTCTACCGTTGAGCCACAACCCCGGCCCCTATAATAGCCATTTTAAAAAGAAAAAAAAAATTTTCAGGCATTACATTCTAAAGGTAAATTTATGCTCCTCCCACATTCATTCTCTCTTCCTAACAGACAGAATTGTAAACTGTGAGTATGATCTTGAAATATCAAATTCACACTGTTAAAAAAACATTCCATTTCCTCATTGTCTTCTAGATTATCTGATCTTTGCTTCTCCCTGACAAAGCAGTGTTCAGAATGCATTATAAAAATTCTACTTTCGTTATACTACTGGAATGAAACAATCTTTTAAAAAATAAATGATAAGTTTGAACTCCAACTAGTCTCTATAGGTGAGTATTCTGGAAAACCACAGGAAAAGTAATTTCAAAACTGTCACTTGATAATAATTGGAACAAATCTGGCAAACCACAGTTTTGTTCTTCTGTTAGCACCTCAAGTACAACATGTCCTACATCAAACCAATTACCTTCCCTACCATTCCTCCCTCCCAATTACCCACCAGTTCCATTTTTCTTCTTCGATTCCTAATGGCGTGACTATCATTCAAATGTTCAGGCTAGATAACACAGGACTATTTCCAATGGCTTCATTCAATACCTACACCTAATGGGGAGTACTAGGTCATCACCTAATTTAGCTCATTTGTTAATCTGTCCCTCCATGTATTCAGTAGTTATTTATTGATACTTAAATATATGAGATACTGGTCCTAGAGATAAGGAAATGAAAACTAATAAGATGGTAATTTTATTCAAAGAGGTCACACTCTTACAAGAAGTCAGGTAAACAAATAGCCAGTGTGTATGATGATTGTTTAACAACAAACTGTAAAAATACAACAGTAAGGATTGGATTTGTATTGTTTTCCCAGTACAATTACTCCCACCACAGCAGAACATGTAGGGACGTAATACTAACCACTGCGCCCTGCAAGCTGGTGCCACCAGCCGCAACACACTCCCCCAAAGCCCTTGCAGTGCAACCAGAGCTGTCCCAGAGATAGATGCCAAGTGTGCAGGAGCAGCAGGCAGCACCTCCAGGTACCCACCCCGGGTTTCACAGGGTCCTCTTGGTCTGCCAACATCTCTCCCCTCTTCCCAGCTACTGCTTCAGTTCAACAAGATGAGAGGGGAGTCAGACTGATACAGCTTCTCCCTGACTCAAACACTGCTGATGGCTCCCCTTTCCAACATCTAAACAGGCAAAGCATGATAAATAAGGAACTTCTCAATCCTGCCTTTTACTTTTATTTCCTCATGCATTTCTATGCGATTTTGCTTTAAAATTAGAAGTGAAAAAAATCTAATGAACATAAAAGAAAAATGACTTGCACTGAGACCTTTAAATTCTTTTGATACCTGAAATCCTTGTCAAACTCTAGGAGGTGGAGAGGCTTAGCGATACATTTCACCATACTGTGTTCATGTGATTCCTTCCTGCATGTTTTCCCCCTCTTCTCTGGTCAGTAAAACTCCAAGCACTCAGAAATGACCTCCATGAAGCACATCTCCAGCCCCAGCTGCAGTTAACAGCTCTGTGCTACAAGGGGCCTATTAAGTACGGTGGCTTTTGTGGTAACTGCAACTGTTTTGTCAGTTTGTGTGAGAGCACGGATAATATCTGTCTTATTCTCTGCTGTATCTGGAATACTGAGAACATGGCCCAGTATGTGACAGGTGCTCAATTAACATTGGATAAGCATGTAAAAACCTGGGAATCTCTTCTGAGAGCTGATCAATCCACTGGAAACAGGGATGTGCTGTATTTATTTTAGCATCTCTTACAGCATCAGGGCATCTCACACAAGGAGGTTCTTAATATATGATGCCTGCATTGGACTAAATCTTCTCTAGGCATTTCATTTTCTAAAGAAATCAGAAACTACGCATCATGATTTATGAAATATACATATTTCTAAACTATACAAAAGGTTAAAATGTACCAAATACACTGACAAACTGAATTGCAAAAAGGGTAAAGATGAACTCTAGGCAGCACAGGACCATGACCAGAATTTACATGGGGGAATCTCAATAAAATCAGAAGATTTCTCCTGCATGAGAAAGAACTGTGACCACTTCTCTAACTGTTGCTTTTAGATGGTACTTCACCTGGTAGGGTGGAAACCTGAGACTCATGCAAATAACAAAACAGTGCCACAGGCTCTAGACACCATGTTGCAGCTCTGTCTGGGCACAAGCTTCCTAGTAACCTACATTATTTTTTATTTATTTAAAAAATTTTGATGCTATATCCTATATAATAAATTAATTCATTTTTAATGCCCAAAGGTACATTTTGTAACAAGTACATGTTGGAAAATACATAAGAAAATAACCTATAGGACACGAGTTCTATAAGTATTTTACTATTTTTGTTTTGCTTTGTTTGAATGTGTGTATTTTATCTTATGGCAGAAATAAACATCTGATCATACCTGTTTCTTTTTCACTTCAGTGAGAGGTCTGTCCTTTCAACTGAATGTTCATACTATACTCGGTCTCCACAAGAAGCACACCTGGAGCTGGGCAGAGTGTTGAATGCCTGTAATCCAGCAACTTGGGAGGATGAGGTAGGAGGATTGCAAGTTCAAAGCCAGCCTTAGCAACTTAGTGAGGCCCTAAGCAACTTTGCCAGATACTGTCTCAAAAGAAAAAATTAAAAGGGCTAGGGATATGGTTCAATGATTAAGCACCCTGAGTTCAATCCTCAATACCAACATAAGAGAGAGAAAGAAGCACATGTGGCTTGGCTAGCAGGTGCCTCTCTGTGCTTGTATGGAGACACACAATAACCACACTGCAGCTACTTTCCAGGGCATTTAACCTTGAACTCACTGCCATTTAACACTAATCAAAACCTTGATTTAGAGAAAAATTATGTATAGAAGATTTATTAAAGGAAATAAAACAAACACACCATTTCTTTTAGAACTCTACTCCTATACTGCAAAAACCATGGGGTCGGATCATTTTGACTTTTCCTACAATTGCCAACACACTGGGGTGACACCATTGGCTTCTTATAAGGAACAGTCTAAGAAACTAGTCATTACTCAGGACAGTACATTCTAAGTCACTTTAGTGTGTTCTTAAGAGATCCATGAAGGAATTTTCTCTCAGGTATAAGGAAAAATGGGGCTTTTTGTAAGCTACTCATTTGTTTACCTCGTGGACACCATCAGTCTTATCATCTGATTGCATGGAAGTCTAAAAACTGAATCATGTTCTGCTCTCTTCCCCCCCACCCCACCATAATGTGGCGTGCATTTTATCATTTGGATTCTCATTTACTCTTTGTCCTGATTTCCACATTCATTTTAATTTATGTATCCTCTTGTATGGATACAATCATTTTAATTTATGTATCCTCTTGTATGGATACAATCATTCATGTTAACAGTTATTTAACGATTGGAGTAATAGGTAACTACCAATACTTCTGGTTGCAGGTACATACAGTGAATGTTTAAAAATCACGAAACTTCCATTTTATGTATTCAGTATTTCAATTTTTGAAATAGTTACTTTTATAAAGCTAACTAAACCACTGTATGACCATTTTCACTATGTATTTAATAAGCTATGTAACAGCGAGTCCTATTTTAAAGTCAGTGCTGTGGTACACGGGCTCAGTGGAACACGGGATTATGTAATTTAGCTATTAAAACATAATCATCTGTATACTGGATTCTACTTTTAGAACACAATAAAGAGATTTGAATACAACAAATAAATAGATTATCAAATTTTTATTTATATATATATATAATATATACATACATGCATACATATATATGTATTTTTTAGTTGTTGATTTTATTTATATGTGGTGCTGAGAATCGAGCCTAGTGCGTCATGCATGCTAGGCAAGCATGCTACCATTGAGCCACAACCTCAGCCCAAGACTATCAAAATTTATTAGCCCAAGTACTCCTGAGACTAACAGAGAAAGTTAACCAGTTTCCTTTTCCTGTATTCTTTTTTGGTTGGCTTGCCTCAAGAGTGTAGTATGTTTACCAAATGAGATTTTTCACATGAGAGCAAAAAATTTGAAAGATAAATTCTTGTTTTGGCTAACAGCCATTCATTCTCAAATAAATTCATGTGTGAGCTCTTTATGTACTGCCTATACAACCCAAAGTCTCACATGTGACAAGACACAAAGACGATGCAGCGCACTCCACGGCATACCAAGCTGCTGCTGCTCTCCAGCGCTCTCTGCACAGGAAGCAGCACGTTTAGATGTTAATGCACTTAGGAACCAGCACAAGCCTTGCTACCCAGAGAAAACTCCAAAGAGGCCATGAAATAATTTAAGTCGAAGTCTATTAAACTACTAGGAAGATTTTTATAAGGTGTATCGGCATATATAAGGTATATCATAGTCTCACAGTTTCCCCTTATCTGTAAGAAATATGTTCCAAGACCCGAGTGGATGCCTGAAACGATGGATAGTACCAAGCCCTATGTAGACTACATTTTTACATAGCTACCTATGGCACAGTAAGAGATTAGTAACAATAAAAAGGAATGATTATAACAGTCCACTACAATAAAATTTACCTAAAGCATATTACTTATTTATGGAATTTTTCATTTAATGTTTTTGGACCACTGCTGACCATGAGTAATGAAACTATTCAAAGTGAAACTGCAGTGATGGAGGAAGAACTACTTATGCCTAAGCCTTGACTCTGCAATGTGACCCTCGTGGACATGGGGATTTAGTGGGAAAGCTGCTGCTCCTCAGAGCTAGATGTCCTGAACAAAAGCCAAAGTTAAAAGAAGACTGGAGAACTCAGGCTGCTGGAAATGTCTTCTGAAGGTGTTTGCTTTTAAGTCTGAATCTAATGAAGTCAGAAATAGAAGTTATTAAAACATAATTTCATCCAGCCTGGCATCTATTAAAAGGATAAGATGAAATCCATTCCTACTGATTAGATGAAAAGTATCAAGGAAAAAAAGGATATCCAAAACCTTCAATAATTCATACAGACTGAATTAAACTTCACTTTTTAGTGCTGTTTGCATATTACAGAAAAATGAAGCATTTAACAAAATTTAAATCTTTTATCAGTTTTTCAACAACTAGTATCACTATCAGAAATTTGCTAAAAGGCTACCAGAGACTTGTCACTCAAAAGGTAGCCTATGGACCAACTTCCTCACATCACCTGGGAGTTTGTCATGAATGCAGAGTTTCAGGGCCCATTAGTCCAAGGGAATCACAACCTTCAGTTCAACAAGATCCCAAGGTGTTTCTGATGCATGTAAAGTTTGAGAAACACTCTGATATTGGAGAAACAAAAAAGATAGAACTCAGGTATAGTTTCTTGACCAGAAGGTGTGGAACACACATAAAAGATAACTACAGAAGGAGCATATGCCAACTTCCACATGAAAGGCAGAGATAATTAAGGGCACAGGAATTTGAAGGAAGCCAAAGGCTGACACAAGTCTGGGGCAGCTGGTAGACTCTTAAAGGAAAGACAGTACATGGGAAATAATAAAAAAGGGATTACAGTATACTCAACCCTCTCCTGCATAAGTTTATACTCCACAGTTTTATAAATTTTACATACCTAGAGCTCTGGGTGGGGTCTCAGGGCTGAGAGAAACTATTTAGTCTGAACAACTTAGTTATGGTTACTTAAAAACAGCAATGATGATCAGGTACCGAAGTTTCCAAAGACCATGGAGTGAGGAACCTCAAGAGATCACACTGGTTTATTCTGAGAGGTGTAACCTTCTGCAAACCAGGGCAGGCTTTTCCCCAACATACGTATTTCACTTTTTACATTAAATGTGTTAAAGTTAGGTTTTATTTTAGTTGTGGGAAAGCTTCTTTTTAAAGTACTTCTGAAAAGGAATTTGTTTTGGAAACTACAGACTTCCTTCATAATATGAATAGTCAATTTCTAAATTATATGTACTGTAAGTTGAAGTTTTCATTATATTTGAAGTAATGGTTGTTTTGTCACTAAACAAAACAACAACAACAAAAAACAACACATAAGGTGAAAAGGTGGCACAGGTCTGCATGGTCACATTTAAGGGCCCAAAGTCCCTCCCCCTGGCCTGGCAAGTGGCAGGAGTGTCCCACAGAAATGTAAACAAGATGTCTTCCGAGCAATATTCTGGGAACAGCCTGGCTTCATCCTGGTCATGCCAATAGCAACTGATCCAGACTCAAGCCTGGCACTGCTGTCCAGATAGGCTTGGAAAATGCCAGGCTCCTTCTTGTTCACAAGTGGTAATTTCCAAAGGTCTCAAGAAGTTTTTAAAATATCTTCCTTCCATCTCTATACTACTATAGGCCATCTCCATGATTTTTGCCATCAGGGTGGGGAGACTGAGCCTAGAGCCTCTGACATGCTAGGCTGATGTTGCAGCCTTCCTGTGACACTTGACCTCTCTTGCTGTCAGAGAAGAGTGTTCACTCCTAGCACAGCTCCAGCTTCTGGCCGTGGGCCGCAGAGCGCTCACTGCCAGCCTGCAGCCAGCTTCCTTGTCCCTGGCTCCCCTTTGCCTCCTTACTCTCCACAGAGCTACCTGACTTATTTGTTAGGAAGCGTGTGCAGACTTGCTGCAAGCTGAGCGAGTGATCCGAACAGGTCCCTGCATGCTTTCACGCTTCAGCTTCCTCCCAGGTAACTCGGAGTAAGAGTGAGATCGGTAGATAACAGTACCTATAGCTCGCCAAACTATTATTAGGGCCAAATGAAGTGCTGTACATTTAATTGTTTTATGAATCAAAAAAGAACTTTGGAAAAATATTTTATTTATCAAAATAAAACTATTAATATTTAGAAAATGTTCAGGTTTATGTAATAGCTAGAATTCATACTCATATTTAAGTATATAATAATTCTAGATGACTCAATTTTCTGAGATCTAATTAGATTCACCATAACTAAAAAATTATATATTACTTAAAAATGAAAAAAATTATCTTCTTGAATGTCAACATTTTTTAAAAGAAAGATAAAAGTGATAAAATGCCTAAAGTCGAATGAACATCTGGCACAAGGACAGACATATAGATCAATGGAATAGAATCGACAGTCCAATAACGACCTATATATCTGCTTCAAATAATTTTCCACAATGTTACCAAGCCAATTCAATGGGGGAGAGAAAAAAATTTACAACAAATGACGTTAGGACATTGTTTAGCATATGGAGAGCCACATACTTAAGAAAAAAGTTTAGTCCTTCCCTCACGCCATATACAACAATTAATTCAAATGCATCAAAGACCTAAAAGTAAAGACAAAAACTACAAAACTCTTAGAAAACAACATATCAGTAAAATGTTCATGAACTTAGATTTGGCAAAGGATTCCTATGGATGTGACATTTCTATAGAATATAACATTAAAACACAAACAGCAACAACAAATAGATAAATTAGACTTCATCAACACTGAAAATGTGTGCACTTCAAAGGACACCAACAAGAAAGTGAAAAGACAATTCTCAGAATGGGAAAAGTATTTGAAAATTATGTAACTGATAAGGGACTTGTACTTAGAATATTTAAAGAGCTCTTATAAGTCAGCAGTAAAAAAGACAAATGACCCAATTAAAAGCTGGGCAAAGGGATTGAATAGATATTTTTCCAAGGAAGATACACAAATGCATACAAATGGACAGTAAGCACAAGATGTCTGACATCATCACTCAACAAGGAAATGCAAATCAAAACCACAGTATCTCTTTAGATCTATTTGGGATGGCTAAAAGCAAAAAGACAGATAATGACAAATACTTATAAGGCTATAGAGAAACTAGGATCCTCAAACACTGCTAATGGCAAAATGGTATAACCACTTTGTAAAACAACAGTCTGGCAGCTCTTCAAACAGCTACACAGAGTTACCATATGACCCAGGAATATCACTTCTAAGAATTCACCCAAGAGAACTGAAAATACTTGTTCCACAAAAACTTGTACATAATATTCACAGGAGCATCATTCATGATAATAAAAAAAGGCAAAAACAATTCTAATGTCCATCATTTGAGAAAACAAAATGTGGAATATCTATAAAATGGAATATTATTCAGCCATTAAAGAAATTTAATACCATATATATGCTAAAATGTGGATAAACCTTGAAATATTATGCTGTATGAAAGAAATCAGTTACAAAATATCACCTATTCTGATTCCATTTATATGAAATTTCCAAAAGAGTGGAATCTACTGAGAAAGAAAGTAGATTAATGGTTGCCGAGGGCTGAAGATAGGGTGGCATTAAGAAGATGACTAAAGGTATAGGGTTTGAGGTGATGAGAATACTCTAAAATTGTCTGTGATTACTATATAATAATGAGTGGATATGTTTTTAATAAATGGTTGAATTGTACTGGCATGTGAACTATATCTCAATAAAACCGTTAAAAAATCACACATTTGGGCTGGGGATGTGGCTCAAGCGGTAGCGCGCTTGCCTAGCATGTGTGCGGCCTGGGTTCGATCCTCAGCACCATATACAAACAAAGATGTTGTATCCGCCAAAAACTGAAAAATAAATATTAAAAAATTCTCTCTCTCTCTCTAAAAAAAATTACACATTTATATCTTGCAAAGTTCACACACAGATTTTCTCACTTTGCTTTTTCAAAAACCTCTCTGAAAGAATTAATTCACAAGATACTTTCCTAGGTAATTATAAAGCTGACTTTGAACTACATCGAACATGACAAAAATAATACTTACAAGCACTTAAAGCTACATGTGTCAACATTATGTCTATTCTTTATTTCTCACAGATAATGCTACTGCACCCTTGAAACTTGGCCAGGGTCATACTTTAAGCATCTTAACCTCTATTATATCAGTGATGATAATAATATTAGCTAATATTTATTAAATATTCACCAGGGAGTTTACATAATCTTATTTGTTCTTTATGACAACATCTCACAGAATACATTATTACAATTTCACAGACAAAAAAATTAAGTTTTGGCCAGGAGGAAAACCACTGATATGGTAGAGGTGGGGCTTGGTCTCAGCTGGGTGAAGAACCCACTAGGGTCTTGAACACCTTTCTACACTTCACAGTTCTTATCATCTGTAAGAAATAACTCATGGACCATATTTCCCACAGTTTTGCCATCCGGAGCCTTACTGACCCTGTGGAGCATGCCTCTCCCAAGGCCAGCCAGTTCCTAGAGAAGTACAGGATTCACCTGTGAAGCTGTCATTCAATCCAGAACCCACCCACCGCTACCTCCTCTATCAAGATTCACACCCCTTTTTATCAATATACTTTGTCTTAATCACCCCAGGGTCAGGTACTTGGAAACACGGTACAGGTCCTACAACCCAGAGCACGTAGAGAAGTTTCAAACTAGCCAGTCCTCAGCCTGCTTGCCCTGCTCACGGGGTCCTTCCCACAGAGACCACAATAAAAGCTCTTTTCCACATTTTCTCCCCACTCCTCTGCTTTCTGCTCTAGCTTCCCCTCATGGCCCTGCACAGCATGGTATGCCCTCCCTTCTTAGGAATGCTATTAGTCAAGACTTATGCCACTACAACAAAATTCCTGACCCAGGCTACTTGTGGAGTAAGAGATCTTATTTTGTCTCATGGATATGGAATTTCAAGTCCAAGGATGGCAGCATCACTGGCTTGGGCCTCTGGTGAGGATGGCACATGATGGAAGGAGAGCATGGCAGAGCAGCAGAGCAAACTGCTCACACCATGAGCCAAGATGCAGAGACAGTCAGAGACCTGGGTCCCACCATCATACCCTAGATGATCTAGGGACCTTCCACGAGGTCTCACCTCTTAAAGGTGCATACACCTCCCACTACCACGCTCCTGGTGACTTCTGGGAACACTATCCATATTTAAACCATAGCAAAAACCATAATTATCTTTTCAATGGCAATCGTCTCCTGATCTGGACTCACCATACCTAAATGATAATTCAATCTTCACTTTCAAACAGTGACCCCATTATATTGTACTGCTACATAATATGAAAGGGCAATGTCATGTAGAACCTTGTCTGCCTTTGCTAAGGAGTTTTAACTACTAAGTAGATCTTGGAACTAGGGATATAACTTACCAGATTTACATTTCAGAATGATTACTCAGGCAGCAGTGTGGTTGCCAGATCAGAGGAGGTACTACTGAAGGAAGGTAAGGAGACTAATTTCATGGTTATGACATACAAATGTAACTTATTAAGATACAGATTCTGGAGATGGTCAGAAAGGAATATTTATGAGCGTCTGAGAAGGCAACATGCAGGACTTGACTGGCTGTAATGGAGGGTGGGGAAAGGCAAGAGTTCAGACAGACTCCTCTAGGCTCCTGGCTTAGCTGACGCTGGATGGTGTTTTGGACGTAAGAAGGAGGTTGCAAGGAAAGAGGAGATCTGCCTGAATTTGAGAGGTCTATAGTGTTGTTCTGTAGAGATGCCAGGAGTCAGTGACAAGGGTCTTGTGGTAAGGAGATATTTCCAAATTGGAAACCCAGATTTAAGAGTTATTAGCATTTTGGTTGCTGTTACAGCTATAGAAATGGATATAACCAAAGAACGACATATAGAAAAAAATAAAACCGTTGAAAATAGAATTTTAGGGAATACCACAGTTTAAAAAGTGGGTGAAGGAAAAGTGTTTTGAAAGGAAAACGGAGGTTGTAAATTTGGAGAGAATAATGTCACCATCAACAGAATGGCTAAGAATTACCCAGTACTTGCTGATTTCATACCATATGTAAGAGTTTTCATTTCATTTCATTTATTGCAAATACTAACTGTAAGGCTTAAGAGTGGTTAAATAAAGCCTATAAAATTTGTTTTTCCCTTTGCAACCAGTCTTAAACTTCTAAAAGGCCTCAATAGCAACCTCTCCTCCTAAACTTTCAATTAATCTTATATACTGCCGCATAATTCTACGTTGGTCATATAACAGTACTGCTTTTTCAGTAACCTTCACTGGTTTTTCGTGTTTGCCTAGAATTCATTCTGATCCTAAAAGCTGTCTAATCTTATTATCTACTGTTATATTCCACCTGATGCTTCACACTAAGTTACTCCATCTTGCCACCCTGTGCCTATGTTATATTATCCCTCACCTTGAAAATGCAGATCCCCATTTCAGTTATAGAAATTCTATCCATTCTTCAAGGTTCACCTCCTTCGGAGGTCACATTCTCCATGAAGCCTTTGCACTTACTCCAAGGAAACGTAAATGCTCCTTTCTTTGAAAATTACGCTTACAGTCCGTGTCCCACTTTAAGGAGTATGCATCTCACTCTTTGGTTTATTTTACCATCATTACTTCTCTTTTCTTTCTTACAGATTTCCAGCAATGGCTTGACTACTGTTAGATCTCAATTTTTATTCAATTTCGAATTCTATATTTATTGAAGCTCGTAAATTTGACATGAGAGTTCCTTGAACAAGTTTGCCACCTTTATAGATGATGAAAATTTATTTTCTTTCTTAAAGTTTGCAAAACAAGCATGGCCAGGATCTCACAAAGCAGTTGCCATCTAATTTTATGAACAACTATAAAATTACTCTATATGACCAAAGTAGGAAAACTATGAAAATAAATTTATTATTTACTATCACACTAATAGTTAATTTAGCATAATGGTGTGCATGTTATTGTTTTTTAGAGTAACTAGACAAACAACAATACAGTTCACTTAAAAAACAATAATTATTACAAGCACATTTTCAGTTCTTTCATTCAGTTATTAATTCCCAACTTCCTATCATCAGAATCAGTGTCAATAGTTTCCCCTAACCTCATGTGATTTTAGCCTCAATACCACCAACACATACACGCATGGAGACAGCAAGGCTCCAAAGGGAACACTGAGTGATTCAAACACTGAATGATTCCTAGTTTACTCAACTTCTCTCCTGAAAGCAACATGCAGGAATAAGGTTCCCCAAAATTCATTCAGTCTTCCGCATACCAGCTACCAAAGAGCTATGCGGTACCTCACAGCTTGCATCTCCAAGGCATTCGGAACAAAGCAAGGAAGATTAACAGCTAGTGAACAGTGACCCTACAAGCTGCTTTAATCCTCTCATCAGGCTTACCTTTTCCCCATTTTATTGGTGAGGAAACAGATGAGGAACCTCCAGCAGCCTGGTTCTAGAGCCACACTGGGAGGCACATGTCAACACTGGCACTCATTACTTACCTGCTCCTGCTCTACGTCTGCTTCATTTCTCCAAAGAGAAGCCAGAGAGACTGTTAAACCTTTTGGATAACGTTGGTCCTCTGCTGAACTCCACATGGCCTCCATCTCATTCAGAGTAAGAGCCAAAGTCCTCTCAGTAGCGTAGGATGCACTACCTGGTCTTCCTTCCTCAGGCTGCTCTGCTCACATCCACTCCAGCAACTCCAGCTTCTTAGTCACCTGGTGCATTCCAACTGTGGCACCTGCTGCTCTCTCTACCTGGACTGCTCTGAGAGACTCATCCTCACCTTCAAGTCTGTGTCAGTGTGACCTTTCAGTGCAGCCTTCCAGGTTCATTCTATTTACAACTGAAATCCCTCCTCTTCCTGCGAAACTTGATTTGCCTCTCCAGCTTTGTTTTCCCCACAGCACGTACCATCATTAGACACACTGCTTATTTCACTTTTTCATTTTGTTCATGGTCTATTTCCCTCTAATAGAATGTTACTCCCATGAGGGCAAGGTTTATTGTTTGTTCTGTTCACCACTGTATCTAGAATAGTTCTTAGGATGTAACTGGTTCCCACAAAATACTGAAGCAAATGTTAGAAGAATGACTTAGAAAAATGGGCTACAATTCTTAGGAGGGGTTTCTCAGAGGCTTGGAACAGAGATGGTACGGGAGATTAATGATAGGAGAGGACTAAAAAGGAAAAAGCTGCCCTGGGCTACTATGACATCGTCTAACTACAGGGATCCTTACTTGACCTCCAGTTGTCTTTCTCCAGGACAAGGGTTCTTAACTTTGTCTTGTCCCAAGGATCTCTTTTGGCAGTCTGATGAAGCCCATGTGTTAGAGTCTGTAAACAAGTCAGGATGGCTCCTGGCATTTTGCCAGGCACACCATCCAGACTTGTTTACAGACTCTAACATTTCTCTGGCAAAATGCCAGGAGCCATCCTGACTTGTTTACAGACTCTAACACCCATGAACCTTACTCAGGGCAATGTTTTTAAATGCTTAAAATACATAGATCTGCAAAGGAAATTAAATCAAGAATTGTTTAATAAGGTCTAGTAGCTGATCTAATGACTCCTATAATTTAAAAATAGCCATGAGTGAGATAACACTGTGATGCAATATGAAAATGTATGCAATTTCCACTGGTTGCAAAGTAAAGGTATAGCTACTATAGTGGTTTGCTGCTTATATTCATGGGAATTCTGATCTTTGGTTGATTTTAGTAAAACAAATACAGGATCCTCTTTTCACCCAAGTTCACAGACTCTCTAAGTCCTATTCTCCAAACCTTAATAGTCTATAGACACCAGCATAAGAATATCTGCTCTGGGATAAGTTTTAGGATTCCCTTTAAAGGGAAGCAAATCAAAATTGACTGGACTTCCATTTTCTCAGCAGCAGAAGGGAGAAGAAAAAAAAATATTTTTCTAAATTCCTTTAACTATAGACAATACTTTTCATTTTATAGTTAGAGACTAGGCCTAAAAACTCAAATATTTATGAGTTTTAGTGTACCAGGATGAGTAAGTCTCTAACACTGATGAGAAAATCCAAGGCAGGAAAGCAGAGAAATCCCTGCATCAGTGGAACACCCTGTGCAGGGGGAGGGAGGGTATGGACACAAAGATGCGGAAGCAAAGAAGTTAAAATGTTGAAGTATAGATTTATGTAGCCCTACTTATCTTTCTCTTTTCCCTAAAAAGTAAAAGCTATGTTTCAACGTTCTTTATGATCTCTTCAAGGTCTCTGCAGGCAGCTTAGCAAAAATTATGGTTAGGAATTTCCTCTTATCCTGGTTGTCATCTTTACTATTTGGCAAGATATCTCATACCAGAGGACCTTTGTGGAGATTTACAATGCATGTCAGCATTAAAAATGCTCTAGATTCTTGCAGTAAAGAGTCATATATAACTGCACGTGCCCGAGCATTTCTCAGACTTATCTGATCCTATTTTTTTCCCTTTTAATACACATATATATCACAGCAATTATAAGACTTTATTACAATTAAGGACTACACAATTCTTTCCTTTTGGATCATAAATTCCTCTGGCTCAGGGAAAATGGATTGTTCATCTTTTCATTGATAGTACCTAAGAATACCAGGCATTCTGAAGGTCGGTAAATGGTTGGTTGGTTAGTGGTTGGTGAGCTAGTGGGTGGGCTGGCTGGCTAAATGAATGAATAAATCAGAAACATGAAAATAACTATTTTGGACCTGGTCCACTGTGCATATTACCTCTGCAACATGTAAGAGACTTTTAGAAACCTTGAGATACGTTTCTAAGAGTAAAAAGTAGTAAGAAAGGATAAAAAAGGAAACTTTCTCAGTGAAAGTTTACATACGTTGTTATACTTAAACAACAAAGGTGAAATCCGATTGAAGAAAAAGAAGATCTGTTCTTTCCTAACCATTTCTGTGATTCTGAAACTAGAGATACTATGGTATTTAATGATTAAACTAACATTTCATTTGCATGTTTTGCAGTATTAAGTGTGACACCTTAGCAAAATGTCACATTTCCTAGCAGCCAATTACATTATTTAAATGGAAGACTTGATGATCAAAACTCAGAGTAATCCAAGATAGTTTCTAAATGTAACCTGTATATGCCTGGATCACACTTACAGGAGAAAGTAACAGAAAGACACTCAAGACTTAACTGGTTTGAAAAATATAGTAGTTGAATTTCAATCCAGTAAGGTTTTCAAAAAACATGTTTTAATAGACCATCTGTTTTCGGATTCTAATCAACTAATGCCACCCACTTCTGAATCTCCAAAGTAGAACTAACAAGAAGTAACACCTGCTGGTTACAGCAGAGTGGAATATGGGATTTTAAAAAAATAAGTTAAAAAAAAAAACCTACAAAATTAACATTGAAGGAGCTGAGTAAAATCTTATTATTGCCAAGTCACTATTTTAAGAAAAAAACAGGGCTGAGGATGTGGCTCAAGCGGTAGTGCGCTCGCCTGGCATGCATGCGGCCCGGGTTCGATCCTCAGCACCACATACAAATGATAATGTTGTGTCTGCCGAAAAAACTAAAAAAAAAAAAAAATATATTAAAAAAATTCTCTCTCTCTCTCTAAAAAAAAAACAAGACAAAAAGTCAGATGTGGTGGTGAACATCTGTAATCCCAGTGACTCAGAGCAGGCTGAAGCTGAAGGATTGGTTAGAGGCCAGCAACTTAGTGAGGCTCTGTCTCAAAATTTAAAAGGAGCTGGGGCTGGGGATGTGGCTTAGTACTTAAGTGCTCCTGGTACCAAAAGAGGAGGTGTGGGGGGGGAGGGGGAAGAAGGAGAAGAGGAAGAAGAAAAACAAAACAAAATAGACACACTAAAGAACGCTTCAAAGACCAAGGAATTCCAAATTTACTAAAACTGATAGGTAGTTAAGTTAGAGTCTAAACTTAAGATGGAATGCGTATTTCCATTTCTCTTTCCTACTTTCGAGAGTAAAAGCTATTTACATGTACCTAAATTTTAAATCTGTAGCCAGGAAAAACTTTCAAATAATGATTAAAGTTAAACAGGCTTTGGTGTTTTAATCAGTTGCTGTATCTGTTTGAAAATATAGTCGTCATTTCTATCAGGAATTTCTTCATCTATGGTAGATATAGTACCTAGTTACACATGACCTCATCCAAATTATCAACTTCTGCCAGCCCTCTTTATGAAATACATGTTGAAAGCTCCACTGTCACCATCTAAGCCCAGGGTCCCATCATCTCTGGTCAGAATTACTTTACTCTCTTCCCATCAATTTTCCACACAGTCATAGTGCTCTTCTAAAATACAAATTTTATCATATCAATCCCCCATTTAAACTTTTCCATGGCTTTTCCACTGCACTTGAAGAAAATACAAACTAGTTAATGTGGCTTTCATCCTCTGGTTTTAATGATCTCTTCAATTGCATGAAAGGTTACTCTCCTCTGCACCTTCAGCTAGAGCCAAAATTCGTTTTGAATTCCTAGAATGTACTAGGTTTTTCTAAGATTTAGGGCTTCCATACCTGGGTGTTCTCTATCTCAGGATTCAGAATAATTGAGAATCTTTCAGGAATCCCTTCATCTCAATTAAGCTAGAACCTCTGTTATAAGCTCTGATACAATTATCCTACTTCTTTAAAGCACTCAACATGTTGTTATAATATACACATATTTGTAATAATTTGTTTAATGATCATATTCTCACTAGATTAAAAATTCCACATGGCTAAGCCAAAGTCTATTATAGTCACTTTTGAGGACCCCATACCCACAATGTATTTAATAATTTTAGTTTAATGAAATAAAATAAATCCCAATCCAACAAAACAGAGGCAAAAGGCACAAATCCCTTATAATGAAACTTATTTCTAGCTTACCCCAAGTCTATGCCATTGGGAGTCTTTGGAAGTTTTAATCACAAATGAGTCTTTTTAATATTCTCCATTATCCTAGAAGCCATGCCTGGACATATAAAGCATTGTTGGTGTTGTTTTAATTATTGTTGGTTGCTTAAGGCTGAAGTCTTCATTCTAGAAATGCATGGGTCAACCTGGACAGTATCTGAATGCTTGCTTTCTGAGTGGGGTGACAATAAACAACAAGTGACAACACAATTCAGTATTAGAAGCTCTGGGGCCCCTGGGAACTAGAATATTTGGTATTCATCTAAAGAAGACTGTATTCTAAGCTTGTTTAGATACTTCTGTGGTAATTTCAGATGCTCTAGGAAATATTCTTAGTATCTAAATACATGTGTCTTCCATTAGAAAACAGTACACTCAAAAAGCAAAACAGGAACTGCATGTTGCTATAAAATGACATACATATGTAATAAATAAAATTATATATATATATATATATATATATATATATATATATATATACACACACACACACACACACACACACACACAATTTAAAAAAAGAAAGAAGGGAAGGGGAAGAAGTTCTGGGATCAAAATTCCCACTACAATATTTAATGGCTAAAACAATCAAAAAAAGAGAAAACAGTTTCATTAAATTTAGTTGTGTACACCATATATTACAGAAAAATATGTGAAATGGCAGTAAACTGACATGTGAATCTGCATTACATTTTCTGCCTTCTCAGGAAAATGCTTCCCAGTAATAAAGTTTCAATTTTCACAAAAAAATATTAATTATTTAGGTTAACTGATTTTCTATTAATCAACTTTTAGGTCACATTGTTTCATCTTTCTAGGCTCACAAAAGAGTTATTATTTTTGATAAGTTTTGAAGGAGTTATTTAACACCAAATTAAAAGAAATCCAAGAAAAATAATAACCCTAAAACATAAGTATTTTCCAGTCTATATTTTGTTTTGTTTTGTTTTTCAAATTAGTTGAATTAAATCCCTTAGAACCATCTACTTTTCGGGAGAAAATTTTTTCTTTAGACAGATATTTTATTAAGCAGGCATTGCTACTTATTTTTCCTTATAAAAGTCATTTAAACTCATTTTTTAAAATGTAAAGACTATAGCCAATTCTCATTATTTGTAGACTCATTTTGCATATTTACCTTCTAACTAAAATTTATTCATAACCCAAAGTCAAAACTAAAAGCACATTTATTGTGATTGGAAGATGTGTGCAGAGCAGCAAAAATTTGAGTCACCAGAGGGCAAGTTCCTAGTAGAGGCTGAACAAGGTAACACTCTGCCTTTCTTGTTTGAGCTCTCGCTTGTTAACAAGTGTCCTTTTTGCACACTATTTAGCATCACATTTCACCCCTTCCTTCTCCCTCTCTTCTCTTCATTTTTGTTGGTGATTCACTATTGCAATGGCCCCAAGCACAGAGCTAAAGTGCTGTCTAAAGTCCCAGGTTCAAGGATGCTGCCATGTGCCTCATGGAGGAAATATGAACAATCTGAGCACCACTGAAATCCAAGTCGCAGTGGTACTGGTCACGAGTTCAGTGTTACGGAACCAACAGTACAGACTGAATAAGTTATCTTCAGACAGAAACCCTCATAAAATAAGACTGTGCCTGGTCACCTCATTAATGCATATGTTGTGACCACAGGCTCACAGGAACCTAATCTTATATTCCTCTTAGGAGCAACAGTTCAATATTCATCAATTCGTGGTGGCTTCTCAGAACATAACTATCATTGTTTCTGATTGGAGACAATATGATTTTATATACAGAAACACTAAAGACCAAAACTGTTCGGTGTTAGTAAATTCAATAACATTGCAGAATATAAAATTAACATACACAAATCAATTGTGTTTCTATACACTGAAAAAGAAATGAAGAAACCATTTACAATAGAGTAAAAATAATAAAATATTTAGTGATAAATTTAAACAAGGAAGTAAAAGATCAGTCAGCCCAGTTCAACTGGAGTGACCCCTGAGCCTTTTAGTCACAAGAACAGAAACCCGGCAGATAAACATCCAAAGTAGCTAAGGAATATATACAATAGCAAAAAGCTCAAATAATCTCTTTTAAAAACAAGTACATGAAAATATTCTCAACATCACTAATTATCAGAGAAAAGCAAATTGAAACCACAATGAGATATCATTTCACATCTGTTAAGATAGTTATAAAAAGATAAGAGTTAACAAGTGTGAAGAAAAGAGAATACCAGTGGAGATAAAAAGTGGGGCAGCCTAAGATGAAAAATATATGGAGGATTCTCAAAAAACTTAAAAATAGAGATAGGGATCTCTAAAAACATAACCTAATTAATAAATGGGAAAATGAATTAAACAGACACTTCTCAAAGAATAAATAAAAATGGTCAACAAATATATAAAAAAAAGTCCATTATCATTAGCAAGTATGAAAAATGCAAATCAAAACTACACTAAGATTTCATCTTACAACAGTCAGAATGGCAATCATCAAGAATACAAATAATAAATGCTGAAGAGGATGTGGAGAAAAAGGAACACTTGCACTGTTGGTGGAACTAAGCAATATTATTATTATTATTATTATTATTATTGTTCTGATAACAAACCCAAATGAAGCACTTCGATAATCTCTGACTCTGAAGAGGGCTTCTATGTTCCTAAGCTCGACCTGTACAATATGATAGCCAAATGTGGCTATTAAGCACTTGACACGTGGCAGTTTAGATTGAGAAATGCTCTGAACATAAGATGTGTGATAAATTCCAAAGACTTAGTATAAAGTATCAGAATGTAAAATATCCCATTAATGATTTTGATATTATTATATTCCTTATTATATTTTGGATATATTGAATTAAATAAGATATATTGTTAACATTATCTACTTCTGTTTTAATGTAATTACTAAAAAATTTCAATGTACTGCATTACAGATGTAATACATGTAAGTGTAATACACCACTGTATTTGGACAGTGCTGGCCCCAAATTACTCCAGCTATAAGGTCTATTCTATTTGCTTCCCTTCTCCCATCGCATTCCTTTGGTCTCAGAGTTAAATATATCAGGAGAAAGATGAGTCACCTGATAAGAAAAAGCCAAGGAACACGAAAGAGTGTTTGCCGCCTTCTGCTGTGACGTGCCACCTGGTTCTGGTGGCAGCTTCAGTGCTCACCTCCGCTCAGCCAGCTCAGAGCTACACTCTGCTCTTCAGTACCTGCCACTCTCCCTCCATGCCCAATGAATGGGCTACAGCCCTGTAGTTTCCTCTTCTACACACACCACCACCACCCAAAGCTCCACATCAAACCAGATTTACTGAAGTTTTGAGAAGACAAAGAGGATACACACCCCAGAAACCCAAATGCCTCAGACTTAGGTTTTAGAAATTCTGTTCTGAAAAATCTTCTCACTCACCCAGTCTCTGACCATGGTCTCTTCCCCCAGGCTTCAGCCTCTGCTGGCGCCTTGGCTTCTCTCTTCCCTTTTATTTCCAAACTCCTATTATTTTCTCGTGCAAACAGTTTAGCTATACTTTCAGGGTGCTTTTTTTGTTGTTGTTGTTGTTTTTAATCCCATCCAACCGATTCTTCTAGAGCCTCCATTCCCCAAATAACACATGCCTGTATTTCTCCACAAAACTCTTCTTGCCTGAAAATTCTAGTATTGGCCATTAAGATACTTGAAACTTTTTATTTAAATTTTTTAAACTCTACCCCAATGCTAGCAGCCTGCTTCCAGTCTTCTCAAGGACATGCAGTAACTAGGAGAGAAGGAAACCCCTCTGCAGAGAATGCAGCAGGGCCTTTTGCACTAGGAGCTGGCCTCAGCCTACCATGATCGCAGATAACCTGAGAGTTGGTGTCAGATACAATCTGGTTATATTTATCAAAAACTACATAACGATTAATTATAAGGAAACTCTCAAATTATTTTTTATCATAAGACAATATAAAACTAAAATCTACAAAATATGTCTTCACATTTTTGAAAAATATTTAAGGCCACATGAAAATCTCAGTATCTGTAGTGTTATGCTCTTTAAACCAGTATACACTGCCTGATCCCAATTAATTTATAAAATTAGTAACTCAGGATGATGGGAATAATAGCCCACATTTTCTTTATTAAACATTAATCAATTTCTAACTTTTCTATAATGTCCATGTTACTTTTATAACCACAAAAATTATTTAAAAAATCAAAATACAGAAGACAAAATAAAGTCTGAAAGATAAGAAGGAAAGAATAAATAACAGGTGGAAAATTTTGAAAGAGAAGGAAAATTCATATCTCTAGAACTAGAGTGAGAAAGTGAATTCAGAAATAGAAAAACTACATGTAAAGAAAGAGAGTTACAAGATTAGCTAACTTTTTCTCTATAAAGAGATAATGCCATTTGAGTGGAGAAAAGGATGAAGTCATTGTAAAAGTATCAAGTAAAATGAACTAAAATGAGAATTAGTAGAAAGAGAAAAATAGAAGAATTTTTTATAAAATAAAGGCTTGAAGATGGCAGTCTTGGCTCAGCTGTGATTGGAGATAACTTATATCAGTGTGACTTGAATCAGCAGGTAAATGTGGTCACGTAGACACTTCTAGTCCATACACAGGAATGTACTAGGTAGGTGGCTGAACTGATCTAAGGTGGAATTGTCAGGGTGTGGCCAAAGGACACAAGTAGGAACAATGTGGAAAATGCCATAAAGACTATGATAGGGACAACAGTGGCGTCTGGGTGGAGCAAAGAGAAGTCATAAAGTGGGAGTATTGTCAGTAAGGGAAGGACCGGGACTCTAAAGAATGGAGGTTTAGCCAAGTCACAGGTGCAAGGTGCAGGGGATCAGGAGACCCAGAGAGCCAGGAAATAAGACAAGTACTACTATCTCAGGGTTCAGTCTACAAAGATGGCTCTCTCTCTCTCTTTGGATGTTCATCAACAAGAGCATGTCCATAGGAGAAACGTGAGACGTAGAACGATTACAAATCAATGACAAAAGGAATCCTATTTTGTCCAAGTTGATGGGAGAAACTTGGATGAAAATAAAGAATATGATCAGGGTTTCAAAATCTTTAGTAAATAAAGTACACGACCATCTATTAGTAATGTAGATGACAGAAACAACAGACACCAGCTCCCAAATATTTCTCTTCCAAGTTTATACACTGATGAGAAAACTTTACATTTTCAAAATATTGTACTACTTCTACATTTAAAAAAAAAAATTGGTAAAGTCTACTAAGTAACAGTTAAAAATACCCCTTTGACAATCAAATGAATGAAAATTTAATCAAAATTTGTAGAGCCACTTTTTGTACATGAAAATATTTGACTCAGTTCAATCTTGTGACAGGGTAAAGGTTTTCAAAGTATGAGGGCAGATGAAGGTGGATATTCATTTTACAAAAATTTTTAGATTCCTTTAAATAAGATCCTTTACATTTTATATGATGTGGTTTACATAATATGTTTTAAGAATAGATTTTTCATGAAACAAAGTATGCTCACGTGCTATGGTGTGAATATGAAGAGTCCTCCAAAGGTCCAAGTGTTAAAGGGGGTGGCTCCCAGGCACTACTGGTAGATACTGTGGACCTTTAAGAGGTGAGGCCTAGTGGGAAGTCTTTCAGTCTTTGGAGTGGTGCCCTCAAAGGGGATTGAGGAGTGCTGGCCCATCCTGTCTCTCTCTGCTTCCTAGCTTGTGATTTGAGCTGTATGCTCTGACCCCCACTCTCCACCATTGCCATACAGTTAGCTCACCAGCTGCCCAAGGTGATGAGGCCACTGATCTTGGACTGGAACCTCCAGAACTGGGCGCTAAAAAAATCCTTTGTAAATTAATTGCCTCAGGGGGCTGGGGATGTGGCTCAAGTGGTAGCCTGCTCGCCTGGCATGCGTGGGGCGCTGGGTTCGATCCTCAGCACCACATAAAAAAAAAAAATTAAAATGTTGTATCCACCGAAAACTAAAAAATAAATATTAAAAAATTCTCTCCCTTTCTCTCTCTCTCTCTTAAAAAAAAAAATTAATTGCCTCAGGTATTTCATCATAATAGCAGAAAGCTGACCAATACAGTACGTTAAATTATTTTGCCTTAACAGACCTACCAGTCCAAGAGCAAATGTAATCTGTACAATTCTTCCACATAATTTACTACTTCTTTGGTGATTCTGAGTTTCCTAATGGCTCAGCATGAAAACTGCTACTGTACTCAACAGGAAAATTCTTCAGCAAGTGCAATCAAAACCTTTCAAGAGACAAATCTGGAATTCTGCCCAGGTGGACTTATTTTCTGCATGTGGGGATGGTGTGCTGAGTGAATACATCTCTAATTGTAAATATGATATATTTTCCATTGGCCTCCAAAGGTTTTCAAGTATCCCTATTAGTAAAATAAGTGAATAAATCAAAATATGTATATACTTTAATAGATATATAAATGTATTCTTATTTAAACATTATATTTTATTAAAAATTTCTTAGATGGATAGTAAAATATAAATTTATGATCAATTATCCCCTATCCCCTGCTTCCCTAATGAGCTGTCTTGTGAACCATTCTGTTTGGATACTGCTTATAGAACTTCTAGAGAGACCAGAAGAAATTTTATTCATAAACAATGAGTTCAGGAACAAAACTATAAGACCACAAGGAAGAAAAATCTGCCAACAGCAAACGCTTCAGTGATGCAATGAGGTCAATCTGCAACTTGTAAATTACAAAGTTATTTACTGGTTTCTGTTAGGCTGAATCAAATTATAAAATAGGTCTAAATCTTAGAAAAGAATAAAGAAAAGGACCCATTTTGGTAGGTCACATACATTTAACCAACGAGTGAGTACCAGATGTTAGGTATACATAAAAACAGTCTATTCACTAATTCATCTAGCATTAATTGCATGACCATTATGTACCTGGCAGTCCTCCAAGTAATAATTATATTTACATGTATTGTAACAAGATCTTTCTTTAGATATGAGAATTGCAGGTAATGAAGAATGAATTTCTAAATTATTTTAAGATGAATACCACATGAATAGGTTGGCACACATGCAAATTTAAAGTGAAATTCTTTTTAATTATCAATTCTGTCTTTTGCTAGAGTTAAGACTAAAATTTTTTCCAACAAATATAAACCCAGTTAGCATCTGGCACAACGACTAGCATGTAGTAAGCATTCGATACCTATTTGTTGGAGAAGTGAAGGGAAAGGGGAAAAGGAAGCGGTGAGAACCAGATAAAACAAAGAAGTCTGAGCCACAGAGAAAGGGACATCTCACTGTTCTGGAAGCATGGTTTGTAACTACTACCACTGTGCTTCTTGTGTCCTGGAAACCCCATCAAATGCGTGTGGTCCCGTCTGACAGCCTAATCTGTATTTAGAAACAGCATGTAATTCAGCACCCCGAGACTCAAAAGGAGAGTCAGATCTAACAGATACATGCCTCTGCATTTAAAAGTCTGTTAACTTTCAGGTTTATGATAAAATAAAAATTATTTTCTCTTACTATAAAAGTAAAACATGCGCTTTAAAGAAAATTTGTAAAATACATGAAAATAAAACTAACACATTACTATAATTCCACTTCCCAAAGAAAACCACTATTAACATTTTACATATTAAATTAGCTCAAAATTTTAAAACCCCTGTGGTTTTAAAATTTTGAGCTAATTTAATATGTAAGATGTGACTTTCTATAATTCCATGTGAGGCTCATAAGCAACAAAAGTGAAAGAACAAAAATGAAAACCCACAGTAGAGTAATTCCAGCCATGTTTAATGAGGCAAGATTCATGGCCTGAAAGTTTCCAAATTAAGCTATCATGATATTTTGATCCATAAGGAACAACACTTTGTTTTAGTTATCTCTGTTCTGCACCAACTGTGGTACCTAGCACATAATATTCACTCAGTAAATGTTCATTGAATAAACATCCTAAGAGAGTCAGCATGTTTTTCTTTTCAGAGTCTATGATCATACCGCGTCACTCCCCACCTCCTCCCCAGCAAAGCCATCCTGGCGTTCCCTGCCTTTACTTCAGCTTCAGCAACAGTCAGGAGCCTGCTGTAGCCCAAAAGCGACACTGTGATCCCCCCCCAGTAACACCAAGTTATGTTTCACTCACTCCTCACAATTCAGCTCAGATGTCATTCTCCTCAAGAAGTTTCCCCAACCCTTGTTGCCCATCCTTGGGCTGAGCTAAGTGCTATAATTCAAGTTCCCATAACACCTGCAAACAATGCAAGTGACACAGTGCATAAAACTAGCCACTAGAATGGTTGTTCATTTGCAGGCTGTCAGTTCTTGAAGTTACTATCTTTATATTTACAAACACCTGCAAGGTTCCACAGTATTTACTGAACAAATGAGAGACTGAAAGAATGAACAAACAACTCCTTTTTTGTTCTACTTTTCATTTCTTTAATTTATTCCTATTTGTTTGGTTAGCTGTTCTCTCACATTCTTTAATCTTAAAAATGAATACCCACCATGTATTAAAGATAAATTAAAAATGAGAAGAATGCAACAACTGAGTTCAGCTTTCTCTTCAAGCCAAAAAGTATCCCTTTCTATCTTAAGATTAGCGCTCAGTAAACAGCGTCACCACTGTTTTCCCCAAAGTTCTCACAAAAGAATCAGGCATAACTGTCACACATTCCCACTCAATGCGTTATTTATATCTACTCTCCTTTCTCCCCAAGAAGACGCGAAGGAGACCCTGATGACTTGCTCTACTGATGCCATCAGATCTGCTCCTTTCCACTTCTAGAGCCTCTGTCTTTAACCTCTTCCCATCTAGTCTCCTGTTACATCAAAGGAATAATTTAGTATGCTCAAAACTGAGCTACATACATACAGTTAATTCCTATTTCCTACCATATAGGATTCAAATTATGCAGAATCTACATTCCTATTGTGGCTTGTAAAGCTACCCATTCCACAATCAGACCTACTAGTACTCTCTACCTTATTTCCTCTATTTAAGAAAATATATTTCCTTGTGTTTCAGGTATTCATTTCCCATTGAAGCCAGGGATATATTCCTGCTACGCAGCATAGAAAACTTGCAAATTTCTTCATTGCTTTCTTTGTGCATGCATTAGCATTTTCCCCATTCTCTTCGTTCCTCAGTTTGTCTTTGAAATCCCTATTTACCTCTCTCCTCTCTAACAAAGTCTGATTACCTCCAAGGCACAGGAATTGCTCCTTTACTATGTAACACTTTTGACATTTGAACTTTATCTGAACATCAATATTTTGGTCCTTACCTGTTTGTTTCTCTGCAAGTCTAAGCACTCTAAGAGATCTTCATATGTGTACTCTGAGATCATTGACAAGTGACAAGTTCCATTGCTCATATTTACTTATGGATCTCAGATGATGTCACCATATTGATATTCTTCACATTTAGAGCTCTATTTATGTCTTTCCTATGTCAAAGGATAATACCTTAATTTCTATTATAAAGTTTGAAAAATGTACTTGGACAATTTAACAAAAAGAAACAATAAAAAAGTACCAGAATAAATGCTTCTATATATTCTATATTGTCTCAAGGCTAGTAAAAATTATTTTTCTTGGAACATTACACGATGTTATTATTCAAAATACTATTGATTAAAGATGTTGGTATACATTCACTTTCAAATTATTTTTAAAAGAATAAATAAAAAATAGCAAATCTGTTTAAATATTAAGTGAATGAATAATACAAACTAGATTAATAATTACAACTCACAGGATCTGCAGGTCCACAGAATTCTCGAAATGTCTTCGTAGAATTATTCTGTTGAATCTCCATTGCTACGCAAGGGCCAGAATACAATTCTGTCACCATCTCCTGTGATATACAATATAAAAGAATCAATACAATTTGATGATATTTTACCCCTTCTCTTTTAATTGTGCCACTATTCCACTAATTCTTCAGAGTTAAAAGTTACCTTTGGCTTCTTTTCCTATCTGTATCACACACACTAGTAGTTCCTATCTCCTTGAACCCAGTGCTGACAAATTCACATATAAAAACAAAATGTTTCTCCTGAAGAAGCTTTTAAAAACCATAATGCATTCCAGCAACAAGGAATAACAGGGGCCAGATTTATTTTCCCACCTTATATTTCTAGAAACTAGACAAAATATATGAAACAACAGTTTTCAGATTCTGGACAACAGGCACCATAGACCACAGTCCTCAGGAGAAGGGAAACAATAAAGTAAGACACACAGTTGCCCCACTGCAAATGTTATTAAAACAAAAACAAACAAAAAGCACTGGATGGGGTGACTAGGATAAGACACTGCTAACGAACAATGAATCTGAAGACAGGGAACAGAAACTGTTCAAAAGCAAGCATGAAAATAAACAGCAGCACATCTGTCAATCTAAATTCTCAAAAACAAAGGAAAAATAAAGACTTTTCCAGAAAAAGAAGAGCTGGGAGATTCACCACCAATAGCCTTTTACTATAAGAAATGTTAAAGGAAGTTCTTCAGGAAGAAGGGAAAAAATGCCAGACAAAAATGGAGATCTACATAAAACTCTACTAACCTTGTGGGTGAATATAAACACATTGTCTTTTTTTTTTTTTTAGTTGCTTAAGAAGATAATCATTTAAAGCAAAAAATATTAAGAGTGTACTGTAAGAAGTAAAATGTACTAGCACAGCAGCACAAGGAGGGAAACACAGGTACACTGATTAGCACTTCAATTCTGCACATGAAACAGCACATGAAATACACAATCACGGGTGGCCTCACAGATCTGGAACACCCAGTGAATCTTCCCTCCCCCTCAGTATACTGCAGGTAAAAGGGAAACAAACATGAGATGGAGGCAGAACAACAGTGTGGATATATGAAGATCAAAAGTATCAGGAAGGAGAGAGACCCAGGAGGGAAATGAGAGGAGGTCAGACCACGCAGGCCATGTGAGACATTTTGATGATACTGGAGGGTTTATGATGCAAATGCCATAATTTTATTCCCTTTTAATGCTGAGTAATATTCCATTGTGTATAAATACCACAGTTTTTTTTTATCCATTCATCTATTGAAGGGCATTTAGTTTGGTTCCACAGATTAGCTATTGTGAACTGAGCTGCTATAAACATTGATGTACCTGTGTCCTACAGTATGCACATTTTAGTTCTTTGGATTTATGTCAAGTTGTTGTATAGCTGGGTCATATCACCATTCCTAGTCTTTTGAGGAATATCCCTACTGCTTTCCAAAGTAATTGGACTAAACTGTAGTCCCACCAACAATGTGTATCTTTCCCCTCACATTCTTGTCAGCATTTATTGTTATTTTTATTCTTGATGACTGTGGAGTAAGATGAAATCTCAGTGTAGTTTTGGTTTGCATTTCCCTGATGGCTAAAGACATTGAACATTTTTAAAATATATTTGTGGGCCATTTGTACTTCTTCTTCTGAGAAATATCTGTTTAGTTCATTTGCCCATTTACTGATTGTGTTATTTGGGGTTTTGGTGTTAAGTTTTTTGAGTTCTCCATATATTCTGAATATTAATCCCCTGTTAGAAAAGTAACTGGCAAAGATTTTCCCCATTCTATAGGCTTTCCCTTCATGCTCTTGTTTCATTTGCTGTGCCATCCTATCTGTTGAATCTGGTTTTATTTCTTTAGCTTTGGAGTCTTATTAAGGAAGTCAATGCCTGTGCCAATATGTCAGAGTATTGAGCCTACTTTTTTTTTTTTTTTTTTTTTTATAAGTTACAGTGCTCCTGATTGAATTCTTAGGTCTTTGATCTACTAGGAGTTGACTTTTGTGCATGGTGAGAGATAGGAATCTAATTTAATTCTTCTACATATGGTATCCAACTTCCCTAGCACCGTTTTGTTAAAAAGGGTTTCTTTTCTCTTATATATGTTTTTGGCACCTTTGTCAAGTACCAGATGACTGTATCTGTATGGGTTTGTATCTGTCTCTTCGACCCTATTCCATTGTCTTCATGTCTGCTTTTTATGTCAATACTATGCTGTTTTTTATAGTTTGTGTAGTATTATTTGAGAACAGATATTGTGATGCCTCCAGCATCCCTCTTATTGCTTGATATTGCTTTGGCTATTTTGAGTCTTTTATTCTTCCAGATGAATTTAGGACTACTTTTTTCTAATTGTATGAAGAATGTCATTGGTATTTTGATAGTGATTATATTGAGTCTGTATTGCTTTTGGTAGTATGGCCATTTTAACAATATTAATTCTATGTATCCACAAACATGAGAGGTCTTTCCATCTTCTAAGGACTTCTTCAATTTCTCTCTTCAATGTTCTATAATTTTCATTGTAGAGGCCTTTCACCTCCTTAGATTTATTCCCAATTATTTTATATTTTTAGGATACTATAAATTAAATTGTTCTCCTGATTTTTTTTTCTCAATAGATTCATTATTGGAATAGAAAAGCTATTTTTTAAAAAATTTTGGATAGCAGGGTCATATAGAAAAGCTATTTTTTAAAATTTTTGATCTTGTATCCTGCTACTTTGCTGAACTAGAAGTCTTATAGATATAGGACCATATCATTAGCAAACAGAGGTAGTTTGACTTATTTTCCTTTTTGTAACACTACAAATTTCCTTCTCTTACCTGACTGCTCTGGATAAAGTTTCAAGAACTATATTGCACAGGAGTGGTGAGAGGAGAGATCCTTGTCTTGTTCCTGATTTTAGATGAAATGGTTTCAGTTTTTCTTTGTTCAGTATGATAATGACCTTGGGCTTGTCATCTATAGCCTTTATAATGTTGAGGTAAATTCCTTCTCTCCCTAGTTTCTTCAGCATTTTTAACTAAACGGGTTTATTATCATTAATCTTTTCAATAATAGCCATTGTAACAAACAGGAGGTGATATCTCATTGCAGCTTTTGATTTGCATTTCCTTGATGATCAGAAATGTTAAACATTTTTTCATACATCTGTTGGCCAGTCACATTTCTTCTTTTGAGAAATATCTGTTTAGATTCTTTGTCCATTTTTAATTTAGGTGTTTTATTTTCTAACTACAGAGTTGTTGCTTGAGTCCCTGATATATTTTGAATATTAGCCCTTCTCATATGTATAGTATGCAAATCATAATTTAAGAAATACTTTCAAGGATTATAAATTATACTGAGATCCCCAAGATTTGAGACATCCAAATGGTTTTGCTTTAAATTTACTTCAATACTTACATTATATTCTGTCACTACACCTTTATAAACTTCATAGAATTCTTCAACATTAACACGATCCATATTGAACTATATTAAAAAATAAAATAAAACTGTAAGCCCACAAACCAAAGAAAAATAAATGTGCCATTCTTGGCACTCACCATATATTATCCCTTAGATATATTCTTTACTTCAAAATGCAAATTTTTTTGTTTCCTTTTAAATTTGTTTTTATTTATTTGTTTTTAATTGCTTTTGGTTATATACAACACAGGAAACAACCTGACATAATCACAAAAGCAAGGGGCTCGACCTGCTCCAGTTCAGCACTCCCCCACCCCGCCTCCTCTACCTCCCCTCCACTGATCCCTCTTCAATCCTTACTCTTTTTCCCCCCAGGCCCAGCACTGCTGCTATCAGAGATAACATTCATACTTTTTTTCTTTAATTAGAGCTTTATCGTTATACACAGTAGTCGGGTTCATCCTGAGTAATCCATACATGCATGGAAATTGATTTCAGTTCCTGACCCTTTCCCTTTTCCCTCCCATCCTTCCTCCCCTCTCCCATTCTCCTTCCTCTACTCTATTAGACTTCTTTTCATATGTCTATTAATTTATATTTAATTAGTTCTTTATGTTAGCCTATCCTTCCCTCCTCCTTTTCAAAAATGAAAGAAAACATTTGATCTTTGAGTTTCTGAGTTTGGCTAATTTCACTTAGCATGATATTCTCCATCAAAATGTGAATCTTGAATAATTTCCTCTTTTGTAAAAATGTGCTATTAATTTATAACCTTTGAGTACTTAATATGTCATGCATTATCTAATTTAATTCTCACAATTTTATGGCACAGCTAGATAAGATAAGGCTACTAAGAGTCAGAAGAGCAATGAACCCTTCCCAGATTGCCATTCTGTTCCCAGCAGTCTGATCCCACTGGACATGTTCTTATCTGCTACCCTATACCTATCTGAATAAAACCTCATTCTTGATAAAAAGAACTTATGCAATGTAATATTATTTGTTGATAGATTAGAGGTATAAGAAAGAAATATTACTAAAGAAATGTAATTAGATTTTGTAGAGGGAATGAAAAACAGTATTGTTTTTCTCCAAAGAATTCAGAGAAATTCCTAGTCAGGTTTCTAACAAAGCACTTACAAACATCATCTGGACTTGCTACTTCCTTTCATAACATTATGAATAAGAATATGTTTAAGGTCAGTCCATAACAAGTCATTCCTATGCAGGCTGGACTTAAAAGTAGCTAGTAGTAAAACTTTACACTTCAGATCTCAAGAACTAAAACCCTAATATTTTAAAAATTGCCTCTGAATTTTCATTTTATTTTTCCCCCTTACATTGTTTCTCCATTGTTGCCAAGATTAAAGATTACTGAGAAATTTCTTCCTACAGAGACAATACTTCAAGTTGAAAGGATTTATCATCATAGGCAACATTTATTACAGGAAGAGAATTATTTGATATCAATGTTTTATCTTACATTCACACAACTTTTATTAATGTAATGCAATAATAAGAGAAGATATAACCTGTTAAATACTCAGGAATTTGATCTATAAACTCTACAAGGTACTGTGTACAGCTATTTAATTTAATTTTCAGAATAATCCATTCAGACAATTAATGTTTTTAACACCCAGATGAGAAAAGCTAGGGACAGAATGCTTGACCTGTGGTCAGTGTCACATACCTAGAAAGCAGCTGAACTCAGATTCACAAATAGATCTTTCTGGTTCCAAAAGTCAAAGACTGCACTTACCACTACACTCCCAGGCCTCCATCATAAGTTCAACTAATACTTTTTGTCTTGCTATTATTTTCATTAAGTACTATGGCCAATCACTGTGCTCGGTTGTGGGCCTCGAGCTAGGTCAATGTTTAAAGCTAAAATTCCTATAGTTATTATTTTTTAGAGTAGGCGTAGATCCTATAATCACTTAATACATCAACAAGCAACACTTTAGAAAGTTTTGGCTAAGACTTCTTAACACTCCTAGATAAGATTTCATAATTATTCATCTTCTCATTAGTTTCTAAGTTTTGATTGATGATTTTACAAACTAGTTGATAATTTTTCTTTAAAAAAACTTTTTTATTATAAGGTTACTGAGTTCAGAAAACATTTTCTTTTTAATGCACTGAGTTTAAAAGTGCTCAGAGAGCATTCAATTAAAAAATGTTAAAGATTAGGGGTAGGGGTTTTAGAGTGCTTGCCTAGCATGTGTGAGGCACTGGGTTTGATTCTTAGCACCACAAATAAATAAGTAAATAAAATAAAGGTCCTTCAACAACTAAAAAATTTTTTAAATATTGAAGATTATTTTTTTAATCCTCAATATGTTATGGCTTACTTCAAAGTACCTACCATTTGAATAGCTGAGATTTCAAAACACGCATCTCGAATAGCCATCAGGATCTTTCCCAACAGTCCTGAAAATGAAGAACAAATAGATGCAAAAAAAAAAGTAAAGCATTTTAGTTTTTCGGAAATACAAATTTTCCATATCAACATATTTTGCTTATATTCTACATAATGAAAACACATATTTTTACCACAAAACTAAATCTGTAATACTTAGCATTACATTTAATTATTTGATTCCCCAAGAAAATGTTTCAAGAATATCAACAATGGTCCTAGGATTATGCAAAAAAAAAATATTTTTAAGATACTATTTTGCCTTTAAGGCCCCAAAAGTCTAGTGCTATATAGAACATGAAAATCAAATGGTTTAAAATTACATTACAAAAAACCAAAATGCCAAAATATTGGATACAGAAGGAAACCAAAGATGTGTTCAAAGGAAGAGAAAAAATTAAATTATCACTGAAAAGGTGAGCAGAGACTTCAAGGAAATAATAGCATGAATGGCCCTTAAAGGGTATAGACGATGGGCCTCTACAGCCAGAGAAAGCATCCAGGCAAGTGTGGGCATGTTATTGTCACAGTAAGAATGTAGAAAAGAAAGACAAGGCAGGAAAGGGAGGGGACTGAGCCAGGGCGATAAGGCCTTTATCTCACAGACTAGTGATTTCTATGATGGGATCTGTAGACTCTAGGGGCATGGGAATGATTTTAAGATTCTATTTGTTTCCTATACAATCTTCTAAGTTTCTTATTTTCAAGTTGACTAAAACTCTTTTTGTCCTTTTCACCCTGCCCCCCACCCTCATCACACACACATACACACACACACTCACCCCACGTTCTGGTCATCTGGATGCTCACCTAGAAGCCCTGATCACCAGGTGGTACTGGTGTCTCAATGCGGGTTTTAGTTACTACCTTATTGTAGCCAAGTAGCGCCATTTCAATTATAGCAGACTAAGGGATGAGAAAAAGACAGAGGTGGATCTATTTCTTAAATGAAGGGAAGGGAAGGCCAAATGGTACCACAGCATGCTGATGTCTGAATACAGAAAAGCAGTTGAGTCATCACTGAGAACAGGCCCATGACTACCTCTGTACTGTATTCATGTTGAACTGTTGATAAATACCCTTTGTTACATAAGGGTATTAACTTAAACATTCTTCATTTTATAGTTTGTAATGAACTTTTAAATTAGTTATATATCTATTTGTGCAAAAGTTTATATGCTTAGTTTTATGTTTAGCCATATCTAATTTGCATTATCAAAAATTAGACTAATTTGTCAACATTAAGAGTTCATGAGAGTGACTTTTCTCCAAAATGATATATTACCAAAAGAAATGGGGAGTAACTGAAAATATTAGGTGTATAATTCAAAATAAAGCAGTATTTTTAGAAGATTGTTAATGTAATAGTGACAGGCAAGCTGATCTGACTAAAAAAGAATAAGGGATATAAGGAACAGTAAAAGCTTTTGTGTTAGTCAGCTTTTTGCTGCCAGGACCAAAATATCCTGAAAGAACAACTTATAAGAGGAAAGGTGATTTCAGTTCATGGTTTCAGAGGTTTAATCCACAGTTGGCTGAGTCCACTGTTCTGGGTCAAAGGTGAGGCAGAACATCATGGCAGTGGGAAGCTGCTCCATTCATGGTGGCCAGGAACCAAAGAGAGGAAAGAGTCCACAGAAGGTGAACCCTTCCAGGGCACATTCTAGTGACCCACCTCCTCCAGCCATGCCCCACCTGCCTAAAGTTACCACCCACTCAGTCCATTCAAACTAGGGTTGACTGATTAGGTTATAATACTCATAATCTAATAATTTGACATCTGATATTCCTGCATTAACACAGGAGCTTTTGAAAAACAACTCAGATCAAAACTATGGAACTTTTGAATTCATAGTATGCTGATTGGGAAAACAATAAAAGCCAAGATATTTTTAAATATTTTCTCTTATTTTAGACTCCAGTGTTTAGATGGCAGCAGTCAAAAAGGAAGTGAATAGGGTTGGGGATATAGCTCAATTGGTAGAGTGCCTCCTTTGCATGCACAAGGCCCTGGTTCAATCCCCAGCACCACATACACACACACACACACACAAAAGAAGTTAATAGAAGCCATTTTTCAAACAAGAAGTAACAGCAGCACTGAACTTCATAGAGTGTGAAGTTGAAAAAAGGGTTAAAAATTACTTCAGGATTTTGAGTCCAGTGCTGGGGTATAGCTTCGAGGTAGAGTACTTGCCTAGCATATTTAATTAAGGCCCTTAGTTCAATCCCCAGCACCACAAAACTAAATAAAAGATCTTGAATCTAAGAGACTGGAAGACTATTAGCACCTTTAAGAAGAAAACTAGTAATTCAGCCAAATTAGTCAAGGAAAAACAGTGAATTTAAAATTTTAGATAGAAACACAAGGTGCGCTATACAAGCAGTTACAGAGCAGAAACCTGACCAACAGCTGAAAGATTGAATAAACTCCATACAGAAAACTGGTGACGTGGGACTGCATCCCAGTATGGTTAGAGAGAGCATGAAGGATGCAGGTAGTTTAGAGTTGCAATGATGAGAACATATAGGGAACAACTATTTTAGCAACTAGTGACTTCTTATTAGAAACAATGCAGATCAGTATACAATTGAATTTTTAAATGTGCTAATAGGAAGAAAAGCTTAAAACTGTCAACTTGAAATTCTATGTCACTATAAAATCTTCCAAGAATGATAGTAAAATAAAGACCTTTTCAGATAAAGAAAGCCAAAGATATTTGTTACCAGCAAACCTGAGTATAAGAAATGCTAAAGGAAGTTATTTCAACTTTAGGGAAAAGAGAAGAAAACAGAATCTTCAGGAAAAAATAATGGTATAAAGGTTAGCATGTGAATAGTACAAAAAAAAAACATTATTTTTTTCTCTTAATTTCTTGAAAAAATATATGCCTGATTAAAGTAAAACTTCAACATTAATTGTGGATTTCAAAACCTACGTATTTATAATACACATCAAAAGTACAGCATAAGCCTATGTAGAGAGGTAGTAAGTGGACCCATACAACTAAAAAGTTCCTTTACTATAAGTAAAGTCATAACATTATTAACTCTGAGTGTGAAAACTAAGGATATACATTGTATTCCTTAATGATTATATAAGAATAATCCCCACACCAGCATCATCAACATCATTTTGTGATTCTGTACCACACTAAAGCTTGAAAACCACAGCCACAGGAAGGAAGGAAGGAAGGAAGGAAGGAAGTTGGGGGAGGGGAGGGAGGGAGGGAAGGTGTTATGGTTTAGATCTAGAAATGTCTCCCAAAGCTCATGCTTTGAAAGCATGGTTCCCAATGTTAGAAGGTTCAGAGTGGGGCTTTTAGGCAGTGATGAGAGGTGAAATCTCATCAGTGGATTAGTCCATTTGACTATTTGTGTTAGAGTCTGTAAACAAGTCAGGATGGCGCCTGGCAAATGTTAGAGTCTGTAAACAAGTCTGGATGGCGCCTGGCATTTTGCCAGAGGGAGTGGTTTGTGAAGTAACGCCAGGGAGCCATTAAGTGTGGAGATTCCTTATTGGTTGACTGCTGTATCTAGTTTATGTTAATTAAGATAAGCTGTGTGGAATGTATAAATACCTCTGTTGTCCTACAATAAAGGGCTCTCACTCCTGCTGTATCAATGTACACAAGTTGTTCGTCACCCCCCCCCCCCCTTATTTTGCTGCTGCAGCCGTACTCCGGCAATTTGAATGGACTACTACATGGTAATTGGCAAAGTCACTGGGGGCACGCCTGGGGGGTTATATCTTATATCCGGTTTCTCAGGCTCTCTCTGCTTCCTGGCTGCCGTGAACTGAGCAGGTCTTCTCTGCCATGTTCTGCCTCACCTCTGGCCCAGAGCAATGGAGTGGACAGCCATGGACTGAATGTCTGAAGCCATAAGCCCAAATAAACCTTCCCTCCTAAAAGTTGTTCTGGTCAGATACTCTGGTCACAGCAATAAAAATCCAACTAATACAATTATGAAAATAGCTTTAACCTCAGAGATTCCTAAAAGGTCTGCTGGCCCCAGAGCCTGAAATTATGTTATATAATGGAATAATCAAAATATTTAATTGGCTCATAAATGTCATTCAGTTAAGTCATTAAATCTATGTATATTAAAATAGGCATAGATTTATATTGGTATACATACATTGTGAAATTTATCTGTTTAGATCTTCTGAATATATAGCATAAAACCCATAAGAGAATAATATAGAATGCATATATAGTAAATTTTGAATCAGATTATCATCACCCCTAGTTTATTGATTATTCAGAATTGAAGATTTCCTTCATTAATCACTTTGATGTTTATCAGATTTGACAGGGCAGAGGAAAAAATCATCATTGACTATATATTAACATTTTAAGAAAATGTTTTATAGAGAGAACAACATTAAGAGAAAATTTAACAAGTTAGATGAATAATATTTTTTAAAATTAAAAATATATAAAAAATTGGTTTGTATAGCTAATAATCTAAGAGTTTTGTATTTCCAAAAGTCTCTACATCAAAATCTATGTGAATTAACATAATCTGATGTCAAAGACTTGCCTGGAATCTTGAGATTTTCTTTGTGTCATACTATACCCTACAGTTACCTGCAAAACCTCAAAGCAAACCTGCAGCCAATGAATACACCCACATACTGTGGGGAAAGACCAAAAAACACCTTAATCATCAGTGTTCACCTTCTCCTTGCAACAGCAGGGTATAGATGACAACAAAACCCTATTCACAAGCCCATGAAAATCACGCTTTGATGAACAAAACAGTTTATAAAACTGAAATTTACAGAAGCAGCCAGGCTACTGTACAGGCAATTCACCCTGACCTGAGGCTTCACTCCACAATCCAGATAATGAACAGGAATGAAGTGAAAATGAAGGATGGGAAGAAGCAAAAAGATTTCTACAGAAAAAATTTCAATTGTATATGTGCAAGAACTTGTGAAAAGAAGTTTTAATCCTGACATAGCCAAGAGTGCTTGAAGTAACAAAATTGTTAGATAAATAGTTACGTTAAATATTAACAGACAATTTAAATCCTATTGAAGAAATGTGATTTTTTAAAAAGTTAAATCTAATGAAACAAAATTAAAAGGTATTTTAACTAAAAAATAAGGCTAATGTGTCTTTAAAACACGATCAGTGTAAACCCAAATCAAAGCTAGACATTTTAAGAGTTTAGATTCATTTTCAATGCCAAAGTAAAAAAGAAATCACAAGCATTACTAAATTCAATAAAAGGAATTTAATACTAATCCAAACAAATATGCATAGTAAATAACACTAGGCATAAAAACCAGGTGGAAAAGTTTTCTGTTTCCCAGACAGCAACATGTAACTAGGCAATACCATTTCACTAATAACTTTCCAGTATTTTTTAATTGAATGTAAAGAGAAACCCACAGATTGGTTTGGTTGCATGTTACCTTTCTGTCACTGTAATAAATACTTGAAAAATCAACTTTAAAAGAGAAAAGGTTTATCTTGGCTTACAATTGGGAGGTTTCAGTCAATAATAACTAGCTGCATTGTTTTTAGGCCACAGGTAAGGCAGCAATCATGGCAGGAATGTCTGGCAGAGCAAAACTATTCATGTCATGGCCAGCCAGCAAATGAGAAAAGAAGGGGTAGGCAGCCCATTATTACCATCAAAGGTATGTGCTCAATGTCCTGAGGAACTCCCACTATGCCCAACCTCTTAAAGTTTCTACCACCTCCCAAAAGTGCCAAGTTGGGGACAAAGCCTTTAACATATGGGCCTTTAGGGGACACTTGAGATGTAAACTATAGCACACTATAAATGTCTTTTATGGTTTTCTGCCTTGGAAGTAATAAGAAAAATTGTAGAATTACAATTTTGCCAAACAAGAGTTTGGATTCAGCTGAAGTATTAAATTAAGAACTTAGTAATGCACTTAGAATCTCAAATTAATCCATTAGCTGATCATAAAATCCATTCTGGTATCAAGTAGGATTATAAAAGAGACCTAATTCATCGAGTAGCATTTCGGATCCTCCATTTAATTACACACACCCAGATCTAAAATACCCATTTTTCCCTATCAGTTTCCTAACAATATAATCCATAAATTCTTTGCAAAGCAGTAAAAAGGAGTAACCAATGTAAGAGCTTTATATATGTACCCACAACATAGTGACTGATTGTATGTATTGGAAACCATCAAAATGTTATTAAATGAGTAGAAAACAATAAAGCAGGGTCTACACCAATAGAAGGCCAATAGAGGATCTACAGGAACTAAGATTTCCAGGAAAGGACAAACACCACTCCTTACTATGAAGACAAGAGGCTCAGCATAGCAAAAGCAACTAAGTTAGCTACCTGGACTAAAATAAGAGAACAGTTTAAAACAAGGAAAATTCATGAAAAAGAAAAACAAAACAGGGTAGTAGGATGGCAGGCCAGAAACTGGAAACTATAGAAGATTGGGCTAATGATCATTAGAACTCCAGTCAAAGCCCTTTTCTGGTTGCTCCAGAAAACAAGTTAGCCACACAATCACAAAGCAAAGCTAAGTTTCATGCCACCTTGTGGGTGGGATAAGGTCTGTCCTAATCTTAAAAAGAGAGCAACTCTGGGGCTAGTGCAAGAACAGTCAGAAACTGACTTCAAGTTTCTAGGAGACTTTTACAAATGAAATCATATAGATGCTATACATTGATTCACTGTTGGAAATTCGTTAGCTTTGGAGGCAAATGCAATAAAAACACTGGACCCATTAACTCACATGAACAATAACAACAACCATATATATATATATATATATATATATATATATATATATATATATATATATATTTTTTTTTTTTTTTTAACCTAAACTTAATTCTGTTGTGTTCTTTTAAAAAGAAATCGCTTCTCAAAGCTAGAAAGTCTTTTGCATATTTTTAAAATGAGTCACAGTTAAGGAGATCCACAAATTTAGGCACCATCTTTCAAGAACATTGTTTCTTCTCTTTTTTTTTTTTTGGCCGGGGGGGATGGTGGTGGTTATCAGGAATTGAACTCAGGGGCACTCAACCACTGAGCAACATCCCCAGCCCTATTTTGTATTTTGAACTCTCAATCCTCCTGCCTCAGCCTCCCAAATCACTGGGATTATAGGCATGAGCCACCACACCCAGCTGTTTCTTGTCTTTATTTTAAATGGCTCTGATTTCTGGGCTTTGGCAAGACCTATATAGCTATTCATAAAGAGGCTTAAATATAGACTTAATGCCACATCCTTGCCCACAAATTATGTAATTCTTGCCCCCCGTCTGTTGGAAACACACACTAAGCCTGCACTTCTACTCTGCTAGCTCCCAGCAGGTTGATACAGAAGGCAGCACTGCTGTCTTGTAGTCTCATAGTGTAGTCTAGCATATGCAGCTTTAGCATGACCTGGGAACTCACTAGAAATTCAATTTCTTTGGGTCTAAACCTGAAATAACAAGTCAGATACTCTGAAGGTGGGTCGAGAAATCTATTGACAACTCCTCCAGGTTATCCTATTGCACACTAAAGTTTGAACCATTTCTGTGAGTAAGGTAAATGGGAAAAACACAGTAGCTTAAGGACCACTCCTCCCAGCAATGAAAACAGATAATATGATCAGAAAAGCCCATGATTTTAACTTTTTGAATCACAGTCTTTCTTAATCCTACCACACTCCAAAGCTACATAATTATAAAGAGATCATGAAGGTGCAAACTCCTTGAATTTTAAATTGTTGTCTTAATCTACCCTTCATCACTTAATTTTGAAGACTGTTCTAAATCAGAAACACAAAAAATGAAAATAAAGAATACATCATGAAAGTCAATTTCCCTCCCATCTCAGAATCTCAGTCCTTCATTAAGGCACAGGCTCTTTAGAAATACTCAACACATATACAAATATAGAGACATGGCTCTTCTTTCTTCTTCCTTCTTCCTTCCTCCTCCTCCTCCTCCTCCTCCTCCTTCTTCTCTCTCCTTCTCCTTCTCCTTCTCCTTCTTCTTCCTTTTTTCTGATATTAGGAATTGAACCCAGGGGCACTTTACTACTGAGCTACATTCCCAGCCCATTTTATTTTTTCTTTTGAGACAGGGCCTCACTAAGTTGCTGAGGCTGATCTTGAACTTGCGATCCTCCTATCTCTGCCTCCCAAGTTGCTAGGAAAACAGCCGTGCACCACCAAACCTGGCAAGACATGGCCCTTTTCTTTTTAACCAATGAGACTATACTATCTACACCCTACTCAATTTCTATATAGTCATTGTAAAATATATATAAATATAAATATATATATATACACATACATAATGATAAAATATATAACAGATAAGCTACATTTAATAATTGTAAAGTGAACATCTGCAGCAACCACCATCTACATCGCAAGTCCTCTTAAGGAGCCCTCTTCACACATCTCCCCAATTATTACCCTTTTTCTCTTCAGAGGAGGTTATTACCTGACTTTGGAATAACCTTTCTTTATATGCATTCCTGACATATATTAGTAACCTTGGCCCTTATTTATGTGAAAAGAATCATATCATCTTTTGCTTTTATCTTGCCTGATGTACTCAACTTCAAGACTATGATATTTATCTTTGTTGCTATGTTTGGCTCTGTTTGACAGTCAGGAAAATTACACTTGAAAGTAAGTAGAAGTGATACATGCATTTCCATGGCTATAGCAGCACAATTCACAACAGCCAAACTATGGAACCAGCTTAGGTGTCTGTCAGTGGATGAATGGAGAAAGAAAACGTGGTATATATACACACGATGGAGCTTTAGTCAGACATAAATAAAAATGAAATTATGACATTTGCAGGAAAATGGATGGAACTTGAGAACATTATGTTAAGCAAAGTAAATCAAATTCAAAAAGTCAAGGGTCATGCGTTTTCTTTCTCATGTGGAAGCTAAAGAGGAAAAAAGAAAACAAAGGGACAGGGATCTCATGAAAATCAAGGTGAGAGCAATAGAGTAGAGGAAAGAGATGAGGGGGAGGTAGGAGGGGAGGGAAAGGACAAATACTGGGGAATGATACTGGCCAAAATATATTGTTATATGGTGTGTATGCACAATAAGTAACAAATCATCCTCCATTATGTACAATACACCAATTAAATATATGGGGGGAAGTTCCTAATCCAGCAAAAAAGAAAGTAAGTAGAATTTCTGGATAGTAAAAGTAAGTGATCTTTTTACATTGTCTATGATTTCTAAATTTTCTACTATATATATTCTAATAATACAAAAATCCCCCTGCTCCCCTCAAAAATGCAGCTACTGAGACAAATTCCTGGCTTAAACTTAGCACTGCCCACCCCTGTATTTCCTTGGTGTCATGATCTTTATTTTATTTTATTTTTATTTTTTGTGGTGCTGGGGATTGAACCCAGGGCCTTGTGCATTCGAGGTCATTATTTCTTAATAGGAGCATTCTGGTAGTTTCAGTATCTAAAGAACACATTTCTCAACCACAACTTTCAATTTTACTGAATTATACATCAGTATAAGATGTTCTCCTTAGAGGAATGACATTTCCTAAAGAACCCAAATTAGTTTTTTATACATTACCTAATTTATCCTCATGTCATAGTTGTGAAAAATTTGAGGCATGTGTTTTGAATCATTAATAGCAATCAGAATAAGTAAAAAATCATGGTAAAAAACAAAACCTTGTAAAAACATTTGAAATTTCATCCTCTGATTGAATCCAATGCTTAAAAAAGATTTTGATTAAAGTTTTTCCCTCTTAAATTGTGGATATTATAAAGAATGAGGAAAGGAGAATAAAGAGTTTATGGCACAAATCATTAGGGGGGGAAATAAGATTTTTTAAACACTCCAGAACCATCCTACTTCATTCCAATTTGCTTACATTTAAATCCTAAGGAACACTGCAAACCAGGGTATTCCATGATGACCATCATGAAAGATCTCTGGAGAAATAAATGGGTAACCTATTCTGCCACACAGAAGCCACCATGTACATGCTGCGTCAACACAGAGATGAAGGAGATGCAAGTTGGTGACATGTTAGAAATGAATTAACAACCAAAATAAGTGAGGGCTTTGAACCACAGGGGTTCTAGAGTAAAAAGATATCTGAGTGTGAAAAAAAATTAAAGAAGAGTGCTATTTATTAATCCACTTAAAAACAATGATAGAGACCATGTCCAACATTTTCATAAGTGTCAAGTCCTCCCATCCTTCAACGTGTCATTTGAAAACCCCAGGTTTTCAGATACCTTTCTATAAGGTACTATTGAAAGGTTAATAAAATAGGTACTTGTCACTCCGTTTTTCTGTATGCTTAACAAAACACTGTTGAAATCTTGAGAACTGTTTGCTAATCTTGTTCCCAGAATGTGCTGTCCCCAACTGCCAAACTGCAGAATGTATCCCCTCACCCGGTTGCAGGCAAACCGCCCACTCGCCCTGACCCATCAATGAACTTCCCTCCCTGCCCTCTCCAAGGAAAGTATATAAGCTCTGCTTAAGCTGTTCTCAGGGCTCTTTGCTCTATTCAAGTGAGCTCTGAGCCCCAGCATGCTGGACCCCAATAAACCCTTTTGCTGTTGCATGAGACAGTCTCTTGGTGGTCTCTTCCTCCGACGTTTCGCCGGTCCCTTACACTATCTTTTCTTTCTCTTTCCTCCTCATAAGATCCAATTTTAGTTACCTTGTCATATTTTCAGAACTTATAATCTGCCATGTAACTTGAATTATCTTCCAAAGTCTTAAAGCATGGGCGGTCTTCCTCAACTTTTTTGTTTTTAAACATTTCCTGGCAAACAAACATTGTGTTCCCTGAATCCCTGGGTTTCTAGCTCTGTAGGAACTGGCCCAGGTCCTGGTTGGAAGGGGAGGAAGCATCCTGAAGGATAGAATCAGAGTGTGGGGGGAGAAACCCCATCTTCCTGTTAGTCTTCCTTCTGTCACTGTGGAATGATAAGGCATCGCTGCAAAGGAAAGGTCAGTAGATCCAGGAGACCAGTGCCACAGAGAGGAATGAGAGGCCCTATATTTGCTACAAATTCTTTGAGGTAATGCTTTCTTTCGGTCGAGGTCATGTCTAGCTATGTTCACTGTTGATTATCATGAGTTCATTATCATGACTTAGTCTTCTAATAGACAAGGACATGAAAATAAATGAGGTCATCAAAGCTCTGTACGTAAGCTGACAGTAATTCTCTTCCTCCTAAAGTGTCTGTGCATACCTAGAATCTAAAATATCAACATATAAAGATCCCAGAGGCACGTGTAGCAAGTTCCCTAAATGGTAACTGCTGAATCTTAAAACACAAATATAAGGAAAAACAGGAATTGTTTAAATTTATTTTTACAAAATTGAAACAAAAATTTAAAATATTATTTAAAAATAAAACCATATATGTAAAAAGAAATATAAACTGTTACTTTTATCAATGATATTTGTTTGTGGTATTGACACTTTTGAAGTTATTAAAGCTTAAAACCATGACTTAATTATGCCTAGAGTAACTCAAGATGCCTATTTTAGCAGGCCCTTTCCTTGGTATTAATCTCTACCAGTCTATTTCTTTCCATAAAACTGGATTACATTCTAATCTTAACAGAGAAAAATGCCAATCTAAGAGACTCACCTAGCCACAAAGAAACTCTACCACTGTTTCCATTAAGTCGGCACTACACTGAGCTGGTGCGCACTCAAGAAGCTGCTCTGGTAAAGAGGAATGTCCTGGAAACCCAGAATCTCCATCACTCTAAGATATTCTCACCAACCTAGAACTCAGCACAGAGGACTACCCCTGAGTCATAGGAACAACTGTAGACCAAAAGCAGACTCTTCCCCCAATCATCCCTGTGATTTTTCTTGACCTACCACAGAGAATAAACTAGCAATCTTCCCTTAGGTATCAAATTTCATAAGGCTTGCCTCCACCAGAGGAAGTAAAGGTGTTCCATGCCTTTAAATTTTCTGAAAAGTGATTCTCATAAGTGTTCATCAGAACAAGCTGAGCCCAACTGTAGACTTACTGAAACAAAATCTCTCAAGTTAGGGCCCAGGGATAGGCATTTTAAACAGTACCCAAGTGTTCTGGCACTTCAAAGTTAGAAAAGGACCATCTCACTTAGTAGTGGCACATCACCCAGGTCAGGTTCTACTTGCACATCCTGACCAGTTATTATCTTAAGATGCTTTCTACCACTGGAGAGAGATGCTAACTCCTATTCAAACGTTTGTGGAATTCCCTCCATATCAACTCTGGGCTGGACCATGTGGCTGCTTTAGACATTGGGACATTAAGGCATGCTGTAAGCAGAGGCTTGATGGGCACCCTACATTGGGGAATGTCTTTAAATGCTCCTCCAGGAAGCCAGAAACCTGCTATAAGAAGCCCAGCCTAGGCTACTGTATGGTGAGAGGCCATGTGGAAAGTATCTAGAGGATGAGCACCAATCCTGTATACTTCAGCCGCAGCCCAACTGACCAAAGCCACACAAACAACTCCAGGTATGCCAGCTGGAAAGTCACAGGATTACAAACAATAACAAACTGTTTTTAAGAAACTTAGTTCAGAGTCATTTGTTCTTTAGCAATAGATAACAAAGCCCTATTGATTCAGTTGTTTTAAAAAATGCTGTATCAGGGGCTGGGGATGTGGCTCAAGTGAGAGCGTGCTCGCCTAGCATGCGTGAGGCACTGGGTTCGATTCTCAGCACCACATAAAAATAAAATAAGGATATTATGTCCACCTAAAACTAAAAAATAAAATTAAAAAAATATTGTATCATATGATCTCTGAAACTATCATCAGCAGCTAACATTATATTGATTGCTTTACATTGCAACCTGTGCTAAGTGCACCACAGGTATTAACTTACTTATGAACTAGATTCTGTCACTTCCGTTTTACACAAAAAAAATATGGGGATTTAGGAAGATCAAGAAATGTTTCCCAGATCACAAAATAAGTGAATGTCAAAGGCATAAAAGTGTAAGTCATTCAAAACACACATTACAATCATACTTGCCAGTGCAGTAGGATGCTCACCGAATGCTTACTCATTCCTCCCTCTAGATTCTTGCTTCTTCTAATACTGACAGATAAGCACAGATCTTCTGCTTTAACTATACACAACATCAGGCTCTGAAGACACCCTAAGGTTCCTGACGCAGACATTACAGTTGCTAGGCACTGGTGTTTGGCTGCCTAGAGTTCTTTGTTCCCGTCAGATGTGAAGAGTACAGCCTGACTTCAGAAGATAAATGACACAGTGACTTTTCATTGCTTGTCTTTGATGGAGACCATAATTACAAAGGCATTTGTAACCACAGCATTAATCAATGAAGCTATCAAATAATCAATCAAAACCATCTATTTTAAAAGTCTCCAAAATGAAGACATCAGGAAAGACTAAATCTATACTTCTTGACTCTGGGCATTTAAGACAATAATGTATTGCCAAAACTACACACTTAAAAAAATGAATTTTATGTTATGTAAATTATGTGTCAATAAAGTTGGCTTAAGAAACGAAGGCTAAGAATAAGGGAATTAACATTCTTACAATAACTTGGAAAAACTGAAGTGGCTATTTACAACATACTAAAATTTTTACCTTATTTCAGGACAAAAATGGAGTAAGTTCAGATTGTATTAATAAAGTATAGAGCTCAGTACACATGCTAAATTTTAGGAATAACCAAGTAAAATTACAATTTGTGGCAAACCTTCTATAAAAGATCAGATAGTTAATAACCCAGGCTTTGCAGGCCATATGTATATGTCACAACCACTCTGCTACTGTAGCATAAAAGCAGCCATAGACAATGCACAGGTGTGGCTGCGTTGCAGTGGAACTTGATTCACACAAATGGCAGCTAGACCCATTTGGCCCAGGGGCTATTGTTTGCTGACTCCTGATCTATGGTTTTCAAACCAGCAAATAAACATAAAGGAGAACAATAAGAATACTTTATCCATCCAACAAAAAGCTAGAAATAAAAAGAAAAAAAAAGCACAGGAAAAGAGTTGCCAGCAGGGGAAACTTTAAGCAAGATAAATAAGAAGTGAATCCAGACAGATCAGTAATCAGAATAAAGGGCAAGAGAGTAAATCCAACATTAATAAGACTACTAGAATAAATTGAAATTTTCTTCTAATTTTTAAAAAGAAATCACCAAAGTCAGCCATAATGAAAATAAGATACACATTGGAAAGAAAAAGCTAAAATAATTACAAAAAAATATGATACCCTCTAAGGTGAACAATAAAAAATGATGGAAATAAGTGAAATACTATAAAATAACTAAAAAGATATAATAACCACAAATAATAAAGTCTTAGAATATACAAAGCAAAAAAAGTGAAAAAATCACATTAACAATAACAGGTCATTTTAACACAGGAGAATTAACATGGTATTTTTTTAGATAAAAAAAATCTTGATCAAGCAGATAAAAAAGTAAAAGGCTACAATCTGAACAACCTATTTGAATAAATACTTATTTAAGTATAAAGAAAGGAGACTGCATCAAACCCCCTTCTTTTCAAGCACACATTAGAATTTTTTTTTACCTAATCACGTACTAAGTTGATAAAGGAGATCAACAAATCATTAAAAAAAAAACCCATAATCCTAGAGACCACATTTTCTGATGTCTCGGCGCTTACCATACTGGGGTGGGAGGTGTCTGGCTAGTATTCCTACGGAAATCACATTTTGAGAGTAGAAAGAAAGATGCACATTCTGGGCATCAAAGGATGAATGAAAAGGTGCTGAGAATGGAGCAAGTGAGGAGAATTGGAGCCTGAGGGTCTGGGTAGCTCTGGAAAGGGGGCCGTGAGCTGAAGCAGGAAGCGCACATGTCTCCCTTGGAGCCATGCAGAAAGGACCCCAGGGCACCTGTGGGTACCAGCATCCTTTGGATGAAATGGCAGCGTTTGCATATGACACACACGCATCCTCCCACACTTTAAGTCACCTTTAAAGTATTTATAATAATTAGCACAAGTAAACACTGTGTAAGCAGTTGTTGTACTATATACTGTTCAGGAAGAAAGGACAGGAAAGTCTGTACCTATTCAGTACGGATGCTATTCTTTTTTGTCTTTTTTTTTTTATTCAATGCATTTATTTTAATTTTTAATTAATTAATTAATTAAATCTAATTAGGCATATATAACAGCAGAATGCATTTTTATTCACTGTACACAATTGCACCACAACTTTTCATTTCTCTGGTCGTACACAATGTAGTGTCACACCATATGTGCAGTCACACATGTACCTAGGGTAATGATGCCCATCTCATTCCACCACAGATGCTATTCTTTTCCAAATATTTTCTACCCACAGTTGGTTGACTCCACAGAGATGGAACCCATAGATATAGAGAGCTGACTGTACTTAGGAAAAACAGACTATCACAAATAAAAAAGAAAATAGAAGGAAACAAATTCTTCTTTTAGTCAAATCATTATCTTTTACAAAATAAAAAGCTTAATTCCTGCCAAGCATAGTGGCACAGTCCTGTATGTAATCCCAGTGATTTTGGAAGCTGGGCCAGGAGAACTGCAAGTTCAAGGGCAGCCTTGGAAACTTAGTGAGACCCTGTCTCAAAATAAATAAAATAAAATAGAAAGGTCTGGGGTTGTAGCTCAATGATAAAAGTGTCCCTGGGTGCAATGCCCAAGGTTGATGTGGGGTATGGGGGTATTATTCCCACTTAACTAAGAAAGCTTTAGGGAGGTATTCTACTTTGCAATTCTCAAGAACTTGCTTATTATTCATCTCTTAACTCAGCCAGAATAGTAGTAATTCTCTAAATTTTACCATAAGCTATGAATATTTTTCACCTAGGTAAGATGTTAGTAATTAAAATCACCCTTCATGCTAATTATTATGTAACTTCCTACCAGTTTGTTTTCTGAATTGATATTTAAATTAATGGAATACAGCAAATAATCCCATCTATGGAATTAAGTCATTCTGGATTCGGGTTGTTACCCTGTTTAGATTCCACACCTATAGGGGATTAATAACTAAACCTGATATATGGTATTATAGCTCTAAAGGATAATCCATGCAGGGGCAGAATGATATAATGTGACAGAATGAAGATAATTTTGGTACAAATCCCAACCCTGTCCCACAAGAGCTGTGTGACTTTTACGCAGGTTAACATCTCACTGCCCAGGCCTCTTCTCTGTTATGGGTCTCAAGTAATACCTACTCTCTTTGTTTTGACAATTAAATAATTCTCTAAATTTGTGAAGTATTTAGCACTTCACAAACATGAGCTACAATTTGTAATAAGAGTGAAACTGTTTTTGTTCTATACTTGGGAAAGGCCATTTCCAAGATTTGAGGGTCCTCTGCCATCTCCCAAATCATTACAACTGACAATCCCAAGACACCCATTTTCCTCTGAAGGTTATTAGATGTTGAGACAGATTAGCAAACAAACTTTCAATATTTCAAAATGAAGTTTTTGAAATTTAATACACATCTACTTCTTCAGAACCACTGAATGTTATCCTTTCTGAAAGTTGAGAGTCTTCAGTAAGTGACTAGCAGAATCTTGAGATTCCTCCTAAACCAAAAATCATTAATTTCATTTAAAGCTCCCATAACTCAGAAATTCATAGGATATTATCCCTATTGTTTTATGTTTCAAAAACGCATGCTAAGCTCTATGATTTTTGTTGTTGTTGTTGTTGAAACAGATTTACAATGCTTAAATTTAATTTCTTCCCACCAAAAAAATTCACACCTCTTTTACAGTTACCTGGAACATGAATGACATGAGGGAAATTTAATACTAAAAGTCAACCAACTCAATTAGCCCAAATTCAGGAGGATGCATTGGTGGAATGTGTCTTCTAGTGCTCTCCGGGCACACAGCATCAAAACTGCCCTTAGGGTGCACATCAAAACTCTTGAAAAGAGGCTGAGTAAGAATAATCTGATTTTAAGAAGTGAGAAACTTGACAGATAAGACCTTTCTGCTACCAGTCCTATTTCAATTAGCATTTCAGAGGCAATTGTGGCAAAAAATTTACAAACTGCATAATATTCTAATAAATAATTTGCTTCATAGTTAATTAAATGCAGACAACACCAAAGTTTCTCCATCTCTTAAAAAATCCGCTTGAAAGTATTCTCCATGAAAATTCAATTAATTTTTACAACCAAAACACAGCATTGAGATACAGAATATAATTTACTCTTATAAGAATGTTCTACACAGTTTCTCACAGGGTAATAGAACACCTGACTCAAAGGCTGAGATAAGACTTTTAAGCCATCCAGACTCATTTCAGTCACTATGCTACAAATAATGCAACAAAGTTGTTTGATGAATTAATCTGTTAGAAGAAAGAAAAATTTCTAACAAAATTTCAGCGTTCTAATAATTTGAAAGCCTAAAATGTATAACCATTCTGTGTGCAAAAGCAGCTCTCACAAATTTGTCTACCACCTCCTGCCCACTGCCAATTGTAAGAGGCAATCAGAAAACAGCTACTAAATTCACCAAATTAAACAATAATCCTCCTTCATGAACTTAAGTTAGACATAGACTTTAACTTGGGAAAATATTAAAGTATTTTTTCTTTAATGATAGGATTTTTGTCCCTGTGGATGTTGTATTTTGCTAGCATTTTAAACTACTGTTGTCTTACTAAGGAACTATTCAATTTCACTTAAAAATTAAAAGATAATGAAACTAGTAGCAACAGTAGTAGTAGAAGAGTAGCAATGTCTAACATTGATAGAGCCTTACCTAAGAGCAGCGTATTGTTCTACCTACAGTGTCATAGTTACTTCTTGAAGCATACTATAGCTCTCATTTAACAAATCAGGAAATGATACAACCAGAATTCAAACCTAGATAGCCTGATAAGAGAGCAATAGCAAAATTTCATCTTATGAATGGAATTAACTTCATAATTAATAAGGACATAAAAATAAACATGTTGCATATTTTTAAAATTAAAAATGTTAAAAAAACACAAGAACATTCATCTTATTTTTCTTCCCTTTCAACCTGACTCCCAAAATGACAACATGTATTTCAACCTGCATACATAAAAAGACTGCAAATGCCTCACATGCACTGTTATTGTTTGGATTGTAAATGTACCCCAAAAGTTCATGTGTTGAAGACTTGGTACTCAATACACTGGGGCCTTTGAGAGGCGATGTGATCATAAAAGCTCTGACCTCACTAATGGATTAACCCATTTATGGATTCCTACGTTAATGAACATTGGAGAGGTGACAGAAACTTTAGGAGGTGGGACCTACTTGGAGGAAATAGATCATTGGGGACATGCTTTTGAAAGGTATATTTTGTCCCCCGACCCTGTTTCTTGGCCACCATGAAGAGCCTAGCTTTGCTCCACCATGAGCTCCCCACCATGTGCAGGGATCTACCTCACCACAGGCACAGAAACAAAAGACAACATAGATGGCAACCATGAGCCAAAATAAATCTGTCCTCCTTTCGGTTGATTTTCTCAGGTTATTTTGTCAATTTAGCAATGGAAAGCTGACTAACATACACTTTATTTTTCCTACCATCTATCCCCAAAACTAAACTTTCTTTTATCCCTAACTCTCTTGGAAGTGAGAAGTGAAGTCACTGCATCCACATTGTTATGCAAAATTACATATAAGATGGTGTGAGGGGGAAGAAAAAAGAGAGAGAGAGAGAAACATGTCACAGTAGATTGGGTAGAAAGAGGTGATGGGAGGGGAGGGGAGGGGAGGGGAGTGGGGGATAGGAAGGGTAGCAGAATACAACAGACACTAGTATGGCCCTATGTATAAACGTGACTGTATAACTAATGTGATCCCGCAATCTGTACATGTGGAAAAATAAGATTACGTACCCCATTTGAATCAAATGTATGATGTGTCAAGATCATTGTAATGTTTTGAGCAACTAATAAAAAAAATTAAAAAAAAAAGAATAGAGCTAAGCATTAAGGCTGTCTATATACACTTGACGATTATCTATGCCAAGAAATTCTTGCCTAGAAAAATAAGGATTAAGAGCTGAATTCAAGCTCCCGTTCGCCTGCTTCTCGCAGACAAACTGCTATGACTCAGCACTAAACGATCCCGCTGAAACAACTGGTCGGCCCTTCTGAACCTACGGAGGTAAATGCCAACCGAGCCTTCATAGGCAGTGGCCACAGGATTGAAACGGGGCTTGGGAGAGACAGTCAGGACCCACCCGTTGCATTGGTCACCCGGCAAAGGGAAACGAACTGTCGCCATTTGCATGGGATACCACCATGGCAGAGAACTGACGTCACCAGAATGCGGCGGAGGAGATAACTTCATTGAAACCAGCGGCGACAAGTGTGTAATCCCCTGGCCTTCCCTCTCCACACAGCGGGGAAACCTTAAGGGCCCCTCCCAGCTCTCCCATGAGCGCGATAGCCAGATCAAAGGAATCAGAAGTGGCGCGGGACCTGCGGCCGGAACTCCCGGCTACCGCTCCCACCAGTGCTGACAACTGAGGTCTCTTGCACCAGTTACCGGGGGCGTGGCTACTGGAGGGCAAGGAAAATTCGCCAAGGGTTCTCAGCCCCAAGCTCTACAAACTTAAGGTCTGAGGGAATGGCAAACAGGGAGAGTGTGCCCAGTCGTTCATGAAAACAGGGCTCCCGGGAGCAGCAGACCTGGCGTGTAGCCAGTATTGTGGTGAGTGTCACCAGTGAGCGGGGCCTGGCTTGAGGAAAAGTGGGGAAGTGACTAGACACAAGAGAAGGCCCTAGGCACTCAGGATTGGAGACCCGCCCAGTCTGGGAGGAGGAGCTGCTGCACAGTGATTGGTTCCCGCGTATTGAGAGGAGAAGCTTGGCCCGGGGGGCACAGCTCCACCTACTGGAAGAGAAGTTAATCAAACTCTAAGACTGCATTTACTAATTTTTTTTTTAATTTGGGTTTTTTTTTCATTTTCATTTTTTTGTTGTTGTTTTTTAAATTTTTTTTAATTTAAATTTTTATTTTTTAATTATTTTTTTAATTTTTTTCTTTGTTTATTTTCTATTTTTTTTTTGTTTTGTCTTTTCATTTCTTTTCAATTTTCTTATTCCCCCTTCCTTGAATTCTACCTGCTTACTCTCATTCTCTTTAGTGACTTCTTCCCTTCCCTTCTAATACCTTTCCTCCCAAGCATCAAATAAATTTATAGGAGTAAACAGTAACTCAGCAGTCAAACAGAACAAGAAGTAACATGAGCAGCATGAAAAAGCAAGGAAGAAAAGGAGTACAAACAATGCAGGACAGCCTAAATATTCAGGAGGACCTAGAGTCATCAGAAAAATGGTCAAATAAAGAACTCAAGGAATACCTTAGACAGATGGAATGGAACCTTAAAGAGGATATGAGACAGCAAATTCAAACAGTGAAAGAACACATTGAAAATGAAGGACACAAACAGATAAAAGAAGAAGTTACGCATCTTTATCAGGAGATAGAGATTATAAAAAAAATCAAACAATAATTCTAGAAATGAAGGAAACTATAAACCAAATTAAAAACTCAAATGAGAGTATCACTAACAGAGTGGAACAAGTAGAAGTCAGAACGTCAGATAATGAAGACAAAATATATCATCTTGAAAAGAGTCTAGCCAACTCAGAAAGGCTGGTAAAAAATCACGAGAAAAACATCCAAGAGATATGGGATAACATAAAAAAACCAAACTTAAGAGTCATCCGGATAGAGGAAGGTATAGAGGTTCAAACCAAGGGTATGAGCAACCTGCTGAATGAAATAATTACAGAAAACTTTCCAGAAATAAAAAAGGAAACGGATATACAAATTGTAGATGCATACAGGACACCCAGCATACAAAATCACAGTAGACCAACGCCAAGACACAATGTTATGAAGATATCCAATATACAGAACAAAGAGAAAATATTAAAAGCTACAAGAGAAAGAAGGCAGACTACATTCAGGGGTAAACCAATAAGGTTAACAACGGATTTTTCATCACAGACGCTGAAAGCGAGAAGATCCTGGAACAACGTATTTCAAACACTGAAAGACAATGGATGCCAACCAAGAATTCTGTATCCATCAAAATTAAGCTTCAGGTACGACAACAAAATAAAAATCTTTCATGATAAACAAAAGTTAAAAGAATTTGCAGCCAGAAAACCAGCATTACAAAGCATCTTGAGCAAAACACTACACGAGGAAGAAATGAAAAACAATAACCAAAACCATCAGTGGGAAGTGCCTCAGTAAAGACAGAGGGCGGGGGGAAAGCTAATCATGGAGAAACAAACTAAATTAAAAAAAAAAAGATAAATAATCAAACATGGCTGGAAGTACAAACCATATATCAATAGTAACTCTAAACGTTAATGGCTTAAACTCTCCAACAAAGCGACATAGGCTGGTAACATGGATTAAAAAAACAAATCCAACAATATGCTGCCTCCAGGAGACACATCTGATTGGAAAAGACATACACAGGCTGAAGGTGAAAGGTTGGGAAAAAATATACTACGCACACTGTCCTCGTAAGCAAGCAGGGGTGGCCATCCTCGTATCGAATAAAATTGACTTCAAGACTAAGTTAATCAAAAGGGATAAGGAAGGACATTATATACTGTTAAAAGGAACCATTCACCAACAAGACATAACAATTATCAATATTTATGCACCAAATAATGGTGCTGTGACATTCATAAAACAAATTCTCCTCAAGTTCAAGAATCAAATAGACCACAACACAATAATTATGGGTGACTTCAACACACCTCTCTCACCATTGGACAGATCCTCCAAACAAAAGTTGAATAAAGAAACTATAGAACTCAATATCACAATCAATAACCTAGACTTAACTGACATATATAGAATATATCAACCATCATCAAGTGGATATACTTTTTTCTCAGCAGCACATGGATCCTTCTCAAAAATAGACCATATATTATGGATTGGGCAACCCTCAGTAAATATAAAGGGGTGGAGATAATACCATGCATTTTATCTGATCAAAATAGAATGAAACTGGAAATCAATGATAAAAGAAGGAAGGAAAAATCCTACATCACATGGAAAATGAACAATATGTTACTGAATGATCAATGGGTTACAGAAGACATAAAGGAGGAAATCAAAAAATTCTTAGAGATAAATGAAAATACAGACACAACATATCGGAATCTATGGGACACAATGAAAGCAGTTTTAAGAGGGAAATTCATCGCCTGGAGGTCATTCTTCAAAAAAAGAAAAAACCAACAAATAAATGAGCTCACACTTCATCTCAAAGCCCTAGAAAAGGAAGACCAAAACAACAGCAAACGTAGCAGAAGGCAAGAAATAATTAAAATCAGAGCAGAAATCAATGAAATGGAAACAAAAGAAACTACTGAAAAAATTAACAAAACTAAAAGTTGGTTCTTCGAAAAAATAAATAAGATCGACAGACCCTTAGCCATGCTAACCAAGAGAAGAAGAGAGAGAATTCAAATTACTAACATACGGGATGAAAAAGGCAATATCACAACAGATGCTACAGAAATACAGAAGATAATTAGGAATTATTTTGAAACCCTATATTCCAATAAAATAGAAGATAGTGAAGACATCGATAAATTTCTTAAGTCATATGATTTGCCCAGACTGAGTCAGGAGGATACACACAATTTGAACAGACCAATGTCAATGGATGAAATAGAAGAAGCAATCAAAAGACTACCAACCAAGAAAAGCCCAGGACCGGATGGGTATACAGCGGAGTTTTACAAAACCTTTAAAGAAGAATTAATACCAATACTTTTCAAGTTATTTCAGGAAATAGAAAAAGAGGGAACTCTTCGAAATTCATTCTATGAGGCCAACATCACCCTGATTCTGAAACCAAAGACACCTCAAAGAAAGAAAACTATAGACCAATATCTCTGATGAACCTAGATGCAAAAATCCTCAATAAAATTCTGGCGAATCGGATACAAAAACACATCAAAAAAATTGTGCACCATGATCAAGTAGGATTCATCCCTGGGATGCAAGGATGGTTCAATATACGGAAATCAATAAATGTTATTCACCACATCAATAGACTTAAAGATAAGAACCATATGATCATCTCAATAGACGCAGAAAAAGCATTCGACAAAGTACAGCATCTCTTTATGTTCAAAACATTAGAAAAACTAGGGATAACAGGAACTTACCTCAACATTGTAAAAGCTATCTATGCTAAGCCTCAGGCTACCATCATTCTGAATGGAGAAAAACTGAAGGCATTCCCTCTAAAATCTGGAACAAGACAGGGATGCCCTCTATCACCACTTCTATTCAATATAGTTCTCGAAACACTGTCCAGAGCAATTAGACAGACGAAAGAAATTAAAGGCATAAAAATAGGAAAAGAAGAACTTAAATTATCACTATTTGCAGACAACATGATTCTATACCTAGAAGACCCAAAAGGGTCTACAAAAAAACTACTAGAACTAATAAATGAATTCAGCAAAGTGGCAGGATATAAAATCAACACGCATAAATCAAAGGCATTTCTGTATATCAGCGACAAAACTTCTGAAACAGAAATGAGGAAAAACACTCCATTCACAATATCCTCAAAAAAAAAAATAAATAAAATACTTGGGAATCAACCTAACAAAAGAGGTGAAAGATTTATACAATGAAAAGTACAGAACCCTAAAGAGAGAAGTAGAAGAAGATCTTAGAAGATGGAAAAATATACCCTGTTCATGGATAGGCAGAACTAACATCATCAAAATGGCGATATTACCAAAAGTTCTCTATAGGTTTAATGCAATGCCAATCAAAATCCCAACGGCATTTCTTGTAGAAATAGATAAAGCAATCATGAAATTCATTTGGAAAAATAAAAGACCCAGAATAGCAAAAGCAATTCTAAGCAGGAAGTGTGAATCAGGCGGTATAGCGATACCAGATTTCAAACTATATTACAGAGCAATAGTAACAAAAACAGCATGGTACTGGTACCAAAACAGGTGGGTGGACCAATGGTACAGAATAGAGGACACAGAGACTAATCCAGAAAGTTACAACTATCTTATATTTGATAAAGGGGCTAAAAGCATGCAATGGAGGAAGGATAGCATCTTCAACAAATGGTGTTGGGAAAACTGGAAATCCATTTGCAACAAAATGAAACTGAATCCCCTCCTCTCTCCATGCACAAAAGTTAACTCAAAATGGATCAAGGAGCTTGATATCAAATCACAGACTCTGCGTGTGATAGAAGAAAAAGTGGGCTCCAATCTACATATTGTGGGGTCGGGCTCCAAATTCCTTAATAGGACACCCATAGCACAAGAGTTAATAACAAGAATCAACAAATGGGACTTACTTAAACTAAAAAGTTTTTTCTCAGCAAGAGAAACAATAAGAGAGGTAAATAGGGAGCCTACATCATGGGAACAAATTTTTAATCCTCACACTTCAGATAGAGCCCTAATATCCAGAGTATACAAAGAACTCAAAAAACTAGACAATAAGTTAACAAATAACCTAATCAACAAATGGGCCAAGGACCTGAACAGACACTTCTCAGGAGGACATACAATCAATCAACAAGTACATGAAAAAATGCTCACCATCTCTAGCAGTCAGAGAAATGCAAATCAAAACCACCCTAAGATATCATCTCACTCCAGTAAGATTGGCAGCCATTCTGAAGTCAAACAACAACAAGTGCTGGCGAGGATGTGGGGAAAAGGGTACTCTTGCACGTTGCTGGTGGGACTGCAAATTGGTGCGGCGAATTTGGAAAGCAGTATGGAGATTCCTGGGAAAGCTGGGAATGGAACCACCATTTGACCCAGCTATTGCCCTTCTCGGACTATTCCCTGAAGACCTTAAAAGAGCGTACTACAGGGATACTGCCACATCGATGTTCATAGCAGCACAATTCACAATAGCTAGACGGTGGAACCAACCCAGATGCCCTTCAATAGATGAATGGATAAAAAAATGTGGCATTTATACACCATGGAGTATTATGCAGCACTAAAAAATGACAAAATCATGGAATTTGCAGGGAAATGGATGGCGCTAGAGCAGATTATGCTAAGTGAAGCTAGCCAATCCCTAAAAAACAAATGCCAAATGTCTTCTTTGATATAATCAGAGCAACTAAGAACAGAGCAGGGAGGAAGAGCAGGAGGAAAAGATTAACATTAAACAGAGACATGAGGTGGGAGGGAAAGGGAAATAAAAGGGATATTGCATGGAAATGGAAGGAGAACCTCATTGTTATACAAAATTACATATAAGAGGTTGTGAGGGGAATGGGAAAAAAACAAGGAGAGAAATGAATTACAGTAGATGGGGTAGAGAGAGAAGATGGGAGGGGACGGGAGGGGGGATAGTTGAGGATAGGAAAGGTAGCAGAATACAACAGTCACTAATATGGCATTATGTAAAAATGTGGATGTGTAACTGATGTGATTCTGCAATCTGTATTTGGGGTAAAAATGGGAGTTCATAACCCACTTGAATCTAATGTATGAAATATGATATGTCAAGAGCTTTGTAATATTTTGAACAACCAATAAAAAAATAAGGATTAAATAAGTAAATAACTTCATTGTTTGCTTCAGGAACTTCCCCTTAATTCATTTACCCCAACAACAGACTACTCAATCAATCCCCTATTCACAATTTTCCCTCAACTAAGCAAACAACTCATTTACCAAACAACTGCGTATTTAAAAGACATAGTTAAGATCCTTGAATCACTAACCCTAAAATACAATCTCATGAACTCTGCCCACTCTCAATCAGATCACTGCACTGAAAAGCCAGCCCTAAGCTTCTTAAGGGTAGACCTCAAAACTGCAGTGTTTACCCAGGACCTTCTCCTTTGCAGAGTCTCCTAAGACTCCCTCAGGGTTGTGTCCTTACTACAGTAAGCAATAAAATTGGTTAATTACACATTTCTTTAAAAGTGTCCCTGAAATTCAAGTTTAGAATATCAAAAGAGTTAAAATGTCAAAGTTCACTCTAACATATGAATAGATTTTGCCAAAATGTCTTTTCCTTTATATAACCTAATGTTGGATATCAAACATAAAAATGGACAGAGGATAACTCAGAGGTAGAGGGCTTGCCTAGCATGTGGAAAGTTCTAGGTTAGATCCCCAGCACTGGGTGTGGGGGAACACATATAATCTTTAAAGAAAGTTCTCATGAAAAATGATTTAAACATGCAAAAATATAAAAATGATATACAAAATTTCTCAATTTTACATAATCTTTCATTATACATTTCAATTTTAATTTCAATTTTATTTATCTGTATTAATATTAAGATAAATAGCTAGCATTTATTTTAATTCTAGTTTTATGTCAGTCTATTGCCATGCATCACATTTTTCCTTAGAAAAAATTAAATCAGATAAAAATCCAACTTAGTAAAACATATTAAGATGCCAATGATAAGAATTTTTTTTGGATTCTGACATTTTAATATCTTATGAATATAAGTCACTTTCTTCAAGCAAATAAGAATTTTTTAAAAGGTGAGGACTTTAAATGAGCAACTGTCTCACCATAGTCAAGTGTGTGTGTGTGTTACGGTTGTAGACATATATGTATGTACACTGTGTTAAAAATAGAGATCTTGCAGATGCCACTGCCATGCCCAGAGGTCTTTTCTCTGTCTACCTTCAACGCTACCTCTGAGGTCACGGCTGCTGCTGAAAGCCGAAGGTGCCTTCTCCAATCGGCTGCCGCCTACATCGCTTCCACCATCCCTGCTGCCTCTGATATGGTAGCTGCCACCCCGAGTTCGCCTGGAGGTCTTCTTTCTGGGTGCTGCTGCTACCACAGGCACGGCTGCCCCGATGCATACCGCCACTGCCCTGCACAGATCGCCTGGTGACACTGCCCCCAGAGCTGCAGTTGCTCCTGCAACCTCCAGTGCAAAGGCTGTTTCAGTACCGCTGCTGCTGACCCGCCACCTGCTGCACCAACCATAGCCACTACCGGGCCACCACCGCCTAGAGGACTGCTGTGGGGAGACTCCAGGTTTGGTTGCATGTGGCCGCACCCATCTTGGGGTGCAGACCAGGGCCTGGGACCAGGGTGCCAGCAGGTTTAACACCACAACAGCATCTGTCCGGGGACACTGGCCTGGACCTGCAGGTCCAGTGTGGGGGTGTCTGGGGTCTTCCTGATGGAGGCCCTATCTTGCTGCTGTATCTCGGGGTTGCTACTTTGAGAGAGTGTATCCCTGGTGGTCTCTCTGCAAGTAGGGGAAGCACTGACATCTTGGGACTGCAATGTGGCTGAGCCTGAGGTATCTGAAGCCCAGATCGGTGGGATAGTGACTGGGTCTGCAAGGGCAGATCTGGGTCTGGAGATCCCATGAGACATCAGAGATAGGGCTGAGAAACTTTTGAATGCTAATGAAGACAGTTCGACTTTCCATAGAGATTTATTTTATTTTTCTATTCACTAACATCTCTACCATATTTAGATCAGGGAGTTTTTTATGCCTCAGTCAGTGTATGAAGGACAATGATACATATGAATGGTGTTTTGCATTGTTGTTGTATTTTTATATCTTTAATTTTTTTCTCTTTGTTTGTATTCTTCCTATCACTTGTCTGTTTTCTTGGATTCTCTTTCCAACTTTTCTCCAACCACTAGCCAATCTGTTAGCTCCTCCTCCACTTTTCCTGTGAATCTTTGCTTCTATCTTCCTCCCTTGCGAACATCACCTACTATGCTACTTCTGTTCTTTCATCCACCATCTGAAATTGTGAATCATTTCAGTAAATTTTCTGTTTATACTATAGATAGCTATTGAACTCATCATTTTGGTTTAATGCAAGAAAGCAGTAGATGCCTTAGTGGAAGCTATTAGGTTTAAGGCTATATATTGTTTCTGGGTGTTGTTGATATTGGCTCACATCATTAAAGGCAAGGTGCTGGAAACCTTCAGGGGCACTATAGGTCTACAGGGTAGAATCTTTGCTGCCTTAGATCCATATTTCTAGATGGGGAAACACGCGAACAACATGAAAAAACAATGAAATAAAGTGCCCCAAATAAACCAACAGGCTTCAACAACAGAAGCCACTGATAACACCAGTAGAAGCAAAGAAGTCCACAAAGGAATTCAGAATGTACAGTTAAATTGATCTGTTAATTAAAGGACAGTTCAAGGAGTGAAATCAAAGAAAAAATACAGGAAGTGAAAGATCACTTCAATAAAGAATAGAGATTGTGGGGAAAAAAACAAGCAGAAATCTTCGAAATGAAGGAATCAATAAACCAAATTACAAATTCAATAGAAAGCATCACCAAAGAGTAGACCACTTGGAATACAGAACCTCAGACTATGAAGACAAATATATAATCTTGAAAATAGAGTTGACCATGCAGAGAAGATTATAAGAAACCATGAACAGAACATCCAAAAATTGTGGGATAACATGAAAAGACCAAATTTAAGAGTTATTGGAATAGATAAAGGGGCAGAGATGCAAACCAAAGGAATGCACAATCTTTTCAATGATATAATTGCAGAAAATTTCCCAAACCTAAGGAATGGAATGGAAAAATCAAATATAAGAGGCTTACAGGACCCCAAATGTACAAAATGACAGCAGACCCATACCAAGACTCATTATAATGAGAATGACTAACACAGAGAATAAAGATAAAATCTGAAAGGCTGTAAGAGAAAAATATAAAATTAAAATTTCTTATAGGGGAAATTCAATTCAGATCTCAACAGATTTCTAAACCCAGACTCTCAAAGCTAGGAGATACTGGAATAATATATTTCAAGCTCTGAAAGAAAATGGATGCCAACTAAGAATTTTATATCCAGAAAAATTAAGTTTCAGATTTGGAGATTAAATTAAAACCTTCCATGATAAACAAAAATTAAAAGAATTCAGAACCAGAAATCCTGCACTACAAAACATCCTCAACAAAATACTCCATGAGGATGAAGTGAAAAAAAAAAAAAAGTGAAAACCAGAGAAGTGAGAATCTACATTAAAAGAATATTCAACCAAAGGAGAAACTAAGTTAAATTGAAAACCAGAAATAAGTCAAAATGACAGGGAATACAAATCATATCTCAATAATAACCTTGAATGTTAATGACCTAAACTCATCAATCAAAAGACATACTGGTAGATGGGATTAAAAAGCAAGGCCCAACAATATGTTGTCATCAAGAGACCCACTCCATGGGCAAAGACATCCACAGGCTAAAGGTGAAAGGATGGGAAAAACATATCACTCACATGGACTGTCTAATCAAGCAGGGGTTTCCATCCTCATTTCAGATAAAGCAGGCTTCAAGCCAAAGTTGATCAGAAGAGACAAAGAAGAACATTTCATACTTAAGGGAACCATACAGCAACAAGACATAACAACTATAAATATTTATGCCTGACACAACGGAGCATCTGCACACATCAAACAAACCCTTCTCAATTTTAAGAATCAAAGAGACCACAACACAATAATACCGAGTGGCTTTTACAACCCTCTCTCACTGAGGGACAGATCTTCCAAACAAAAACTAAATAAAGAAACTATACAACTAAATAATCAATAATTTAGACTTAACAGACATATATAGAATATTTCATACATCAATAAGTGAATATACTTTCTTCTCAGCAGCACATGACTCCTTCTCTAAAATATAGACCATATCATAAGCCACAAAGCAACTCTTAGTAAATACAAAAAAAAAAAAAAAAAAAAAAAACAGAGAGAATAACCTGCATTCTATCAGATCACAATGGAATGAAATTAGAAATCAACGATAAAGTAAAAAGTACACTACTGAATGATGAATGGATAGTAGAAGAAATCAAGGATAAAATAAAAAATTCTTAGAGGGAAATGAGGCCTAGGATCTGACTTCCTTAAGAAGACCCTTAAAGTACAAGAAGTAAAATCAAGGATCAATAAATGGGATGGATTCAAATTAAAAAGCTTCTTCTCAGCAAAAGAAATAATCAGTAATGTGAGGAGAGAGCCTACAGATTGGCAGAAAATCTTTACCACATGCACCTCTGATAAACCATTAATCTCTAGGATATATAAAGAACCCAAAAAACTTAACAGCAAAAAAACAACTAACCCAATCAATAAATGGGCTAAGGAACTGGACACTTCACTAAAGAAGAAATATAACCAATCAACAAATATATGAAAAAGTGTTTAACATCTCTGGCAATTAGAGAAATGCAAATCAAAACTACACTAAGATTTTATCTCACTCCTATCAGAATGGCAATCATTAAGAATATAGGCAACAATAAATGTTAGCAAGAATGTGGGGAAAAAGGTAGACTCATACATTGCTGATGGGACTGCAAATTGGTGCAACCACTATGGAAAGCAGTATGGAGATTCCTCAGAAAACTGGAATGGAATCACCATTTGACCCAGCTATCCCCCCCTCAGTGGATATTCAAAGGACTTAAAAATCAGCATGCTACAGTAATGCAGCTACGTCAATATTTATAGTAGCTCAATTCACAATAGCTAAACTATGGAATCAACCTAGGTGTCCTTCAATAGATGAATGGATGAAGAAAATGTGGTACATATATTCAATGGAATATTACTCAACTTTAAAGAAGAATGTAATTATGGCATTTTCCAGTAAATGGATGGAGCTGGAGAATATCATGCTAAGTGAATAAGCCAATCCAAAAAAACCAAAGGCCCAATGTTTTCTCTAATATGCAGATACTAATTCACAATAAGGGGGGGTGGACACTAGAGAAGAATAGATACCTTAGATTAGATAGAGGGAAGTGAAGGGAGGGGAGAGGAGGGAATGTGGGGATACGAAAGACAAGAGAACGAAACAGACATTATTACTTTATGTATATATGTGACTGCATGACCATTGTTTCTACAACATGTATACTCAGAAAAATGAGAATTATATCCCACTATATATATCAAAATGCACAAATGCATTTTATTGTCATGTATAAATAATTAAATAAAAAGGGAAAAAAATAAAATCAGACTTCTTCAGAAAAAATTCACAAATAAAATGCACATTTGAATATAAAAAATTGAGATCTTATTTATGTTGCATTAATTTTCCTTACCTAAAGAAATGTGCTTGTATATAAGTATATACACACATATATACACACATGAAATACATACTTATTTGCATATATATATATATATATATATACACACACACACACACACACACACACACACACATCTAAGAAATATTAGTGTAATAAGGTTTGTGTGTATGAATAAACATATTCATGTGTATATGTAAATACATAAATACATACACATATCCATACCTCTCCCTAGGTAAGAAAAATGAGTGTAACAAGTTGCATGTGTATGTGTATACGCACGTATGTATGTTAATATATAAATATATACACATACACATACTACTCCATAGATACGAAAAATGGGTACAATTTGAGATTCCAGGACTTTTTCATGGATTATCAGACATTTGTATTGCTATCACTTCCTTTAAAAAATGCTATCAACTTTGCTTTTGCTGATATTGGGATGCTACATCATAGAGGAAAAAATATGAAAGCTAAAAAAAAAAAAAAAATCCAGCTAGTGTTGTCATCCTGGCTTCCCTATTCCAGTTAGGGAAAATATCCTCACAGAATCTCACTGTTCTTCTTGGAAAAATAATAATAAATTCACCAACTTGACATATTTGCTCTGACAATTAAAGAAAATGAAAAAGGTTCCACCCAGTCTGCTACCTGGCACATGTGGTAAGTTCTTCATAAATGTGTTAGTCATCATAGATGTTAGTTCCATATAATTATACTCCTCAAAATCTATAAATTATTTAAGTATTGCCTAAATAATTAATAAACTATTAATTATGCAACAAGATTTTAAGGTTTATATCTTTTCAACCAACATTTCTACTTGTAGGAAACTAGCCAGAGGTAAGGATTAGAAAGAGCAAATATTTATGTACAAATACATTCTATAAAATTTTATTTTTAATATTAAAAAAGTAGGAACAACCTAAGTATTCAAATAGTATACTGCATCCATATTTATATTTAATTATTTATATTAAATAAACAATTAAAATATTCATAAAGACTTAAGGTAAAAAATGCCCACAAAAATTAAAGCAACAGCCTATCAATCTACATTTCAACCATATTAACAATTACATTCATGTGTCTCGGTGTACCCCTGTATACACACACACAATACAAAAGAAAAGGATTTGAAGGAAATGCATTAAAATACTAATAATGACCACCTATAGATGACAGAAAAGTTAAATTTTATTTATTTTTATTTCCCACTTTTTAAATTACATAAATCACTTTGATGCTTAGAAAACAAAATGGAAAAAAATCATAAAATTCTGTATGTTATTTACATACTCTAATTTAATAAGGATGATTTTTTTTTAATTATTCCCCATCTCACTTCCAAAAAAAAAAAAATCTGGGATAGCTGATAGAAACACATACAACAGATTAAAATAAACAGATGAAGGAATTGAGATTAAAAGAAAAGAACCTTTCCAATTCTCACAGCATATACACATATATGTACATATATATACATGGGTGCACACACACACACTACAGACACACATATTTCTCAAGAAGATTTTTTAGATACTGAGAAGTGAAGGCAGTTTCTCCACCTGTCTTAGGAAGAGTATGATACAGGTATGGTAGACATTGTTTTAAATTAAACATTAGGAGTGCTATTTAAGTAAATTCTGTGAATCACAGTTAAGTGATTGGAAAGACAGAAGGAAATTAAGTCAAGGAATCAAGACCTATTAACAGGAGTGAGCAGGACCATGATCAGCAACTCAAGAAACACCTTCTAAAAATGTACAAAGATAAAGACAGATTTGGACAGATTTCCCCTTATAACCTGTCATCACTACTTACATACCTTCAAAGAAAAAGTAAATTGAAATATTAAAATGATACTTTAATTTCATCACATAAAATACGGGAAGAAAAAATATTAGTGAAACAAACTGTTCTATTACCAAAATATACTGGAGCTACTGTATTCAACGGAACACTTACCTTCACTGACAGCATGGGGCTTAATGATGCAACAGGTACAACTGGTAAACTTTGCAGTGTTTGCTGGCCCACAACCTCCACTTGAAGGGAAAAATAACTCCATTTCCTAAAGACAGAGAAAAGACTGTGACCCACAGGACCTCTTCTCTCTAACTTACAGGATATTTCTGGGTGGGGGTAGATTATGCAATTACTTTCAAAGTTTCATAATATAAATTTTTTGTTTCCAAGTTTCTAAATGTGAGTTTTATAAACAGTAACTGATTAACTTAACCCTGTTCAAAGCTTATTATCAAAAGAATATATGAAGAAGTAGTAAAGCATAGATTAGGGATCATTCTGTTTCTGATTATAACTGACAAGGTCTTAAATTTTGGATATTGCAAGTAATAATTGTGAAGTTCTTATTTTCCCAAAAGCATAGTTCATAAGACACAGATCTAATTTTAATTTTCATTAAAATATGTAAAATAAAATTAAAAACAAGGAAATCTTTATAGAAATAAAGATTAACATTCAGGAGTCTGAGAACTACAGTTGGTTAAAACTAATTTAGGATAGTTCTAGCATAAGTCAAATGAAGTGAACCATGTTTTAAAGCCCAATTCAGGCTGTCTTATTTGCTTTGTACATGATTTGTTAAAATGACAACCCAGGATTCTGAGTTAGCCACACAGATGGTACATTAATTAGGCCTTTTAATTACTTAGATGCTTTCCTGCCTCTACGTTTTGTTACTATTATTTTCATTATTCCCTATCAAGCTCCAAGACCCTAGTAATACAGAAAGGGCCACTTTAAATACCATTTCCTCTAGGAGGCTTTTCCTGAAGCCCCTGACTGGGGCATCTGTTCTACCTCAAAGTTGTGATTTGCCTCTACAAATTATAAATTTTAAGACTGGAACTAATTTGCATATCTTTGTAGGCACCAAAGTAACTAAAACAATGCATGGCTCAAAAAATAATATTCACTTTTTAAACTGAACTCAAAATTTAAAGATCACAAGATATGCCACACTAATGACGTTTTTTTAATAAAAGAGTAAAAGGACGTGTTCAAACAGTATACAGGCTTGAGCTGTTCCAGTGGTGAGACAGCTTAGAAACACATTAAAATAAAAAATATTCTGTTCCTTAGACACTGAGTTCCTCTTTATCATATTGCTGCCTCTGCCACTCTTCTGGATCAATAACATTATCAATTACCACTTTTCATCCTGCACAAGATCTTTGGATCACACAATATCAGAGAACCCTATGGTACAAATAAGAACTGAAATACCTCAAGGGGCCTGGCAGGTAATCACTGGAGGAATAAAGTGGAACTGGTGGGACAAGAAAGCATGGGAGAGCTGTAAAAGACAAAGTGTTGTGCTTTCCAAAGCTCCCACTTCTCTGCTATCTTCACCACAAAACTCGGAAGAGATGGCTTTACTCCAGTCTCTCTTAAACCCTCAATCAATCAGGTTTTTATTTCACCAAAATTGCTCATGGAAATCTCTCACCACATCCATGTTACCAAGTCTGCAGGTTAATTTTCAGAACTGACCCTTTTGACCCAATAGTATTTGACTCAGTTGATCATTCCCAAATCCTGGAATGCTTCCTACCTCAAAGGTTACTTCTCTCAGTCTCCTTTGATGGATTTCTCTTGTCTGTCTGATCTCTACATGTGGTAGAGTTCCAGGGTTCAGTCTGTCTTCGATCTACAGTCATTCTCCTGGTGATCTCATTGACTCCTACAACTTTAAATGCCATCTGTCATCTCTTGGCTCCCAATTTCCACTTCCAACCCAACCTCCTCCCTAAACTCCACACTTGTAACTGGAAATACCATTTAACAGACATTCATCTTCAAAATGTCCAAAACAGAGTTCATGCTTTCACTCCAATCTGTTCTTTTTCTGCCACACTGTTTTCCTTGTTCCCAAGTACATATACAGGAAGAGAAAAAATATTGATCCCTGACACCTCCCCCTTTTCTCACCCACCTATACAATCTTATCTGAAAATCCTTTAACATATATCAAGAACTGAACCACCTCCACTAGCCCTCCCAGTAAGCTCCTAATGTTCCCCACAACATCCCTATCCCCACCCTGCCTGCTTTCTTCTTAATACTCTAAGCAGAATGAAATCCAGATCTTACCCTTCTTCAACACAGTGTCTCCATCCTCTCCCATCTCATTCAGAGTGAAGTCTAGTGTCCTAGACATCCTACAAGGCTCATATGATCTGCACCTCTTACCTAACCTCCATCCATTTGGACCACTTTTGTTCCTGCCGTGGCATCATTAGCCTTGCCCCCGCATAGTTCTTTGAACACAGCAGATATGTTCCCATCTCAAAACTTTTGCATTTACTGTTGTCTTTCTTCCTAAAGTGTCCCTTCCCCAGATAATTTCATGGTTTTCTCCTCCATTTCCTTCATATCTCTCTCAAATTAGAGACTGTGAGGATTTCCTGCATTAGCTAGCACTCCACATCCTTACTCAACATAGTCGTTTTTCCACCTAGTCGTTCTGTTCCCTTTCTCTTTATTTCCATCAAAGCACTTACCACCCAAAATGCTATGTCTATTGACTTGTTTATTATCTGACACTCCCCATCAGAAATGAGAGAAACTCAAGGCAGGCACTTAACTTTATTCACTATTAGCCCTCAATAAATACTTTTGGAATGGAAGAAATTCAGAAACTTATAAACTCTGCATTTGCCAAGTAAAATAAATATAGCCCCTCAATACAAAGAAGAAAAATGAGGCTCATCTTGAGTAACAAGGCCTTAAAAGTTAACAAGTGGCAAAGTCAAGATTCAAATCCATGTCATTATGACTCCAAAGCCCTGAACTTTTTGTATCATATCTAGTTCCAAAAGTGAAAAGCAATGCTACATTATTCTATTTAGTGTAACAAATTACTTAACAACTTGGTAAGTTGGCCAATTATTTCAACTCAAATTAATTCTAATTTATTCTCTTGTTCAATTTCTAAAAATGGTAGTTAGCTTCCCAAATACTCACATATGATGAACAAATATTTAAGACAAAGAGTATACAGATTTTGTACATATGTGTATGTGTATACATATGTATTTCACTTCTTTGTAAAAGTGAACAAGTCTATATTATGGCTTTATGTTGTACTTTCTCTTTTTACCTGTGCAGCTAGTTATGTCCATCCCACCTAGTAATCCAACTAACATTTGCAAGAATATTTTTAGTGGGTCACTGGCGACCAATTCAAAGTCTTCACAGAACAAATGTAAAGTCACTAAAGAAGGTCCATATTCTTTTGTGATTTGAGGGGCTAAATATTTTGTATAAAACTCCTCTCCTTACAAGGGTTTTTGCTATCATTCTTAGGCACTATGTTTCCCTAAATTGTCTAACATAAAAAGGGAAAAAAAATTGTAACTTGAACAAATTCAGATTCAATTTGATAAAGTTTAAGCATATAATTTTTAAACAAATCATAAAATATATAGTTGCACTTCTTCGAATTTTCACCCTAATAAGATCCCATGGTAAGTCACTAAAACATTCAACAAACCTACATTAATATCGTAATTATAACAATAAAATATTGCTAAATGATTTCCAGTTAAAAGTTTTTTGAAACTTTTTACCTGTACATGGTAATTTTAAATAGTTTAGTAAATTCCCCAGATGAAAATTGCATACTTAAATTTTTCTCTTACCCACTCTCCTAAAATGACAAATCTTTCCTCAGACAATAACTCAAAACATTAATGAAATATGAAGTCATCTAAAATGTTATAATAAAATAGCAAATGGAAAAAGGAATGCAATTAAAACAATGTAAGATGATGTTTAGTATGTAAACTATACACATGATCAAAGGTATGAGCTGGAAGGAATGTGCCATAAGTAGATAATCTCTTCAAAACTTTGCTGAAGGATTGTTAATGACAAATTTTCTTTCCCATACTTTTTAAATCGCATTCTAAAAGTCCATAACACTTGAAGAAAATCAGGTGCCTGCTTCCAGCACGCCTGGTAGAGAATGGTAGCTAAGCACAGGGGCTCAGGAGCCAGTGTCTGGGCTTGAGTCCTCACGTGGGCATGGTAATTAAGCTCCCTGAGTCTCAGTTTCTGCAACCATAAAATGAGGTGACAAAAGCAACAGGTAGTATGGTGTGAGATATTCATGCCCAAGTCTTTTTTGCATTGACATTTTCTTTCATTTCTCTTATGTAAACACTTCAAGGTGGAATGGTTGTGTCACAGGGTATATATATATATAGGTTAATTTTCTGGGAAATTTCTAAACTCTCTTCTAAAGTGGTTGCATGACTTCTAATTACGAACAGCAGTGTAACTTTTAGTTTTTCTTCATCTTTATCTCTTGCTGTGGTCAGTCTGTGGTTCTAATCAACATCTCTCTAATGTCTAACGATGCTGTCTTTTTTGTGTGCTTATTTACCACTCATCTATCTTCTTTGATGAAGTGCCTACTCAAATCTTGCTGAATTTTAATTGTGATTGCTAAAATAAGTATGAAATTGGCACAGAGAGACTAATGGATGAACAACACAGAACAGAGTCCAGAAGTAGACCCCTACACATACAGTCAACAAAGGTGCAAGGCAGTGAAGTGGGGGAAGGACCATCTTCAACAAATGCCACTGGAACACCAGATACCCAGATATGGAACAATAGGTTTTGGTCATACCTTACTGCATATATAAAATAACTCTAAATGGACCACAGAGCTAAATGTAAAACCTGAAACTAAATGTTCCAGAACAAAGGAGAGAAATCTGTGATCCTTGGTGAGGCAACAGTTTGCTAGTTATACACCAAAACCACAATAATGAAAGCGTACACTTCATGAAGGGCAGAATTTCGAGAGTAAAAGCTTCTTATCCAATGACACTGTTGAACAGATGGAAGATGTAAATCACAAGCCCCATGAGAAAATATTTGCAAATCATGTATCTGGATGAAGAATTTGTACCCATAATTCTAAAGAACTCTGAGTTGAATTTTAAAGGACAAGTAAAAATTACTTAGGTATAAGGAGAGATGGAATTCCAAGGCAAGGTGGCAGAGTGAGCATATGCAACTGAGCAAGAACACCAGGGCACACACAGGGAGAGGTGTGTGCTCATGCACACAAACAGTTTTTTGCAGTACTTAGCAAAACAAGGAGTTCTGTGAGAAAGTATGAACTCTTTGAACTGTGTCCTTGTTGCTGTCTTAAGAAGATAAGAGAAAAGAATGTTTTGCCAAGTGTAAAATTTATATATATATATATATATATATATATATATATATGTGTGTGTGTGTGTGTGTGTGTTTGCCTGGGAATAACTAACCACAAGTTAATTGATAAGAAATATGGAGCACTGTGACCATAAACAAAGTTTTCCTGAGAATGTTTATCCATGTTTATAAGGATTAAGCTGCCGAAAGGATGTTTTTTCTTTCCCCTTGTTTTAATTAACAATGCTGTATAAAAGAAGAAGAGAAAAAAGTAAAGGTGGTGCTCATTTTCTACTGAATGCGCGCACGTGTGTGTGTGTGTGTGTGTGTGTGTGTGTGTGTGTGTCTTTCTTAAGCATCTCTCCTGTACCAGGAATTACAGATTGTCAGCGGGTCTGACAGGTGGCGTCCCTGGGTGGGCAGCAGAGAGTCCCCTTACTGGCAAAGGTAAGTGAAGGGGAGAGGTACCATGGGATCAGAAATTCTCAAGAAGTCAAATGCTACAGGCAATTATGACTTTGCTTAAGGAGCAAGGAATTGTAATTAATAGAAAAACAGCTTCTGCTTTTATGCTTGCTATTAAAACTGCATCTCCTTGGTTTTTGCACTCAGGGAATTTAATGGTTCCTGATTGGGAACATGTAAAAGAAAATTTGCAAAAATATTTAAGGGAAAAGGGTCCGGGCAGTTCACCTGTAGCTACTTTTTCTTTGTGGAAGTTGGTAAAAGATGCACTTTTATCTCCAGATGTAAAAGTGTGTGAATTTTTACAGCAGACACGGGGAACTTGGATGGAGGTTCAGGACAGGGAATCAATAGTTTCAGTAAGTGAAAGTGATTCCTCAGATGATGAGGCCCCCATTTCTGATGCTTCTAAATTAAAAACAGAGGATCCACCACCTACAAAAGAGGAGCTAATCCTGTAAGTGAAAGGAGGGACTGAGGGACTCCCAGCAGCTGCTGAAGCCCTATTTTGCTTCGGGGAACTCCCGCCTTCCTTCCCTGAACTGTAAGGATTATGCTACGTCTGTCTACTTATCTAAATGGGTTTTTGAAGCATTGCACAATCTTGCAGTTAAAAGTTGGGTTTAGGTAATTGTTTAGTTTATGATTTCAGATAATTCATGCCAGAGAACTTAAATACTTAGGATGGAAAACTAAAGAACTCTACTTCCAAGTTGGCAAGTAACTCCCTATCATTCAGGTTTTTCACCAATTTTTAAATTGGGTAGCCTAAAAAAATGTCACTGTGTATACCAGAGCATTAATTTGGACAAGGATAGTAAATCATAGTACGGTATCTGTTGACAAAACAAGATGTAAAGATATAAAATTTTGTGAATTGTGTCTTAAACTTATATCATAATTTTCAACATTCAAACCTAAAAATTATGACTTATGGTTAAAATGCCTTATACATGAGGTGTCTGCTCAGAATAACAGTTTTCCTTGCTCCTTCCAGACCTCAGTCAAAACTTACATTAAAATGCAAATGAAAGAAGCCTGCAAGCTCAGTAGGAGATTGATCTGAGGCCTAAGGAAAAAAAAAAAAAGTACATTGTATGGTATTTACTAATTACTGGCCGGTCATTTTTTCTAGGACTCTTGCTTTTTCTTAGATTCTGTATTTTTTTGAGCTCATGATTTTGATCCTACAGACTTAGGTTAATGTTTTTCTGATCAGTTCTATTTGTAATCAACTGTGGAGTTTTTTTAAAAAAAACATTGCAATGGAGATTTCACCTGCAAAAAGCTACAAGGCCTTTACTATTGTATTATGTGTGCACACTTGTGTTATGTGTTGTATATGATATGGATATATATGATTTGGACAAGGATAGTAAATCATAGTATGGTATCTGTTGACAAAACAGATGTAAAATATAAAATTTTGTGAATTGTGTGCATATGTGCATATGTCCATATATCATATATATGATATACAAATTAACATATATAAGGAGCGCTCATAAAAATTTTAAAAAATGGATCCAAAGATCTTTAATTCACGTGATTAAAATGGTTCAATTTAAATTTAATAAACAGATAAAAATAAATGTCTTTAAATTTAAGTTTACAAGTTTTTCTAGGTGTTCAAAAAAAAACTAATAAAATATTAATGTCTATAAAATGTCTAATATACTTTGGTTCTAGGACTTTTCCTTCAAAAAAAAACTAATACTGTTCAATATACTTGTCTAATATTTTGATAAAATAAGTAAAGTAAATTTAATATGGGATTACTCATTCATGAGTACTTTTGTTAGATATCTGATTGATTTACTAAGGTCTGTATAAGTTTGTTTTTACAATCAGTCATGTGTTACAAAGACAAAAATTTCTTAAAACATGTTTACCCATAACATTGTGTTTATTGAGTTTTATTTTTTCTAGAGCAAGTAACCATAAAAATTAAACAACTGGTTAAATAAGAACTGTTATTTTAGAGCATTGTACTGTCACTTCTTTAAAAGCTAAACTTGGTTAATATAAAAACATCAATGTAATTGTGATGCTGTTAATATGCTCATATCTTCCAGGTATACAAGTCTGTAAAGTAGAAGCTTTAAGAGAGCATTATATCAAGCTGGTGTTCTAAGGTTGTATGGTAATTTTAAGCTTAAAAAAACATATTGGGTGATAATGGACAGATTATCTGCATTGGATTTGTGGTTTCTGTAGTAACTAGCTAAACCTTGGTTAGAGAGAGTCTATTCTGTTGTGCACATTTGTACCCTTCAAACAGAACCACTGCATGTGTACCACCATAAACCGTCACTGGAGTAGCCAGTTATTTGGTGCCTCACCTATGGTGGACATATATATTTCCCAGTACAAAGTATATGTAATTTTCTTGGAAAAAAAAATACTACATTTTCAAACTGACTCAATGAGGGGAAATTTAAGGTCCATGTTTTTCTGATATTTACATATTTATTAATTTATTGTGTACAATTTTTAATTATAAGGAAAAACCTGCTTTCTTCAAGCTATTCAGAAGAACAGTAAACATTTTCTCACTTTATTATGATACACAGTTTGAATGTTCTCAGTTTGCAATATGTTATTTTTAACCTGTAAGTTTTCTGTGACTCTGACAATAGATTAAAGGGTTTAAGTCTAGCCCTCTACCTCTTTTGTAAATAAAATTTATTTTGAAAACTGAAAAAAAAACATATTGGGGATTTATTTACCCGTTATCGATAAGATATGTTAAAAGTTTTATATTACTTTTTACATTGGGAAATAATTTAAATGTATTTTTAAGTTAATGAGAGCCTAATCTATGTAAAGGTTAATATTGATAAGCACAAAATATTTTGCTACCTTTCCACAAATGGTTAAAAATTTTCAGCCTTTCTTTAATTCATGTTTTAAATGTGATATCCTATGGTGTTAGCTAATGTTCAAGTGACCTCAAACAATTTATGTAAACTTTGTAAAATGATATTTAAAAGACAAAGATCAACTTAAGAACTAAAACACTTAAGATTTATAAAAAGCCCTGCGTTACTTGAGATAAGGCTCTGGGTCCCATCTTACTACATGTGAGAATGACTACAAAAGCAGAAGGCCAGATTTTAGTTCATTTAAAGTTATATTCAAAAGCTGGGTTTTTTTTTTTTTTTTTTCTATCAAGATTACTAAGATCTCAAACAGGGGATATAATGTTAACTCAGCCAAAATTCAAAGTAGCTATTACACAAACTAAATATGTTTTCACTCTTGTTAATTTTATTTTGTAGTTTTCTTATAAATGGTCTAAAGATTGCCTGTTAATGTTTTACAGGTACTGCTTTAAAAACACACAGCCTGGGTTAATTTAAGATAATAAGCCATCACCTACAAGACAGACAGGATAATACAGACCCCAATTAATAAAAAAGATAAATAATTATAAAGTTATAGACATTAAAGCCCAGTACTCTTAATATAAGGCTGTTAAAATTTATTTACTGGATGTTTAAGATGAAGATTTAAAATTAAAGTTAAATCAAAAGGGTCAAGAAAAACAATATTTGGCTCTTACCCTCTGAGTCAATCTGAATCCAGGGAACAGGGGAACTTCTCTAAAGAGCTTTGCAACTCTGGGCCACATAACCTCCCGATTAGGGAGATTAATGAGACCACTGGAGAACAGAAAGCCAAACAGTGCATTTGCTATGAAGAGGAGGGTCATTGGAGAAGGGAGACATCCCTGATGCTTCCAAGGGAAGCCACATGGTCAAGCTAGACCTGGACCCATCCTAGCGCAAATGGCACTAGCAGAACTGAGAAGGTGCTGTAAAGTTTCCCCAGGGATGACTCCCATAAAAACTCAGCTGACTGTTAACAATAGATAGGAACAAAAGTCAGTTTGACTGCTTCACCTTAAACACTCAGTAAAGACAGTTAAAACCCAAACACAGCCATTCCTGGGCATTTTTAGTAATAATAATAATAATAATAATAATAATAATAATAATTTAAGGTAAACACCTTATGTGAGCCTGAGATAAGTAAAATAAGTAAGACTGGAGGCTACAAAGAAGGATTCTCAGACAGAAATGTCTGATAACTATAAAAAGAGACGAGGAGATGCCAGAGACAGAAGGTTTTAGTTTAAGGCCTACAGATATTCCTAACCTACACAGGTAGGCTTGGTGTTTGCTAGTATGATTATCCAGCACTGAGTAACAGAATTAAAGGTTTCTCTATTAAACACAAAGGTCATTCAACTTTACCAGGACCACTTAGTGAGAAAAATGCTGCCGCTTATTTAGCCTCCAAAATGTCTGCCTTTCTGTCTATGGATCCCCAAACTTTACATTCTCAATTTCATCTTAATGCTTCTTCTTTAGCTTATCATTGTAAAAGTTCTCGTGAAGCAGCTTCTCAAATTATTCGCGATTGTTCCCTCTGCTCTACACAGATACACTCTCCTGATTTTGACATTAATCCTAGAGGCCTTTTACAGGGTCATTTATGGCAAATGGATGTTACTCATTAACATTTTTGGCAAATTAGCGTATGTTCATGTGTCTATAGATACTTACTCTCATTTCCTCATTCAGGGAAAAGGGTCAAAGATGTAATTGCTCATGGTATGGAAGCTTTATCTATTATGGGTCTCCCTAAACACATTAAAACGGATAATGGACCAATATATACTAGTACATCATTTGCAAGATTTCTTCACACTTATGATGTAAAACACACGACAGATATTCCTTATAACCCTCAAGGACAAGGTTTAGTAGAACGAGCTCATCAAACTCTTAAAGCATATCTGTCAAAAACAAAAGGGGGGAGTAGCGGCAGTCCCCGCTCTCGTCTAGCACATGTATTATTTATTTTAAGTTTTTTAACTGTAGACCCAGCTACAAAACTGACAGCTGCAGATCGCTTATGGCATGCTAAGGGACAAACAGCCCATCCACTTGTAAGGTGGAAAGATGTTTTAACAGGACAATGGATGGGTCCTGATCCTGCATTAATGTGGGGAAAAGGAGCTGCCTGTGTTTTTCCGCAAAATGATCTGGGACCTCGATGGATTCCTTCTCGTTTTTTATGGTTTGACTCTTCTAAAACTACATCATGAATGCTTTTACCTCTTTGGTTTGTTTTATATCTTATAGATGCTGTCCCTAACCTTTTTTCTCCTTTTCGGAGCTATGGAAGTTGCCTCTTTCAATAAAACCAATGTATGGCTGATATTGGTTCAATTGGCAGGGACTGATAATATCTACCTAAAACAAGATGTCCATTTGGGAGCAATATTGGGTTCCTGTTTACTACCTGTCTGTCATCCAGCAGAAGAAATAAAAAAATATGACCTTTTTCTCCAATTTTGATAAAACTATTACTTATGCTGATTATTCTAATTGGAGCACCCCTTCTTATCGCCTACCCCGAAATGCAGTTCAAGTTATAACCACTACTGTTATTGTAACAGATAATGACACCTGCACTGAGTTTCATAATTGTGCAATTAAATGTAGATCTATGGGACCTTCCTTTGCATGTAATAATTCCTTTGCGGTTCCTTCAAGTTATGGACATGTGCCACTTCCAAGAGGCTGGTTTTTTTCCCTGTGGAACTTATACATTCAACTACATACCGGCAAATATGACTCATGGAACACGTTGCTGTCTTAGTCGTCTCATAGTTTTCCTTCCCTCCATTGGTGATTTGCTTCCTGAACATCCTTCTTGTCGCTTATAAAGAATGGCTACACTAACATCGGACTGTAAGGACGATATAAACTTATTATCTAAAGCAGAGTTTGATGCATTGACTTTTTCCCTTGTAGGGATCCCTGGATTGGCAGTAGGAGCTTATAAGACAGCTATGAAATTGGCATGTGTAATGACAAAAAACATTAATTGTACATCTACTGCTCTAGCCTTGTTGAATGAAGAACAGCAGGTTTTACGACAAGGAGTTTTGGATAATAGAGCTGCTATAGATTATTTACTATTGTTACACCATAAAAAATGTATTCAAGTAAAAAATATGTGTTGCTTTAATCTGACAGATAACAGTGTTCCTATTGATACAGAAATTCATCATTTGAAAGAAATGATTGATAATATCAGACAATATGAAGGAAATGAAGAACTATTTTCATGGTTAACATCTTGACTTCCTAATATTTCCTGGTTAAAACAATTAATGATATGTGTGATTTTGATATTTGGCATGTCTATACTTGTTTGTTTCATTGGTCGCTGTATATCACTTGTCTCTTATCTCGTCCTCCTGTGGTGACTTCATATGCCTCCCGACGGTTTGGATGATTGTTGCCAGTGACGGGTAAGATGAATCACTGCACATATCAATTTAAGACAGAGGCTTACATTTCCCATCAATTGAAGTCCTCCATGACGGGTAAGAATGTTGCAGTATGGTTCACAACCTAAGACAGGCGCAATCGCCGTCATTGTTATTTAAGGGGGAACTGTGTGCTCAAGCACACAAACAGTTAAGTTTTGCTGTGCTTAGCAAAACAAGGAGTTCTGTGAGAAAGTATGAACTCTTTGAACTGTGTCCTTGTTGCTGTCTTAAGAAGAGAAAAGAATGTTTTGCCAAGTGTAAAATTTATATGTGTGTGTGTGTGTGTGTGTGTGTGTGTGTGTGTGTTTGCCTGGGAATAACTAACCAGAAGTTAATTGATAAGAAATATGGAGCACTGTGACCATAAACAAAGTTTTCCTGAGAATGTTTATCCATGTTTGTAAGGATTAAGCTGTCGAAAGGATGTTTTTCTTTCCCCTTGTTTTAATTAACAATGCTGTATAAAAGAAGGAGAGAAAAAAGTAAAGACGGTGCTCATTTTCTACTGAATGTGTGTGTGTGTGTGTGTGTGTGTGTGTGTGTCTTTCTTAAGCATCTCTGCCGTACCAAGAATTACAGATTGTCAGCGGATCTGACAGAGAGGCAAGATGCAAGGCTGGAGAAGGGACAAGGAGAGGTATCACTCAAAGGCATGGTAAACGTACTAAGGAGCTCAAACTTGACTCTGGGAAGACTCTGGAATGTTTTCAGCAGTCATGACAATGGAAACATGAGGATTTTAAGAGAGTTTATTCTGAAATCTATGTGGAAGATGTATTTGAATGAAAAAAGTATAAACCAGGCTGTAACAGAAGACCAGGTCAGAAACAGTAGAGCCATGGAGGGAATGGAGAGAGAGGGGGCAATTCAAGAAAATGTTTAGGGGCTGGGGTTGTGGCTCAGTGGTAGAACACTCGTTTAGCATGCATGAGGCACTGGGTTCAAACCTCAGCACCACAAAAAAATAAAATAAAAGATATTGTGTCCACCTAAAACTAAAAAATAAATATTTTTTTAAAAAAGAAGAAAATGTTTAGAAGGAAATCTATGAGACTTTTTAATTGATTGAATCTGGAGGATGCAGAATGTAGAAGAAAGACTACGAGTACTATATGTCTTTGTTAGTAATATACAGAATACCAAAGAAATAATTTGGTGAATTATGGTCAGTTCAGTTTTGAATGGATCACTTAGATGTGAGTCTGAAGATTTAAAGAGAACCCCTATGTAGTGACTTAAGCAATTAGTTTATATTTTTTCCATATAAAATTATCTAGCAAAACTTACAACTAATAGATTTAACCCTTGCCCCCTGATTCATAATGATATTTAAATTCCCTTGACATGTAGGTAATTTCTTGAGCATTCTAGACCATTACATCAATATTCTTGTCTACTCCCATGCTAGTACTACACTGTTTTTACTGCTACTACCCCAGTTTTATGAAGTCCTACCTTATCATTACCATACCTTCTTCTTCCTTTTCAAAATTGTCTCAACTGTTTTGGGCCCTTGATTCTTCCAAACATTTTGCTAAACTTCATGAAAATCTGTGCTAGCATTTTGACTGAATTCATGCTGAAGTTATAGGATCAACCTGGCGAGAACTGATATCTCAATGAAACTGACTCTTTCCAACTATGAACAGTATATATCTTCAAGTCTTTTATTCATAATTTTCCATAAAGATTTGTTCTCATCTCTCTTGTTCAATTTATTAAAGCTATGACATAGTTTTTACCATAGGAATGGTGATTTCTTTTAACATTACCTTTTCTGACTGCCTATTTCAAGCATATCAAAACTACTCTTGGTTTTTGTACAGTCATACATTGCTAAATGACAGGATAAATACATTCTGAAAAATGTTCATTAAGTGACTTCATCCCTGTGTTAACATCACAGAGTGTATTTACATCAACGAAGATAGCAATATAATATTATAGGACAACAGTTAGATATGTGACTTATCACTGACATAAACACTGTTATGTGGTACATGACTACATAATGGCATTATGTCCAGTAGAATATATAGATATAGATTTGGGGAGCACCATAAAAGTTAAATATTAATAATAATTACAAAGGTTATTATCTCTCATTAAATATTATGTTTGAGGCCCTATGCTAACGGCTAAAGTGAGTTCATTAATCCTCAGAACTCCATGATGCAGGTGCAACTCTTGCCTTATTTTATAGTCCAGAAGACTAAAAATTAAAGCTAGATTAAAAACAAACCAGGGAAAGAAGCATGAATAATACTAATACCTAAAAAGACAAGAAAGTGAAGGAAGAAAAACCAATTAACAAGACAAGGATCATGGTCTACAAGGTATGAAAAACATCAACAGTGAGATATAACAAAATTAAAATAGGGTGAGTATTCAAAAGGAGACCCTCAAATGTGTCAAATGTAGCAGAGAGATAATGTTTAAGGTAAGAGATGCACAATTTTTCCTTGGATTTTTAAATTAAGAGGACACTGGTTATCTCAGTCAAGGCAGTTTCTGTGGAATAGTGGGGACAAAGCCAAACTGGAATGGCTGCTTCCAATGAGTGGTCAAAGGCAGCTAAGAAACAGAAAATAATGAAACATGAAACATGACAGTAAAAGAAAAAAAATTATAGACAGTTTCTAACAGGAGATCAAGGTCAAGGGGAAGCTGCTGGGGGCCACATATATGTTTTCGATTTGTTGTTAAGAGCTGTGGTTCTTGCTTCTTCATACATGCTGCATTTTCCAGCCACAGTATTTTTCTTTGATTCCTACTGTTGGTTTCTTAATCAAAGAAAGGCTGAATCAAATGCTACCTTCTTTTTGAATATCTACTTCCCATGAACTAGTATTCATACATGAATCCAAGAGATCTAACACTGTGAGCCTCAGTAATTTAAGTCTTTAGAATAAGAAATATAAGTCTTAATTGCATCATCTTGAGAATGACCAGGCCACCAGTTCACAAAGGAAACATCACTGACACATCTTTTGACCCAATGTAAAAGGTGTTCTCAGTACCAGATCAGCTGTATATAGCCATCCTGAATCACCAATGGCAGACATGCTTTACTTTGATATAAAACATTTCACAAACTAACAATTAAAATATTTTTTAAAACCTTACTCTGGCAGCAGAAGCAAAAGAATCTGGGCCATGAGCTGCATTTCTTATGCCATCTGTTCCAAAAAGGGCTCTAATGCTTCCAGGAGCATCTGTACGAGCCACCCCAGAGTTTGCAGGTCCAAGCAGCCTTTTCCATTCACATATTGCATCATCTCTTAAAAGCTCCATAGCAATGACAGGACCACTTGTAATAAACTGGATCATCTCACTATAAAACAGGGAAAAGATTGGTTTGCTTTTGCCAACTTAAGACTTCTCTCTTAACCACACAGACATATTTAAATCTGAATATTTCAACATAGACAAGAATATTACAATCTCAGAACTATTGTTGGAGTAATGAGCTTTATATGAGCAGAATAAGGTTTTCATAAACTAAGTGTCTTGAAGTAGCCCAATTCACTAAAAATCAATATAGTAGTAATGTCAAATCAATTAGTGTTAGCAAAAAAAAAAAAAATCACTTTTATTGGATTAAGACCATTTCATTGACTGTGTGTGTGTGTGTGTGTGTGTACACAGAACTATCAGAATTCAAAAAGAGTGATGAAGAACTCTCTATAAATAAACATTGACTTGGTTTAGTGATAAAGAAAAAGGGTGTCAATGGGTCTTCAAGAAATATATATTTATTATACAAAAGCTACTGAGTTTCCTATATTAAATTATTAAAGCATACACAGAGGTTCTTGATTAAAAATCTAGTAATGAATCACCATCCCCCAGGGAATAAAAAAAGTAACGCATTTTATACTTCCACTTCCACATGTACAAACACAGCAGTGACAAGGTTAACTGTGAAAGGAGTAAGTATCCTCACTACTGCGGTAAGCAGACAGAAGCATGCTTTTAGGGTGAGCCCATGTTTCTCTCTCATCCAAATCAGAGAGAGAACAGGACTGTGAGGGAGGAACAGAGAGTAACAGTCCTTGTGCCTATTAACTTAGGACTGTTTTACACAATTCCTTCCTTCACGTACCATGTAACCTGTCTAATTTAGAGATACATACACTCCCATGTTACCTAACTCCCTCAGTACTTCACCACTCCAATTCATTTTAAAGACTATTCCTAAGAAATAGCATGTATGAAGTGATATTCACCCTCTACTCTAAGAAGACCATGGGACCCACTAGCACATACTTTGCTAGCCCTTACCTACCCCCCAAAACCCCTGCAAACCAACCATTAGATCTAAGGAGCCCAAATAGAGGTAGCACACCCATGTTTATCCATTCAATAAGCATTTGATGATACCCTACTGCATATCAGAATTTATACTATAAGATTTCTCCCACAAGAAATTGATTATCTAAAGTCCTGTTAATGCAGAATTCTAAGAATATGAGTTTATCATGTAATAACATAGAGAAGAGTATATCATAAGATATTGCTTCATGAAGTTATATCCAGTTACTGCTGATATTCTTTAATTACATCTTTCCCAATACTAGGCAACTAGTTAATTCATTCATTTAATAAACTTTACTGCATATTAATTACATATAAGACATTAAACTAGGATTTGTAATCCACTGATACAAAGTGAAATAAAAGAACCTATAAGAATAATTTCTACAAATCTGCTAGAAAACTGGATATAAAACAAGACTTGGGAAAATTTTATAAGGTTTGATTTAAAATAATCTGTAAGAAAAGAGTTAGAAACTTTAGAGATACATACACTGCCATGTTTATAGCAATCACAATTGCCAAATTATGGAACCATCTTAGGTGTCTATCGATAGATTAATGGATAAATAAAATGTGGTATGTACGTACACACACACACACACACACACACACACACACAATGGAGTTTTTATCAGCCATAAAGAATGAAATCATGACATTTGTAGGAAAATGGACAGAGCCAGAGAGAATTATGTTAAGTGAAATAAGCTAAAATCAGATAGATAAGAGTCTCATGTTCTCTCTCACATGTGGAATTTAAAGAAAAAAGGGTCTCATGAAGATAGAAGGGGGACCATAGGGTACAGCATGAGGGTCAGGAGGAAGGAGCAGGAGAGGGCAAAGGGTGGTACTAGGGAGTGAAATTGATCAAATTAGGTTAAATACATGTACAGATATGCCACAATGAAACCCACTCTTTGGTATAATTAATATGTACCAATAAAAATATTTTTTAAAATCTGTAACAGTAATTTTCTTGTAAAAAGCTTTAAAAATACTACTCTGTGTAGGATACCAAATGGCATGTCTGTTGTAGCAGTTTGAGTAAAATAACATTTATCCTTATTAGAAATGTAAGCATTCCTTTGTATGTCAATAATTAAGTGTGTACCATTTTCACTTAAACTTAATTATATAGCAAATATTCAGGATACAGATTGTTTCTAATATATATTAGTTGCCATTTTTCAAGAAATAAAATATATATCAAATTATTTAAGTTCAAATATAAGGGTTCTATGAATATTTTATACATACAAGATGACCACAGTAAGAGACTTTAAAAGCACAACAAAAATATCCATCAATATAATCGTTACTACATTTTTAATTCACTCAAGAAAGCTATGCTTCTCGTAACTTAAATCATCTCCTTCAGATTAAAGTTTCAGCTATTTAATGATGAACATATAGAATTCTTTTTTTATGGTACTGGGGATTAAACCCAGGTCCTCCCACATGCTAGACAAGCACTATATCACCAAGCTGTATCCCCAGTCCTTTTTAATTTTAAGACAAGGCCTCTCTAAGATGTCCAGGCTGGTCTTGAACTTGCAATCCTCCAGTCTCAACCTCCCAAGTAGCTGAGATTACAGATGTGTACCACTATGCCTGGCCTGAGACAAAAAATTGTTATCTAATAAAAGAAAATAATTCTTAGAAAAGAACTCTGTGCAGTTGCCAAGATGTAATTTTGGTCCTTTTGACAGCTTATTCTCATGAAATAAAATTTTAAATTATAAAATATGATTCTTGCCAGGTATAGAGGTATATGCCTGTAATTCCAGCAACTAGGGAGGCTGAATGAGGCAGGAAGATTGCAAGTTCAAGGCCAGATTGAGCAACTAAATGAGATCCTGTCTCAAAATAAAAAAATAAGTGCTAGGGTGTAGCTCAGTGGTTGAGTGCTTGCCTAGCACATGTGAGGCACTGGGTTTAAGCCTCAGCATCACATAAAAATGAATAAATAAATAAGTAAAATACAGGTATTATGTCCATCTATTTAAAAATAAATAAATAAATAAAAATAAGCAAAAGAGTTGGGGAATATAACTCAAGTGGCAGAGCACCCCTGGGTTCAATCCCTAGTAGAACTCTCCCATACACATACATGTATAACTTTAGTTTTCCAAGATATTCTCCATTATGTACCACTAGTCTCAAGTTAAATACCTACTTATAAAACGGCCTTGACTGGTGGTCTACATGAAAATCAGTTGCTTCTTTCCTATAAAATAATCAAAATGACAACAGTTGAGAATTATGTAAGAAAACTATTATTTTAGCTTATCTTTAAAAAAAGATGAAAACCTCTAAATACACATATCTCAGTGTGTGAATTAATTAATGATGTTTTACCAAGTAGACTGTTAAATTCCCCTCCTTTTAAATATTTTGCAAGCATGAGTCATTTCTATGTTAAGATGTAAAATTAAAATGAATACAAGAAGTACTACTCATGTTGGGATGAAGCTGAAATCAAAGACAACTTGTCCAGGTTCCTCAGCTAAGTTAGGGACCCCATCACACTATTAAGGCAAGCTGATAGACTAGCATCCTAACCAGCATACAATCTGAAGGCTGTGAAGAAGCTTTTTAGTTTGATATCATTGCAGTTATTGATTTTTTATTTTACTTCTTTACTTTAGGAGTCTTGTTGCAGAAGTCGGTTTCTAAGCTGACATGATAGAGAGTTGGGCCCACTTTTTCTTCTAGCAGACACAGGGTCTCTGGTTGATGCCAAGGTTCTTGATCCACTTTGAGTTGAGTTTTGGGCAGAGTAAGAGAGAGGGGTTAAATTTTATTCTGCTCCATATGAATTTCTACTTTTCCTGGCACCATTTGTTGAAGAGGCTATCTTTTCTCCGATGTATGTTTATGGCGCCTTTGATGTGACAGGATTTTTAAAGAAGATTAAAATAAAAATTAATTTACAAATCCTTGTGAAATAATGGTGAGTTTCTTCATAAAACCAGTATAAAACTCTTATAGATGGTGATGCACTTGCTAATATCTATCTCCTTCTAAGCTGTATAAGGAATTAGATAAGAATAAGGAGGAAAATTCACACACTCTCATTCTGGCTTCAATTTTAGAGGTTGGAAGAGAAAAATACTTAAGGGAGTCCTTTTCACTTATATTAAAGATAGTGGTTGTTCTTTTCCCTGGTAGTAGTTAAGTTTGTGTATGTGTTGAATGGTTTGGAATTCATCATTTTAGTACTCTTCTACTGCTTCTTCTGATTTACTTCTTGTTTGAGTTTTTCAGATATCAATTTTACCCCATTTTAAGCAGCTGTATGATATATGCATGTCACATTTTTATGAACTCTTTACTGTCTAGATTTTTGTTGTTGTTTTCAGTTAGTGGTAGAAAGAGCATAAGCAATCAGAGACTTGGGTTCAGATCTTCCTATCTTTCCCTAATTGTTCTTTGACCTTACCATGCTAAACTTGTTCTTCTCATATGTAAAATGAAGGTGGTCACATCTAGTACAATATATTGTTGTGGAATAAATAATTTAGTCATGGCATGTAGTGGGCTCTGGAAACACGTGAGTTTTTTTCCCCCTTCTCATGTCTTGTTATTCTCTGTACTTGTGTAGTATATTTTTATAATGTCTCCACAGCCAGAGGGAGTATTTGAGTATGTGTGTGTAGAACTGACATAACATATATGTGCAAATTCATTTTGTAATAGGCCAATGAGGTATTTTTTAATATGTTTCTTTTCAATAGAGACCACATCACTTCATCTGTTATAGTGAATAACAGATGAGAGGCAATAATTCAAGAGGGCACCAGAAAGCTTTTTCATCATAAAATGACAGAAAGGGTTTAGCATCTTCACCACCCAACCCTTTGTTAGTTCTTTCTTCTGATCTGCCTGCTGCTTCACACTAAAAAAAGCAAATAACCCAATTGATGAATGGGCAAAGGAACTGACCAGGCCCTTTACAGAAGAAGAAATACGAATGACCAACAAATATATGAAAAATTATTTAACAACTCTAGCAATTAGAGAAAAGCAAATTAAAGCTACATGGTGATTATTAAGAATACAAGTAACAATAAATGTTGTCAAGGATGTAGGGGAAAAGGCACACTCATACATTGCTGGTGGGACTGCAAATTTGTGCAACCACTCTGGAAATTCCTCAGAAATCTTGGAATGGAACCACCATTTGACCCAGTTTTCCCACTCGTTTGTATATACCCGAAGGACTTAAAATCAGCATACTACAGTGATGCAGCAACATAAATGTTTAGAGCAGCTCAATTCACTGTAGCTAAGCTATGGAACTAACCTAGGTGCCCTTCAACAGAGGAATGGATAAAGAAAATATGGTATATATACACAATGGAACTACTCAGCCACAAAGAATGATATTATGCTGGTAAATGGATGGAACTGGAGACTGTCATGCTAAGTGAAATAAGCCAATTTCAAAAAACTAAAGGTCCAATATTCTGTATGATATGTGGATACTAACACACAATAAGTAGGGGGCAGCGAGAGTAGGTAAGAATAGAAGTCCATTGGATTAGACAAAGGGGAATGAAGGGAAGGGAGAAGGGATGGGAATAAGAAAGACAGTTGAATGAATCAGACAGAACTTTCCTATGTTCATATATAATACATGACTGGTGAAACTCTACGTCATATACAATTAACTACAAGAATGGGAAGTTACACTCCATGTATGTATAATATGTCAAAATATACTCTATTGTCATATATATATATATATATAAAACAAAAACCAATAAATTTTTTTTAAAAAAAGAATAGCACTGTAACTTTGTAATTCCCTTCCTATCCTTGATACCCTTGTCATAAAAAAAAAGAAAGAAAAAGGCACACTGTCATGTGTCACTTAACCATATTATCTATTCTGATAAACACACTGCTAAGTGATATCATGGCACTAAGGTAAGAGCCAAGGCATATTCAAGTAATTGAAACCTAAGAAGTGGCAAGAGGTGAGCCTACTAAAATAGGTTAAGTCAGATGAATAAGGGTGTTATGTACTCCCCCAAAGAGCTAGTCTGTTTTCTCCAGCAGACAATGGGAAACCACTGTAGGTTTAAGAGGATGGAGATGTGCTCAGATTTCCATTCTACTGATAAGCCTCACTCTATTGGCAATATCCAGAGTAGAAGGAAGCAATCTTGGGTAAGGAGTAACCTATCAAGAGTCATTAAAGAACATTAACTTTAGAAGTAGGCAAATTGGCCAGTAACATATTTAAATGCTTTTACAAGTTGAACAGGATCCTATGCTAAGCTGCAATGGGAATTGTAAGGAAGGAAAGGCTCTCAAAGATGTATAGAAATCAGAAGTAAGAAGACTTAAATATCAGGTAGATGTGAGAAATGGGGGGTAATCAGGTGAATCCAGGATCATTTTCAGATTGATGGTAATAGAGAAAAGTCAGAGCTAGAGATATACCTGCATTTCACCTATAAATAAGTAGCAGGTGATTATATGGACATGGACATGGACATGAACATGGATGGGACTACCCAGGGAAAGTACAAAGAAAAGGATATGCATAGGACATGCTTTAAGAAAAAGATGTAGCCATGGAAGTAGGTCACTGAAAAGATGGTGGCAGTCATTGAGATGGGGAAATCCAACCACCTTGATGATCACTCACAGAAATCGTGAAGTCATCCCTACCAACAGAGACAAAGATTACAAGCCAAATGTCCAAATACTGAATAAATGTGGGGTTTGTGACCTGAAGAATGGAAATGAGGACAATGTATGGCATGGCCTTCCAAGAACGAGCTGTTCTGTGAAAGCGTGGAGATTTTCAGAGGGAGATAAAGTATTGATGCTACATCCTGATCCTATGACACAGGAATATTCAAGAGTGAACAGCCTACACAAAAGGGCTAACAGGAAATGGAAGCCCTTGGAGAAGAGTCAGATTCCAACTAAAGGAAAGGTGAAAGGGCGACTTGGAAGCTCTCTATTATGACACTGTGGACACAAGAATGTTTGTTTACAATGAAACTTGGCTTCCAGAAGGACCAGTATAAAGGGTCTGATAACAGATAATGATCACCTGACTAAGGGAAAAGGGAGTACACAGCAACAAAGGAACAAATATTTGTGTAGACAATAATTAGAAGGGCTCACATTTGTGGCATTCCAAAGGCTGAAGAGTTTTATAATACATAGATGGAATTAACAAATTTCAAGGTTCCAAAAAAACTCTACAAATTTATACTATGTGGTGTTCCTAAAGTGTTGATTTTTTTTTTTAAAATGTGCTACAAGGCTTTTGTGATAAACAAGCAGCATCCCTATCATGGGACATTTGACACCATGCTATGAAAACACTGGAGGTAGAGACATTAAATGCATGTAGCCCTTGTACCACGTTAAGCTACACATACTATCATGATCCCCATTCTTCAGATGAAAAAAACAAGTACCGAGGTAGAATGTTCAGAGTCACATGCATAGAAAGTGCCATAGCTGCAAGCAATCTGGCCATAGACACTGCTCTAAAGTGTAAGCCTCTGCCTCTACATAACATGGAAACAGGGAGATTTCATATAGGAGAAAACTTTCAAATTTAAACATGTCACTGTTGAGATAAAACTAAGGGCACTTTGTCAGCATTTCCAGGATCACACCTATTGAAGCTAGGTTGAATGTTCACTGTTTCCTGTTGTCCCTGTTTTCAGAGATGAAAATGCAAGTGACCCACGGAATAGAAATTCAGGAACCAATGATTTTTTGAAGGAAAAAGAAAGCACCAAAACCAAAGAAAAGATCAAAACCAAAGAAAAGAACTGATGGAATTACAGAATACTGGAGCCAGCTCTGCCTAACTGCCACTCACAGGCCCCTTCTGTGTCACACTCAGCCAATGAGAATATGACCCCAGGGAAACGGAACTCTGCCCCAGAGATGCCCCACCTCCCTTCTACATCCTCTGGAATATTTCCGTCTTTGTTTTGCCTACTGGGTATGAAAATTAAAAAAAAAAAAAAACAAGTGTCCAATGTCATAGAAAGATACTGCACTTCTTCCCAGTGGTTTTTCAGTTTCTTTGGAGAAGTTGTCCCATTTCTCTGTTCTTTACTTGGACATTGTGAATATTTTTCTTGCCATTCCCAAGGGAGAAACACCATTTTATCATGAGATTAGAGTTACTTTATTTTTTGATAAAGCTAAGTAGAATAAGTTTTATTTTCATTAAATTACTTAGAAAATGTCTGGTTAGATACCTTGGATTGCTTTCCCAGTAGTAAGCAGACATATTTACCCATTATATATACTTAGAAGAGATAAATACAAATACTTCCAAATATATCAATATTGAAAACCTATAATAATCACATTCATTTCCTCGTCTATCACTTAAATACAGTATGTCATTCTTATGTATTAAGAACATATTGTAACTATCAACCATTAATGTCATAGAAGCAGACAGGGCTGTGGAAGACAATAGAGCGTTACATAAGAACTGTCTGACAACTCCCAGTTGTTTAGAGTTCAAATGATTATTTATGCATCTGATAACCTGTTTTATTTTTCTCATTCTGATAAAATTACTATTCTACTCTGTCATTCAGTGAAGAGCTTTCTTTAAATTTTAGACAATAGAAGGAAAGATAGGTAAGTTTTTTTAACAAATGAAATCAGACATTATATAACTGAGAATGATTTTAAAAAATTACCTGGAAAGCATCATCATTTTAAGTTTAGTTATAGTAAATCCAGCTTTGTTTATTATTTCAATTATTTCTCCAGCCTTTGTTACTGCATCTGGTTTAATCAGGGCTAATGTTCTGTAAATAAATAAATAAGGAATAAATTTTAAAATAAACACAGTTTTTCAGGTTTTTTTTAAAAATACCCAAGGAGTGGTAGTTTCCTTAACAATCATCCCAGATTGGGCTGGGATTGTGGCTCAGCAGTAGAGCACTCGCCTAGCACGGGTGGGAACCGGGTTCCATCCTCAGCTCCACATAAAAATAATTATAAATTCTTCTTCTGACTCTTTATTCATATAATGGGTGATGCACAAAGAGCTCAATGTCCTCTCACCCAACGATGTATACAAATAGCAAGCACCATGCTGACTTTTAAAATCATGCTTCCTTCCAAGAGCATAAAACAGAGCAATATACTCTCTGAAGTCTATGAATTAACAGAATTTTGGAGATGGACATAATCTCAATGTTACTTTACTGATAAGGAAACTAGGCCTAAAGAGGTAATATGGAAAAGTCACACAAATGATTAGTTTCATCTTCAGGACAAAACACATAGCTCAGAAGACTCCTAGGTCTGTGCTCTTTACCCACCATAAATAGTGTTACTATTATTAAATAAGTGCACCATCACCAAATCTGCAAGAATAATATTTGCAAGTATAAGATAAAAACCTGACCAGTTGCAATAACTCAATCTACATGATAAAGACTTGCTGCTACTTCCACTTCATTGTTCTGACAATATTGGCATTAATTCAAGGAATCCATACAGGAGAACAGTTTTCATATTAAGCTATTTTTATCAACAAAAAGAACATAACATAAAGGCTGGGGATATAGCTCAGTGGTAAAGCACCTCTGGGTTCAATCCCTGGTACCAAAAAAAGAAAGTCTTTGCTTTTTATTTCACCTTATTTAACCATTATAAGCCAACATAACCTAAAAATTGCATTAAACGCTAGAAGAATATTTCACAAACCCTAACTCTTAAAATATAAGATAATAACAGTCATCAATTTCTTTTTTTATTTTTTAAAATTAATTAATTAGTTTATTTTAATTAGTTACATATGACAGAATGCATTTTGATTCATTGTACACAACTGCAGCACAACTTTTCATTTCTCTGGTTGTACACGATGTAGCGTTGCACCACATGTGCAGTCATACATGTACCTAGGGTAATAATGTCCATCTCATTCCACCATCTTTCCTACCCCCATGCCTCTTCTCCCCACTCCCTCCCCTATGCACAAAGTTCTTTCACTTAAAAGTCATCAATTTCTGTGAACAAGAAGCAGCATGAATCTAAAACTGGCCTGGGGAAGTAGCTCAGTGGTGGAGCACTTGTCTAACATATGCAAGGCCCTGGTTTGATTCACAGCATCACAGATAAAAAAATTAAAAAGTCTAAAACCAATAGAACCTTGCTGGGACTGAGAATTCAGTCTTCTTTGGGATGCTCCTTTTATAATAAAGTCCTTAGCCTTATCTTCAGCCTTTACTGCCCTTTGGCTGGTCTCTTCAGATGCCACCAAGGAGACCTCAGACTTTTACCAACTCACCTAGGATTACAGGGGTGGACCTCTCCCAGCTTCTTGTCTACATTTTATTTGTTTGTTTGTTTATTTATTTATTTATTTTTGGTAACAGGGATTGAACCCAGGGGCGCTTAACTATTGAGCCACATCCCCAGCCCTTTTTATTCTTCATTTTAAGACTGGGTCTCACCAAGTTTCTTAGGGCCTCGGTAAATTGCTGAGGCTGACTTTGAACTCGTGATCCTCCTGCCTCAGTCTCCTGAGTCACTGGGATTATAGGCATGCACCACCAGACCTGGGAAGCGAAGTCTAAATTTATGGTTTATTTTGTTTTCTTTGTGAGCATAAAGTGTGTGCTTCCCTCATGAATACAGGAAAACATCCTATCATAAGGCAGCCTGTGATATGGACTAAATTCATTTATCATTTATTAATTTCAATGTTTTTTAATTCATTCATACACTATTATAAATCCCAATACTATAATGCTGCTTAAATACAGCTAAGGCTTCGGATTGGCAACAATGACAAAGTTACTCAGAGCAATCCCTATACTGAAAAACTAAAACAAAAAAGTGAGGGGCTGGGGTTGTGGCTAAGAGCACTTGCCTAGCATGTGTGAGGCCCTGGGTTCAATCCTCAGCACCACATAAAGACAAATAAATAAAATAAAAGTACTGTAGCCATCTACAACTAGAAAAAAACCCTTTTATAAAAAGTGGGTAGGATACTTTTTAAACATTTTTTTCAAAGTAAAGATGAATTAACTAGTTAGTAAGTAATTACAAGGACAATTTTTTAAAAAAAATAGGGGTGCCAGGAAAGTGAGAATGAAAGCAGCTTTTGATGTGCCAGTATTTGTGTGACAAATTTCAACTTTAATCTATACTATATTACTAGGAGAGGGGAATGGAATCCAATAGGTTATCCTCCCTAAAATAATTTGGGACCCATAGCTATAATATGAATGTAAACCAAAAGCACATGTTCACATCACATAGGCATTTCAGAACTTAATTTCTGAACCTGGATAATGGTCAGATTGCTAATGCCTACAGGAAATAGGCAGAAGCAACACAATTCTTCTCAGGGAGAAAATTCTCTTATTTCTGTACCTCCAATATTTAATATATAGACAGTGCACACATACACAACACCCCCTGCACACAAACAGCAGCCATCATCATAAAGATAACCACACATACAGACACACACAGGAAAAGAACAACATAGAGAGAACCAAAAGAAACCACACGAACAGAGAAACCTACAAATACTTCATGTACTGAATTTACCTATCCTCAATCAGTTAATAATTTGGAGGGAAAAGTGGAGACTAACAGAGTTCAAAAGATGATAAAAAGATGATTTAAGGTACAAGGTATGTAATGTGAAGGAGGAAAAGAAGAGAAATAAGAGATTTCCAAAGGAGGTAAGTATATGGGTAAAGTTCGGTTCCCTTCTGGATGTTGGGTTAAAATACAAACAGGACAAGGAATCCATATTATTCCAAGACTGTGATTAAGTGAATATGAAGCTTAGGAGTTCAAAAGGAGGTTTCTCAATAAAATAGAATTAATTCAATTTTGAATTTGTTTAAGTATCTATGTGAAGTCCACATGGAAAGACACAAAAAATTTATAATGTATGGTTTTGCAGCTGGGCTGATAATATAATCTTGGAAAGCAACATATAGTTGAAATCATGGGTATATGTGGGAGACCAACCTTGCATGTGACTGAGTCACACTCCCTGGCTGGATGCTGAGGAGCTCAGTCGCAGAAATGTGACAGAGTTTTCCCCAGCCTTCTTGGGTTCCAGGGAAGGTGTCTCATGCATGGGTGTGTCTTGCTACAGCCCCACGGGTGGAGCTACGCTCACCTGTTCCTCTGTAATATAACCCCTTACCCTGTTTGGGATAGAATGTTCCATGGAAACACCTTTTGTGTGTCCCCTTATTTACTGTGCCCTTGGGTGTGGCCTACCTAGATGTCAGTCAACCTGATGACAGTGGACATCATGAAGATAGACTCAGCCCCCTGAAACCTGACACCTTGCCTCATTTGAATAGCTTCTCCTCAATAAAAGGGGTCTGCACGTGCATGCATGTGTGTGTGTGTGTGTGTCTCTCTTTCTCTCTCTCTCTCACTCTCTCTCTCTCTCTTTCTGCGGACCCTTAAGGTCAGAGGAGCCAACCGACACAGCGACCCCAAAGAAAAAGGTATTTCAGCCTCTTGTGTGGTTATTTTGTGCATCCCAGTTAACCCAGTTTACCTGGAGTGACCCTGAGCCTTTTAGTCAAGAACAGAAACCAGGCAGGTATACACAGAATTCCCTCAAAGGGTGCACAGAATGAGAAAAAAAGGTCCTCAGACAGAAACCTGGGGAATGCCAGCTCTATATTTTAGCACCCTCTTTTAAGAAGATGTCAGAATGACAAAAGAAATAGCCAGAGAAGCAGAGGTGAAAGCAAGAGGCACGCAGTGCAACAGCAGCCAGAGGAGAGAAAGGGATGCTTTTTTACATTATTCTACACTTCACTGCTCCAGTTGGGATGAGGGAAGGAAAGAGGTGCATTTTTAGCATTTATTAATTTCAATTTCTTTTAATTCCTTCATATACTATTATATCCCAATACTATAATCCTGCTTACATATAAAATACCTGAACCCCAAGGCTAGTTCAAAGTTTAAATAGCCAAGATTTGATGACATTTTGTTTCCATAAATTTTATTCAAATATATATCTGATGACATTTGCAAATCTCCAAATATAAAAAATGTAAAAAAATGAATCAAATTCCAATACCAGATAATGTATGTTCATCCACAAGTATTCTTAAACTATGTAAGTCTTAAAAATAAAGTACTATTTCAATACCTTTAAAAGTGTTATCTATAAGGCATATTTAGGCTAAACAAATACTTGGAATTCTTGGGCTGTGTTAAAAAATTCAAAAGGTAATTTGGGTCAGTCACCCTGCCTTCAAGAAAAGTGCTCTTAAACCCTTGGAAAGCAAAGGTCTCATCTTAAATACAGCTTGCTATTTACCCACATTTCATTTCAGGGCAATGAATCATATCAGTACATCTCCATGAGAACAAAAGAATTCATACCATTATTTTGTTTTTGCTATGATGGAGCCTCATCATAGCAAAAACAAAATAATGGTATAAATTCAAATAATTGGGCTAATAACCTTTATCCATGTGATAAAGTGTTTATGAAAGACAATAGAAATGTGAATCAAATGTCAGATTTCTTCAAAGGGAACTGAAAACTTGAGGATAATCTGTGAGCTAAATTTAATTATACTGAATTATTTGGATCATTGCTTCACAATTAGCTAATGAGCTCCGTGGAGAGCAACTTCACCCATCCCCCTCTCTACAGGTTTACTCCAGGAAGAAAGGTGCTGGGTATGCAGTTAGCTTTTGATGTTTATACTAAACTGAAAATTAGACTCAATTATAATTATTATGTAGAGATGTTTCTCTGGGACTCTGAGAGGTATACATGTTTTTCCACATGCCTACTTTTATGTCATTGAAATGAAACAATATATTTTTGAAACTCTGGGATTTGGAAATTAATTTAAACCACCCAAAAGATTGCTGTATTTGCTACCCACAGGCAGTTAGGAAAGAATCAGAAGAAAAAAGTGGTGAATCAATTTAAATCAGTAAAATATATAATAAAAATACTTTGCTGATTTTTGCAGCTTTTCATGCATATACTTCTACCATTGATACCTACTTTTAATAAACCCAACATTCACACCACAAATGCAAAAAAACCCTCTCCAAATAATATAAAATATAAGTATTAGAACTCAAAGCAAAGAAAGATGACCAAAGAATTAAAACTTCATTTCAAATATATTTAATTCTAGTCTCTAGAAGTTGCAACTCAGAAGTAGAAGCTGAAAATTAAACTGTCATTATGGTAACAATGAAACCAATATTCAGAAGAAACACAATATCAAAAGTTCTTATTTTCTATAAAGCCAGCTTTTCAGCTATAGTTCCAAACTGTTCTATGTCTTCTAAACCAAAATTGAGGAAAATCAGAATGACAAATATAGCTTTGATAAACAAAAAAAAGACTGAAGAGATGCATGTGGAGGACACTGGACTGCTGCTTCTGTACTTGTGTTTGGATAAGGGTCTGCCAACATTCCCCACCTGCGGCACAACTGGGAACCTTTAAGAAAGACCTAGTGGGAGGGAACAGTCTGGGCCTCTCAGAACACACACCGAGCCCGGATCAGCTGAATTCAAGCTCCCATTCGCCTGCTTCTTGCAGACAAACTGCTGTGACTCAGCACTAAAGGATCCCACTGAAACAACTGGTCGGCCCTTCTGTTCCTACGGAGGTTAATGCCAACCGAGCCTTCATAGGCAATGGCCACAGGATTGAAACGGGGCTTGGGAGAGACAGTCAGGACCCACCCGTTGCATTGGTCACCCGGCAAAGGGAACGAACTGTCGCCATTTGCATGGGATACCACCATGGCAGAGAACTGACGTCACCAGAATGCGGCGGAGGAGATAACTTCATTGAAACCAGCGGCGACAAGTGTGTAATCCCCTGGCCTTCCCTCTCCACACAGCGGGGAAACCTTAAGGGCCCCTCCCAGCTCTCCCATGAGCCCGATAGCCAGATCAAGGGAATCAGAAGTGGCGCGGGACCCGCGGCCGGAACTCCCGGGTACCGCTCCCACCAGTGCTGACAACTGAGGTCTCTTGCACCAGCTACCGGGGGCGTGGCTACTGGAGGGCAAGCAAAATTCGCTGAGGGTTCTCAGCCCCAAGCTCTACAAACTTAGGGTCTGAGGGAATGGCAAACAGGGAGAGTGTGCCCAGTCGTTCATGAAAACAGGGCTCCCGGGGGCAGCGGACCTGGCGTGTAGCCAGTATTGTGGTAAGCGTCACCAGAGAGCGGGGCCTGGCTTGAGGAAAAGTGGGGAAGTGACTAGACACAAGAGAAGGCCCTAGGCACTCAGGATTGGAGACCCGCCCAGTCTGGAAGGAGGAGCTGCTGCACAGTGATTGGTTCCCGTGTATTGAGAGGGGAAACTTGGCCCAGTGGGCACAGCTCCACCTACTGGAAGAGAAGTTAATCAAACTCTAAGACTGCATTTATTAATTTTTTTTTTAATTTGGGTTTTTTTTCATTTTCATTTTTTTGTTGTTTTTTAAATTTTTTTTAATTTTTTAAATTTTTTTTAATTCTAATTTTTATTTTTTTAAATTTTTTTTCTTTTTTTATTTTTTTTCTTTTGTCTTTTCATTTCTTTTCAATTTTCTTATTCCCCCTTCCTTGAATTCTACCTGCTTACTCTCATTCTCTTTAGTGACTTCTTCCCTTCCCTTCTAATACCTTTCCTCCCAAGCATCAAATAAATTTATAGGAGTAAACAGTAACTCAGCAGTCAAACAGAACATGAAGTAACATGAGCAGCATGAAAAAGGAAGGAAAAAAAGGAGTACAAACAATGCAGGACAGCCTAAATATTCAGGAGGACCTAGAGTCATCAGAAAAATGGTGCAGCCAATTTGGAAAGCAGTATGGAGATTTCTTGGAAGGCTGGGAATGGAGCCACCATTTGACCCAGCTATTCCCCTTCTCAGTCTATTCCCTAAAGACCTAAAAAGAGCATGCTACAGGGACACTGCTACATCGATGTTCATAGCAGCACAATTCACAATAGCAAGACTGTGGAACCAACCTAGATGCCCTTCAATAGACGAATGGATAAAAAAAAATGTGGCATTTATACACAATGGAGTATTACTCTGCATTAAAAAATGACAAAATCATAGAATTTACAGGGAAATGGATGACATTAGAGCAGATTATGCTAAGTGAAGCTAGCCAATCCCTAAAAAACAAATGCCAAATGTCTTCTTTGATATAAGGAGAGTAACTAAGAACAGAGTAGGGTCGAAGAGCATGAGAAGAAGATTAACATTAAACAGGGATGAGAGGAGGGAGGGAAAGGGAGAGAGAAGGGAAATTGCATGGAAATGGAAGGAGACCCTCAGGGTTATACAAAAGTACATAGAAGAGGAAGTGAGGGGAAAGGGAAAAATAATACAAGGGGGACAAATGAATGACAGTAGAGGGGGCAGAGAGAGAAGAGGGGAGGGGAGGGGAGGGGAGGGGGGATAGTAGAGGATAGGAAAGGCAGCAGAACACAACAGACACTAGTATGGCAATATGTAAATCAATGGATGTGTAACTGATGTGATTCTGCAATGTGTATATGGGGTAAAAATGGGAGCTCATAACCCACTTGAATCAAAGTGGGAAATATGATATATCAAGAACTATGTAATGTTTTGAACAACCAACAATAAAAAATTTTAAAAAAAAAGAAAATATTATGAGAATGTGAATGCTGCTTCCTCCTCTAGGTTTGCACAAGGATTTAGATCACATTTTCAACTCAATTACTTGGCTAAACTAGTGCTGAAAGTCAGGAGTGTAGCAAAACAAGAATCAGGAAAACATCTATTGTTCTTATGTTTTATATGCATTAGCTCATTTCATCTTTACAGACATCCCATGAGTTCGGTATTTTGTTTATCCATATGCACAGATAAAAAAATTGAGGCAAAAGGAATTTAATTATTCAGTCATACAAGAGGAAGAAACAGAACTCAGAAATTATTCCCAACTCTAATAGACTACAAAGCCAATACACTCAATTGTTCTTTGAGTCAAGAGAAGTAGTTTTATTTGTTATCTGTCACATATCTGCAACTGGAATAAGTTTTTGCCATTCATAGTATCAATTTTTTACCTCTATTAGGAAGACATTTTACTTGATCATCTTTAAAAAAAAAAAAGTCTACCTGCAATATTTTGTATATTCAGTCATTTACATGAGCTTGCATGAAGTGCCAAATACTTTAAAATACACCATTAGATTATCCAAATAATGTGAGTAAAAGTTATTTACTTTTTTTTACATTACTTTTTTCAGATAAAAATAATAAATAAAGGAGACAAAAATAAGCAAAAAAAAAAATAAAAAAGACTAAGTTAATCAAAAGGGATAAGGAAGGACATTATATACTGTTAAAAGGAACAATTCACCAACAAGACATAACAATTATCAATATTTATGCACCAAATAATGGTGCTGTGACATTCATAAAACAAATTCTCCTCAAATTCAAGAATCAAATAGACCACAACACAATAATTATGGGTGACTTCAACACACCTCTCTCACCATTGGACAGATCCTCCAAACAAAAGTTGAATAAAGAAACTATAGAACTCAATATCACAATCAATAACCTAGACTTAACTGACATATATAGAATATATCAACCATCACCAAGTGGATATACTTTTTTCTCAGTAGCACATGGATCCTTCTCAAAAATAGACCATATATTATGCCATAGGGCAACCCTCAGTAAATATAAAGGGGTGGAGATAATACCATGCATTTTATCTGATCAAAATGGAATGAAACTGGAAATCAATGATAAAAGAAGGAAGGAAAAATCCTACATCACATGGAAAATGAACAATATGTTACTGAATGATCAATGGGTTACAGAAGACATAAAGGAGGAAATCAAAAAATTCTTAGAGATAAATGAAAACACAGACACAACATATCGGAATCTATGGGACACAATGAAAGCAGTTTTAAGAGGGAAATTCATCGCCTGGAGGTCATTCCTCAAAAAAAGAAAAAAACAACAAATAAATGAGCTCACACTTCATCTCAAAGCCCTAGAAAAGGAAGACCAAAACAACAGCAAATGTAGCAGAAGGCAAGAAATAATTAAAATCAGAGCGGAAATCAACGAAATGGAAACAAAAGAAACTACTGAAAAAATTAACAAAACTAAAAGTTGGTTCTTCAAAAAAATAAATAAGATCGACAGACCCTTAGCCATGCTAACCAAGAGAAGAAGAGAGAGAATTCAAATTACTAACATACGGGATGAAAAAGGCAATATCACAACAGATGCTACAGAAATACAGAAGATAATTAGGAATTATTTTGAAAACCTATATTCCAATAAAATAGAAGATAGTGAAGACATCGATAAATTTCTTAAGTCATATGATTTGCCCAGACTGAGTCAGGAGGATACACACAATTTGAACAGACCAATATCAATGGATGAAATAGAAGAAGCAATCAAAAGACTACCAACCAAGAAAAGCCCAGGACCGGATGGGTATACAGCGGAGTTTTACAAAACCTTTAAAGAAGAATTAATACCAATACTTTTCAAGTTATTTCAGGAAATAGAAAAAGAGGGAGCTCTTCCAAATTCATTCCATGAGGCCAAAATCACCCTGATTCCAAAACCAGACAAAGAAACCTCAAAGAAAGAAAACTAAAGACCAATATCCCTAATGAACCTAGAGGCAAAAATCCTCAATAAAATTCTGGCGAATCGGATACAAAAACACATCAAAAAAATTGTGCACCATGATCAAGTAGGATTCATCCCTGGGATGCAAGGATGATTCAATATACACAAATCAATAAATGTTATTCACCACATCAATAGACTTAAAGATAAGAACCATATGATCATCTCAATAGACGCAGAAAAAGCATTCGACAAAGTACAGCATCTCTTTATGTTCAAAACATTAGAAAAACTAGGGATAACAGGAACTTACCTCAACATTATAAAAGCTATCTATGCTAAGCCTCAGGCTAGCATCATTCTGAATGGAGAAAAATTGAAGGCATTCCCTCTAAAATCTGGAACAAGACAGGGATGCCCTCTATCACCACTTCTATTCAATATTGTTCTCGAAACACTGGCCAGAGCAATTAGACAGACGAAAGAAATTAAAGGCATAAAAATAGGAAAAGAAGAACTTAAATTATCACTATTTGCAGACAACATGATTCTATACCTAGAAGACCCAAAAGGGTCTACAAAAAAACTACTAGAACTAATAAATGAATTCAGCAAAGTGGCAGGATATAAAATCAACATGCATAAATCAAAGGCATTTCTGTATATCAGCGACAAAACTTCTGAAACGGAAATGAGGAAAAACACTCCATTCACAATATCCTCAAAAAAAAAATAAAATACTTGGGAATCAACTTAACAAAAGAGGTGAAAGATTTATACAATGAAAAGTACAGAACCCTAAAGAGAGAAATAGAAGAAGATTTTAGAAGATGGAAAAATATACCCTGTTCTTGGATAGGAAGAACTTACATCATCAAAATGGCGATATTACCAAAAGTTCTCTATAGGTTTAATGCAATGCCAATCAAAATCCCAACGGCATTTCTTGTAGAAATAGATAAAGCAATCATGAAATTCATATGGAAAAATAAAAGACCCAGAATAGCAAAAGCAACTCTAAGCAGGAAGTGTGAATCAGGCGGTATAGCGATACCAGATTTCAAACTATATTACAGAGCAATAGTAACAAAAACAGCATGGTACTGGTACCAAAACAGGCGGGTAGACCAATGGTACAGAATAGAGGACACAGAGACTAATCCACAAAGTTACAACTATCTTATATTTGATAAAGGGGCTAAAAGCACGCAATGGAGGAAGGGTAGCATCTTCAACAAATGGTGTTGGGAAAACTGGAAATCCATATGCAACAAAATGAAACTGAATCCCCTTCTCTCGCCATGCACAAAAGTTAACTCAAAATGGATCAAGGAGCTTGACATCAAATCAGAGACTCTGTGTCGGAGAGAAGAAAAAGTGGGCTCCGATCTACATATTGTGGGGTCGGGCTCCAAATTCCTTAATAGGACACCCATAGCACAAGAGTTAATAACAAGAATCAACAAATGGGACTTACTTAAATTAAAAAGTTTTTTCTCAGCAAGAGAAACAATAAGAGAGGTAAATAGGGAGCCTACATCCTGGGAACAAATTTTTAATCCTCACACTTCAGATAGAGCCCTAATATCCAGAGTATACAAAGAACTCAAAAAACTAGACAATAAGATAACAAATAACCCAATCAACAAATGGGCCAAGGACCTGGACAGACACTTCTCAGAGGAGGACATACAATCAATCAAAAAGTACATGAAAAAATGCTCACCATCTCTAGCAGTCAGAGAAATGCAAATCAAAACCACCCTAAGATACCAGTAAGATTGGCAGCCATTCTGAAGTCAAACAACAACAAGTGCTGGGGAGGATGTGGGGAAAAGGGTACTCTTGTACATTGCTGGTGGGACTGCAAATTGGTGCGGCCAATTTGGAAAGAAGTATGGAGATTCCTGGAAAATCTGGGAATGGAACCACCATTTGACCCAGCTATTGCCCTTCTCGGACTATTCCCTGAAGACCTTAAAAGAGCGTACTACAGGGATACTGCCACATCGATGTTCATAGCAGCACAATTCACAATAGCAAGACTGTGGAACCAACCTAGATGCCCTTCAATAGATGAATGGATTAAAAAAATGTGGCATTTATACACCATGGAGTATTACACAGCACTAAAAAATGACAAAATCATGGAATTTGCAGGGAAATGGATGGCACTAGAGCAGATTATGCTAAGTGAAGCTAGCCAATGCCTAAAAAACAAATGCCAAATGTCTTCTTTGATATAATCAGAGCAACTAAGAACAGAGCAGAGAGAAAGAGCAGGAGGAAAAGATTAAACAGAGACATGAGGTGGGAGGGAAAGGGAGAGAAAAGGGATATTGCATGGAAATGGAAGGAGAACCTCATTGTTATACAAAATTACATATAAGAGGTTGTGAGGGGAATGGGAAAAAAACAAGGAGAGAAATGAATTACAGTAGATGGGGTAGAGAGAGAAGATGGGAGGGGAGGGGAGGGGGGATAGTAGAGGATAGGAAAGGTAGCAGAATACAACAGTTACTAGTATGGCATTATGTAAAAATGTGGATGTGTAACCGATGTGATTCTGCAATCTGTATTTGGGGTAAAAGTGGGAGTTCATAACCCACTTGAATCTAATGTATGAAATATGATATGTCAAGAGCTTTGTAATGTTTTGAACAACCAATAAGAAAAAAAAAAAAAAAGACCTAGTGGGAGGGCTTGAGGTCAGTGGGGGCGAGTCCTCAAAGACTGTAGTAGGACCACAGGCCCTTCCTCTTCCTCTGTTTTCTTTCCAACCCTGAGGAGAATGGCCTTCTTTTCGGATTCCTCTCACGGCGATGTGCTGTGCCACCACAGGCCTAAAGCCATGAGGCCAATTGGCCAAAGGCTGATACCTTTCCTCTTTATAGGCTGATTTATCTAAGATATGTAGCAGGAAGCTGACCACACAAGCAACACGCTACGGGAATGATGAAGAGAGGAACAGGAATGGCCGCCAGCTGGAAACATCCTCCTGACACAGCAGCTATTTTCAATAATGTGATTATTCATATTTTTTGTGGGATATATCCTATAAATAATTTAGCATTGTAGGTATCACCACAACAGTCCTTAGGGATACAACTGTGAACAAGAAAGGCAAACTAGTTTCCCTGTACCACAATGCCTGAATATGATTTCTTTCTCTCTCTTTTTTTTTTTCCTTTTTACAACACTCAAAGTCTTTCTTTAATTGCTCAGATATTTATTGGACATGTTATTTCTGTGAATAAAGCTCAAGAATAAACAACATTAGTGACAAACAACCTAAGCAAGAACTTCCTTGTCAACTAGATCAAAGGAGGTCACAATTTGAAAACAGGAAGGAAATAGAAAAAGAATGGATAAATTTTACCTTGTTCTTTATTAATTCATTTACTTAACACAGATCAGGTGTCTGCAATGTGTAAGGAGATGTGCTAAGTGCCAAAGGAGACATAAGAATGAACTAAGACAGAATAAAGCAACTATCTTCCAGGTCCTACCCATGTTCCTCTGGTTGAATCCTGACATTCCTGATTCAGACTGACTTTGGGCTTAAATCTGGTTTCTACTGTGAACTTCACCAAGCTACCTAAGATCACTAAGCATCAACTTCCCTGTCTACAAGTGGAGATGATGTCGTGGGGCTAAATCAGATGCATGCAAATCATTCAAGACTGTGCCATATATAACAATTAGCAGCCACTGCATGCTCCCATCACTGTCACTCCACTTCTTTAACCATGCACATTCCTTCTTTTTTGGGGGAAGAGGTGGAGGTACTGGGGATTGAACTCAGGGCCACTTGACTACTAAGCCACATCCCCAGCTGTATTTTGTATTTTTTAATGTAGAGACAGGGTCTCATTGAGTCGCTTAGAGCCTCACTCTTGCAGAGACTGGCTTTGAACTCTTGATCCTCAAGCCTTAGCCTCCTGAGCCACTGGGATTACAGGCATGTGCCACCACCGTGCCTGGCTTGCACATTCCTTCTTTCTTCTTCACACCTACTGTTCCTAACTTAGATTGCTATCTTACAAAATAAACATTCACAAAAATTGAACCACCACATTATCCAGGCAGAGCAACAGGCTTCTCCCAGTATAAGATGTACAATTTCTTGCCTTCTACCCCTGCTTATGCTCCTCCATTTAGCCCGGACTCCACCCCACTTCATCTACCTGGTAAAAATTCAATCCATCTTTCATCATGGAGCCCAAACACCTCCACAAAGCTTTCCTTGAAATCACTACTTTACTTGCTTTGGAGTTCCCATTGAACTTTTTTTTTTTTTTTTTTTAAAGAGAGAGAGAATTTTTTAATATTTATTTTTTAGTTTTCAGTGGACACAACATCTTATTTTATTTTTATGTGATGCTGAGGATCAAACCCCGCGCCCCGCGCATGCCAGGCGAGCGTGTTACCGCTTGAGCCACATCCCCAGCCCTGCATTGAGCTTTTAACACTTAATGCTTCTCTTTCCTCCCATAAGTCATGTTTTTCCTAAAACAAGATTTTGTATATCAAAATATTCTTAATTCCAAGTGAGATGCATGTTATGAAAAATGATGGGCATATTAAAACTCTTTTTTTCCCCAGAAAATAATCACTGCCTAAGACTACGGATATCACTCTGTTATTCTAATTGAACACTAAATCACAGAATCTACTCACAAATATTCTAAAAATGTCATAACATTTAACTGGCTCACTGAAAAATCTCCACATTGTGAAAACACAACAGGAACAGGAAATATGGTACCAAGCCTCATGCATACTGTTTTGAATGAAAAAGAAGGTTATATAATAATTTTCTTACTTTTCTTTCCTACTGCCCAGTTGACGAGCTGTATATTGATCACCATAGTCAATTAATACTAGTTGTCGAGAAAAGATATTTACTTTGTTGCCTATAAATAAATCTTCTAAGCGCAGGTCATCATATTTGGTCCGCTTTAAAAACGTACGATGATTCTTCACATCATGCTAGAACCAAAAACAATAATACAACAAAATTATAATTATCAATAAAGAATGTTAACCTTATCATGAGGTAGAAATAATTCTTACTTCTAGCATATTAAAAGATAGGTTCTTGGGGGCTGGGGTTGTAGCTCAGCGGTAGAGCGCTCGCCTGGCACGTGCGAGGCGCTGGGTTCAATACTTAGCACCACATGAAAATAAATAAAAAATAAATAAAATGAAGGTATTTAAAAAATGTTTTTAAAAAAGGTTTTTTTTGCTGCAAACATAAATCACAATTTTTTTTTAAGGTGGAGGGTTCTGGGGATTGAACTCAGGGGTACTTGACCTCTGACCCACATCCTCAGCCCTATTTTGTATTTAGAGATGGGGTCTCACTGAGTTTCTTAGCACCTCTCTTTTGGTGAGGCTAACTTTGAACTCGCAATCCTCCTGCCACAGGCTCCCAAGTCACTGGGATTACAGACATGCACCACCATACCAAACCCAAATCCCAATTTTGTATATTATAAATTCTGTACTTCCTAATCCAACCTAGTAATAACATAAAAGTGTCTTATTACACATATATCATTCTTAAACAAAGATTTGTTTATGGCCAAATTGTTTCAACAAATTAGTCCTATGAAATCCCAGAGAAGACCAACATGCCCAAATTTCTATTTTCTTGCATATACATTCTTAATACCAAATAGACCTACTTCTTAAAGGGACAATGAAATGGTAAAAAAGGGCCCTCGATCCTCTTCAATTTGACTTTTTGCAGAGATTACAACTTTTGGTGATGATATTTGTGACCATGATACCTTTATCTATAACCACTTATCAGTTATTGCTTAATCCAAAACATGAATAATCCTACTTCAGTTTTCTGATAAAAATATTCCAATTTTTTATATGAAAAATATAGGCATGGAACACGCTGGCTCTCCCACAGAGCCACTTGTTATTTTTATTTATTTTGAGACAGGATCTCACTAAGTTGCCTTGAATCTGAGATTCTCCTGGCACAGACTCTGGAGTTGCTGGGATGATAGGCTGCACCATCTCTGCATGTTAACTGTACAAAAGAATGGGATTCATGGTGATGAGCTCCTATGTATAACTTACCTTGATCAGTATCTGCCCTCTGTCTGTCCCACTCTTCTTCTCCTTTCATCACCTCTGGGTGATCTGATCCCCTTGTAAAGCATTAAATTCTTAACAATCAGATCTATCTCAGATCTTTCCTCCCTCCAGAATCATATTATTACTGCCTAGTGGCTTTTCTGACTTGGATGCCTTGGTAAATGTGACAGATCAAAAAAACAAACAAACAAACAAACAGAAGTCCTGGTGTTCTCTCCCTGGACTTGAGTGCAACCCAAACTTTCCATCTAAACAAATTTTTTAAAAAAGAAAAAAATATATATATAAAGGCACAGAATGGGGGAGTATTGCCTAGCATGCATGAGGCCCTGAGGATGATTCCCAGCCACACACACACACACAAACAAACAAAATACAGGCACAAAGTTATCTTCTTGTATCAGTATTATAATGAATAAAAAAAGAATTTATACACACAGAAGTATATTTTTTAAAGCAACTATATAAAAGGTAACTCTATTCCTCTTCCTGTCTCACGTTCACCTGCTTTGCCTACATTCAAGTAAAAAAAAGGTTCATTTACCATTTCAACAGATCCATCCCCTGGGTAAAACAAAAGCTCATAACGACGAAGAAGTGAAGCATTTGGATCATACCACTCTGCAATGAAAACATATCTCTCACTATGATTCTGGAAAGAAAAACAAAAGAATTTTAGCACTGTAACATAAAACATAAGCACTTGTCATATAAAATGAAAGTGAGAATTTCCAAATATTTGCAAAAAACCAATCTGCTACTATCATACTGAACTATTCTCCTTCCTAACAAAATATCATGCCCTCAGAAATATTTCCTGCTAATTTCTCACTGGATACCTTAGATATTTTAAAGATGAATTATGAACTTTCAATAGGCTTCATCCAATCACCCTAAGTAAATTGACATTTTTTAGAACATGAGTTCCTAATCCAACTACTGTAACAATTCAAGTCCTTCTGAAAGCAAGCTTATACAAACTAACAGTAAACTAGTATGAGAAAAAAATTGAGAGATTCAATTACAGGATGTTTTAACTTTCCTAAACTTAAGAATTTAGGAATACTAGAATACTATTGTAATTAAAATTATAGTAAACATTGTTTCTCTCCTTGGTAATTTCACAACAGTATCTTTCTATAGAAATATAAGAGAATGTGTTAGTCTAGAACCTCTGAGAAACAGAAGCCAAGACAGGCTGAACATGCATTTCATTAAAGGAAATTCCTGTGAGAGGGACAGGAAGCCTGGGGGACCTGACAGATCACAACACAAATCTGACTGGACAACAGCAAGGAAGTCTCAAGGAACTCCCTGCTGTGCAGTCTAGGAGGGTTTCAGCAAGTTCACCTGGGAGTGCTCCAGTCAGCTATCTGTTAGAGGAGTGTCCCAAGTCCCAGGGAGGCAGCAGTTCTAGTATCCTTGCTCCTCTGTATCACTGGCTGGGAGCAGCCCCAGGGACAGATCCAAAGCTCAGAAGCAGCAGTGCACTTCAGAGCATAACCATTGGTACCTTTGGTCACTTAAGCTTCCTACAGTTGGAGGTCTAAGAGGTACAATCTGAAGGTTAATACAGAGAATAAAATTTTAAAGCAAGTCAGAGATTGGCCCCTTTTCCTTGACTATTATGAAGGATTTCCCACTGTGTATGTTAGTAAAAATAGTCCAGCTCCAAAGGTCTTTCATTATAACAAGCAAGTAGCTGCATAAGAAAGAAGGGATATGTGACTGTATGACCAATATGATTTTGCAACCTGTACACTCAGAAAAATGCGAAATTATACCCCATCTGAATCAAATGTATGATATGTCAAGATCATTGTACTGTCATGTGTAACTAATTAAAACAAATAAAAAAATAAAATGCAGCATAAAAAAAAAGAAAGAAGGGAATTGAAGAGTTTTGTTGCTAATTTTGGATTTGCCATTTGATGATCTAGCTGGGTTCTTATTTTTTCTATTAGATTCATAAACTATAATGCAAATGAGCAGTTTTAAGACACTTTTATTTTTCCCACAACCATCCAAAAAAACACATTATCCAATGCTTATTAATCAAGAGAAAACAAATGTAAAATAAGACACATTATCACATTTACATATATATATATATATATATAGTAGATGGATATATACATGTTGTGTATATGTGTGTATATATATATATATACACACACACACACACACACACACACACATATATATATATGTTGTAGATGGACACAATACCTTTATTTGTTTATTTTTATATAGTGCTGGGGATCAAACCCAGTGCCTCATGCATGCTAGACAAGTGCTGAACCACTGAGCCACAACCTCAGCCCAAGACACATTATCACATTTTTTAATTATTTTTTTTTAATTTATGACACATTATCACATTTGCAAAAGTTTTTCTTCATGGAATTTTTCATATTTATTCTAACAATTCAGGTTGTTTCAGTTGTTTCAGTTTAGGTTTCACTGTATATTTTATCATTGCACTTTCCTTTTAATTAAAACTTTAAATATTTGTTGTTTATTTTTTAAAATCCATAGTAAAATATTCACTCAAACACAATTTAAATCTCTCTCTAAAATAAATGAAATTATAAAATGGAAAAAATTATGATGCATTTGAAAACCAATATAGCAAATGAAAACTTGGTAATTCCATCTCCCCAAGTAGCCTTGCCACCAAACTTGTTGATCTCTGTGAGAGGGACAGGGAAGCCTGGGGGACCTGACGGATCACAACACAAATCTGACTGAAGAACAGCAAGGAAGTCTCAAGGAACTCCCTGCTGTGCAGTCCACAGAGGGTTTTTTCTGAGTTAGGTGGCAGAATTTTGCACAACACACTATCCAGAAAAGGTTTTAATACAAAGAAAATAAATTAAGGAACAAAGCATCTTTATAGCAAACCAATGCTACTTTCTGAGAACAACTAGAAAAGTGGGTACTGAAGATGCTGGAGAGTTTCCAAGGCAGCCAAGGTAGGAGGCACCAAGATCCAGGAAGTCAGGAAGCTCACTTCAGGGAGCCCATCTTTGTGTTGCTTTAACCCTGAGGACTCTAAGAAGCTGGCAGAGGGCTCCTGCCAGGAGGTAGAGGAGCAGGCAGAACATGTAGCAATTTCACAGAGATAAGGACACTAAACCCACATGTGGGCCTTTCAAAGCAGCCGGGACTTAAGAGCAAAGACTCTGAAGAAAAAGGGAGCATGGAATAGTGAACTCAAGCCAGCAGAGCTTTTTGTAATCTCACAGTGATGAGGAAAGAAAAGTTAAAGAGTTTAAACTAAATAAAGAGTTCAAACTAACCAAAGAGAAGACCCCTGGTAAACACTCTAACAGTTTGTTGTGGCTCCAAGAAACTCACCCCTTAGGAGCATGGGTAAACTAGAGGTAAACTAACCCTTACTAAAGTCTGAAAAAGAATTTTGTGTTCACTCAATGCTTAGCCCCTGACCACACTGAGGTACTATTTCCCCATCCCACACCCCTGTGTCTCAAAAACTTCACAACCTTTCATACCTAAAGACCAGTCTCCAGTGATAAACTACCAGACCAGACACACCCCCAAATAAGACCAAGAGGGAAAAGGAAAAAAAAAAGAACGGGCAATAGAAAGAGTCCTGTGAATACCTATATCTATCCAACAAAGGCTTTAGAATAACAATGATAGGTGTAGAAAACACATGTCAGAATGGAGAATTTCACGAGGAAGCCAGAATCCATTTTCTAAAGAAAGTGGAAATTCTAAAAATAACTGCCAACGTAGCATTCTGTAACTAGCAAAAATATCCTTCAAAAACTAAAGATGAAATAAAGTCATTTCTAGATAAAACAGAATCTAAGAAAATTCATAACCAATGTACCTACATTAAAAGAAAGTCTAAAAGAGGTTCTATTTTTTTTAAAGATGTTTTTAGTTGTTGATGAACCTTTATTTATTTATTTATATGTGGTGAACCTAGTGCCTCATACATGCTAGGCAAGCACTCTACCACTGAGCCACAACCCCAGCCCCCCTCTAAAAGAGGTTCTAAAGGAAGAAAGAAAATGTCACCAGTTGATTACAAGAGTTGAAGAAATTAAGAATAATGGGAAAATAACTATGTGGGTAAATATAAATAAATAACGATTACACTAAATAACAATAATGTCTTATAAGGATATAAAATAAGTATAATTTGAATACATGTCAATAAGAATATAGAGGATGTGAGGCATTGACAATGTTCTTCAACTTATGAAAGCAAAGAAAGTATCTTCTAGATCAGTTGTTAACCTGTTCTCCCATCATTAAACTCCAATGCACATCAGTGAACAAGCAGTTCCCCAAAACAACAACAAATCAGGAATGTTCCCTGATACTTTTTATCCTCTCTTCTGTTAAAACATCTTTCCTTCCTTCCTACTCCTCACACTGGGAAGTACTTTTCAGAATATTTAATGAATCAGTAATAAGAAAGTCATTCAAACTTTAAGAAATAAATGATAACCTTGATCTTGACAATAACAATAATAATTTAACAATTTTTGGAGCACCTAGTAAGTGCCAGGTTCATTATATCATTATGATTTTGTTCTCAAACTGATAATATAGATAATAGCCCAATTTTACAGACATGAATAGTCAATTCAGAAAATTTGAATAATGGATTAAGGTTACACAACAAAATTCAAACCTTAGTGCTACAGATTTTAACAAAACCCAGGCTTTGTCCCATTAAATAGCACTACATGTAGAAAATTATGTAAAAGTCACTATTAAAGAGAGTATTGATTTAAGGGCCTAAACCAAAGATGAACCAAATTAGTCACTCTCCCAAAAGACCAAGTTGCCACGAAGTGGCCCCTTTGAAGCTCTTTTCATTGTGGGCATTAATTGTTCTAATTTTGTCATAACATCAGGCAAAACAATATAAACAATTATTTTTTATCATAAAAGAAAAAAGTAGAGAGCAGTGGTATTCTAAAATCCCTTGAATTCTAATTATGTGGTGCAGGGAGAACTTGCAACTATACACAGGAGTCAAATAAATTGGATAAATAAACACCAAAAGAAAAGATAGACAATAACTATTTCCAGGAGCTTTCAAAACTTTTAAGCTCTTGAGAATGACTTTTGGAGTTTGGACCTAGACTTTCACAACACCATCTCCCTACAAAGAAAAAGCTTTGATATTATATTGAAAAAGTAGCCAATTCCTTCATCTATAACCAGACTTACTCAACAAGATTTTTAAAAATGGCCCACTGCTGAAAAGGGAAGCTGAGAATCTACTGAACTCCACTGGAAACAATTCTTTAACTTTTCATTGAGATTTTTTAAATTTTATTTTCCTTTCTTTTTTTCCTGTTTAATTATAACCTTAATGGTGGGTGCATGGATATTTATACATATTCACATTTGTTTTTTCTCACTTCTAGCATTTTTGAAGCCAATTATTTTTCATGGATTAATATTTTAAGGACTAGGATGATTAATTAGTATATTTCAGTTTTGTTTTATATTCTTTTATTATTAAATTTTTACTATATATATATATATGTGTGTGTGTGTGTGTGTGTGTATTTATTTATCTTACTTATCTTTGTCCCATGATTCTGTCTCTCTTTTCTGCTAACAGCTAATCTCTACTGTTCTCTTTCACTCTTCCTTTAATTATTTACTTCTGTCTTCTCTCCTCTCCCATAATCATCACATCCTACATCACTTCTGTTCTCTCCCTGTCCACCATTCAAAACTATAAACACTTTTGCAAACTTACTCTTTTTACGTAGGCAATAACTGATCATATCATTTCTGTTTATTGTGACATTTAACATTGTAGATGTCATAGCAGGAGCTATTTGGTTTAATACTGTATATTGCTTGCATTGGTTGTTATTATTGGTTCCCCCCTAAATGGTGAAGTACTAAAAACCTTCAGATACTGTATAAAACCACATGTTAGAAACTCTACTGCCTCAGATCCACACTATTAGATGGGTAGACACACAAAGAACATGACAAAACAAGGGAACAAATTACCCAAACAAAACCAAGATACTTCAGTAAGAGAATCCATCAATACCATGGTGGAGGAAATGTCAGAGAAGGAGTTTAGAATGTATATAGTTAAGCTAATCTTCAAGGTAAAGGACAGTGTAAGGAGTCAAATCAGATAGAAAATACAGGAAGTGGACGATCTCTTCAATAAAGAGATAAAGATAAAAAAATAAAAAATTCTCAAAATGAAGTAATTAATAAACCAAATTAAAAATTCAATGGAAAGCATAACCCACAGCCTAGACTACTTTGAAGACAGAGTTTTAGGTAGTGAAGACAAAATATATAATCTTGAAAATAAAGTTGACTATGGAGAAAAGATGTTTAGAGACCATGAACAGAACTCCCAAGAAATATAAGATAACATGAAAAGACCAATTTTAAGGTTTATTGGGATAGATGAAAGCTCAGAGATATAAACCAAAGGAATGTGCAATCTTTTCAATGAAATAATAGCAGAATATCTCCCAAGCATAAAGAATGAAATGGAAAATCAGATACAGAAGGTTTGCTGGACCCCAAATAAATAAAATTCCAACAAACCCACACCAAGGTACATATTATTATGAAAATGCCTAGTGTATAGAATAAGGAGAGAATTTTAAGGCTGCCAGAGAAAAACTACAGGTCATATTTAGAGGGAAACAAATCCAGATCTCAGCAGATTTTCAACCCAGACCCTCAAAGCTAGGAGTCCTTAGAATAATATATAACAAACTCTGAAGAAAAATGGGTGCCAGCCAAGAATACCGTACCCAGCAAAATTAAGCTTCAGAATTGATGAAATAAAAACCTTCCATGATAAACAAAATTTAAAAGAACTCACAACCAAAAAGTCTGTACTACAAAGCATACTCAATAAAATATTTCATGAAGAAATGAAAAATAAAAGTGAAAACCAGCAAAGGGAGGAAATATACTAGAAGAATAGTCAAGCAAAGGAGAAACTAATTCAAATTAAAAATCAGAAATAAAATGAGAGGGAATAAAAGTTGTTTATCAGTAATAATATTGACTATAAGTGGCCCAAACTTATCAATCAAAAGATATAGAATGGCAGACTGGATTAAAAAAACAAGACCCAACAATATGCTGTCTCCAAGAGACACAACTCATAGGCTAAGACATCTACATATTAAAAGTAAATTTACATAAATCTCATAAACAAGCAGGGGTTTCTATCCTCATATCAAATAAACTGAACTTCAAACCAAAGTTAATCAGAAGGAACAAAGGACATTTCACGCTGTCTTTGGGAATTATATCAACAAGACACAACAATCATAAATATTTATGTCCCAAACAATGGAGCAATTACGTACATCAAACAATCCTTTCTCAAATTCTAGAATCAAACAGACCACAATGCGATAATACTGGGTGACTTTAATACACCTCTCTCACCATTGGATAGACTCTCCAAACAAAAACTAAAGAAAGAAGGTATAAAACTAAAAAATTCAATAATTTAGACTTAACAGACATATATACTGAATACACTTTGTTCTCAATAGCACACAGATCCTTCTCTAAGACCATATCTTATGCCACAAAGCAACTCTTAGCAAATACAAAAAGCAAAGATAATACCTTGAATTCTACTAGATCATAATGGAATAAAAATAGAAATCAACATAAAATTAAAAATAGAAGCTACTCTAACATCTGGAGACTAAGTAATATGCTATTGAGTAACCAGTGGATAAAGAAGAAATCAGGAATGAAATTTTAAAAAATACTTAGAGGTAAATAAGAATAGTGATGCAACATATCAAAATCTATGGGACACTGTGAAGGCAGTACTAAGAGGAAAGTTCAGTGCATTGAACTCATTCATTAAAAGAATAAAAAGTCAACAAATAAATGACCTGACATTGCATCTCAAAGCCCTAGAAAAAGAACAACAAATCAAAACCCAAAGTAGAAGATAGGCATTAATTAAAATCAGAACTGAAATCAATGAAATTGAAACAAACAAAAAATATTCATGAAACAAAAGTTGGTTCTTTGAAAAAATAAAGTTGATAAACCCTTAGCCAAGCTAGTGAAGAGAAAGGCAGAGACAACTCAAATTACTAAAATTCATAATGTAAAAGGAAATATCATGGGCTGGGGATGTGGCTCAAGCGGTAGCGCGCTCGCCTGGCATGCATGCAGCCCGGGTTCGATCCTCAGCACCACATACAAACAAAGATGTTGTGTCCGCCGAAAAATAAATATTAAAAATTCTCTCTATCTCTTTAAAAAAAAAGGAAATATCATGGCAGACACTACTAAAATACAGATGATAATCAGAAACTATTTTGAAAATTTATACTCTAGTAGAAAATCTTGAAGACATCAACACATTTATAGAGACATATGACCTACTCAAATTCAATCAGGAGGACACAGAAAATTTAAATAGATCAATTTCAAGCAATGAAACAGAAGATTCCATCAAAAACCTATCAACAAAGAAAAGCCCAGGAGCAGACAGATTCCCAGCCAAGTTCTAACAGACCTTCAAAAAAGAACTTACACAAATTTTCCTCAAATTATTCCATGAAATGGAAAGGAAAGCACCCTTCCAAACTCATTCTATGAAGCTAGTATCACCCTGATACCAAAGCCAGACAAAGATACATTAAGGAAAGAAAACTTCAGCCCAATATCTATGATGGACATAGATGAAGAAATTCTTAATAAATACTGGCAAACCGCATACAAAAACATTAAAAAGATAGTGCACCATGATCAAGTGGAGTTCATCCCAGGGATGCAAGTTTAGTTCACTATCAATAAACATAATTCAGTCCATTAATAGACTTTAAGACAAGCATCACATGATATCTCAGTAGATGCAGGAAAAGAATTTGACAAAATTCATTATCCATTCATGCTCAAAACACTAGAAATGCCACATCATTCTAAATGGAGAAAAACTGAAGGAATTCCCTCTAAAAACTGGAATAAGACAGGGATGCCCTCTTTCACCACTTCTATTTAACATAGTCCTTGAAATTATAGCCAGAACAATTTTTTAGACATTAAAAAAAACAAATTAAAGTGATATGAATAGGAAAAGAAGAGTTTAAGCTATCATTATTTGCCAACAACATGATTCTATATTTAAAAGACCCACACAACTCCACTAGAAAGCTTCTCCTCCCCTCTCTTACAGGGTTCCAGCTTAAAGGCCACCTTTAAATTCCTAAAATAGATCAAATTCTTCTTACTTAATGGGTTTTTGCCTAGAATCTCTTCCTCCTTCTTTACTTTTGCCTAGTTTCTATTTTATCCTCCAGACTCAATTCAAACATCTTTCCTCAGAAATACCTATCCTGACTCACTAAGCTGAGCCAAGTTCACTGTTTTGAGCTATAATAGTAATATTGAATTCAGTCTCTGTCACCATGTCAAGAATTTTCATTTGTTTAGGTCTGTATCCTTGCCTGTAGCTTAAAATTACCTCTCCAATGAGACTGTAAGGTGCATGAGCACAAGGAGTAATGTCCACCTCTGCTTACCATGGAATTCCTAGTGCCTAGATCACAAAGTAAGTGAATACAATAAATGTGGATACTACCCTTCAATTTCCCTATGTTTATAGCATTTCTCAGTTTTTTAAAATAGGCTTTTATTTTAGAACAATTTTAGACTTACAGTGTATTCAATGTTACTGATCAGAACAAAGAGTTACCGTATGTGCCATACCCAGTTTTCCCTATTACAAACATCATACACTTGTAAAGTACATTTGTCACAATTAATGAACTAGAATTGATACATTATTACTAAAACCCATGTTATTTCCTACCTTTATATTAAATTATAGTCTTTTTATTTTAAAAATGTAACTAAATTTTCCTATCACGTATGAGTACACCAGTGAAATTTATAAGTGTTTATACCTAGAGTCAACAATAACTTAGCTAAGTTCATTTTGAATGACTGCTCTACCCCAATTTTGATACTGCCCTCTTTGACAAGATTTTAATAGATATCCCTCCAACTGTTCATTATCCTATTTAATAGAGATATTGATGGAAAGCTGACATAGTAATATAATAATGATAAGAACTAAATGAGTGATAATGGCTAAATCTTTTAACTTTCTCCAAAGCAATTTATTTTTAAAATTATCTTCAGCTTTTTAACCACTTAAACTACACCATATAGTATTAACATACCCAGAAGTCTTGAATTGACTATATTTGTAGACAGTGAGAAAGAGAAAAGAGAAGCTTCCTAGAACACCAGAATTACTTAATGTACGTAATATAAACATTTTTACATTATTACATACACATATATATTATTGAAAAGAATGTAAAATTCACACAAGTTATAAGATAGAATAGGTAATTTTGAGGAAACTTCAACCATGCTGGAATCTCAGGTGAAACAGTATTTGAAGGACAACCAAGCTTTGGAAGAACTGAATCCCACTATGCCTCTCCTTGCCACTTTTTGAAGGGAAGACTCAGCTCTATAATGAATCAAAATAAACTAATAGTCTTTCCTATGTGCAAGTACTTTTAAAAAAAAAAAAGAAAGAACAGGGGCAGAGGATAAAGCTCAGTCAGTAGAGTGCTTGCCTCTCATGCATAAGGCCCTGGTTCAATCCCCAGCACCACAAAAAAGAACAAACACCAATCCAATCTTTCGGTTCAAAAGCAAATTTGCTAAGCTGTGCCACCAACTATAATTTTACTTTGGCCTTACACATTTCAATGTTACTGATCATAAACCATTCCACTCCTGATGACGCTAAGGTAATCAAAAACTACCACTTGAAACTGCTGGCACTGCCAGTATTGCTGACTACAAAGAGTGTGCCATCATTTATTGGCAGCAAGTGGCACGGCCCTGAAATGCATTTACAGAATTGGGAAGATATAAACAGTTTTCTCTGGTCAGGTGGAGACTACTTCAGAATGTTGAAGACCACAGTTCCAGAGTCAGACAGACCCTTGGGATTTGTGATGTTAGACACAGCACTTAACCTCTCCAAATCTGTTTCTCCATCTGCAGAGGAGATGTACTCGTACTTTCCTTGTAGGGTAGCTGTGGGAACTAAATGACTTGGGGTACATGAAGCACTTAGGGTTTTCATTGCCCAAGTCTCCCACAGTAGTGATGCTGTCTTCGAAGTACCCCTAGGACTCTCGAGCTGCACTGTACACACACACCTCCATCACTGACCCTGTTCTGACACCCAAAAAGATCCAACCTTGATTCATAATGCCACAGCCTCTGCTACAGCTAGTCTAGGTAGTTTTTAAAGATATTTGCAAAAAAAAAAAAAAAAATCAATACAAAGGAAAAGGGAATGATAAGCCTTTTGTGATAGGCCACAAAAGAGAAATGTAACTAAAATTATATTTATGAAAGCAAAACTGCTGAATATATTTACTATATATATATTTACATATATATATACACATATATGTGGCATATATATGCATATATTTTGATATGAATATAGTTAATCTGTAATAAGTAAATTGTTTTAAAGGAATGAGAGTAAATTCAAATTCCTGCCTTTTAGAGAGCTCATACAGTAATAGATCTGTTTTTACTAAACAACTGAGTAACAATTTTCTTCTTAAATTTTGTAATACCATTATTTTTAGAATTCTAATGTCTCAAACTACATTAATCAACACAAAATTACTGTTGCAAAGTACAGATGTAAGAAATTAAATGCTGAGCTTTGGCTTCTGTCAGAAATCAAAGGTGTTATAATAACATAATTATTCAAATATATCAAAATAATAACAAAGCATTCACATTAATTTTTAAAGTCTATTTAGACATTACACTTATTAGGCACTTATTTGTCCAAAGGAGCTAATATAATATCATTTAGCTACTCTAACTTTCAGAAATAATTATGTGGTTAGATTTCTACAACCATGCAGGCATCTAAGGATTATAGGAATGTTAATAAGAGTAGAATCGGAAGAACCTGCCAATTCCAGAGGCAAAGCAAAAATGATTTACATTTCATTTTTAAAAAGAATCAATATGTACAGATAAGAAGTTATTTCAGATCAAGGCTTCTCTGATATCAAAATAAAGCATGGAATTCTTTTCAAATAAATTATCTGAATCTCCATTTAATGGATCAGAAGTAAAGTAAAACTTTTAGTCAAGAAATATTTCCAAGTAATTTCTTGTTTCTTGGTAGTAATAAGCCTAGGGGAGGGCAGGAAACACTGAAAATCCTATTCCTTTTCTAATCTCAAAGCAAGAAGAAGGGAATGGGCCTTCACCAGACACTAGATCATGGATTTTACAGCCTCCAGAACCACGAGAAATGAACTTCCATTGTTTATGAGCCCAGACGAAGACACTACTTCTCTTGTAAACATACAAGGAAATAGCCTATGGTGCTACTAGGTTGGAACTATGTGGAACAAAGAGTTAAGATTCTCATAGAAAATTGGAGCAAAAAAAAAACCCTTTTACTGAAATTACTTACCTAAAACATGGTCCAATTACAGAACCAAGATGACATTTCACTGAGATTAGCAGTTATACTCTAGCCAACAATATTAGTTCAAATGTACATCATTTGAATATTCATTTTCATATATTATTTGAACCCATGAGTCATAACTCAATGCTACTTAGAAGTTTTGATTTTCTTCATCAAGCAATGAAGTCCATGGTAGATTATTTTTTATAAAACACAAAAATTGCTGCAAGCTTTCTCCTTATATTTTCCCATTTGCCCAAGTATTGAGAATGAATCTCTGCAGCATCTCTCATTTCCCATGGCATGTCACAATTCAGCCATCTTCTACAAACTAATACAAGTTCAAATCTTCGTTGGACTTTTAAAATACCCAGTATTCCTCATTACTAGATAGCAGCAAATAAGCTCCATGTACTTTTATTACTTAACACAAAGAAACATTTAAGGTCTAAACAACTGTAAGAACACTTTCATCTTAGTCCAATGCTCTACTTTACTCTCTTACTCTTCCAAGTTTTGAAGTGTTTAATTTTGATACAAACTAAAATATCCTTAGTTGAATCCTTTATTTATTGAGCAAAAGCTAGGGAAAACAAAGAAAAGGAGAAGAAGAAAATGTCTAAGATTTACCAAAATAAAAACCACTCACTCAGGATATGGTGAACCTTCTAACTAACTGGACTGGCGTCAATATCATGCAGAAGTCAAATGCCCATGCTGTAGTTCCACTCAGGCTCATGTGGTCCAAGGTAGCTGTCTGACCTCTGACAAATTACTTAACCTTTCTAGACCTCAACTACTCTACAGGCCTATCATTAGAGTTAAATGAGTACGCTATTTAATACTGTGCTCAGCATATGGAGAGCCTGCTCAATAAATGGTGGGTGTTATTAAAGAACAAATGCAGGGGAGAGAAGTACTAGTAGCAGTAGTAGTAGTACAGTAGTTGCCCTGGTGTCACTAGTAACAAGGATATTCTCTGATTTCCATTGTGAAGATGTATGTGTTGATACCCTTTTTTTATATAAGACTACCATTTAAAAGAAAACAATCTCAAAAGAAAACCCTTAGAATACATACTGCTACTTGAGAAGGGAAAGAAAAAAAAAAAGGAACTAGTTCTTATCTACTGATGCAACCTAGGAAGAACTGGATGGCTCTTTCTGTATGATGAGTTAAAATGAGTGCAGGCAAAGACTCTAAAATGATAGTAAATAACTGGCTCTTTAGTTTTCCTAGTAACATACCAAAAAAGAATCATGTCTCAGTTTTGAACATGCTGAAATAAAGTCTTAACAATGTTCTAGACCTGGATCAATGACATACCATATATCCTCTCCCTATAGTACTTCTAAACTCTCAGTTCCCTTAAAATCCTTATATATCTTTTTGTCAAAACACAGTTCAAATTTTAGCTGCTCGAGAAAATTGCTCAAGAGCCTCCCAAATTAAAGACTTTTTTTTTCAATGCTCTGAAAACCCCCTGCATTGACCAGAACCTTTGGAAGCATATTTATAGTTGTTCATATACATAGCTTACCTTTTACAACAGTGTAGTTTCTCAGAACACAAAATAAAAGCCATTCATATTTATATCTCCCAAAGTACCTTCCCCAACTTGGCATTCAGTCAACATCTGTTCAACACTTTAATCTCAGACTCATCTAAGAACTAACTGCAGCTGCAATTGCTTACACAACACCTAACACAAGTTTTTTACATGCCTATTTATCTGTTGCTTAAAGATTTTTAAGTTTTCAGGTTTTGTTATTTCTGTATCTTACCACTACGCTGACACTTCTTAAAAGCTTTATCTTGCACATCTACTAATTTAGGATTTTATTCACTGCTTGTCACTAATGTTTCAAATTGTTTTGATGTGTATCAGCCAAATCATATTATTTTTATTCAAACAAGCATACATTTAATCAATGGACAAGCAAAATAATACTTCCCAAGCTCCTACTAGGCCATTTGTCTAGGACAGCAACTGGGGTACTGCCCTCAACCTCTAGGAACACCAGGGTCAGGGAGAGAAGCGGAGATTTGTGCCACAAGGACGGTAGCCTACTTCTCCTTTCCGATTATTACTAAAATTTCAACACTGGATTTCCTGTTTCAATAATATAACAAAGAAGCCTTTAAAATTCGCTGATAGTGTGGGTCCACTTTACTTGGGAGGATCTTTAGCAGGCTGTACAGACAGAATTGATAAGGGCTAGAATAAGCAGCCTCCTAGACTTGACCCTGGGTCTTGGGAGAGAAGAGGGCCATATACACAGGTAAAAATAACAATCCTGATCTTGAGGGGCTTTGCACACATTCCAAACGGACAAATGAAGACCAATATGCAAGAAACAACAACAAAAATACAACATAAACATAGAGATGGGCTGTGTGGGCATTTGAAGCAGAGGAATCTATACAATCATCATGAAGAAAGCCACAAGAAAGCAAACTGGAAATAAGCATGGGTGTTACTGAAAACCCAAGAGGACGGAGCTAAGTAAAAACACAGCATGCTTGATAAAAAGACAGGTTTAAATTTTAAAAACAATGGAAATGGTGAATCCCTGAGTCAGTGAACATTCTAAGGAAAGAAACTGATCATGAAGCTAATACTTAAATAATATTCATCTTTACATGGACATAGTTCTTATGGGCAGAGAAAATACTCCTAAGGTCTAGAAAAATATCTGGCAAATTAGGTGTTCAATAAATGTTGTCCAATATTATGAGTGGACAGATGGATGGAGAAATCTAAAAGGAGGAGACTAGCTATTTAAATTCAGTCAAAAAAGAGGCTTTTTAAGTAAGCAGTAATTATCCAATGACAGAAAGAAGATATGGGTAGGAGAGAGATTCATTAAAGATTCATTAAAGGTTTCAAGCCAAAGTGAATACAACAATAGAGGCTCTTTCCAAAAATGATGATATTACAGTTATACTGTATAGATTTTGAAGTCACAGCTTCTTAGGTTTGGCCCTGTGTGAAGGCAAAATTTCTAATAATTTTATAGTAATATTGGGGACTCTGAGACAAAAAATTTGAGTTGAAAGTACAAAAGTGATGATTTAGAAATATAAAAAATATTTTAAAAATATTAAAATTGACAAAAGTTAGTAACTTCATGAAAAATTCCCAAAAGAAAATGTTTTCAAAAAGCATAATAATAATAATAATAATAATAGTAACTCTATTAGTAGTAGTTGTAGTATAACATCTAACAGTTACCTTTATTATGTCCCAAAAACATAACTTGTAATAACTCCAATAGTTTATTATTTTCCAAAATAAGAAACTGAGGTATAAGCAGGTTAAGTAACCACACTAGTTGCCAGAACCAGGACTTACCCAAGTCTGACTAAAAGACTTTTTTATATACCAAGTCTCTGAAGTAATGGATCCCCCCCGCAAGGGTCAGGAAGAAAATATCAGTATTTATATTACTATTTTTTTATCTTAGCCCACTAGATTGCTTTTATTATATATGGTTTACAATGTATGCAGTATATCAATATAGCTGTATACAAATTATAACTAAGCACATATTTATGGAGGTAGAAGAAATGAAAAGATATTCTATTTATTTTCTGATAGGAACATGAGACTAAAATAGTCCAAAAACTAAGTTGTACACTCTGCCCATCTGTGCTCACCGTAAGAGCTCAATGTCAGCTTTACCTTCTGTAGTTCAAACACAGACCACATCTGATCAGGTTCTCCACTCATGCACTCACTCATTCCAAAAGTAGTTAACTGCTTATCTTGTGCCTAGTTCTGGGTAGAGTCTGTGAATTCTAGAAACAATCCCCAACTTTAACAGGTCAGTAACATAAAGCTCAAACATGTAAACAACTCATTACAATCCAATATCACAAGAAAAGTAATGGTAATGGTCAAGAACTAGTACTTTGTATTGGGCACCTGCTATGTGCTAAACCCTGTTGTGAACACTTATGTATGTTATCTAAACCACATTATGGGGATAGATGTTATAATGATGAAAGCTCAGGTAAGTTTAAAACGTGTCCAAAGCCAGGCATGATGGCAAACACCTGTAATCCCAGCAACTCAGGAGGCTGAGGCAGGAGGATCACAAGTCTGAGGCCAGCTTCAACAATTTAGCAAGACCCTAAGCAACTTAGTGAGAGCCTCTCAAAATAAAAAATAAAAAAGGGCTGGGAATGTGGCTCAATGGTAAAGTGCCCCTAGATTAAATCCCTAAATACGACAGGGTTAGTATGTTAATGCTAATTAACATGAGTTTGGACCAATGGCATTAGTACATCTTCCAAGCCCTAATTGGTGTAAATATGGACCAAGAGCAGTGACCCAAGAGCTATATAAACCCCCAGCCGCATGCACTCAGAGGGAGCAAAGTTTGTTATCAGAGTGGAACTTGCTCAAGAGTACCCAGCTTAAAAAAACAGGTGAATCCAGTCAGTTTGATCCCAGATCTCATGTTCTTAATGACTCTGCTCAAAAGTGGTGAAAAGAGGCCTTTCAGGGCAGTAGAAGTAAGCAGCCTACATACAGCACTGTTTACTAGATCTCCAGAACTGGCAACCAAGTCCTTTTAACTAAATCTTCTATGAAAGCAAATAAGATCTTAAAAAGTGATGACAACAACAAAACATCAGGCCGAATGTGCCAAACTTGCAATTCTAACAATGCACTGATAAAGTACACTGCATTTTATAATGCTCTATTTTAGGAAAGATTACTTCACAGTAGGCAACAAAACATTTTTGCTCATACATACATGCTCCTTTGCATGAATCATACTAAGACTTATATACTGTATCATGGGAAAATTCTTGAACTAATTAGAAATCTGATTTTTCCAAAGTTGTATGTTTAAAGAGTCAGTTACTGGTCTTGACCAATTGTAAGACAATTATCTGCTTCCGAGGGACTTCATAGACATTCTGAAGTAAACTGTGTAGACGACAAAGGTAATAGTTCAACAGGTTTCTAAAATTTAGTCCAAGTCTCCATGTACTTACAATCACCCTGGATGACATACAGCTGTAACAGAAACTGGCAGCATCTGAGAACTTGCTGCCTCAAGCCAGCTGCTTCCAGTAAGGGTGAGTGAAAAGTGGTTTCCAAAGAACAAACTTCATTTTGTCTTGAGCATTCCGAGAACATAGTAAATCATTAAAAATGTATTACCAGACATAGTAGGCAACTAAGCATAGCAATTCCTATTACTTTACTTAGATGCCACCATGATAAGTACAGTAGAAAATACCAACTACCAAAAGGTTTATATTTTCCCATTACCATAGGCTATATTTTAAGCAATAACCTGTTTGTTTGTCCTCTACAAGGGGTCTTCCTCTAGGGCTTTTTATCAAAGACCCCAGGTATTTTCCTACATTGAAATGTGTCAAATATTAACTTTATCTTAGTGAGACCAGAACCAGTTCTGAGCCTGGGTAGATTGTTCTCAGAAGGTTATTCCTTCCTCCTAATTCTACCTTGTAAAAGGAAACAGAAGGGGAGCTCAAGTAAAACACCTTTCAAGTGGAGAATCTCATTTGCCAACTCCAGTTTATCATTTCTCAGTAATAAAGACAAAGGAGGAAAAGAAAGAAGAATTATTAAGCTTAGCTAATTATTCTATCTTATTTCATTTAAATCCTTTAAGAACTAAATCAAAATTAAGTCAAAGCCTGGGTTCTACCCCAGCACTGGGGTGGGGGTGGGGGGAATCCTCAAACTTGCAGTCATTTTTAGCCTTAAAAATATAGAGAGTTTAAGGAAAATGTCTTCTCCCATGAGAATTCCACATATTCCCAAGATATTAATTTCTTTTTAAAAAGGCCATTTCAATACAGCATCTTAGATTGCACTGTCATTTCTTTACAGAAAAGAGGTGATGCTGCAATAGACAACAGACTCGTGTTTCACCAACTGACACTTAATACATGCACCTTCAACTTACTTCCTGCTGAATTTTACCTAAAGAGTGAAAAAATGCCAAAAGAAATAACTATTTCCATAGTATGCGCATAAATCAGGAAACTAACCAAAGAAGATGGAATTCTTTGGACACAGCTTCCTGACTGCCAAGCGGCGCAGCCAGCCAACTGTTCCCTGTGGATGGCCGGGTGGGCTGGAGATCCAACAGCAAGCACTGTGCAGCGGGTCTGAGGCGCAGGGAGCCAAGGACTGTCGACCTGTCACCCCTCAGCAGCCAGCTGAGCACTGGACAGTCGCCCGCCACAGAAGCCCGCTCCATGCGGCGCTGCAGCCCCAAACCTGCAAGCGTAGAGCATCCAAGGACCCAAACTACTGCCTCCTGACCTGCGTGGAGAAATTGGAAGTGGGGTAGACTGCATGGAAGTTGGGACTCAAAGAGTTAACCCACAGGGTTAGTATGTTAATGTTAATTAACATGAGTTTGGACCAATGGCATTAGTACATCTTCCAAGCCCTAATTGGTGTAAGTTTGGACCAAGAGCAGTGACCCAAGAGCCATATAAACCCCCAGCCGCATGCACTCCGAGGGAGCAAAGTTTGTTATCAGTCTTTCTTGCCCATGAGAGTTCTGTTCTTATTCTTTAATAAATCCTATGCTTGTGCTTGCTGGGAAAGAAGCAATTGGGGGAAGCTGTTGGTGTATGCACATTTCACTATCATTTTAAAGACTGACCCTGGTTACCTTCCTTTAAACTATCCTCACCACAGCTAGCAGCACTGCCAACATTTATTGGCATTTTTTCCCTATAGCATTTAACACCTTCAAATATCGTGTATGTTATAATGTTTTTATTACATATCTCTACCAGTAGAATGTATTGTTTAAGGATACATCTGAAGGGACTAGGTGTATGTATATGACATAGTAGATGTCATTGAATATTTGTTAAATGAGTAAATTTTAAAAACAGAATTAATCCACCAGTTATCAAATGAAAAAGTGGCCATGCCTTAAAGGCAAATTTATTCATTAATTCATCCTTCTTTTTGCCACACACGACAACAGACTGTTAGGATAATCAAAACTGATGAGGCCCTGATGACATGAAGCTTACTTACTAATTTTCTGTCTCCTCAAAGAATGTAAAAAACAACATAATCCCAGAATAATAAGGATTATAAAGACAATATGATAAATAAACATGTTGATAATTATGTACAGAGAGCTAGGGAGTCCTCCTTCAAAGAGAATGGATAATTAAGGCCATCTCCATGAGATGTCAGAGAAAACCAGTCACGTAGAAACCTAGGAGAAAAATATCCCTGGCAGAAAAAATGCATAAAAATTTTGATGGGGGAGGAGATGGGGTTTGGTGAGTTCAAGAAACAACAAGGCCAGTATGACCTGAAGGTGGAGTAAGAAGGGCAGACACAGAGGGTGTGACCTCCACTGTGGAGGCTCTAAGCCTACCTTGTTGTAGATGGACCCTGAAATGTTCTCTCATATTCCTTTTTTCATCTAGGAAAAGAGCCAATTGCAAGGCGAACCAGTGTCATTGCTAAGAAATTTGAGAAGGCTGCTTTTTAGCTGCTCTACTTTTGTTCAAACAGAAAATGTGCCTTCCTCAGAACATTTTATTTCCATTGGTTAGAAAAATATGGAATAAGCAAGCCTATGCTCACACCTAGTTGTACAAAGCTTTGCTTTTTAGCTACTAATCAGGTTTCAAACAGCCTTTGTAATGAGAAACATTTGGTGAATTCTCTTCACCTGCTTTCTGACACCAAGTAAATTACATAAGAGCATTTTAAACTACTAAATAAGATATTTTTTTAAATGCTATATATATAGTTTGTAATGGCCCTAGATGCAGAGAGAGAGAGAAGGGAACTTCTATATAAATCAGACTGGTTCCATTTTTTCTCTATTTCATATATCAAATGCTGTAGATGCTAAATATGCATGTGAATTTGCATGCATAACAAATTATTATTATTTAGCACTAGCTACAATTTGCAGATCCATTAGCCTCATGAGAAAAGAAATGAGAGAGTACTTTTTGAATATTTGCCCTTGGAGAAAATACTGTGTATATAGTCAACTGATGCAGATTCAAGAGGCTACAAGCATGAATGTACCTCTGTAACAGTGGTCAAAGCCATGTCTACATCAGCAAATGTTAGAAGTCAGCATCCTCTGAAGATGCAGTATGTTTGCCTATATTATCACATGTGACTCAGTATTTTTGTTTTATAACCTACTGTTTGAGTCTTTTAATTAGTTAAAGGATATTGTGGTACAGTAAAAGATTCCAAATATACCATTTTCAAGCTTAATTCCAAAGGCCAATCTTTTTATCATTTAAACTACAATTTTCCAATATGAGAGGGAAAAAGTGAGTCTTTGATTTTATGAGAAATAATCTGTGGTACTGTGCACTTCTGAGATATCTAGATGAATGACATCTGAATGTCACATCGATATGATTACAATTAATATGCAACTAATAAAATCCATATGGGATATCTTGCCCTAAACAATGTGTCCAGTGATGGAGGAGCGCCACCTAACGTTCAATATGGATGTAAACATATCCTGGTACACACCCATTTTACAAACATTCTAACCCTAGACTTATATATTAAATCACATTAATTTTGCAAAGGCCTTAGCCAAGTATCACAATATAAATTATGCCTTTTTAAAAGTTTTATATCATTCATATCCTCGATGTTTTTCATCGATATTTTCAACAAGGAAGTTAAAGCTCTTTAATTCTATATCTACATAAATGCAGAAGAGAACTACTCCTAAGAAATTTAAAACTTTCAAGCATCTTGACCTGCACTGTGGTAGACCAGAAAGAATGCAAATTCTAGGCTAAAGAAGCTCAAATCCAGGGCTAGCAGTATAACCTAGTTGTTTTTAAAAACTGAGATTGTTTCCTGACATGAAGAGAACATGTGTAATAAATTATTACACACTCAGCATTTGATAGGTGATACTAAGAAAAATAGCTTTCTTGTTCTGATTTATAAGCTAATAAGTTTTTTTTGGTTTTAACATATGCCCTCCATTACAGTAGCTTAAAAGTTTTAATGAAAAGATGGCATATAGCAGGTCAACCATTTCATTTCTCTCTAATCCTTTGTATAGAGAAAACCTTTCTTGAAAAATCTTTCTTGATCATTTCCTCCAGTCAGCGTCAAGTAAGTTTAAAGCTTTGCTTTTTAGCCACTGATGAAATTAATCAGGTTTCAAACAGCTCTCACAGATGAGGGACATTTGCTGAATTCTCTTCACTTGCTTTCTGACAGGTAATTCTTATGAAATCTCTAGTAAATTACATAAAAGCATTTTAAACTACTAAAAACAATGATTTTTAAATCCTATCAAATTATTTTATGAGAATATTCCTTGTGACTTTAAAAAAAGTTTAATATGTTGTGTGTAAAGGGAACTTTTACTTTTTTAACTTTTGGATTCACTTCATCAAGCTCCTTGTACATTCTCCAAAATTCTCTTTTGATTTAAACCTCTTTCCAGGTTACAGATTTTTTGTTTGTATTCATAAGAATTTAGGTAGTCTTTGAAGCAAAGCATTACTGAGAGTTTCCAAGAGCCAACCTAGGATTATACAGGAGAGCAGGAGCAAACCCTCCTCTGAAAGAGCCCTCTCTTCCACACACTGCGGAGTCCTTCCTCTGAGAGCCAGAGGACAGCTTCCACAATATTCTGTCCTTGCTTAACACTTCAAACTTAATTTGGTGTTCCTGTGATATGCCTTGATCTATGTGTGACGGGAACTGAAAGACAAGAAAAAAGTCATAAGGCCATTCCTAGTTTGAAAGCGGAAATGCTGGGAAAAAAGTGGTCATGTTATTATAGAAGCCATTCTCCCTTTGAATATAAAACTTAAAATTTTTTAATTACAAAAAATATTTATATATCTAAGAAATACAAATATTCACCTTTTAAAATTTTGGTTATATGCAATAAAATTCATAAATTTTAAAATTACTTTAAAATCAAGATGACTGACATAAATGATAGAACTGTACTTGCCCCTAGGTGGAGAAATTTTTAGGTTTTCCACAGCCATATTCCTAAACCTCAGTAAGAAGAAACAGACTGGGTCTGAATGGCCTTACTCTACTTTCACAATTAAATAACTGAATAACAAAATCTCAAGACTAACTTCAATAAAAGTGAAAGTTTCCAACTAATCCATTTAAGTTGAGTAAAAATTCATGGGTCTTAAATGTTAATATCTACTAAGTACAAACCAAGCATGTTTAGCTGCCCTATTCCCCAAAAGTTGCATGAGAGATACTGAAAACTGGCCATCTTTCCTCCTCCCCTACCTTTTCTCTGGCCTTGTATTGCTTCCATTAGAAAAATAAATCTATAAGAAAAATTGAGAAAAAGGGAATTTAATATATAAAAGTTAATTTTTCTATAGCCACGAAACTTATTAATACTACTACTAACCTCAGATATTTATTTCAGAGACCTGTTTTGGATTTTAATGTCCTTCCATTTTCCTCAACTAACTTCTCATTATGTAGAAATCTAGTTCATATGTAAGTAACATTTTATATGTATAGTACAATATAGTTTATAAATTATTTTCATATGCATTACCTTATTTGATACTCACAAAATACCCTAAAGGTAATCTGAACATAAAGTATTATTTGATTTTATGGAGGAGAAAATGAATGTGAAGATCATACAATGCGCAGCTCACAAATACTGCAGCAGAACTAGAATAAAGAATGAAAATTTAGATTACTAGCTCTATACAAGTTCCTTCGTGCCTCAACAGGCTGCTTCTTCAAATAGGCAGACAAGAGGGGACTGCATGTTACCCATGAGTAATGTTTAAAGAAAGGCAGCTTTAGCTGCTTCAGTATATATAGACAATAAACTTTTAATTTTAACAATTTATGAGAGAAATACTATAGATAAGCATTTACAATGTCTTTCATCAATACAGCATATAATAATTTAACATTTTCTCAATATTCTGAAAAGTGAGTGGCATTTTTATTTAAAGGTCAAATCTATTGTTATATATATGTATACAACATATAGAAATACCAGTTTAGAGTTTAGCAGAAGGTAGCACCATGCACAATGTTGCACAGCAAAATCTGGTAAAACATCTGTTAGTAATTTGTCAATATGTATCAAATCCGTAGAAAGGCACATGGACCTTCACCCAGGTATTATCTTTCTAATTTATACTAAGAAAATGATTATGGACATGTATAAAAAGTGCTATTTATGGTATTAACAGAACTAATCAATAAATGGATTGGTTAAAATCAGAGTATATGAAAGAATAAAATGTACTCCTTAAAATAAATCTGGAAAAATGTACAAGATATAGTAAGTGGAAAATACACATGTATATGTACATGTGACTGAGATATTTCACCAAACTATTAATAGTGATTGTGTTTGGTTGTGATATTATAGAAGAGATTTTTTCACTTTTATATTTCCAAATCTACAAAAGTGGCAAAATATCTTCCTATATTTCTACAATAGAATAAATTTATTTAAGTATATATATGTATAAAACACATAAAACATACAGCATATATACTTAACTTGCAGATGTTGGAGTGATGGAAAACAAGGCATAAATTTAGCTATATTGGACAGCCCTAGAGCCATTCCACACACACATGGAGATACATTTTAAAGAATGAAGAAATATGAAGGCACAACACACAAGATGAGTCATCAGAGATAACAACAGCAACTTAATTAGGCAAAGTGTCTTGTATCAGAAAATGGGCATGAATTGAGCAGTACATTTTAATAGCTACTGTTTTTCATATCTAATTAACAGAAAACCTTAAAATATCAATGGCTTTTGGAAATGAGGTAGTTTAGACGGTTTGTGCAGAAAAGTGAACACAGAGTTCATTGCAAGGGCTGGAGATATTTCTAGAGAATAATAATCATATGCTAAAGCACCATCAAAAAAGGTACTAGGTGAGAATCCCCACAGAAAACATGATGACCATATAGAAACTTGGATGTACCCTCACCTGGAATATGCAGGTTCACCACAACCTACAGACGATCTTATGAAAAGAGAAAAGGTCAGAAAGGGCAATTATATTATGAAACAGAAATTGAAAAGGGAGAACTTGGGAGTCTTTGATATTCAAAGACAGAAAAATATGTTCCAAAGTTTATAAAATCACAAATGTTATAGATAGAAAAAAAAATGACACTGTTAGGCCAAACTAATTTGACTACAATTTAAAGACAGATCCAAGGAAAATAAAAAATTTGGGATGGGAAAATATATGAGAATACTACACTTAGAATAAAAGTCAAAATCCTCCCCAAGTCTCATAAACCTCAGTATTCTGGCTGAACCCCTAAGATCTCCACTGCAGTACTCTCTTCTCTGGCTTTTCCAGTGTACCTCTGTACTCACCACTGCCTCTGCTTGTGATGGAATGTTTTACATTATCACCTGGCAAACTCTTTTTATTTTTTAAGGGTTCTACAACTGTGTTATACCCCCAGCCTTTTTTATTTTATTTTTTTCCAATTTTATTTTGAGGCAGGGTCTCTCACTAAGATGCCCAGACTGGCTTCGAACTTGGGGTCCTCCTGCCTGAGCAGAACAGTTGGTATTACAGGCACACACCAGCATACCCAGCAAGATCCTTTATTATCATTGACATCTCAGCTTAAAAATTGCCTCCCTGACTACATCAGCAAAGCTACTTGTTCTTGGCACCAGCCACTATGGCATTATTTGGTTTAATTTTCCTCAGAATGCTTATCACTATATGAAGGGGCCTTATACTATATGAAGGGGCCTCCTTCATTTATTTATTCACATACATTGGTTTTTCTCCTTAACTAATGAAAAAAGGAATATGAAATGTTATATCATCAAGGAGGCTTTCCCTGACCACCCCCAAGTTAGGTCAGATCACTCTATTTCCACCTCCTCATGTAATTTTTCTTTTGCAACCCAACTTACGCTTTATAATTTATTTTCCAGTATCTGTTTTTCACTATAAACTCCATGAAATATGGGCCACTGTGTGCTGTCTTACTAATCAATGTATAGCTACCAATACCTAGAATGAAAAACACTCCATACCCTTTTAAACTTAGGATTAATTGGTGAATAAGAAAAGAATGAGAAACAAAAAGGCATATGCTAAAGCACCATCAAGAAAAGTACTAGGTGAGAATCCCCACAGAAAACATGATGACCATGTAGAAAAAGAAAAGAAAAAAATAAAGAGCTTATTAGGGCGTTATATTGATCATATGCTATTCAGTTTTATGAAGACTACTGGTTTGATTAAAGAATACAATAGACTTAGGACTTTACTCTTAATAAAATACATGCAGAAAATTAATTTTTTAAGTTTCAAATTTGTAATTTAAGCTGTATGCTTTCTAATTCTGTTTCAATAAATTTGGAACTTTAGAACTGCAATTCTTCAAAATTAATAGTTCAAGTATCAAAAGAATTCTGAATGGACATGAAAGAGATGCTGAAGACAAAAACAGAAAGCTATTTAGAAGAAATTTTATAAATAACATTGGAAACTGAAAACACATTCATGGAATAAAATCCTATTCTTTATTTAATAATCATGAAACTGCCTTTGGAAGGTCTGTTAAAACAGCTTTGAGACATTTGTACTTCAAAGGTTTAGACGAACTTTTATGGAATATGGCTGACAGTCTTTAAAGTCCTTCTATATTAACAGTTCATGTGAGATAACAGTATCCAAATAAATGCTATATTTTAGAAACTACATAACATTCCTTGTTAGTCAAATGGGTCTTACAATTGCTTTCTTTATTCTCTTTAAGCATAAAAAAATTGAGGACTCTAATACTAGTGATTCTAGATATTCTTTATATTATCTAATATATATGAAAGACATACTATAGTTGCCTGTTTCACAAGACAAAGGTGGTTCTAGAATTTGTGACCAGAACCTAAATCTGATGCTGGAAGCCACAGCTATAACAAACCAGAAGCAGGTTGAAGCTGATCATTTAATTAAATTACAGTGGCCAAAAGCCACAAGAAACCAGCAGAGCAAGAAACCTCCATCATCAGCAGCTCACAGGAAAACTATTAGCCTTGCTACAAAACAGATGCCAGTGGCAAGGCTGCACACAAAGAAGGACAGCTCTCTCCTCTTCTCAAAAGGCCCACTCTTTCTCAGAAAGGACTGATTGCAAATGATACAGAAGAGAGATCTGGATGCAGAAAGAAACTTGAAAATTTTACTCTAGCCAATTTTAGGCTTTCATTAAATTCAAAGTTTTTCCTATGACACAATAAGAGCACCATCACTTGGTAAAAACAAGAATAAGATGAACCTGTGTGCCTTGATATTTCAAATATTTTGCCTTTTAAAACATATATTATTCAAGATAAAGTAGATTTTATCTTGAATTTCATGGATCATGATTCACAGTAAGAAATATCTTTTACATCATAACCCAACAGACACACCGTGTGTGTGTGTGTGTATGTGTGTGTGAAATTTAAAAAAAAAAAAAGTTCATGAAAGTTACCCATACTACATGGCAATAAATATGCTATTTCTACTTTATGTCAGATTTTGTTTTGCTTTGGTTTTTATTTTTCTTGTTTTCACATTACTGGAGTTGACCTCATGGGTACCATACCACTGAGCTATATCACCAGTCTTTATTATTTTATTTTATTTTGAGACAAGTCTCCCTAAATTGCCCCGGCTGGCCTCGTACTTGCAATCTTCCTGCCTCCCAATTTGATGGGATTGCACTGAGTGACACCATTCTCACTTACCTCTTCTTTTTAATACTGGCTATCCACCACAGATTGATTTCAGGGCAGGTCATTGGTCAGAACCCAATACAAGGAGCACTGCCACCGGGTAGTGTGCAGACATGCACCTGTGATCCGGCCTCTGCTACCCCTATAAGCCATATCTCTTGCCATTTCCCATCCACTCCCCCACCATGGCCACCCCTATATTGCCTCAGTTTCCATTCTTCTTTTACATTGAGCCATAGTTCCTGAAATGTACCAACTGTTTTTCTACCTCAAGGCTTTTGGTCTTATAGTTAATGCTGCCTGGAGCACTTCCTACAGATCTCTACACTTCATATCACTCAGGACTCAACATGAAGGTCCCTGCCTCAGAAGGTTCTTTATGAACCACTCACTTGAGAGTTACCACCAGAAACCCCATCCAGGGCAAGTGGGGGAAGGGTTGGCTGGGAACAAGTATGGAAAGGCAAGACGGCCAGAAGAGGAGCTCACTGCACTTAGCTCTCAGCATTACTTTAAGTCTGAAAGTCAAAATGCAACTAGGCACAAAAACCAGCATTTAGCAATTGTGGCAGACATCTTTTGACTCTGAGATGTGATGACTCCATTCAGCAATCTCCCCAAGCACTTTGCACTCTCAAAGACCATTTTTACCACATATGTTTTTACTTTCAAGTCATTCAGCAAGTATTTGAGTACCTACTATGATCTAAGCCATAGCAGTCAACAAAACAAACAACCATTCCTCAAAGTTAACAGTTTAGTAAAGGTGACAAATCTATGAAGAAATAAATACAACTACATGTAACAAGTACAATATCAGAAATGTGCACTACATAAAGTAATGACAAAAAAAAAAAAAAAAAAAGAAGTGTCAATCCTCCTTGCGTAGTGAAAGGCATCACAAAGAGGAGACACCTAACCTGTGTCTGGAAGGATCAACAGGGGTACAGCAAGCAAACAAAGGTACAGGTAGATGGAACAGGAAGTGCAGAATAAAGGGAAGAGGCACACTGCTGGCTTCTAGGTATGTTCAATAAAAGGCCAAAAGCTAAAGTAGTGAATAGGTAAGGAAGAGGCCAGAGAAAACCTCTTATGAGCCTTTCCAGACACTTCATATAAGGAACGGATAGTCTAAATTTTTAAAACTCATAAACAGATTGAGTTTTAGAAAATTCCTTCTTGTGAGCAGAGAAAAATAATAGGTTGGCAAATTAGCAGATCAGAGTGTAAAAGACATTATAATAGTCTAGACAAGAAATGAGGAGATACTACAGTAAAATGGGAAGTGGAGATGATGTGAATATGGGAGACACAGAGAAGAACATAAGATAACTAATATTTTATGTATATATGTATTTGTGGTGCTGGGGATTGAACCCTGAGCCTTGTGCATGCTAGGCAAGCTCTCTACCACTAAGTTATACCCCAACCCTCATAATTCTGATTTCTAGTTTCAGTTATAATATACTGGAATCATAATTAACTTGGTGATAATAGGAACAACTAGAAGGAAATTTTACAAGTTTGAATTGTACTAAGTGTGAGGGCCTTTAAGTTGCCAGCATATAAATGTCCAGGAACCATCAGAGTTACACCTTAGATCTGTGTTGAAAACTGAAACTTAGTAGGGAAGGAGTTCAGAATGTTCATAATTGAAATGATCTGGGGGTTAAAGAATGCTGCAAGTGAGCAAATACAGGCAAAAAATTGATCACTCCAATAAAAAAGATAAGAGGGCAAATACAGGTAGTAAAAGATTACTTCAATAAAGAGATAGAGACTCTGAAAAAAAAAAAGAAATCCATGAAATGAAGGAGACAATAAACCAAACAAAAAACTCATAGAAAGCATCACCAACAGACTAGATCACTTGGAAGACAGACCCTCACACAATGAAAGCAAAAAATATAATTTTGAAAATAAAGTTAACCACACAGTGAAGATGGTAAGAAACCATGAACAGAACATCCAAAAATTATGGGATAACATCAAAAAACCAAATGTAAGATTTATTGGGATAGAGGAAGGCACAGATATTCAAGCCAAAGGAATGCACAATCTCTAGAATGATATAAAAACAGACATTTTTGCAAACACGAAGAATGAATTGGAAAATCAAATACAAGAAGCTTACAGGACACCAAATGTACAAAATTACAACAGATCAAAACCAAGACACATTATAATGAAAATGCAAAGCATAGAGAATAAGGATAGAATTTTAAAGGCTGCAAGAGAGAGGAATCATATTACATATAGTGGAAGACCAATTTGGATCTCAGCAGATTCAACCCAGACCCTCAAAGCCAGGCGATCCTGGAACAACATATACCAAGCTCTGAAAGAAAACGGATGCCAACCACAACTCTTATATCCAGCAAAATTAAACTTCAGATTTGGTGATGAAATAAAAACCTTCCATGATAAACAAGAATTTACAGCAAGAAAGCCTGGACTACAGAACATTCTTGGCAAAATATTCCATGTGGAGGCAGTGAAAAATAACTATAAAAATCTGCAAAGGGATAAACTACACTAAAAGAAAGGCCAATCAAAAGAGAAACCAAGTCAAGGTAAAAACCAAAAATAAACCAAAATGACTGGGAATACAAACCATATCTCAATAATAGCCCTTAGCGTCAATGGCCTAAATTCATAAATTAAAAGGCATACACTAGCAGATTGGATTTCAGGAAAAAAAAAAAAAAGACCCAACAATATGCTGCCTTCAAGAGACTCATCTCACAGGAAAAGACATCCACTGACTGATGGCGAAAAGATGGGGAAAAAAATTATCACTCACATAGACCATGTAAACAAGCAGGGGTTTCCATCCTCATATCAGATAAAGTGGACTTCAAACCAAAGTTAGTAAAAAGGTATAAAGAAGGTCATTTCATACTACTTAAGGGAATCATATATCACTAGACATAATAATCATAAATATCTACGCCCCAAACAATGGGGTATCTATGTATATCAAACAAACACTTCTCAACTTCAAGGATCAAATACACTATAACACAATAATACTAGGTGATTTTACACACCTATCTCACTACTGGATAGATCTTCCAAACAAAAATGAAACAAAGAAACTACAGAACTCAATAAAATAATCAATAATTTAGAATTAACAGACGTATATAGAATATTTCATCCATCAACAAGCAAACACACTTTTTTTCTCAGCAACACATGGATCCTTGTCCAAAACAGACCATTTGTTATACCACAAAGCAAGTCATAGAAAATACAAAAGAGAGAGAAAGAGAGAGATACTACCCTGCATTCTGTCAGATCATAATGGAATGAAATTAGAAATCAATGATAAAATTAAAAATAGAACCTCCTCCAACACCTGGACTAAATAATACACTATTGAATGACCCATGGATAAAGAAGGAGAAGACATGAAATAACCAAAATTAGGGCTGAAATCAATGAAATTGACACAAAAGAAACAATTCAAAAAATGGACAAAACAAAAAGCTGGTTCTGTGAAAAAAAAAAATTCATAAACGTTTAGCCACCCTAATGAAAATAAGGAGAGAGAAACTCGAATCACTAAAATTTGTGATGACAAAGGAAATATCATGACAGACACTAGTGAAATACAGAAGACAATTAGAAACCATTTTGCAAATTTATACTACAGTAAAATAGAAAACCTCAAAGACACTGACAAATTTCTAACTGAACCAGGAAGACATACACAACTTAAACAGATCAATTTCAAGCAAAGAAATAGAAGACACCATCAAAAGCCTACCAACTAAGAAAAACTCCAGGACCAGATGAATTCTAAGCTGAGTTCTACAAGACCTACAAAGAAGAATTAATATCAATACTCCTCAAATTATTCCATGAACTAGAAAAGGAGGGAACCCTTCCAAACTCATTATATGAGGCTAATATCAACCTGATACCAAAAGCAGACAGAGACACATCAAAATATCAGACCAATACCTGCTGAGAGCCACAGCCGAATAGGAATGGCCCCTGGCATTTTGCCAATAGTATTGGTTGAGAGGCAAGCCATTAAGATGATGCTGGATTGATTCGATTGTATATTAGACCTTTACTGTCCGCCTCAGCCTGTTACTTTGGAGTTCTCGCGCTACTTTGGAGTTCTCCTGGGGATTCTCGGAGAGTTCCCATTGGTTGGGGAAGTGCGGGAGAAGGGATTTCTGGAAGAGGGATTTCCAGTTGTTGGTTCCTAGAGGACCCACGTGGCGTTCGGGAGAGTTCCTGGGGAGCGTGTGTGGAGTGTGGTGGTGGAGTTCAGAAATAAAGTTTGTTCCTGCTTCAGTGGCTCGTGATTGGTGCCCAGCCAGCCTGCGGCAAATACCCTTGATGAACATAGATACAAAAATTCTCAATAAAATTTTGGCAAATCTCATACAAAAACATATTTGAAAAATAGTGTACCATGATCAAGTGGGGTTCATTCCAGGGATGCAAGGTTGGTTCAATGTACAGAAATCAATAAACATAATCCATCACATCAGTAGACTTAAAGATAAGAATCATATGATTATAACAATTGATTCAGAGAAAGCATCTGACAAAATACAGCACTCTTTTATGTTCAAAACACTAGAAAAACAAGGGATAGTAGGAACATACCTCAACATCGTATGCTAAACCCAAAGCCAACATCATCCTAAATGGAGAAAAATTGGAAGCATTCCCTCCAAAAATAGGAACAAGACAGGGATGCCCTCTTTCACCACTTTTATTCAATACAGTCTTTGAAACTCTAGCCAGAACAATTAGACAAATTAATAGGATACAAACGGTACAAGAAGAACTCAAACTATTTGCTGATGACATGATTCCACATTTGGAGGATCCAAAAAAAAATCTCACCACAAAACTTCTAGAATTAATAAATGAATTCAGCAAAGTAGCAGGATATAAAATCAAATGCATTTCTATATATCAATGATGAATCTTCTGAAAGAGAAATTAGGAAAACTACCCCATTCACAGTAGCCTCAAAAAAAAAAAAAAAAAAAACACTTGGGAATCAATCTATCAAAAGAAGTGAAAGACTTTTACAATGAAAACTACAGAACATTAAAGAAAGAAATTGAAGAAGACCTTAGAAGTTGGAAAGATCTCCCATGCTCTTAGATAGGCAGAATCATTATTGTCAAAATGGCCATATTACCCAAAGCGCTGAACAAAGCCAATGTGATTTCAATTAAAATTCCAACGTCATTCCTTGTAGAAGCAGAAAAAACAATCATGAAATTCATTTGGAAAAATAAGAGACCCAGAATAGCCAAAAGAATCCTTAGCAAGAAGAGTGAAGCAGGAAGCATCACAATACCACACCTTAAACTATACTGCAAAGCATGGTATTGGCACCAAAGCAGACATGTAGAACAATGGTATAGAACAGAAGACACAGAGACAAACTTATATGAATACAGTTATCTCATACTAGGCAAAGGCACCAAAAACATACCTTGGAGAAAAGATAGCCTCTTCAACAAATAGTGCTGGGAGAACTGGAAATCCATATACAGCAAAATGAAACTAAACCCCTATCTCTCACCTGCACAAAACTCAACTCAAAGTGGATCAAGAACCTAGGTATTAGACCAGAAACCCTATGCCTAATACAAGAAACAGTAGATCCTAAATCCTCATCATATCAGATTAGACCCCAACTTCCTTAACAAGACTCCTAAAGCACAAGAAATAAAATCAAGAAACAATAAATGGGATGGATTCAAACTAAAAAGCTTCTTCTTGGTAAAAGAAATAAAGAGGTGAAGAGAGAGTCCACATTTTGGGAGCAAATTTTTGCCACACGTATGTCACAGCATTATCTCCAGGATATATAAAGAACTCAAAAAACTTAAAACTAAAAAAAAAAAAAAATTAATAAATGGAAATGGGCCAATCAGCCGAACAGACACTTCTCATAAGAAATACAATCGATCAACAAATACATGAAAAAATGTTCAACATCTCCAGTAATTAGAGAACTGCAAATGAAAACTACTCTAAGATTTCATCTCACCCTAGTCGGAATGGCAGTTAACAAGAATACAAGCAACAATAAGTGTTGAAGATTTGAGGGAAAAGACACACTCTTAGACTGCTGGTATAATTGCAAATTGTTGTAACCATTCTGGAAAGCAGTGTGGAGATTCCTCAGAAAACTGGGAATGGAACCACCATTTGACCCAGTTATCCCACTCCTCAGTTTATACCCTAAAGACTTCAAAACAGCATACTATAGTAACACAGCCACATCAATGTTCATAGCAGCTCAATCCACAGCTAAACTATGGAAGCAACTTAGATGCCCTTCAATAGATGGATGGATTTAGAAACTGTGGTGTATACAAAACAGAATAAAAATCATGGCATTTGCAGGTAAATGGATGGAGTTGGAGAATATCATGCTAAGCAAAGAAAGCCAATCCAGAAAACCAAAGGCAGGAAAGATGGTAGAATGAGATGGACATCATTACCATAGGTACATATTCGACTGTACTTTTGGTGCGACTCTACTTTGTGTACAACCAGAGAAATAACAAGTTGTGCTGCAATTGTGAACAATGAATTGAAATGCATTCTGTTGTCATGTGTAACAAATTAGAATATATATATGTTTTAAATGCACACAGGAACCCCATTCCTGCTCATTCTCAGGAGCTTTCCAAATGATTCCTAGACACACCTAGAAGGTGGTGGGCAGACTAGGAAAGTGAAGGGCACGTGCACCCGTTGTGGGGGGGCCTTCTTGGCCTGGGAGCCGCGCCACCCGGGAGCGCAAGCTGCATCTAGGGGCCATCAGAGTCACGCAGCTCACCGGGTGCGGAAAGCCCTGGCACCGGCGCCCTGCTGGGAGCGCCTCCCCTCGCCCTTCACTGCGCGCAGAAACCCTGCGCAGGGCCGCGGTCGGATTCGGGGCACAGCCCGCGGGGCGAAGGTGCCGGGCCGGCTGGGGACGCTGCCAAACGCGACCCTGGAGCCATTCTTCTGGCTTCCCCGCACTCACCATGGCTACAGGATCTCAGGACGAAAACCGGCCGTGGCGACAGGAACACAGCTTCACCGAGGCCGCCAACCGGTTACTCCGGGGACAGAGCCCCGCCCATCTGGGCCCCGCGCTGGAAGCACAGAGTCCTCAGTTCCGCCCAAGCAGCGGGTGGGCCTGCCCCTTCAGGTGTCGCCAAGGCAACGAACGCGCCTTCTTCTTTCCTCCGTCCGCACTTCCGTTCAATTGACAGATGACCCGGAAGTTCAAGCTAGTAAGCGGCTAGGCTCCATATATTGTTATGTTTTACTTTTAAATATGCTCCTGTGCACTTCTCGCTTACAGAGGTGTTACACTGTATTTTCAATGTCTCTCGAGTTTAAGCGCACCACAGAGTATTGTCTTTCTCTTCTGGAAAAGCCTTCCGGAAACGAAACCCTGAGTAACCGGAAGTGGCGGGCGGGGCGCCCCGGAGTCCGGAAGGCCCGGGGCGCGTCAGGTGGGAGGGGAGCCGGTCGAGCGAGCCGGTGACGCGGAGCCCACGGCCTGCGACGTGGGGTCGCCCGGAATCGGGAAAGAAGGGTCTCGGCGCAGGTTCCTGAGCCGGCTTAGGTAACTATGGGAGGGCACGGGGTTCTCGGTCGCGGGAGGAACGGGGGTCGACCTCCCGGGCCGGCCTGCGGTTGCGGGTCTCCTGCGTCCAGAGCCGGGGCCGCCGGCGAGAACGAGCCCGCGCATTTGGGAAACCGGTCAGGGGCCTCCGCGCTGCTTCGCGTCGGGTCCCGCCGGTGGCCTGGCGTGACCACGCCGGCTGTCATCGAGCCTGCGGTCCGCCGCGTTGAGGGCCCCGCGAGCCCAGGGTAGTCCCGGGAGCCTGTGCGGACGTGGCTGGAGGCGCGGTGTGCATCTTTGCCCTTAGGAACTGCATCATTTTGACTGTCTTACCAAAAAGGGCAAACTGAATTATCTTGAGTAGTACTTTCGTTGCTTCTTAAACGTGTAAACGGATGCGCTTTGTGTCTCCTGGGGGAATAAGTACTTTAAAATTCCTGTTGTCCTATCAGTGGTATAAAAGCTCTTTCAGTAACTTAAGCGTTTCCAAAATTCAAGACACACCTCTGGCAGTTTAGACTGTACTGGTGAGGATGGTAAAACGGCATCTACAAGTAAACTATGCCGAATTTTTTTATCACCTGTGAGAAGGGAATGTGGAGATTATTTCCCTAAGTGCTTGGGTTCTAAAAGCAGAAGTAATTAAAATACACATTTTTAACTACAGGCATTTATCAACTGTGTTTATATGATATCATTTTAACTCTCTTCTGTGTATACGTTTTTAGGTTTTTTTCCAGTGGAAGTCTTGAAATACATTTTCATTAAAGAAAAAAAAAAAATGGCTACTCTTAAAAGTTTAGAAACCAAAGGTAAGTGTCCTTACTTTGATGATACCTGTTTTTAAGACATGAAATTTATGATATGAAGGAATAATTCAGCCAGTTGAGTAAATCTCATAGATTCCTTGGGAATCATTTGTGTTTCAGATCTCTTCATGTTTAATTAGTAATTCAACTTTTATATTTCAGTACTTCAGATAAACCTTAACATCATTAGGTGGTATTTGTTGGATGATTACTTACTTTTAAAAGTTTAGTGTAACAAAACTGACTTGAACAATGTATTACCTATCCACTAGAAGAACAGGATTTAAATAAACAAAAATAAAGTATACCAGCAAGGCTACACTCTGAGTAGGCATTAGGAAAAGATCTGGGTTCCTTTCCTTGGGGTTTGCTGACACTCTTTGATGCTCCTTGGCTTTTCCATCCTCGGTTTACGTGGTGTTCTCTCCGTGTGCATTTTTCTGTATCCAACTTTCCCCTTTAATAAGGGCAGCAGTCATATTGGATAAGTGACCCACCCTACTCCTGTATGATTTCATCTTAACTATATTTGCATGATCCTTTTTCCAAATAAGGCCTCATTCTGAGGTACTGAGGTTAGGACTTCAGCATAAGTATTCGGGGGATACAGTTCTACCTATAGCACTTGGCCGTGTTCACTAGTCAGCTTGTAGTCCTGCTTTGCTTGTAATATTCTTAATCATTCCCTACCTTTTTTAATATTTTTATTTTTTTTTATGTGGTGCTGAGGATCAAACCCAGTGCCTCACATGTGCAAGGCAAGCGCACTGCCACTGAGCCACAACCTCGGCCCCATTCCGTACCTTTTGAAATTCATTCTTTCCATGACTTCCAAGCTACCACTGTGTTGTCAGTCTGCTCTTTACTGCCCAACACAGTAACCACATGTGACTATTTGAATTTAAATTAATATTTTTAAAAAATCAACATTTAGTTCTCAGTCATATTAGCTACAACTGTTTTAGTCAGCATTTTTTTTTCCCTGCTGTACCAAAAGACCTGACCAGAACAATTGAGGTCTCAGTCCGTAGATAGCTGACCCCATTGCTGTCGACCAGAGGTGAGGAAGCACATCATGGTCGAAGGTGTGGCAGAGGAAAACAGGTTATAACATGGAACCAGGAAGCAGAGAAAGAGAAAGAAAAAGATAGCTGTATTCTCCAGGGACAGAAATATATACCCCAAAGGCACACCCCCAATGACCTACCTCCTCCAGCCATGTGCTACCTGTTTAAAGTTACTACTCAATTCCTATCAAGGGATTAATACACTGATTAGGTTAAAAGTCTCATAATCATTTCACTACTAAACTTTCTTGCATTGTCTCACACATGAGCATTTGGGAGATAGCTCATATCTAAACCATCACAGCCTCCAAGTACTTAGTAACCAAATGTGGCTGGTAACTCTGATATTTCTATCATTGCCAAAATTCTTTTGGATATTGCTGCTGTAGCAGTATCTCCTCTATTTTTCAGACTCCTCTCTGGTTTATGTTTTAAATATCAGTGTTTTTCAGCTCTCTTTCTCTTCTACTCTCAGAGTTTCTATGATTAATTATCTGTAAGAACAACTTCCACATTTATCAGTAGCTCAGATCTCTCCTCTTGAGATTTAGAATTTTATAGACAACAATTATTTTTTCTTAGATATAGACAACAATCTTGACATGTCCCAAAGTAAACTCCTGACCCAGCTCATTTGGGGAATAGAGTCAAGTTCTTCCTGCCAGAGCCTTTAATAAGAGATAGGAAGCAGTTTTCTAGAAGCAAACTTTTCAGGAAGCATATTTCCAGTAGCAAATTCTATTTATTTCAGTCCTTAAAAAGGGATATAGTAGCTTAGTGGTTCAGCACTTGCCTAGCATATGTGAGGCACTGGGTTCGATTCTCAGCACCACATATAAATAAAATAAAGGTACATTGACAACTAAAAACAATTTAAAAAAATAAAAGAAAAAAAAGGATTCAGATATGTTCAGGAAACAACAAAGAAAGGTCACACTAATAAGTACTTAATTGAATTTAATATAGCTAGATGCAACAACTGTTCCTTTCACAAGTCACTAAAACAGCTAAAAAGTATTAGAATAAGTAAATCAAAGACTAATCAAAGTAATAAACTGGGAATAAATGGGAAATAAAAGCAATTAAAATGATAACTAATGTGAAAACAACTAGCATGGCATTTAGCAAAAATTATGATTAGTGATTAAAAGCTTGTTCTTGCAGTGCCTCTGAAAGTGTTATTTTTATTGTTATTGTAATGAGGATTAGAGTTATAAAACAGCACTTTCATATACTTTATTTCATTTGATCTTCATTATCTAATAAGGAAGACAATCCAACCACTAGTGCTATTCCTACTTAATATAATGCTAACAGTGAACAAAAGTTACTTGTATTGCATAGCCTGAGAAGACATGTACTTAGGTTTGACCTTGTCAGTTGTCTGCATATCCTGTACCTGCCTCAGGTGACCTGCCTCAGGTGAGAAACATGGTTATGTTCTCGATCATTGGTTGTTTGGTTTCATACTAGAACTTCCTCTCGGAAGACATATGAGCAATACTGACATCATTAGAGTGATATATCATTGCTGCTAGAGCTTTTCTAAAGGAAAAATCTGTCAGACTGTAACTGAGTTAGGAATTAATGGTTCAGCGTAAAGGAAAAACATAAGCACTTTTTAAAGGAATTAGTTATTGAACATACACCTGAAATCTTCCAGATGTGTGTAAAAGATTGATAAGCTTCATTAGCACTTACTCATTGTCTCCGTGCCAAGCACCATTTCTGTAGCTAGTGATATAAAAAATAGGAAACATTTCTACCCTAAGAAGCTTTCAATAGTTTAGTCTGCAAGAGAAACAAATTATCCTAAAATACTGTAGTATTTCCCTTTTCTGAAAGCTCCAGGGGATGGGAAGAGGGTGTAGTTGAGTGATTTATCCAAGTTTAAACAATACATAGCAATGGGGACTTTTACATTATTCTGACTCAGGGTCTGATGGCAGGGGGGACTTAAATTCTGATGCGGTCTGGTGTTCCTTCTCTCCCTGCTGACTTTTTTTGTTTGTTTGTTGTGTGTGTGTTTTTTTTTTTTTTTTTTTTTTTTTTGATTGATTGAGTATCTTTCTCTGTAGATTCACAATATTATGAATAAATGACAGTATTTGTTCAATAACAGATTGTAAAATCATATTTTTTGCCTAAATATTCTGGAGCAAGGATTGGCAAATGTGGCTCTTGGGCCTCCTTGAAAATGGTTGTGATCAGACTGATGATAGGGAACAGTAACTTTGAGTTCCACATAAATCAGATGTTATCCTAAGTAAAAAGATTCCTGCTGTTTTCATAATTAAATCTATAGTACCAACTCTATTCCATAATCATTATAGTTTGAATTTCATCAATAATCATTGCTTTTTCTCTTGTGTGTTACATACCTAACTAGAATCCTTGCTTTTACTTCCTAATTCACAAAGCCAGAAATATTTATTCTCTGGCCCTTTACAAAAAATGTTGCCAACCTCTACTCTAGAATGTTATAGACTAGCAACCTTATTTCTTATGTCCTTATATTTCACCAAAAAGAGTGAGGCATGAAATTTAGATATGATTTAGTTTGCTGGTAAGTGATCACAGGTGGAGGTAGTGTTGGTGAGTACCATAGTGGTGGTCTTGTTGATTCCCCTCAAAGAGTGCAGAAAAGCAAGGGATGATGTTTTGCTTTACTCAAACATCACTCATAATTATGGAGGTGGTACCATAGGGTCTTGAGAGAAGGTAATTGCTCATGAATGTGCCCTAGATTATGCCAGTACATATGTAATAAAGGTATCTATGTGTGTCACAGGGAAAATAGAATTATGAACGGTAAGCTACCAGATGAGAAAATGTCAAGCCCTGGCTCTCATTGCCAGCTTGCCCTTGCATGTTAGCTAGAATCAGTTGTGAGACAGAGCTGCCATGTGATAACGTAGCACAACCTTGATATTCATAAACCTTGAGTGAGTAGAACAGTTCAAATAAAGTTAAGAATAAATTTAGCCAGGCGCAGTGGCACACACCTGTAATCCCAGCAGCTTGGGAGGCTGAGGCAGGAGGATCATGAGTTCAAAGCCAGACTCAGCAAAAATGAGATGCTAAGCAACTCAGTGAAACCCTGTCTCTAAATAAAATACAAAATAGGGTTGGGGATGTGGCTCGGTGGTTGTGTGCCCCTGAGTTCAATCCCTGGTACCGCCAAAAAAAGAAAAAAAAACTGTTCTGACTTGTGTAGAAATCCTATTCACCTGTGGTGAAAGTATCACACCTGCTTGTCGTATCTTCATCCTCAGTGGGCCTGAGTGCCATGGCTCTCGTAATCTTTTTCTTGTTGTTTTTATTAATCCTTAATAAATAGTTGATTCTAAGTTCTCGAATACCAGAATGTCTTATTAATAAAATAAAATTCACATTAAGTAAAGTTAAGACAAAACCAGATTTTAAGAACATGAGAATAGTTTTTTATTTTTAAAGTAGTTCAGTGGATATTCTAGCAAGTGCTAATAAGCTACAGCATGTTTTAAATAATATACAGATCCTTTATCTCACTTTCTGAAATGCTCACTTGCTTATCTTTATGAAATTCAAGTCAGTCTCAAAGATCCCAAAAGTGTTTATATTTCATATTGAATTGGCACTATTTTATTCTAGTGTACATATTTTATGAATAGAGCACATTAAGTCCATCCCAGATTTCTTTCTCCCTCCCCTCTAATGTAACATGAAATTCCTAAGACCCCCAGAGTTTGTCAGGAATTTCTTTAAAGAAGAATAATGATGATCACAGTAGGCCCTAATATTTAATGAGTGCTTATTGTGCCAAACACCATTCTAAACACTTCACATGTGTTCTTATTTACTTTTAAGAATTGTATTAAATCATAGGATTGAGCATGTCAAAAAAGTAAAACTAAATAAGAACATAAGGAATAGACTAATAGATTATAGATTGATTTTTGAAGACAGTTTGGCAATACAGATCTTCACCAGACCCATTATTGGTAATTTATTTGAAAGAAATAAGTACAAGTCAGTTATGGTAGTGCATTCCTATAATCCTAGCCGTATGGTAGGGTCAGGCAGGAGAATTGGTTGAACTCAGAAGTTCAGGGCTAACCCTCATAATATAGTGATAGGTTGTCTCAAAAAAGAAGGAAAGAAAGAAGAATGAATCCAGAAGTCGAGAGGTTGAGGCATGAAAATGTTCACTAAACCATTATATAATAACACTATTTATTATAGTGAAAATTTGATAAAAGCAAGTATCCAACAATATAATAAGTGAATTCTAATATAAACATGAAGCCCTATATTATAGCCATAAAATGAAAAATATGAAGATTATAGCAAAAGAGAAAAATAATGTTAAACTTATAAAATTTATTATGATTACGATTTATTATGATTATAAAAATATCAAAGTAGTTTGATATAATAAGTATTTTATAGTGATGATAACATAGGTAAATTTATTCTTGTTAATATCTTTAGTAATGTATATTTTAAAAATAGTAATAGAAACCAAAGATGTGTGACTGTGTGTGAAGACAATCTGTTCTATTTAGTAGTTTTTGTATCTGTGTAATGAAGTTTGGAAGAGGAAGAAAACTGAGTTTAGTAAAAGTAGACCTAACAAAGAAACCTCAGGAAGTTATTCTGGTTAGATATTTCCTTTGCTTAAAACACCTTGGCAGGTAACTTTTGAACTTTCTTAACATTGCCCCAAGAATGCTTACCTTTTTTATGGTGCTTTGGCCAGAGAACTCCATTTCAGGACCGTAATTCTAAGAAAGAGGGTGACAACACAGTCTGCTTCAGTTTGGAATGTTCACAAATTATATCTCTCTCAATGTGGCTTTGGACATCAGAAACTCCAAAGAGGTTTAATTTTAGTAAGACCTTATTATTGTTCTTACCAAGCTCAATGAGTATGGTTACAGTGAAGTGTGATTTATATTTGATATAGTAAGATATTTTATTTAGTAATAATCAAAACTAAGGACATACTTGTGCTTTTTTTTTCTTACTAAGAATTCTGTTTCAGGTCTTTGTCTTAGGAGATTACATTATTTATACCAGTTATTTATATATTGAATATATAACATTACTATATGTTATTTACATAATTTATACACACACGAATATGAGATTTGGCTAAACAGTAATGAAGTCACTAAAGAGCAATCAGTAATTCATGATTGACTTTAATGTTTTTGTAGAAATAAAATTTCTATCAAAATATACCTTTATTGCATGCACCTCACTATACATTACCCTGTAATACATTTTTTAAAAATATTTATTTTTTACTTGTAGTTGGACACAATACCTTTATTTTATTTATTTATTTATTTTTATGTGGTGCTGAGTATTGAACCCAGGGCCTCACACGTGCTAGGTAAGCACTCTTTCACTTAGCCCCTACCCTTTAATACATTTTATCTTTTTTATTTCCTTTTTGTGGTAATAAGGAATTAATCCAGGGCCTCATGGATGTTAAGCACAGGCTCTACCACTGATCTGTATTTCCAGTACTCATTTTGTCTTTTCAGGTGAATATCCTGTCTCTCTTAAATTAGATAGTACTTCTTCCCAATGAAGTGGTCAGCACTGCCTCAGAATGTCTGAACTCTATAAGGCACTCAGCACCATGTTCGCTACCTATAATCATCAGAGTTCATTATTATGATCATCGTTGCTGACCTGTGTGCTTGTCCTCTACCCTTTCCATATTCTCATTCATATCTTTTTCGTCATAAATTTGTTATTACTCATGTGTGTATTGAGTATTGTGTACAAGTACTTCATGGGGAATATAGTATACCTAAAAATAAGTTGACAGCCACTGGAAGAAACAGAACACCAGTAAAATAATTTGAATATGGTATGGTGAAAGTGAGTTCTATAGAAGTTTAATCTGACAGTACAATGTTTCAACTTCTGTAAGCAACACTTAAACCCTTAGTTTTAAAAATATGACTCAGTCTTTGCCTAATCAGTTCTCCAGTTTAACATGTTTTTCTTTACCCTTGTGCAAAGCATTCCTTGCCAGGAGGTCACAAAAAAACTTGAATTTGTTTTGAGGTACATAAATGGTTTGTAAATGTGTACATGTAAAGCTGATACTTATTTTATATTTAACTAAAATTATCATCTACCATGTGCCAAGCACTTGATCTTATTACATTCTTTCTTACTACACCTTATAATATCTTTCCTAATTTCCATTTTGCATATTAGGATATAGAGATTAATGGAGAATTAAATTATTTATCTAGATCCCCAGCACCAAAAAAAAATTATTGACCTAGGATCATATTAAGAAGAAGTCCAAATCAAATGTTGTGATTCCAGTTGTCTTGCATCTTCTTCCGAGAGATGCACTTAGACAGTTTGAGCCTGGAAAACTCAGTTCCTTGACAAATGGTTGTTTGGAAAATTACTTTTTACTCTGAATGTTTTCCTTTTTAAAAAAAAATTTTGTAGTGCCAGTAAGTTTGAATGTAAAAAAAAAGCAGTCTTGGCATTTCCTTAGCATTTCTTTCTAGTAATTCGAGTTTTGTTTCTCCTTTCTTAGTCACCCTTACTTCAACCCCAATCCGAGGAGCAGGAGATGGAATGGAAACAGAAGAGCCACCTACATCTATTGAAACCACCTCTGGAGTCCAGTCCATAAAGCATCACATCCTTCAGAATCCACGGAAGAAAGCAGCTCCTTCAGAGAACCCAGGAGTTCTTCAGCTGGGAAAGATTCTCTCTGAAAAGGCAGTGGAGGTAGAAGCTATAAGAATACGTGTTCCCAAAACTGCTATAACTCATGATATCCCCAACAAAAATGGAAAGGTTAAATCTCTAGGATATCATAGAGGAGAATTTCATGGTCAGCCTGAAGGAGTTATAGAACCTAGAAAGGAACTCTCTGAGGTGAAGACTATATTGGAAGAGCTCAAGAACTCTGAAAGAAGGTTACTACAAGACAAAGAAGGTCTTTCAAACCAGCTCCGAGTACAGACAGAGGTAAGATTGGCCTGAATCACTTGAATGGGGGGCAACTTTTTACACCTGGACCTTCTAAGCCTGGATAGGAAACTACTTTTCTTCGTGGAAATGTCATTTATCATAGGTTATCATTTCTTTAAAATTTTTCCTCTTATATTTCTCATTCTCTCTGAGGGCTTCTAGAGGGTTGTTATTGGGAACTTATACTAAGCCTAGTCAAGGATGGATATGTGAGATGCTTATAAAAGTAGGTTTTAAAGGTAGGTTACAGTTATAAAGTGCCAAACCAAAGGGTGACCAAATCAATCTATAGTGCTTGATGGTGTTGCTGTGATCTTTACGTCTTAGTAAAATTGCCTTAACTCTCCCTTGTTTCTCTATTGGACTGTGTCTTTTTTGCCAGATACTAGTCTTGTGACACCATAATGATTCTTGTCCAACTGTATTAATGTATTTAATAATACACATAAACGTGTAATTTAAACACACATAATATATTTAATAGTATATTTAATATATAAACACAAACATATATATATATTTATAAATTTTGGGGGAGGGGACTGAGTCATATCCCCACTAAGCCACACTCCCAGCCCTTTTTCATTTTTTATTTTAAGACAGGGTGTCACTAAGTTGCTTAGGGGCCATGCTGAATTTCTAAGGCAGACCTGGAACTTGCAGTTCTCCTGCCTCAGTCTCCTGAGTCGCTGGGATTATAGGCATGCACTACCACACCTGGTAATAATATATTTTAAATATGTCTTTAACCAATTTCTAAGTACAAAAGTAGTACATTCTTATTAGATCTTAGTATTAAGATATCTGACAAAGTTTGTCAGAGTACTTCATATATTATTGAATGTACAGCTCTTTCTCCTATTGATGGTCCTACAGTCTCCTGAAGTAGAGAAATGATATAAGGAACCTCTCCTTCAGAATCACTCCTACAATGTTTAAGACCACATCAAAACTGAACTTAGATATCTGGTAAATAATAAACATTTTTTACACTAGAGAAAAACACAATGAAAATGGTACCACCCATAACTACACTATTGAGATATGGGCGCTGGGTTCGATCCTCAGCACCACATAAAAATCAAATAAAGATGTTGTGTCCACCAAAAACTGAAAAATAAATATTAAAAAATTCTCTCTCTCTCTCTCTCTCAAAAAAAAAATAAATCTGTGACATTTCTTTGAGCTTATTGTATTTGTTATGTTCTTCTAGGTAAATCGTGAGTTAAAAAAGTTGTTGGTGGCTTCTGTGGGGGATGATCTTCAGTATCACTTTGAACGTCTAGCCCGTGAAAAGAATCAGCTTATTTTAGAAAATGAAGCCCTAGGTCGAAACACAGCTCAACTCTCCGAACAGTTAGAACGTATGTCCATACAGTGTGATGTGTGGCGTAGTAAATTCCTCGCAAGCAGGTATTTTCTATTCTAAATAGTATTTCATTTACTAGTTTTTGTTATCAGGTTTTCAAACCATAATACAAGAAAGTAGATTATAGTACAAAAATTTCTGAGATTGTACTTCATACATCATTTAATATGTGGCTTTCACACAATCTCCCTGAATGGGAAAATAATAGAAGGATCCTTTCTCAGTCTGGAAATCACTTCTCTTGCAGGGTTTAAGATCAAAACAAACCTGTAAATTCAGATATCTGGTAAATATTAAAACTAAAAAAGGCAAAACTACATTTTTTTTTCCACCTTCTATCTGGAGAACTCTAATATTGTTCCCACTGCCTAAGAGGACACTGTCCATGTCCTGTTCTTATAGATCTTTTGTCTATATAAGAGAGCTTCCCAACCTTTTTCTTTCCATCATAAGTAAAAAAAAAAAAAATACAACATTTGTATGGCATATTTCATGAGGCTACTGTCTAACAGGTAATAAACCAGGTCTGAATCTAGGTGTCTGGACTGGTTGGGAAACTCTGCTATATATCTATTGACTCTTTGTTTATCCCTGTTGACTTTGAGTTACTGGGGACAAGATCTGATGTTATTCATCTCTGTATTTCTAATGCTTAGAAAAGGACTTTTTATGTTTAACAATTACTGATTTAAATTGAATCATCTAGAAAATTTTCACAAAACACCCAAAGGTTTCCATGTTATACTTTAAGAACCACGTATTTTTTCAGGTACTAACATCTCTCATACTTTCTAGTACTTGATTGTTCTTAAAGTTCTTCATTTATTTGTTTTCTAGTTGTGCTAGTATAGAATGCTATTTGAAGAAATGAATTTACTAGTATTGACTTAAATTGAAACATAGTTCTTATTAAACAGTTTAAGAGGCAAATCATGCATATGTCATACAGGTTATTGCAGTATGTAACTTTCTTAACATCCTGATCAACACCTGTGATCACATTCTAAAGACAATAAAAATTAATATTTTAGTTGATTTAACCTATTAATGTCAAAATTGTTTTCCTTTTAAGGAATTCAATAATAAGTATGGTCTGAAACTTTAAATTTTAGTGTTAAATTTTCAGCTGAAACTATACTTTAAAATTTGCTTCAGTTTCATCAGTAGAGTTGGTCAAATAAAATGTAGTATTTACAATCACTAGAAAACATGAAGTTGGTTCTTCAAAACTGTAAATGAGTTGGGCCAATAATCAAACCACTCAGGAGGCTATGGCAGTAGGATCACAAGTTGAGACCAGCCTGGACAACTTAGCGAAACTCAAGTCTCAAAAGTAAAACTTTAAAAAAGGCTAGGGTTATAGCTCAGTGCATGTGCAAAGCCCTGGGTTCGATCCCCAGTGCCGCAAAAATAGAAAACTGGGAATAAGATAGTGTTACATGTGCTCATGTGGAAAAAGCTCCAAAATTAGTAAGTTAAAAAAGCAAGGTATGGTAACTTTGTATTAAATAATCCCATTTTTTAAACTGTGTTTATTTTTAACACATACTTTTATGTTGAAATATACATGATTTTTGGTAAAAATGTGTAAGAAACTTTTATGTTACATATAAAAGGATGGTCATGCTAGGCAAGAGGAAAGACTTAGTTTTCATCTTATAGAAACCTTTCTATTTTTCTGTATTTTTCTAAGGGCAAATTATAATTGAGTAATACAAAAAATAACTCATTTTTATCTTCCTCTTTAAATTTTTCTGTATTTAAAAATGTTTTATTTATTTTTCAAATATGATTAATCTGGAATAAGATTGGGGTAAATTCAAAAGTTATTGTATAGAAAAATTAAGTGTTTCCTTTGTCATTTTACAAATATTTTAACTGAATCCCTTTAATGAGCTCTAAGCTCATAAACCTTTTTAAATTTAAAATTTTCACTAAAAAAATTTTAAAACAAGACAGCTGACTATGTTAAATCTTCTTTGTTTGTTTTTGAAAATGCCAGTTACAAAGCAGTATGTTAATTTTTCTTTACAGTTTTATTATCAGAGAATTTGTATGTGAAATTTTAATCTGTTCTAGGGTAATGGCAGATGAGTTAACCAGCTCCAGAGCAGTTTTACAGCGTCACAATCGTGATGCACAAAGTGCTATACAAGATCTCCTGAGTGAACGGGAGCAGTTTCGTCAAGAAATGATAGCTACCAAGAAGTACGGAGCTTGTTTACATACTGAACTCTTCTGGTTTCTCCTGAAGTTTTTGTTGCTGTGAAAGGTTTTTTTTGTTTTGTTTTGTTTTGTTTTAAATGTGTCTACATTTGATAACTTACTGAACATATACTTTAAGTAGCACTTTAAAATGGATGTCTTGGGAGGTAGGAGGCCTAAAATATAGACATGCTTCTTCACCTGTTCTTAATTAGGGAAATGATTATTTATACCAGTAATAGAAAAAACATATGGAATTAAAAGCTGATTTGGATGGTAGTTTTGTAGTTTAATATAACTCTTGTTAGAAGTCAAGGAATATACCTGTCTTTCCAATGGAAGGTAATCTTTTTGAAGACTTTCTATAGGATTAGAGTTTGTTTTCAAATCCATATCCAGAACTACTCAAGTTGGTAGTCTTTAAAAAAAAAAAAAAAGTCTTACTTAAAAATAAGCTCCTTGCACTATATATAATTGAATTATTAACAACAGAATCAGTAAGTGTCAAAGAGTAAATTGTATGTGTGATTAAAAGAACAAAGCCTACTATGTCAAAATATCAAAATTCGTGGGAGGCAGCTAATGCAGTGTTTAGAGGAAAATGCATAGCCTTAAATGCTTATTTTGGAAAAGAAGAAAGGTCTCATCTCCCTCAAAAAATTAAACCCAAAGTAAGCAGAAGAAAGAATACAATAAGGATGAAAGCTAAAGTACATTTAAAAGCCAAATGTTAGTTCTTTGAAAAGATAAACTTAAGGGCGCCGAGGTTGTGGCTTAGTGGTAGAATGCTTGCCTAGCATGCAGGAGGCACTGGATTCCATCCTCAGCACCACGTAAATGTAAAATAAAGATATTGTGTCCACATAAAACTTCAAGAATAAATATTCAAAAAAAGAAAAACTTAAGAAACCTCTAGCAAGTTTAATTATGGTAAAAAGAGAAGATTCACATTAAATGTTAGGAATGACCCTGCAGGTTATATAGACATGAAAAAAAAAATCATAAAAGATGATTACAACTCTATGTCAATAAATTCAGTAATGTAGATGAAATAGACTATTAAAGGTAACTCTAGAACATATATATATTGACCCCCAGAACTGCAAAAAAAAAAAGGAAAAAATATATTACCTAAATAGTCCTAATCTACTAGGTATGCATTTGTAGTTAAAAACCATCTAGTAAGGAAATAAGGGAAATTCTGGGTCTAATTGGATTCACTAGTAAATACTAGTAAACATCTAAGAAAGAAATAAAGTTTACACAAATTCATTCAAGTGTAAAGGAGAAAGGAAAAATTTCTAACTCATTTTATGAGACTACCATTATCTTAATACCAAAACCAAAGATATAACAAAAAAACTATATACTATAGACCAATACCTCTAAGGAACATAGATGTAAAAATCCCTAACAGAGATTTAGTGAATCAAATGCAATAGTATAGAAAAAGATTTGTTCATTATAACAAACTAGGGTTAAGCTCAGGTATTGTAGGTTGGTTTAGCATTCAAAATCAGTGTAAACTCACCAAAAAAGAAAACCCATAGATGCACAAATCAGTAGCTCCTGTACTAAAATATAATAACTAAAAATGTACTATTTTTTGAGTGATTTTCCGATTGACAGATGCTTTTTGTTGTTAATTTATTTGACCAGACTTCCTGGTTTATTGAACTTGGAGAGAGAAAGATATAGGAGAAAGACAGTGTATGATTTCAGAAATATGTTTCTCATTTATTTATTATTATGGATTTTTATATATTGTCTTCTCACTAATGTTCAGAGTTCATGTGTATCTTATGCAGATTTTTGGAGGAGCTCTTGGTCTCCTTACAGTGGGGAAGAGAGCAGACTTACTCCCCCAGTGCACAACCTCAGAGCACAGCAGAACTTGCATTAACAAATCACAACTTAGCAAAAGCATTAAATTCTCATCTTCTGGGGAATGTTGGCATTGGCAGTCAGAAAAAGATACCATCAACAGTTGAATTCTGCAGCTCCCCAGCTGAAAAAATGGCTGAAAAGGTAAAATAGTTTCATGATCTGTGGAATTTCTATTATGATCTCTGGAATTTTACTTACTGAAAAGCAACATGTTATAATGGAAGTACTTGGCATTGGGAGTAGGGAAGTACGGGATCTAAGCCTGATTTTCATACTAATGAGCTTGTGATCATGAAGACAATTATTTTCTCCTCTGAGCTTTAATTTTCCCTACCATAACTGCTGTATTTTGAGGAGAAAAAAATGTAATTGTTTTGAAAGAGGTCCAGTTTTTTAATTTAGTAATCATTAGTGAGTTAAGTAGGTTACTTCTGATCTAAGAAATTATGTAATTCCCACATAAAAGCTGGGAAAGTGCTAAATAATACAAGATTCAAATAATGTAGACCAAGTACCTACAGTTCTGGATGAATTCAGGGCCCATGCAGGTGACCTATCAAATACTATGATCTTACAGTTCTGGGTGACAGCAAAGTTTACCTTACAACTTTAGTACCCAACTCCAGGTCCCCATGTTAGACCTTGTTATTCACTAGAACTCTTCCATTATCAAAATCTTTAACATCTTTCTCTCTGATCTGTGACTCCAATTTCTTTCTAACTCTGATTCTTCCATTTTTACTACCTGTTTCTTGATCACATCATTATTTTTATTCTCTTGATAACTATATTTTTTTCATCTTATCAGCTCACAGCCCCAACTTCTCTTCCTTCTCTGGCATGCCTAGACTTCATTTTCAAGGGCCTTGTTCCCTTGTCCTCCCCAGGTATACTCAGAACCCAGTCTTTTGTCAGTTTGGCTGTTTGCCTTCTTTGTTTCAGTACCCATCAGACCACTACCTCACATTCACCAGATGACTTTGGTTCCTGATTCACAGAAGAAGGAGAGAGTATGGGCAGAAAACTGCCCCAGAGTCCCAGTTGATGTCTGGAAGCCTACATGTATGATGACCTGCATTATACTCATTTCTTTCCGAGGGAAAGGTATTCCCCCTCTGCCCCAAGCATAGTCGCTCTCTAGGCACATCAGATTCATGAACAGTTATCCCTTCTCTCTCTGTTGACTCTTTCCTTTTCAGTTAAGAATATGCCCAGGTGTCATCCATCTAAAAGACAAGTCTCTCTCAGTAGACCCTGGGTATGGCCTCATCACCTCCCTTCACAGCCTGTTTGTCCTCGCAAGCCATCCACTTCAAAGTGTTGAAGACTCCCAGCCTCACTGTACTTAAAAAGTACTCTTACACAGGTCGTGAATGCTTATTTTGTGATCATATTTTACCCAATCAAGCATTTTTTTCCTTCAATCTCCCTTGACTTCTGTGACATTACTCTTTCTGAGCTCTTCTTTATAGACATTCTCTACATCTGCACATTTCTGCTCATTATAGAGACAGCTAAAAACGGAACAGCCTCTTTTCTCCTAGCTTTTACATTTGTATACCCCCCTAAAAAGAAGAAGAAAAATAACCTTCTTTCCTATATTCCATATCTTAGTGACTGTTCCTATTGTATATGGTATTTTCAGGATTCCATAAAATAATGCATTTAAAGGCCATAACAGTTTCTAACATACAGCAATTTCTCAACTAATGGTAGCCGTGATTTTTATTTTTTTCCTTCAGGCTCCATTCCTGTTCATTTTACCATCTTCTTAGTTCCTTCTGATTTACACACACCCCACACCCCTACACCTGCACTGCTCCCAAGTTCCAGCTCCTGACTTACACCCTTGACTGGGTCAGTATCCCTGGCTTTTTTTTTTTTTTTTAAACCTGCCTCCAGGCCATCTTGAGCTACTTTCCCAGAGGGTTGTTTTTTAAATGCCAATACAATAATCATACAGCTCCCAATCTCCCTCATTATTGAATCTAAATTTTTCATATAGTAGAGAAGAATTTTTGTAATCTTTTTTTCATCCCTCCTTCTCACAGATCATTTCACAGGTGCCCCTACCACTCTGCACTTCACATTCTAGCAGTGTTGACCATTTCTCATTCCACATACTTACCCTTGTGTTCCCATCTCCCTAGACTGCTTCCCAGCACCTGACCTGTTGCCCAGCCTCTGCACCACCTGGATGAGTCAGTTTTCTCTAAGTCTCACCGGCAAGTCTAGATGTGCATTCTGCAGGCTTCCATTGCACTAGCTCTTCATTAGCTCATATTTGTTTGATTCTCCTTCCTTATCCCAAACCATGAGCTGCTTAAGGGGTAGGGAATATGTCTTTGTTTCCTCAAGGTGTGGAATCTGTTGTACATAGTAGGGACTCAACTATTTACTGAATGAATCAGTGCTTAGAACTATACTTATCACCTTTATCAAAAACATTGTTTCCTTTTTTCTACTATTTGTTGGGAAATTATGTCAATGCATACTTGGTTGCTACCAGGAACGTTTGGAGTAATGGACCACTCTCTCTTTTTTAAAGTACTTTCTTCCCTTGTTTTTTTCCTATGCTACAATTTCCTGTGTTTTCTTTTATCTGACCATTCTATTTCAGAATATTGGCGATTCTCAGGGCTTGATCAAGATTCCCTTGTTCTCTTAGTCCTTTATCCCATCACATTTTCCCATTTAACAAAACTGATAACACTTCTTCCTTAGGATTTCTTGAACCTTTCAGCCCCATTACCTCAAGTTGCCATTATTTTTTTTCCCCCAGAGATACACACGAGAGTTTATTTGTCAGAGCTGACAAATAAAGGCACATGCCTCCATAGTGAAGAGAGGCCAGTTGCCATTATTTTTTAATCAGAAAATTGCAGTGATTTACCTTTCTGTCTTTTTCCCTTGTCTGCCCTAATGCCTCCTCCTTTTCCCATCTTCCACACCATGTATAGCATGATCTTTGAAAGGGACAATGCTTAAAAATCAATCCTTGTCACTTTTAGCCTAACATCCAGAAGCATTTCTATCCATTCTGATGTCTCAGTCTCCTGTTGAATTTCCTAAGCATTTTGTTTCTCTCTAAAGATCCATAATGTGACAACATATATAGGGTATTTGAAAACTTTATTGTCCCCTCCAAATTTATAAGTAACTTTAAGCCTCTCTTCTTTGCTTGTTATATTTAACTAGGTTGCGTAAAATGGAAAGATCTCAAAAACTAAATTGAAAAAGCACAGTTTATTTGAAAAATAGAGGTCCTAAAATAGAATGATGGCTTTTAAGTAATGCTGGGATATTCTTAAAGTAGCACTGGTGTGGGTGTGGTGGTAACTTAGAAGGATAAAACAATCTTCTAGACAACATCAGAGCAGGGAAATGGGCCTCTTCAGCAATTCTTGTAAGCTCCCTTGAATAAGCCCTCCAGAGAGAAGGACTTTTCTCTGGTTGCTTTCACAATTTCCTTCCAATTGCATTGCCTACCTACTTTGAAACATACATAACTCATACTCATCATGTGACAATTATTGGGAGAATATGAATAAGAGATAGAAGAGCTGTGAGCCAGACGTGTTATCTTTATCTTTATAAACACGTTAGAGAAATATTTTCAATCCAAAAGTTCCTGCTTTGATTATCAGTAAAGGAGACTAAACAGGAAAAGTCAGGGTGAAGAATAGGGAGAGTGATAGTATTATGGAATGCAAGAAATGAAAACATGATTGTTAACACAAACTATTGCATGTAAGTTGGAAAAAGAGAAATGAAAAGCCATTTATTTTACAAATAAAAACTAATTATACTGCAAAATAGCATTTGATAAAAGAATGAAAAGCAAAATCTTGATTTTAAGTAGTTGAATGAAAGATTAAAGAAGACATAGTGAACACCATTTACTTAAAGATAAAAATTGACATCACAAGGTAGAATTGATGTAAGCTCATTTTCTGTTTTTATTCCTGTCAGTATTCATAAAAGAGCATTAATTTTATCATTCTTAAAAAAACATGTAACAGTGTAATTAATAATAACTAGGAATTTTTGTTAAATGTATGGTTGAGGGGGGATAAGTTCTCAAATTCATCCTTCAGATGTGATTTTTATAAGAATTCCATATTAGTGAACTGGAACTTTATAGGTAGTCATACATCAGTGAAATGAAAGGCTTTTATAGTTCATACTACATACGTCTAATATTACCTCTTGTTTTCCTTAGGTTCTACGCATTTTGGATCCAGTCACCTGTACAGAAAGCTCACCTGATAATCTATTTTCTCCGTCTTCACCAACCACATTACTTGCTACAAAGAAAAATATTGGACGATTTCATCCCTATACTAGATACGAAAATGTAACTTTCAATTGCTGCAATCACTGCCAGGGAGAACTTATTGTCCTTTAATATTCCATATGTTGGAGGCATGTCCAAGAGTCATTTTTATTTGGGAGTTGGGTTCTTATAATACAAGGTAATGTCACTTCCTCTTTACATATCATATATCTACAAAGATATTTTATGTTCTGGACTTCAGATTATCCTTTCTTAATAAATATCTCAGGGTACAAAAGCAAACCGTGTAGGTATGTTTAGAGTACAGGATAATATCCAGGCAAACACAATGTTTATGCCAAAAGACTCAAAAAGATTTTCTACCTGTCTTTGAGGCCCAAAATTATTATTCTTATATTATTCATCATTCTATAAGAAAATGTTTCATTTGGGTGCACTACTGCAGACAAACTAAATCCATGAGTCAAATGTCACCATACCCATTCATCTGCTATTGCCTAAGCTGGTTTTGAACAACAGCAGAGTAGATGCGGCAGGACTTGTAGACCCTTGAAGGATTGTTCTTTACAGAAAAAAATTTCTAACCCTTACATAAAAATAATACCTGGGAGACAGGGTGAAGAGGTTTCAATCATTTTTGCCGCAGTCTGGCTGGGCACAATTCAGGAGCCACTTGTCAAAAGAAACGAACTTTATTTTTAGAACACACACCACACCACACACCTCCTCAGGAAAAACTCTCAGAGGCCAACTGCCACCACCAGCTTCCCACAAGCCTCTCAACCTCCCCCACTCCTCCTGCTCTTGAGGCTGATTGGCTGGGTCATGTGGGTGGAGCCAAAAAAAGTCCCCCAATGAGCAGCTCCCTGGTCTGAAAGGGTGGGGAAACAGCCCAGTGAGCATCACTGCAGAGGAGCCAATCAGTTGGCAGCTAGAAGTTTGCTGGGGCCGCTGTGAGCCAATCATCAGCTGAAAGTTTGCTGGGGCCCCTTCGGCTGTGGCTCTCAACATCTCCCCCTCTCTGTTTAAACAACAAGCATGTGGCCTAGGAATCCTGCCTGCCTTAGGTTGTCCAATACTACATATGGTCCTTACCCATCATCAGATGAGCTGACCTCAAGGCATCAGCCTCCTGTCTTAGGTTGGTACCATTGCAATTGGATCTTACCCGTCATTGACTACCGGTCCAGCATACAGCCATACCTGTGGATAGGTCTTTGTACCAGAGGGGGGTGAGGTTCTTTGCCTCACCTCTGTTGGCCCCCAGATTTTAGCTGAACGACCATGACAAGCAGAAGGGAGGAAGACACACCAAGCCAATTGACGGCTCCTTTTGGAAAAATTGTACCACCGATGACACCATCACCAAAATACCCCAACACTACCACAAGTCGCTGCACCAACAGATAGTTCACAATGCGTACAAGTGATACATAGTCCAGGGAAGTTCTGCAAGCAGTTCAGTGATGGCTCCTTTTGGAAAAATTGTACCACCGATGACACCATCAGCAAAAATACCCCAACACTACCACAAGTCGTTGCACCAACAGATAGTTCACAATGCATACAAGTGAGTTCACAATGCATACAAGTGATACAAGGCAAGTTCTGCAAGCAGTTCAGTCATGGCTATTGCAGAAGCTGTAGATTGGTTTTATCTTTGTCTTCACCGGCACTGGGATGAAGATAGGAATTCTGGCAATAATGGCTAAGGAAAAAATTATGTAACATTCCAGAAGGCACTAAAAACAATTTTCTTAACAATTTACATTATCTTGAACAGAATTATTAAATATAATGAAAAGGAAACGTGAAAGTAAACAGATCTGTTAACCTTTTTTTTCACGTATTAAAACAATCCTCAACAGCTGTTTACCCAATTTAAATTAAACCATTTAAATCATGTGAATAAAAAAAATATTTGGATCCATTTTTTCATGAGTGCTCATCATATGTGATATATGGACATACGTACATACAAACATACAACATAAAACACAAGTGTGCACACATAATACAACACATAACATAATAGTAAAGGCCTTATAACTTTTTACAGGTGAAATCTCCATTGCAGTGTTTAAAAACTCTATAGACAAAAACTAGAACTGATCAGCAAAACATTAAACTAGGTCTGTATGAGCTCAAAAAACAAAATAGAACTTCATGATGTGGGAAAGGGCAATAATAAAATACATATTGAAAAAAGCATCCTGGTTCTGTCGCATATGTAAGGATAGCCAAACTGGAGTTTTGGATATCAGCTGTTATGGATTTGAGCCAAATCATCTTCTTTTTGGTCTTTAGAAATCACTTTAGTTAATCTCTCTGGAATCCAAATCGGCTGCTGTTCTTCTCCCTGTGGAAACATACAAACAGACCTCCGACTCCAGACAATTACTGGGTGAGGACCTTTCCATTGTCCTGTTAGAATATCCTTCCAAAGTACCTTGGGCTTATGTATATTTTTTGGACACATATGCCTTTCTGCAGCACTAAGTCCTGATGAATCCAAATTTTAAAAGTTTAGAGTAAAAAGGGTTATTTTAAGTTTATCTTTGGGGAATATATACCCCTTCCCAATTCCCTCTTTTTGCTTTAATAAGTACATTTTAATAGTTTGATGGGCTCTTTCAACTATGCCTTGTCCCTGTGGATTGTATGGGATTCCTGTTATATGAGTAATGCCAAATGATGAGCAAAATTGTTTAAAAGAGGTAGAAGTATAACCAGGGGCATTATCTGTTTTTAACTGTTTTGGAAGGCCCACAGTGGCATAATGTTGTAAGCAATGAGCTATAATATCTTTAGTTTTTTCTCTGGCATGAAGGGAGCCCATCAAAAATCCGGATGAAGTATCAACTGTAACATGCAAATATTTTAATTTTCCAAATTCTGGCAAGTGTGTGACGTCCATCTGCCAAATATGGTTAGGTATCAGTCCTCTAGGATTGACTCCAAGATTAACTTGTGGTAAAAAGGTCACACAATTTTGACATTGTTTTATTATTTGTCTAGCTTGTTCCTTAGTTATTTTAAAACGCTTTTGTAAAGTATTAGCATTGACATGGAACTTTTTATGAAAATTTGTAGCTTCTTCTAGTGTAGAGAAAATATGTATGTCGTGTAGTTTTTTTTTTTTTTTAATATTTATTTTTTAGTTCTCGGCGGACACAACATCTTTGTTTGTATGTGGTGCTGAGGATCGAACCCGGGCCACATGCATGCCAGGCGAGCGCGCTACCGCTTGAGCCACATCCCCAGCCCCTATGTCGTGTAGTTTTATCTGCTAAATCATTGCCCAAACTAAGGGCTCCAGGCAATCCTGTATGTGCCCTGATATGTCCTATAAAGAATGGATCTTTTCTGTCCCAGATTAGACTTTGTATAGTGGAAAGCAAAGAGAAAACAGTAGAGGAAGGGGAAATCCTACCAGCATCTTCAAGGGATACTATAGCATTAACTATATACTGACTATCAGAAAATAAATTAAATACAGAATCTTTAAACATCACAAAAGCTTGTAATACTGCATTAAGCTCTACCTTTTGAGCTGATTGTTTGGGTACTAAAAATTTAAAAGTTTGATCAGGTGTAACTATTGCTGCTGTACCATTATTTGACCCATCAGTGAATATATTTGGAGCATTCATGATAGGTGTTTTTCTTGTCATTTTTTGAAAAATTACAGGATGCGATGACCAAAAAGATAATAAAGGATTAGATGGTAAGTGGTTATCAAATGAAACATTAGATTTGCACATGATTATTGCCCAAGTATTTAACTCATTAGCTAACTCATCAATTTGATCCATAGTATATGGAGTAATAATTTTATTGGGAGAAATTCCAAACACTCCCTTTGCTGCTTTTTTTTTCTTTGAGTATTAATTGTCCTACAGCCTCAGGATACCTAGTAAGAATAGTGTTAGTAGAATAAGATAAATGTATCCATAATAATGGACCTTCTTGCCAAAATACCCCTGTAGGAATATTTTTTGTTGGTAGTACATTAAATAATAAAGGCAAACATATCAATTCTATCCAAATGCATATTTTCCATGTATGTTTCAATGATTTTTAATGCCTTTCTTGCTTCAGGTGTTAACATTCAGGGTGAATTTGGATCTGATGGACCTTTTAGGATATCAAATAAAGGTCCCAACTCTCCTGTTGGTATACCTAGATAAGGCCTTATCCAATTTATGTCTCCTAATAACTTTTGAAAGTCATTAAGTGATTTGAGTTGATCTACTCGTATTTGAATTTTTGGTGGACGGACCATGGTTGAGGATAATAGAACTCCTAAATAATTAATTGGAAAATTTAATTGTACTTTATCTATTGCTATCTCTAGATTATAATGTTTTAATAAGTTTGTAAGTGTGGCATAACATTCTAGCAATGTGTTTTTATCTTTGTGTGCTAATAATACATCATCCAAATAGTGAAATATATGTAGTTCAGGGTTTTGATTTCTAAGTGGCTGGATTACTTTGTTAAGATAAATTTGACACATAGTTGGGCTGTTAGCGATCCCTTGAGGGAGTACTTTCCATTCATATCTCTGATCAGGACCTTCATGATTCAGTGCAGGGATAGTAAATGCAAAATGTGGACTATCCTCAGGATGAATTGGAATTGAAAAAAAAAAACAATCTTTAATATCTATAACTAAAACATACCAAGTTTTTGGCAAAGCAGACAATTGAGGAATCCCCGATTGAGCAGGTCCCATAATAACCATCTCATTATTAATGGTTCTTAAATCTTGCAATAATCTCCATTTACCAGATTTCTTTTGATGACAAAAATGGGAGTATTATGAGGAGATACAGAAGGTTGTATATGTCCTTCTGCTCATTGTTGTTTGACCAGGTCATGGGCTGCTTGTATCTTTTCTTTAGTCAGGGGCCACTGAGGAACCCATACTGGTCTTTCTGATTTCCAAGTAATTTTTATTGTCTCAGTGGCCCTTTCTGAAAATCCAACCCATGTCTGTCCATTCCTTGATCTATTTGTAATCGTGCTGCTATACCTTGTTCTTGTTTTTCTAATCTTTTTCCTTTCCTGAAACCTTGTCTAGTCATAATAGTGGGTGCATTTTGGTTGATGTTATTTGTTAATGTCAAACCTAATTGATCTAGGACATCTCGTCCCCATAAATTTACGGGAAGATGATCCAATACATATGGCTGTATAGTTCCTTCACATCCTTCAGGATCCTTCCAATCTAATACCATTGTGCTTCTATGGGGATTAGTCGCCACTCCTAGGCCTCGAAGCGTTTGAGTGGCTTGTTGTAATGGCCAATGTTTTGGCCATTCTTGACGAGAGATGATGCTAAGGTCTGCACCTGTATCCAGTAGTCCATTAAACTCATGTCCTTGAATATTTAGTTTTAGCATGGGGCAAGAATCTAAATTTAAAGAAAGCATAGCCCAATGTACACCTGTGGAGCCTAATCCCCTGGAACCTCTTTCTACAGTACGACTGTGCCGCAGTCTGGCTGAGCACAATTCAGGAGCCACTTGTCAAAAGAAACAAACTTTATTTTTAGAACCACACACCAAACCACACAGCTCCTCAGGAAAAACCTTCAGAGCCCAACTGCCACCACCGACTTTCCACAAGCCTCTTGGTGGTTTGAGAACGGCATTCATTAGCCCAATGTCTCCCTCTACGGCATCGTGGGCAAATACCCGGTATTCTATTCCTTTGATATCTAGTTTTGTTAAACCCTCCTCCTATGGGGCAATTCCTTTTAAAATGTCCTGTTTGTTCACAATTGTAGCATGTTCTTGGCCTGGCATCTAAAGCCTGTTTTACTGCAGCTGCCACGACTTGCCCTTGTTCATTAATGTCTCTATATAATTTAATATATGTGTTTAAATCTTCATGTTTCCATGGTCTAATGACTTCTCTGCACCAACAATTTGCTTGCTCATAAGCCAGTTGCTTGTTCTGTATTCCCAAAAACTCTGGTAGCTGTTTGAATAAGCCTATCTACAAATTCAGCGTAAGGTTCATTAGCTCCTTGTATTACCTTAGATAATAGACGTTGTAAACCTCCACGTCCTTGTAAAGTCTTCCATGCCCTAAACGCATCTACAGCAATTTGTGCGTATACGCCAGGATCATATGCAATTTGTTGTTGCTGATCCTCATAAGGTCCCTTTCCTAACAACATATCTAGATTTCTCTGAGGATAACCAGCTGCTGCATTTCGTCTAGCCGTCTCCTTGCAAAATTCGTCATTGGCAACCTTCCATAACAGGTATTGTCCTCCATTTAGCACAGCTTTACACATATTAGCCCAATCTGTTGGCGTCATGTTCAAGTTGTTAATGGATTCGACCATGCTTATAGTGAAGGGTGCTTGAGGACCATAGGTTGTTACAGCCTCTTTTAGCTGCTTCACTGTTTTGAAATTTAAAGCATTGTGAATTCGCTGCCCTCCTGCCTCAAATACAGGGCATGTTAATGTTTGAGATCTTGTCTCAGGATCCCATCTATCAACTGCAGGGGTTGGGGGCCTCCCAGCATATGGAGGTGGCGCTGTTGGTTGGACACTTACGCCCTCTGGTGATAGAAAGGTGTTAGTAGCAGTCTCCTGTTGTAACATTTCCCCTGATGGCTTTTTATGCTCTAAACTTTCTTTCTCTGTCTGACTAGTTCGAGAGACCATCTCTTTTACTTGAATTTTTTCCTCTGTCTGACTAGTTCGAGAGGCTTTCTCTTTTACTTGAATTTTTTCCTCTGTCTGACTAGCTCGAGAGACCTTCTCTTTTACTTGAATATTTCTACTATAACTATAATACAACAATATAACGCCAAACAAAACTGAAACAGAATGAAACAAAAGTGGAACAACAGAAAATCATTATAGCCTTTCTATCCTCCTGAAATGTCCATCCGTCCTTTCTCCCTATCTGTTCCTCAGATGTGAGCGGTTTTTCTTCCATCATAAATTACCCATCTCCAGGGACAGGCAACTTAAAACAAAAGTGAAGCAAAACAAAAGAAGAATCTTAAAATGTCTACCCATCCTCTCGCCCTGCCCTCAGGGGCGAGCAGTTTACCTTATCACTTACCCTCAGTCATTCCCGGTGCGAGCCACCAAATGCTGCAGTCTGGCTGGGAACAATTCAGGAGCCACTTGTCAAAAGAAACGAACTTTATTTTTAGAACCACACACACCACACCACACACCTCCTCAGGAAAAACCCTCAGAGCCCAACTGCCACCACCGGCTTCTCGCAAGCCTCTCAACCTCCCCCACTCCTCCTGCTCTTGAGGCCAATTGGCTGGGTCGCGTGGGCGGAGCCAAAAAAGTCCCCCAATGAGCAGCTCCGTGGTCTGAAAGGGCGGGGAAACAGCCCAATGAGCATCACCGCAGAGGAGCCAATCAGTTGGCAGCTAGAAGTTTGCTGGTGCCTCTGTGAGCCAATCATCAGCTGGCAGCTGGAAGTTTGCTGGGGCCCCTTCGGCTGTGGCTCTCAACACATTTTTATGGTAATTTTGGAGGCTACAAAGGAGGCTTACAAAAATACTAAGGGTGAAGGGGCTAATGTGTGAGTGAGTGAGAGAGAGAGAGAGTGTGTGTGTGTGTGTGTGTGTGTGTGTGTGTGTGTGTGTTTTCATTATACAGAATGGTGGGTTTCATTGTGGCATATTTGTGCACACATAAAAAAAATTGATCTTCACACCCTAATACCTCCCTCAGCCTTATCCCCTTCGTCTACCCTACTGGTCTCTCTTCTAATTTCATAGAGTCCCTTCTTTTCTCTGTTTCTCTGTTCCCTCACTTCCACATATGAGAGAAAACATACAGTACTTCTCTCTCCAGGTGACTTATTTTGCTCCAAATTATGGTTTCCAGTTCCATCCATTTTCCTGCATGTGATAGATTTTGTCCTCTTTTATCACTGAATAAATGTCTATTGTATGTTATGTACCACATTTTCTTTACCCATTCTCTGTTAATGTGCACTCAGGGCTATCATAACTTGACTATTGTGAATTGTGCTGCAATAAACATAGGTATGCATGTGTCTTTAAAATATGCTGACTTTAATTCTTTTGGATAAATACCAAGGAGTGGTATAGCTGGATCATATGACAAATTTATTTTTAGATTTTTGAGGAACCTAAATATTGACTTCCATAGTGGCTTTACTGATTTATGTTTCTACGGGTCACGTAAAAGAGTTCCTTTTTTCATGCATCTGCACCAACATTTATTGTTATTTGTATTCTTAATGATCTGCATTCTAACTGGAGAAAAATGGAATCTCATCTGGTTTTGATTTACATTTGCCTGATGGCCAAAGATGTTGAACATTTTTTTCATATATTTGTTGGCCATTTGTACTTCTTTTGAGTAGTATCTATTCAGTTCATATGTCCTTTTATTTGTTGGGTTATTTGGTTTTTTGATGTTGAATTTTGGGACCTCTTTATATATTCTGGATATTTGTCCTTTGTTGGAAGGGTAGCTAATGAATATTTTCTCTCATTCTGTCAGTTGTCTCCTCATTCTGTTAAAATTATTTCATTTGCTGTGAAGAAGGTTTTAAATTAGAGGCCAGATCATCTGTGCTTTCTCTTATTTCACATTACAGAGATCTAATTCAGGAAGTTTTTGCCTGTGCCTGTATGTAGGAGTATTTCCTCTACATTTTCTTCTAACAGTTGGAAAGTTTCTGGTCTTATAGTTAGGTCTTTGATCCATTTTGAGTTTACTTTTGTACAGAATGAGAGGAATTGAGTTTCATACTTCTCTAAAGGGATATCCAGGGTTCCTTACACCACTTGTTAAAGAGGCTGTCTTTTCTCCAAGGTATGTTTTTTGGCACCATTATTAAGACTCAGATGAGTATATCTGTGTGGGTTTGTCTCTGTGTCTTCTAGTCTGTTCCACTGGTTCACATTGTCAGTTTTTTGCTAGTATGGTACTATTTTCATTGTTATGACTTTGTAGTATAACTTGAAATTGCAATACCTTCTTATTGGCTTTAGGCTTGCTATATATAGTCTTTATGATATTGAGGTAAATTACTTCTATTCCTAGTTTTTTTCTGGGTTTTTATTATGAAGCGTTGTTGAATTTCATTGAAGGCCTTTTCTGCATCTGTTGAAATGATCATGTGATTCTATTCATGTGGTGTATTACATTTTTTGATTTGTGTATGTTGAACCCTCCTAGCATCCGTGGAATGCAGTGATCCTGATAATGGTGTATAATCTTCTTAATGTATAGTTTAATTCAGTTTGCTAATATTTTATTTAGGATTTTTGCATCCATGATCTATAGTTTTCTTTCCTTGAAATATCTTTATCCAGTTTGGGTATGAGGGTGATGTGGGCTTCATAGAATGAGTTTAAAAGTACATCTTCCCTTTCAGTTTCATGGAATGCTTTGAGGAGTACTGGCATTTGAAGACCTGGTAAAATTCAGCTGTGAATCCATCAGGTGCTGGTCTTTTCTTTGATGGGAAGCATTTTACTGCTTCAGTCTCATTGCTTGTAATTAGTCTGTTTAAGTTTCTGTCCTCTCTTAGGTCACACGAGTATAGAAATTTGTCCATTTCTTCTAGACTTTTTAATTTATTAGATAATTTTTAAAAATATACCCTAATGACCCTCTGGATTTCGGTTGCAAAATTTATTGTAATAGCCCTATTTTTGTTGTTAATTTTATTAATCTGGGTTTTCCGACTGTCTTTTGATTTGTTTAGCTAGGGATTTATCAATATTATTTATTCAAAGGACTAACCCTTTGTTTCATTGACCCTAAGTATAATTTTAGTTTCTAGTTCATTAATCTTAGTTCTAATCTTTATTACTTATTTCATTCCACTAGAGTTAGGGTGAATTTTCTTCTTGTTTGTATAAGACCATAAGATGCATCATTAGGTTGTTTATTTGAGATCTTCTTTTTTTTAAAATATAAACATTTATAGCTATAAACTTCTCTTAATACTTTTGCATTCCAGAGAATCTCATATGTTGTGTTTCCATCTTGGTTGTATTGTATGTATTTGTTAATTTCCCCCTTAATTTCTTCTATGACCCACTCATCATTCAAAAGTACATTGCTTAATGTCCATGTATTTGTGTAGTTTCTTTGGTTCTCCTTGTCATTTCATTCCATTATGATCTAAAAAAGTACAAAATATCATTTCAGTTTATTTTGTTTCTATTGTTTTTTGTTTATATTTGCTAAGATTTGCTTTATGGCCTAATCTGTAATCAGTGTCTATTTGAATTTCTAAATGCCTCCTATACCTTTATATCCATGTCCTTCCGAAGATTAGGGAATTTTTTTATTATCTTACTAAGTTTCCATGACATTAGTCTGTATCTTCTCTCCTTCCTCAAAGCCAGCTATCCTTAAGTTTGTTCTTTTAATGTTGCCCCAGAGCTTTTGCATATTCTGCTTGTTGTTTATTTTTCTTTGTATGTTCCATTTCCTGCATCCTATCCTCCAACCCTAGTATTGATCTGGTCTGCTTGTAAGACTTAACTGATTTATTCATTTAACGAGAGTTTTTCATTTCCAAGACTTCTGGTTTGTTGGTTTGTTTATTTTCCTCGGAATATCTCTCTTTATTGAAATGTTCTTTCATATCCTGCATTTACTCCCATAGTTCATTCTTTATATTTTCTTTTAATGTACTGATCATTTTAGTAATCAACTGAATTCCTTGATATTCCCTACACTTCATTATCTCTGGATTTAGTTGTTGGGGAGTTTTGAACTTTTAGAGGCTTCTTACTGCCTTGTTTCTTCATGTTATCTTTATCTGTGTTCCTATGTTGAATGTGCTCTCCTGTAGGGATGGCTGTCTTTACCATTGTTATATGAAAGTTTCTAATGAGCTGCTTTCTCTTTATGATGTGCCTCAGGCAGGCCTTACCTCAGCCTTAAAACTCCCACTCAATGTGGTCAAAGTGCTATGTTCCATCCCCAGTTCCACTTTGAGAGAAGAGAGTAGCCATGAGTAACAACTGACCTTGACAACAAATATATATAATACACAATAAACACTAAATGCTATATATTAGGAAAATAAAAAATATTTAGAGCCGAATTAACAAGTACTTCCACAAAACATGTTCTCATTGTTTTATGCAAGGGATTCTTCATTCGAAATGGACACAATTTGACATGTAAAAGAAATATAACCATCGGTGCATTTTGGCAAAGGCAACACACAACAAATATCCAACTTGATTTTTATAGTGTATGGTGAAGGTAGACTCTTTCTAGAACATTGTATAAACTCAAAAAATGCAATCCTAACATATAATATATATGATAAAGTACCCTTTTATTGCCTTTTAAGTGTGTGTGTGTGTGTATATATATATACACACACACACACATACATACATACATATACATATAAGTTACAGAAGAGCCTGTCAGAGAAATCTTTAAAAGATAAATCTGGTTAAAATATATGTTAATGTCAATTTAATTATTTCTGTGTCAATCATCTGAGTTATAGTTTCAAGTGGCAGTAATTTCCCTACCTCTTTATTGTGACTATTCCTACCCCCCACACACATACTTCCTGAGTAATGTGTGTTAGTCCATTTACTATTCTAGCTTTTACTATGTATAATTGATTCTTTGCCTTTTTGGGTTTTGTTGTTGTTTTGTGCTACCATAAATTGAACTCAGTAGTGTTTCACCACTTAGCTGCATCCCCAACCCTTTTTTGTTTTTGAGCCAGGGTCTCACTGAGTTGCAGAGGCCAACCTTGAACTTGGGATCCTTCTGCCTTAGCCTCTTGAATAGCTGGGATTACAGGTATGCACCACCAGACTTTGCCTTTTCCTTTAGGTTTACTTAGTATATAGTTTTTGGAAGAAATCCTAGGGTAAAATCTTCATGATATTGGATTTGACAGTGATTTTTCTTGGCTATGATGCCAGAAACACTGGCAACTAAAGAAAAATAGATAAATTGAACTTCATCAAAATTTAAAACTTTTGTGCATCTACAACTTGATAACTAAAAAACCAATAACCCACAAAAAAATAGCTAGTTCTCTAAAAAAGATTCAAATTGTGAGTAAATATATCAAAAGAGTCTCAATGTCCCTAACCATTAAGGAATTACAAATCACTATCACTTCATATCCATCAGGATGGCTATGAACAAAAATGGAAGATACCAAGTGCTGGTGAAGATGTGCTTTGCCAGTAGGAATGTAAAATGATGCAACAGCTACTGAAGACAGTATGGAAATTCCTCAAAAAATTAAACATAATTACCATAAGGCCTAAAATTCCACTTCTAGACAAATACACGAAAGACAAATGAACCTTTAAAACATGCTAGGTGAAATAGACACAAAAGGACAAATACTATGATTCTATGTACATGAGCTCCCTAGAAAAATTTACAGGGACAGAAAGTAGAATAGAGGTTTTCAGGGACTATGGGAGTGCTGAATGGGCTTAATGGGCACAAAAGTTTCAGTTTGGGATGATAGAAAGGTTCTGAGATGGACAGTGACAACATTTGCACAACAGTGTCAATGTACTTAATGCCACTGAATTATACATTTTAAAATGGTTAAAATGGTAAGCTTTATGTATATTTACCACAAGAAAAAATTTAAAAACACTTTATGTTTATCTGTGTTAAAATAGTGGGACACTAATGCAGCTATTAGTTTAAGAGTGTCAATAGGAATAATACAGTGATAGTAAATAAGCTAAATGTTAAAAAGAAAAATCTCAATAACCTAACATCACATCTTAAGGAACTAGAAAAAGACAAATTGAGCCCAAAGTTAGCAGAAGGAAGGAAATTAACATTTGAGACATAGCAGAGACTAGAAAAACAAAAAGAAATAGAAAGTTTATTCTTTGAAAAGATGCCCCAAATTAACAAGTTTATAGGGGCTGGGGTTGTAGCTCAGTGGTAGAGCACTCGCCTCTCACGTGTGAGACCCTGGGTTCGATCCTTAGCACCACATAAAAATAAATAAACAAAATAAAAAGATTGTGCCCATGTACAACTAAAAATTTTTTAAAAAATTAACAAATTTATAGTCAGATTGACCAAGATAATAAATAAAATTAGAAATGAAAGTAGGGACATTATTCCCAACCTTAATTTTAAAAAGGAATAACTGTACATCAGTTAGGACAAACTGGAAAAAATGGGAAGATTCCTAAGACAACAAATTACTAGGACTGATTCCAGAATTGAAAATAAAAATACTGTAACAAATGAAGAGATTAAATCATAATCAAAAAGTTCTCAATACCAAGAGTAAATCCTAATTTGATCTATGGATTTGGGGCGATATGAAGTGTTAGTATAGGTTCATCAATTCTGACGTACGCCATGCTGGTATAGGAAATTGGTAACGTGGGAGCCACACTGGTGTAGGAAGTTAATAAGGGAGAAGTCTGGGGGAGGGTGCCAGAAGTATATGAGAACTCTGCCTTGTGTTCAATTTTGCTATGAACTGCTCTAAAAACTTAAAGTCTGTTTAAAAAAAAAAAAAAACCACCCAATAAGTGTCTATAACTTGAGAGTTTCGCTGGTAAATTCTACCAACCATTTAAAGAATAATTAAAACCATTTCTTATCAAGAAAAAATAGAAGAGGAACAAACAGGTAATAATGCTTCCTAATCCATTCTATGAAACCAGTATTCCCCTAATAACAAAGCCAAAGACAAGAAGGAAAGAATATTACAGAACATTATTGCTTACATATGAAAAAAAAATCTTCCACAAAATACTAGCAAACCAAATGCAATACAATATTAGTTATACACCATGACCAAGTGCGATTTATTTCAAGAATTCCGTGGTAGTTCAATATGAGAAGATGAATGCAGTATTATCACAGTAAAAGAACAAAGGAGAAAAACAGGATCATCTCACTTATCACAGAAAGCGCTATGACAAAACCCAATACTCTCAAGATTAAAGAGATTCAGAAAAATAGGAAAAAGGAATTTTAGAAAGGGCACTTAGAGAAAACTCTCAGCTATCCTTCTACTCAATTGTTTAAAGAACAAAAGCTTTCCTCTTATGATCAGAAACAAGATAGGAATGCCCACTCTCACCACTGCTTGTCAATATTAAAATGAAACTTTGAGCTAGGATAATTAGAAATATATCTATAAATATAATCAAATATCCATCAATGTATGAACTTCTTTTTCAACAATCCTATACCACTCACCCTCATGACTTACCCTTATTCATTATGCAGTGTTTATGTCACTGTAGACTTTTAATTGAGAGGTATGAATCCTCCAACTTTAGGTGAGTCAAACTTTTGGCCTATCCCCTGACCTCCAGGGAGAAGAGAGTACCTAAATGTTGAGTTGATCACCAAGGGCCAGTGATTTAATCAACCATGCTTTCATCAGGAAGCTTCCTTCCATAAACATCCAAAAGGACAGGTTTGAAGAGTTTGCCAGATCACTGAGCACATGGAAGTGAGTGAGAGGTGGAGCATCCAGAAAGATCTTAAAACTTTGCTCTTCTTCCTCTATACTTTGCCTTAAGCATTTCTTTCATCTGTTATTACTGACTATAGCCTCTTAAAAAGAGATAAAACATTAAGTGTTCCCCTGTCATTACAGCAAATAACTGTGGAAACTGACCTGGAGACCTACTGCTTGGCATCTAAAGTAGGGGTTCATGAGACTGCACTCTTGATTCATGGGTCTGCATTATATCCAGGTGGTGTGAGAATCAACTGAATTATAGGACACCCAATTGGTACATGCAGAGAACTGGAATAAATGGGTTTCTCTTTTTTTCTGTACAGTTGGTCTATGTGTCTGTTTTTATACCAGTACCATGCAGTTTTTGTTAGGCTAGCTCTGTAGTATAATATGGAGTCGGTTATTGTGATGTCTCCACCATTGCTCTTTTGGCTTAGAGCATTGGTGTTTTTATGGATTTTTTATTCTTCCAAATGAAATTTAGGACTATTTTTATAGTTCTGTGCAGACTGTCATTGTTTTTTTTTCATTTGTATATTTGTTTTGCTTTCTTCTTTTCTTTCTTTTTTTTTATTTTTAAGTACCAGGGGTGCTTAACCACTGAGACACATGCCCAGTCAACATATTTATTTTGTATTTCGAGACAGGGTTTCAACAAGTTGCTGAAGCGGGCTTTGAACTTGCAATCCTCCTGCCTTGGTCTCCTAAGCATCACCACACCAGCTGTCATTGTTATTTTGATGGGGATTGCATTGAATCTGTATACTCCTTTTGGTAGTATGACCATTTTAATAATGTTAATTCTGCCTGTCCATGAACATGGAAGGTTATTTTCTGAAGACTTCTTCAATTTCTTTTTTCATGTTCTATGATTTTCAAGAAGACAAGTTTCCCCTCCTTGGTTAGATTTATTCCTAGGTATTTTATGTATTTATTTTGTGAATGGAATTGTTTTCCTGATTTCTTAGCAGATTTATTGTTGGTATATAAGAAAGCTATTGATTTTTGTATGTTGATTTTGTTACCTTCTACTTCACCAAATTTGCTCATTAGCTCTATCAGTCTTTTGGTAGAGTTCTTTGGATCATCTAGGTATAAGATCATATCTGCAAACAATGATACTTTCACTTCTTCTTTTCCTATTTTTATTCCTTATATTTTCTTCTTTTGCCTAATTGCTCTGGCTAGAATTTCTAGCATTATATTAAACAGGAGTGGTGAGAGTGGATATCCTTGTCTTGTTCCATATTTTAAAGGAAATGCTTTGTTTTCCCCATTTACTGTGAGGCTGGCTTTGGATTTTTCATATAATGTTGAGGTAGGTTTTCTATCCCTAGTTTCTTCAGTGTTTTTATCATGAATGGGTGCTGAATTTTGTCATCGGCCTTCTCTGAATTCATTAAAATGAATAAGTGATTTTTGTCCTTAGTTCTATTTATTTGATAAATTTTATTTATAAATTTTATTGATTTATATATATATATTAAACCATTCTTGCATCTCTGGAATAAAACCAACTTGGTCATTGTGTATAATCTTCTTAATACATTGTTGAACGTGATTTGCTACTATTTTATTAAGTATTTTTGCATCTAAGTTCATCAAGGATATTGTTTTCTTTCCTTGTTGTGTCCTTATCTAGTTTTGGTATGAGTGTGATAAGGCCTCATAGAATGAATTTGGAAATATTTGTCCCTTTCATAGACTAACGTGAGGAATATTGGCATTATTTCTTCTTAAAGGTGTGGTAGAATTCAGGTGAGAATCCATCTGGTCTTGGGATTTTCTTTGTTCGAAGTCTTTTCATTACTGCTTCTATCTCATTGCTAGTTATTGGTCTGTTTAGGTTTTATGTCCTCTTAATTCAGTTTTGGAAGATCATATTTGTCTAGGAAAATATCCATCTCTTCTTGGGTTTCCAATATATTAGAGTGTAAATTTTCAATAGTCCCCAATGATCCATTGGATTTCTGAGATATCTAGCGATTTCTCCTTTTTCATCTCTAATTTTATTAATTTGGGCCTTTTTTTTTCTTTTGGCTAGTTTGATTAAGGGCTCTTATCAATCTTATTTATCTTTTCAAAGAACCAACTCTTGTGTTTCATTGATCCTTCGTACTGTTTTTTTTTATTCCCAATATCATTGATTTCAGCTCTGCCAATTATTTCCTTTCTTCTGCTAGTTTTGGGATTGGTTTGTTGTTCTTCATGGGCCTTGAACTCTCTCCTCTACCCTTCTTTCTTCTTTTCTCTCTCTCTCTCTCTCTCTCTCTCTCTCTCTCACACACACACACACACACACACACACACACGGAAGAAAAGAAAATGATTCTTCATAAAAATGACAAAATTGTCTCCACTACAGTGGTTCAAATAGTTGACGAGAATGGATGGTCTTGGTTATACCCAACTGTCTTTCTGTTTCTTTTATTTATTTATTTATTTTAGTTATACATGGGCACAATATCTTTATTTTGTTTATTTATTTTTATGTGGTGCTAAGGATCAAACCCAGTGTCTCACACGTGAGAGGCGAGTGCTCTACCGCTGAGCCACAACCCCAGCCCCATCTGTTTCTTCTTGATCTGTGTCTACAGCAAGAACAGTGACAGGGGGTTGTTAACCCCTTCCTCATTTTGTGCTGCTTTCTGAGCTGCCAGTTGTGGCCTAACTGAAGCTAGTTGAAATATTTCTCAGCTTCCTTTCTCACCAGTATGAAATAAGATGGAGTAGAATGTATCAGTGCACTCCCAGGGTAGAGTTGCTGGACTGAAGGGTAAGAAGCAATCCCGATTTGTCTACAGGCTGTATAGCGGGAATGGGTTGGCCAGCAACGCCATCAGAATCACACTCCTGTATACATAAAATAAGCTACTCAGAAAGTCAAGAGTTATATCTTTCCTCTCATGTGGAAAATGGAGAGAAAAAAGCAAAAAAAAAAAAAAATTATCATGAAAACAGAAGAGACCAGCAGAACAGAAGACAGTTTTGGAGGAGGGAGGAAAGGAGGAATAGGAGAGGCTGAAGAGAATGAAATTGATCAAATTATGTTCATGTACAAATATGTCACAATGAATCCCACTATTATAATGCATAATTATAATACATTATAATGCACCAACAAAATATTTTTTTAAAAAGAAGTTACTTCTCCTGCCTGAGATGTTCTGTTGCAAATTTGTGAACAATAGTAAGAATTAATGAAATATGTCCATTTCTTGTGTTCTTTCTAGGCAGAAGAAAGGTTAATCATTTAGATGTAGGAAAACATGAAGTTCATATGTTATTTGTTTCACAGACTAAGAGATGGCACAACACCTTTCAACACTGTAGAGAAGTTTATTTTGTTTTAATGTTACAAAAAACATATATTTATTGTCAACATCACCGAAAGATAAATACCATTTCCATAATTTAGAGTATTACCAAACACAAGAGCCATAAAAAATAATATCCAATAATATCCAAAATTTTTATGACAGCAGCTACCAAATGAAGTATTTAATAGAAACCTTCAGCTGTAAGGATCTGTAAACCGAAAAGTTTTGGCATCTGGCATGTTATAAAAGTGGTTCTGTAGCTGTTTAGAACGTCTTGCTTCTAGTCGGAGCTGTCTAGTTCTCTCCTTCATAGTTTCTTGCTCTGCTATTTTTTCTATGCGTTTCCTTCTTAGCCATCTATAGAAAAAAGGCAAGATCAGATTTGGTAATCATCCCCTTAATTCACTTTTCACATTATAAGGTTAGGAAAGTAATTATCCCATTGAAATAATGTTACAACACAAACTATTATTAAGAGAAAAAATTCAGGCTTATACCTGAAATTCAAGAAGGCATAGTTAATTAATGAAGTCTGTCCTATGATGAAACTGCCAACAAGATTGGCTGTTAGTAATAAACAATGTTTTACAAGTGCTGTAAGTCCTACCTTTTTTAGGAATATTGCTTTCTAAGCAAAAAACTTTATTACATCCCAAGGAACTTGTTCTTTGCACTTAGCTATATTCTAAAATGTTACTTAGGTTAGAAATACTACTAGCATGATTCAGAAACACTGCCTCACTTTTCTTGATAGGGAAATTATACAGCTCTTGCTGTTCAATGCATAAAATAAGTTCTTCCTTAGACTGGGAAAATAAGCCTAAGCATGAACACATCAAAACAGGTTAAGGCCTGTAATCTCAGAGGCAGGAGGATTGGGAGTTCAAAGGCAGCCTCAACAACTTAGCAAGGCCCTAAGCAACTCAGTAAGATCCTGTCTCTAAATAATGTACAAAATAGGGCTGGGGATATGGGGATGTGACTCACTGTAAGAGAAGTTTATTTATTCCAGTGGTGGAATTACCCCCAAGTTCAATCTCCAGTACCCCCCACAAAAACAAAAAAACAGGTTAAGGAAGAGTCTGCATCCTAAATAATCTAGTCAATAAAATAAATCTAGTGCTTTGGTACTGAAAATCAAAACAATTACATACACATACAGCTGGTATATAAGTGTGTATGTGGCGTGTGAGCAAGCATATACATTTATACATACATATGGTTCTTTTCAGATACAAATCTAAACAACTAAACTATTAGAATAAAATGGACTTAAGAAAAAAATCATAGTTTTCTATGAACCTGAATTGGTTATGAGTTGAACAGGTCACCTCTAAGTCATTCATGTATCGCTTTGGGAAAAAATTGTTAGGGTTGGATATTAGATAAGATCATTAATAAAATAAGCAAACTGTACAATAGTACATTCACTGTGACTTAGTAATTTACAATTACATGTAGAGAAAAATATAGAATTCTAAAACTAACAGTCATTATTTCTGTGTGAGGAATGTAAATAGCTTCTGTTTTCTCAATGCACATTTACTGTTTCTTTTATAATAAAAGATTATAAAAGAGGGAAAAAAGAAGAAGAATGAAACTTCAAATAAGTGGATTCAATACTTACTAGTCCCCATTTTTCCCAAGGCTTGCTAGCAAAATTAAGAAGCTGGGTCTGTATTCTCAGAATTAATGAGGTAATGCAGTTTTACCCAGATAACTAGAAAGAAATTAGGTTAGCCTGAAAAAAGAAAAAAAAATAATAAAGCTGTGTCTTGAACTTACTGTTTAAAAGCTCTTTCACGGCCTTCTGTTCCTTTAAGGAAGAATAAGCATTCCTCTTGTTTTCTTAGTTCTTCTGTCTTCCTTTCTTTCATCTGCTCTTCATGTTTTTTCTTAAGCCACAATCGAAAAGCTTCTTGTGGATCTCTGCTTTCCTGCTGATTAGAAAACAGGGTTTAATTAATTTAGAGAAACCAAAACTACTTTCTGAGTCCCCATCTATAGGACCCTACAAGAATACATTGCCTGGTCATCCATTTTTCCTAACAGTGTCAACCTCATTACCTGCATTCCAAGTATGCAGACCACATCACCCTTGAATTAGCAGTGTGGATTGCCCTTCTGAAGGAAATTCAACCTTGAACTCACTTGCCATCTGTTTTCTTTCAAAAGTCTTATTGAGAGGATCAGGGATATAGTTCATTGGTAGACAACTTACCTGGCATCTGTAAGCTCCTAAATTGTGTCCCAGAACAAAAAACAAAAGTTAACCCCCCCCCACAAGGATTATTGATTAAAAGTTTGATTTTCAAAATTGATCCCTCTGTCAAAATAATTTTGCACAGAGACATAAACATACAACAAAGAACTGAAGAAAGGCTGGGCATAGGCAGTGAATGGAGTTAAGGTGTAAGGAGCTGTTTTCAAAGGAGCTCAATAGAAAACTAGTTTATGCTGTATGATCCAACACGGTGCCATCTGCCCCCTTTTTTTTTTTTTTTTTTTTTTGAACTCTCAAACTTTTTTGAAGTTTTAAAAATATCTGTCAGAATGTACTTAACTGGTAAGTCCATCTTCGAAACTATGATTACTATCATGGAGGACCAGCATCAGGATATTAGCTTCAGAGAATTTTCCAAAGTTGAAAAAGCTCTTATTTAGGGGGAAAAAAAGGGAGAGGAAAGGAACATATTTGGAACTCTCTACCCTTGGGGAAAGTATGACTTATGTGGATGTCTAGCTAAAATATAAAAGGAAAGGGTACACTCATTTAATGCTTGTCTCAAATAGGAGATGTGTGACAAAGAAGACCTTTTCCTCCATCTCACCTTTTCTCCTATTTGTGATCAACATTGGCAAGTATGTGCCCATCTAATTTGTAAGACTTATGTAATTCAGATTTTGGATGCACAAACAAACTTTAGGGAGAGGACATCTGGATCCAAAGGATGACTACTGAACACCTGGAAGGTTGGGAATAACTGGAGAGGAATCATGGATCAAAAGAGTCAAGGATTAAGGGATGGAGAGGAATGATGGGCACCCATGTTCTTTCATTTACTTGACAGATATTTATAAAATATTTACTACATGGCAGGCATATAAGTATGGAGTTTCATGAACAAAAACAAGATTCCCCCTCTTATACACTCTGTGTCTGCTCTGTATACTACAGTAGCCACTTGTCACATGAGGCCATTTAAATTATATTTAAAGTTCATACCAAGTGTGGTGGCATACATCCATAGCCTTTTCATAGAAAAATTCTTTGCCAACTTGTCTATTAGTAGTGTTGATCCTTTTCTTTTGATATTTAGGAACTCTTTATACATTACATCAACTAGTTCTTTGAGAAATTAGCTGTATTTTTTCCTTTTTTTGCAATGCATAATTATTAATTTTATGATAGATTCATAAAGTTTTAAGAAAAAAACCCCAGAATATTTTTTTTCAAAAATCATTTACAGCATAACACAAAACTTATAATCTTTGGGCAAATTTTGTTGGTTCTACTTTCAAAGTATATCCTAAATTCCGCTAACCTAATCTATGCCATTATTTTCTATTGACTAGTTTTGCTTTTAATAATTGGTTTCCCTTTTTGTACTTTGCCTCTCTACCTTACCCAATCTGTTTTCCACATAGCAGCCAGGATTATCCTTCTGAAATGTGGAATAGATTGTGTCATGGATGCTCAGAAATCGCTAATGGCTTCTCATCTCAAAATAAAATCCAAAGCTCCTACCATGCCCTAAAAGGTTGTACTTTACCAGACATAGGCTACTTCTCTTGACTCGATCTGCTCTTCAGCCACTTTGCTATAGCTTCACTTTGACTCCTTTGCTATTTATTGAACATACCAAACACAATCCCTTCTCAGATTCTTTGCTCTTACTGTTAACACTACTTGAAATATTTTTTTTCCAGATACCCCAAAACTTCCCCCCTCTCTTTCTCTATAAATACACCATCCTTTCTCTTTACTTTCCCCTTTATCATGGCCTGCCCCTCTCCCTCTCCCTCCCTCCCTCCCTCTCTCTCTCTCTCTCTCTCTCTCTCTCTCTCATACTTTTCTGGGGAATCTGATATATCTATCATCCAATCAATCATTGATTTTTTTTCTCTTCATATGGAATAATATGGACCAAGAGAACCTTATAAAATGATGGGCATGTTCTGTATCTGTGTTGTCCAAATACAGTAGCCTCTAGCCACATGTGGCTGTTAAGCACTCAAATATAGTCAGTGTGACTAAGGTACTGAATTTTAGATTTTTCTGTTTTATAAATAGGGTCTTTCTGCAATGTTAACAAATGGGAATGATTAAGTAAATTGTGATCTATTCACATAATGGAAGATTTGAAAACTTCCATCTACATACACATCAGAGGATAGAATTTGGGTTTATATCCACATATCACATATGTTTATATATATATGAATGATAGCACTCCTGAGAAGAAGCACAAAACATTGCTAATTCTGGTTATTACTGGAAAAGGGGAATTTATTAGCTGGGGAAGCCAGGAGAAAGAATTCTTGGTACATTTTAACTTTTGAATTACATTGTATTGTTTGTATTATCTATTTAAAAAGCACCAACTATTTTAAAAATGTGGCTTCTAAGGGATTTTCAAAAGTTTTCATTTAAAGTAATGGGAATGATAACCTCAGATTAAACAAAAAAGGGGTATAAAATGGCACAAAAATCCCAAGCCCCTCATCTTCCTGAAAGGAAATCTGAATCTCCTTTTCATTACATTAAAATTTACACTTTAAAGAAAATCTTTAAAATTATTGATGGACTTTCACTTTATTATTTTTTTTATATGTGGTGTTGAGAATCAAACCCAGAGCCTCACACATGCTAGGCAACAGCTCCACCACTGAGCCACAACCCCAGCCCTAATATTTATACTTTTAAAATGTAAAGCAAATTAAATCACAACTAAAAAATCTTATCATCAAAATTATATATAAGGTAATTGCAAATAACTTTCTATATTGGGGGAACTAGAAGATAAATATATTAGAAATATGAAAGCAAAGAATTATAAAGATTAAATATGAATAATAAAAATAATTACTAATGGATAAACTGATTAAGAAATAAAAACAAAAGACCATAGAATCTGAAATTTCTACATCCAGCCATGAATGGAGTAACATATCAGATTCCTTTCCACCTTAATCAGCTGTAAAACCAGACAAAATATATGCAGCAGCTGTGATTATTGACAGAAATAAAAATACATACTACAGCCTCATGTTCATCTGACATTTTTACTCTCCTGACCACATTATAGGAAGAGAGAAATGGCATAGAGCAGTTAATGGGCTCATGGGCTCATGAAACAGAGATGGGAACTTGGGGCTTTTAGAACAGTTGAATTTCTAGGTCAGGGCATCAGGAAAAAAGGAGTGATGAAGAGGAGAGCTCAAAAAGACTATTATGGGGGTTTCTTCTTGGTTCAAGTGATGAAGATACTAGAAGTTATGATGGAGTAAGTGCTCATAGAGAGTATGTATGTATATATATACCCCACACATACAATGTATATATTACTGATCAAAGGAAACAAATTTCATTGCAGGAAAGATATTTTTAGCTATTCCGCCAAAAAATATTTTTAGCTACTTTTCCTAAAATGGCACCCAGAATCTTTCTTTCATCTGATATAGAAAAGGTCATTCTACATACAATATGCTGGAAATACATTCTGGAAACTATGACTCACATTATACATAATGCCCCTCAGAAGTAATAAACAAAATGCACTTATCACAATGTTTTAATAAGCCAAATTAATCAACTACCAAAGCTTCAGCAGGGAGGAAGTTCACTAAAATACTTCAGAAATCTCATTAAAGTCAGTTTTTTAGATAGACATGCAAATGTATCAAAAAATTTTAAATATAGTAATTGCAAAGGAAAATATATAACCATGATGAATTCTTACATAAAATTATTTGAAATAAATTGTTTGATATAGCCCATGTTTTCAGAAACTGATATTCAAGGTTATGATTTCTGTTAACAAAGAGTACAAAAAAGAATACTAAAGTATACATTGATTTTTACAAATACCTAATACAAATTCTACTAGGCTGAATATTATGAGGCCTGAAGGTCCATCCTCCTGGAAACAGTCAGCAGTACAGTCACAGCTGTACTTTCCTCAATTAGTGATTGGGAAACACAAGTGCCTCTTGTCTTCTATACTCTTAACCATTACAGCAATGTGCTGTGATTCTTCCCTACCCAATTCTTCCTTCCTTCCCTCCCTCATAAACCTTGCTAGATTGTTCTCTGTAACCTATTCAATGATATGAAAACTTCCAAACATCCTCTTATCCTCCTGACGCACTGAGAGGGCCCTAGCCTTAAATCCCCTATCTTATGCAAAGCCTGATTTGCCCCCAAGGAACAGCTTCTTCTCTCAAATAGAACCTACATATTTTCTGCCATACTTCCAAAGTGCATTCCTCTACTCCCTAAATAAACTAATGTTCCTTTAATACCAATGTGTTTATTAAAGCTGGTAATGTAACCACCTCTAATCACTCCTGGATCAGAAGTCTTCTCCATCCCATTTCCAAGTTTAATTTATAACTACATTGGTCAGCCATTCAACATCCAGCCCCACCGATTTTTTTTTTTTAATATTTTTTAGTTGTTGGCAGACCTTTATTTTATTTATTTATTTATTTGGGCGCTGACAATCCAAACTCAGGGCCTCACACATGCCAGACAAGCACTTTACCACTGAGCCACAACCCCAGCCCCACCACAGATTTTATTGTCTTATGACTTTCTCCTCTGCCCTTGTCACCCATGCCCATAGCCACATTTTCATCCCCACAAACTATCCCATTTCTGAAATTACTAGTCTCTCCACTTGTATCTTCAGTCTCAACATCTCTCCTGATTACTACACAATCTTCTCTACTTAATCTACAATATATTCACTTGAATTTTTTGTAGGTACATCAAACTCAACAATTTAAAAACTAAAATGATAATTTCCCCAAATTAGTATCTCCTACCAAACTGCTTAGAAAAAAAATGTAGTGTATTAGTATAACTTCTCCTTCTCCCCCAAACACATTATTTAATCAATTACCAAGTTCCTTCAATTAATACATTAAAACATATCTCAATTGCCTTTCTCTCTCTACTGCTATAACCTTAACCCAGCTGCCATCATTTCTCACCAACACAAGTACACCTGGTTTTTTTTCGTTGTTGTTGTTGAACCAACAACATATGAATGTTAATTTCATTCTTACTGAAGTTTTGAGGTACAAAGGTATAGTAAAGTGTTTTATAGGAAAGCAAAATTCGGGCTAATTTTTCAAAGGCAACCCTTCTTGACTCTATTAAGTACTCAATACATCAAAGGGTGTTTAATAAATGGCTATATCAAGTGCATTTATAATATTCTTTTGAGAGATTATTATAAGCCATTCTCATAGGCCACAAAGAAATAAAAGGACTATGTACAGCCTGTGGGAAACAAGCAGGCCCCTGAAGAGGGCCTTGGTGGGGGGTGCATTCCCAGGGGAGGGTGTCCTGTAAGGGGATGGAAACAATCTGGTGAGACTCCACGAAAGAGCATAACAAATAAGTCTGTGGTAATATCCCTGGGTAATGGGGCCCACAACTCTGTGGAGCTCTGTGGCCATGGGTCAAAGAAGGCCTCACATCCCTGTGGGTTCTGGGAGGTGGGTCCATCATGCCTGGAGGGGGTGTCCCTTGGCCCACAGGTGGGGAAGGACCCATCAGGACCCCTTCTACAGGTTGTTCCACATCAACCTGTGTTACTGTTGAGCCACCTCTCCTCTCCAGTTCCTTCACTTGGTTCTCTCCTTACAATCATCTAGTCATGACGGATTATTAACTCAGTCTTTAGCCCCTCTCTCTCTCCTTCTGAGATGACTAGAGTATGGAACTGAAAGTTCCAATCTCTAATCGTGGCTTAGTTTTTCTCTCACCAGCCCCATCCAGGAACCAACAAGTTACCTCATTAGAACAAAAGATACTTCTATTACTCGGGATAATTTCTAGGGGATTAAGAGTTCCCTGTCAGGAACCAGAGTCAAAGACCAAATATCAGAATAAAAGACACACCTAGCACCCCTACTGCTCATGAAATTACAAGGGTTTTATGAGCTCTGGGCCAAAAACCATATATTGGTAGACACCAATATATCTATAATTATTTTTATTTCACAAACATGCAAATCCATACTCGGATAGAAGTATGTATATCATTATTTGATGACCAAAAGATGGTATGGTAAACATTCACTCTCACATACTGTTGGGGGGACTATAAATTGAATAACAATTTGAAGTTAATTTACATAGCTAACCAAAAATTTCACTCTGAACATTCAAAAGTTATCAATTCTACTCTTAAAAAACTTTCCTACAGATTACAGATATTTTCCAATACAATGTACATCTTTACTGGAGCACTATTAATGGCATAATATTGGAACCTACCTAAACATTGACAAATGGGGAATGGTTTAATAAATTTAAGAGTGGAATACCATGTATCTCTTTGAAAAAAAGAGATCTAAATGTAATGGCCTAGAAAGATATTCATGATGAAGTGAAAATAAACTGCATAATAAAATTTTGGTTAAGTAAATAAATAAATACAAATAAGATATGGGTTTGCATCACACTGTCAAAAATAGTTATCACTGTGAGATGAATCTGGAAGAGCTGAAAAATGAATTTTCAATTTTTACCTTTTATTTTTTTATTTTAAAGTAGTAAAGATAAGGGGTTTTTTTTGTTTTAACTTTCTCTTGGATTTTTTGTTTAAAATTTTTAAGATTTAAATATTTCAGTGTCTCTAACTTGCTAGTTTTTACATAATATTTCTATATGTCTACTTGTCTGAGTGAAAGAGAATTTATCTATGTTTCATTAGAACAGCAAAGCTATACTATCTTTAAAAAATGAATCGGTAGTTTTCTGTTTTTCTGTGCTATGAACATTTCTGTTTGTTGGTTGGTTGTTTGCTTGAGATGCTAGGGATTGAACCCAGGCCTCACAAGCCACGCAAGTGCTCTACCACTGAGCTGTACCCCTAGCCAATTTATTTTCTTCTTGGAAAAGGTCTTGCTGAGTTGCCCAGATTGACCTCAAACTTGTGGTCCTTCTGCTCAGCCTCCCAAATAGCTGGGATTACTGGTGTGTGCCACCGCACCCAACTATGAAAGTTTGAAAAAATAGGAATAATTTGATTTTTTCTTTCTTAGAACCTAACTATAAAGTCATCTCATGCTCCATCTTTTGCAGACCTCGCACTATTCTTCCATGTCTTCCATGGGTCCTTAGTCTCACATTCAGACTCCCTTCTTGTAAACAAGATTGGTTTTCACTTACTCTACTGTTCATGTCTTCAATTTGCTTTGCTCGCTGAATTCTCCTCATTTCTAGAACTTGCTCTCTTTTCTTTTGCAACCATGCTTTAAATACCATGTCATTCTCTTTTTTCTTTTCTTTCTCTTCTTCTAGTTTCCGTTGTTCTTCCTAGTAGAAAGTATGTGAAAATACATTAATAAAAAATTAATAAAATTGTATGAGTTATCATAGTGGAGAGATATATATTTTGAGATCTAAACTCTGCCCCTGAAAGGATCCCTCTAAAAATTCCACCTTCTTAAAAAACAGGACCTCAAATTTTTTAGTGGGAAAAATGAAGAAATTTCACTTTAGATAAGTTAAGCTGTAAAGCCCATAATTATATAATAGAGATACAATACAAAGATGATGTTTAGGAGTACTTTGGATCGCTCTTCTATACAATTTTCCATCAAATTGCAGTTATGCAAAAGGAAAAACCACACTCTAGAAGGCATATAAATGTCTTAATTTATATATTTTATATACAATTACGTGGGTACATGTTAATATGTAATACATATTAATGCTTTCAGTTTATAATGTTCTACATTATTGTTAAATGTATTACCTGTGATGAATAGTATTGTGATTATGAAAGGAAATGCCATAATCATTTAGAGAAGATACCAGTAAAAAAAATAAGACATGACATGCTCTCTAGATCTTGCTTTAAAAATACTTTAACCAAGGAAAGAGGAGGAGATGAATTAAATATGCCAAAATCGCAATGATTTTTGAATCTGGGTGATGAAGATAAACAGTTAATAGTGCATGTATAGGTGTTTAAAACTTTTTTATTAAAATGTTTAAAAATGTTTTTCAGGTAGTTTATGTTCATAAAGTAACAATTTTTGCCATCAGACAATAATATTTAGACACTGGGTTAATGATTAAGAACGAAGTAAATTTTTTATGTGAATTATTCAGTTGATGTTATAAAAAAGGAGTTATTTAAATTTGAAGGGAGATGCTGAAATCAGTTGTGTAGAGATATAAAACAGGAACCAAGAGCAAAACAGCAGAGCAAAGAGGAAACAGCTCCACAGGGAGTCAGGCCTAGGTAATAGTTCTGTAATTCACAGCACTGGCTTGGGCAAGGTGCTGAACTTCAGCCTCCTTAGGCTTGTCTATCAAATGGAGCTGCACCAACAAGTTCTTACGTCCCCTCCAGTTCTAAAATTTTATCATTTAAACAAACTGAATTATTCAAGTCCATGATTAAATTATCTTTAAATAATAGAATCCAATGTGTTTTCCTTATGTTTTGTCAAAATAGCAAACTCTTCTAATTCCTTTTGATTGAACAAAAGAAAGGCACTAAAGCAAAAATCTGACTACACAACATAAAATATCTTTGGAAATATCTATATCCTATTTTCTGGGCCCTAACATAGCCTACATAACATAGTGTTAATTTATTAAAGATTAAATTTTAAATTTGTTCAGACACTTCCTTCCCCCTGCTAAAAAAAAAATGCACTTTGGATCCCCACATGGATACATAGAATATAACAGGATTATCTCTCCAAAGGGCACATTTAGGTACACTACACAGAAGGGATAAGCTAATGCCACTGCCAAGGGGGACACTGAAATGAAGCTCTTAGGTTAGAAAAACAGAGCACAGTAGCTCCAACCCAGCAAACACTGGGCATAAGAAAAGCAATGCTTTCTCCTGAAACCAACTAAAGATGTTTAAAAGACTTAGCAAAGCACTTAAATACCATGTCTTCAATAAAGGGAAATTTTAGTTAAGAGAACTAAATTTAGTTAAGAGAACTAAGATGAAAAGAGAACTATGTCACATAAGCAGGTGAGAGCTTACCATCAGGTCATTGGTGAAAAGGCACTGAAGTTTATAGAAAACCCCCACGACTTTATAAAAAATTCGCACCCATAGATGTGTTTGTATATAGCAAACACATAACTCAGTCCTTTTCAACAAATTCTTCTGTATTGTCATGAAGTTTTGATGCTTTCAAGTATTGTTTATACCCGAATCATATAAACTGGGTTTGACTGTCGAGTTCAGATTTTAGTAGCCAAGTGAGTAAAGCTCTGTAAACATATACCCTTGCATATTCCTGCCCCTGTCACACATTCTGACAACTGCATTTTCACTTTTTTTCTGCTAAAATGAATTCCTGATTTAAATGTCAGAAATTTCCATGATAATTTCCCACATGAAGTTGAAAACACACCATTTCTCAATGGTCGCCAGAGAACTAGGATTCTGATTCCAACTTGCTGCTAAAAAGTTGAGTGACTTTGATAAAGTACAGTTTCTTTTTAATCTGTAAAATGATCAGTAAGGTCCCTCCTCATTGTAAAATTCTGTCAGGCTATGATTTTGTTGAGTTTGGTATTTACTGTGGGATCATTAGGTATCCCAATAACAAAGAATTGGGAGACTAAAACAATTTAAAGAAAACTCACCAGTTTAAGCACCTGGAATTTTCAATTATAAAATATACAGACTTTCATTTAACACTTAATTGTTTTATGATAATTTTCACTTCACTTAACTGTTTTATGATACTTATGAGAAAGGATCAAGGTAATCACAGTGCTTGTTTCATAAATATTTTTCAAATATTTTTATTATTCAAATATTATTATTCAAATAATATTATTAAAAATATTATTCAAATATTTTTCAAATATTTAATTTAGGATTCCACATGGCATTTTGAAGTTATTTTATGCTCTACTGTTTTCCCTTTTTCTTTTCAATGTTTGGAATCAAACCCAGGGCTATTGTGCATGTGGGCAAGCACTGTACCATGGAGCTACACCCTCCAACTCAGGCTTTCTTCTTAACTGAAAACTGAAATTGAGGGTTGTAGGCATTGAAGATAGATAAAACTCACACACATAAGAGAATTACAATCCAGGTCCACCTGTTGCGTACTAAACCCCAACATCTTCGTGCCTTCATTTTTCCATCTGACATTTGATTTTACTATATTTCATATCAACATTATTTTTAGCAGTCACTTAATTTCTCTGAGTCTCACCTTTAAAATCAAAAGATTGAAAGGAGTCATCATTGAGGTCTCCTCTGGCTCAAATACAGATGATTCTACTGTGTTTTATTCTTTTTTTTTTGAATTTTTTAATATTTATTTTTTAGTTTTCAGCGGACACAACATCTTTGTTTGTATGTGGTGCTGAGGATCAAACCCAGCGCTGCGCACAAGCCAGGCGAACGCACTACCGCTTGAGCCACATCCCCAGCTCCTGTGTTTTATTCTTAACACTTAACAATTAAAAAATAAAGTAAGCAAAATCTCCAATACTTTGAACAATAATTTCAATTCTTGTTGCATTTATAAAACATAGAAATATACTCTATTTTCAATATAATTCCCATTTGTATTCTTACCTCTTTTTTTAGCCTTTCTCTCCTTTGTTCTAGCTGTCTTTGGAGTTCTTTCTGTCGAGGGGAAAGACAATATGTTGAGGTCACTGGAGATGTATTTGCAGACTGTGTCTGGTGATGAGATTTTCCGTTTCCTTTACTTCTGTCTGAGTTAGGAGCAAAGTTTTGACAAGTCCTAGGGTTGGGTGGTGGCTGAGGGACAAAAGCCAATGGCTCTCCTGTTGAGTGAGTGACAGCATGAATCTTTGCTGCAGGCTCTTCTTTCTTGACACTATTGATAGAGGAATTGGGAGATCTGAGTAACAACTGCTGGGGTTCATTGTCTGTACTACTAGCATTATTAATGGGGGGCAAAAAACCCTGACTCTCAATGTCTTGTAAATTCAGAAGTTCAAACTTCCCATCTCTCTCTACCAGTATCTTCCTATCTTTGTTCTCTTCACAGCTTCCATCAGTAAGTGATAGCAGCACACTTTCTGATCCTAACTCATTGGAAATATATAACTGTGAGAGTTTTCCACACATATTTTCATTTTCAAAATAATTTTTGTACATATCATTGTCTTCTAGTGGAGGAACTTCCAAATCAACTAACTTGTCCTTAAACTTAAGTTTTCTCTCCCTTTTATAGTTCACAGGTTCTTGATTCTGCAGAATCTTGTTAGCTTGTATAATTTTCTCCATTATGTATCTCCTTACTTCCTCATCCTCTTCCTCCTCCAGGTCTTTCTGGCTTTCTAGTTTGGAATCCTGGAAAGAGTTTTCACTATCTGAATCTGATATAGGGTCCAATGGCTGAATACTTGGGACAGAAATGAAACCATTTCTTCTTGGTGAAACCTCATCCTTCAAGGATTTGTCAGGATCAGAAAGCTGTTTCATGAGTTCTACTTCTGTTTCACTCTCTTTTGATTCCTCATTAGCATTCTCTTCTTTCTTGCAAACCATCTAAAAAAAGGATATGAGGTTCTATTTTTTATAAAATTGTTCATTTATTATGTGGACAATTCAAATTAGATTTTTCTCTATTTGTGAATTTTATGAATAGGAATATGTAAGGGCTTCTTATTCATATTTCACTGACAATTCTATCACCCTGTGCTCTCGATCTCACACCATTCCAGTCACGAGAACTTGGTTCAACCTTACCACTCTGGGTATCTTTACCTCTATTGGTTCTGACTATTCTTCTGTTCAAATTCATAAAACTCCCTTTAAAAACCATCTTAGGAACATCTTCACTTTTGATTTTGTTGCCTTTTGAAAATAGTATCTACCTTATTTGTCTTCTCCATAACTAAGAAAGCAAAATGGAACCAAGAAAAGTTTGTAATATCTGCTGTTTTCATTTTCTCATGTTCTTTTCCTTATTCCCCTTAAATCAGGGTTCTTCTCTAAATACTCTGATCTTTATCCTTCTAAAATCACCTATTCATATCCCAGTCTCAGCTCATCTCTTCATTACTTCCCACTTATTCTCACATGAACACACACACAAATACTATATAAAATACACACACTGTATATTTATAAAGAGAGAGAGAAAGAACCTACATGATCCAGGAACTGGTTTATTTTCCTGAATTTTCCTTCTTCATCTCTGATAAATAGTATATGACCACATTTAATGGATCTCTTTTGCCTAGAAGTATCTAATGGCCAGTCTTTGACCCTTTACTTTTTTCTGTATTTTCCTTCTTCTAAACAGCTAATTCAGTCTTAAAGTTTCAAATGTTAGCTTAAATATTATATTTTAAGGGATTTCTTTTATTTTTCATTGGCATTAGATGTATAACCCCACAACTTCACTCCTGAAAGTAGGAATTTGACATGCTAAGCAAATGGAAATTGTATGTTCTTAGTTTCAAAGCAATAAATCATGATTTTGTTATTTAATAATGTAAATTATAACTTTATAATTATTATTTTAAGTATTATTTAATCCCTGTTACCTCGTTGTTCCATGCCTTAGAATGTAACATTTAAACTATGCCTCAATTTTCTCATCTCTATGACAGGAATAATTTTATTTGTCTGAGTATATCAAAAACTTTTTGTGAGGTTTAGATGAGCTAATATGTCAAAATCCTCAAGAATCACAAAGCACTTTGTTAATGTAATTATTATGAATATTGCTGGCAATTTATACATACCTCTATTATGTTGGTATCACTTTTTTCTTTTTCATTAATTAGCCATTCCAGGTCCTTTTCAAAGTCATCTTCATATTCTCCACTGTCTTTTGAATCACTATCTTTATTTTCATTCATTTTCTGTTTGTTAAAGAATAAATGCTATAAGATTTTTAAAAGATAAGGTATATGTAAATCTACTTTAGAGGTATAATATGGTATGGGAGATTAATACTGAAGGTAAGCTAATTAAGACATATAAACACCTAACATAGAATGTCAAAATAAACATATTTGCATATACCCTAATGAGGGACTTGAAATGGCAAGACATTTCTATGTGTGAACATTCCTAACAACCTTACAATTTTTGAAACACTAATCTAGAAGGAGGTTTAAAAAGGTAGATGAGACGACTGAGGATTAGAAAAGGATTTCCACATCCCCTGCCAATCATTAAAACACCATCCAGGTCACAGCAAATGATTTTTGTTTGTTTGACCCATTTACATTTGCTCATGTTCAAATAAAAATGAGTACATCAATTTCCATCCTTTTTTTTTAGTTGTAGATGGACACAATACCTTTATTTTTTTGTGGTGCTGAGGATCACACCCAGTGCCTCACATGTGCAAGGTAAGCGTTCCACCACTGAGCTACAGCCCCAGCCCTCAGAGCTTTCTAATAAGTATCAACTAATTCTTACTATTGGTGAATGTTGATTCATAATAGTATAGAATGTATTCTATATAAAATACATTTTTCATTAAAAAACTTTCATACCACCTACTATCAAGAAGACAGTAACAGTAAATAGGACTGTCAGATAATATTAAATATAAAATTATTATTCAACTTAACTGTTCACCTAGAGAATTATTATTATTTCTAAAGTATTAGTTGTAGTATAATTCCTTCCAGATATTTACTTCTTTTCAACTAAAAATACAAAATGGACTTTCTTAAAGAATTCAAAAGTAAGGCTTCCATAATTTGTAAATCAGATGTTCAGGGCAATAACATTTTGACCTGGAGAAACCAATCAATATTCAGAGTAAGTTTATTTAAGACTTCCTAGCTGCAAGACCAGCTAAATCCCTTAAGCTGTGTCTACCTACCTACTAATTTAAAAAGGGCACTATGAATGATGTAGAATAAAGTAAAACTCATAATCTGAAATTTTAAAAATAGTAGTGTTTGTCACAGTCACAGTGCCTTGGGATAATCAGCTCCTCTCCAGACGAGGTATCTAAAGTTTATTAAGATGTTTAAGTGACATTACTTTTAGGTCAAAACTTCTTTGGGACTCCTTAGTGCTTTCCCTCATTTTTATAATAAACCTAGTTCTGAACTCAAAAGCAGTTTCCTGAAAACTTGGGGAGTTGTGCTTTATTATTTACAAAGAATCCTGTCCATGTGAAAACTCAGGTTTAAAGTAAAACAGAAATGGTATAATTAATAAAAATACAATGATTATAAGTCAAACATATTAGGTGTTATTAAATTCTACTATTGTAACTTAAAGGGGGAAAGCATACATAGGTGAAGTAACTGAGAAATAACCGTAGCTGTATGAAGTCTGAAATGTATCCTATTTCTGTAACTCCAAAAAAATTCACTGCCGGTTCCTCGAGTAAACAAAGGACACAAACCATAAACTCTTGTTGCCAAGTCCCTTAGTTTTTTTTTTTTTTGTTGTTGTTGTTGTTTTTTAATGCGCCACAGGATATTCACCCCCTAGGATTCTTTTAATCTCCATGCCCTGATACTGTCCATATGGTACACAGTCAGCATGCCAAACAGAGACGCATCTTAGGCAACCAACTACCTGACACTCCGTTCCTTCTGGATCTCGGCCACATTTAGATTTCAGCATTTATCAACAGTAGAATCTATGTTAGTGACTTAGCCTACATTCTCTTACAAGGAAATGTAGGAAGAGACTGAAATCAACCCTCCTCCCGAGTGTCGGACAGACCCCGCGCGGTGAGCAGCCTGAGCCTCGGAGCTGAGTGACAGTCGCGGACTGGGACCGTCAGAGCCGTCACGAATTCACCGACTGCGGTCTTACCTCGAAGCCTTCTAAGCACGCTTGTTGAAAAGCTAAGGACTGAGAGAACGTCAAAGCGGAAGCCTTTAATGCAGAATAAATAAGTGCGGGAGCACAATACAAACAGCCCTTGGGCAGGGGTCCCCAGCTCCTGCGCCGGGACGCCTCCGGCCCTCCGCGCTGCACGGCCGAGGGGCGGGTCTCCAGAGCGGCCCGGAGCCAGCATTGCGGGCGCCTGCCTCCCAGGGACGAAGCTGGCACTTCTCGCGGTCGGAACCTGGCCGTACAGCGGTGCGAAAAAGCTCCGGGGGTCCCCGAGTCCCCCGCAAAAGCCGTCCCGCTGCACTGACGCCCGCCCGCCTGGCGTCTGCCCCGCCGCCGCGGACCCGTCCCGCACCGTGCCCCACTCCTCGCCCTCCAGCCCCCTCCTGCCTGTGTGAGGCGCAGCGGCTGGGGTCACAGAGGTGGCCGCGGGAGTTCTCGCCTCCTGCTTCTGAGCTCTGACAGCAAGGCGAAAGGGACTCCAGCACCCGCTCCCGCGGCGGCCAGGAGGGGATGCCATGGCAACGGCGCGTCTCCGCGTCCTGCATCCGGGCCTCTCTGACGCCGCGATGCGGGAGGCTCGCGCAGGCGCAGACGGCATCCCGTCCCCCCCCTCACTAGGTGCGCGTCCCAGCGCACACAAAGGACCAGCCCGCGGCCGTTTCCTAGGAGACTTCAGTCCCTCCGTGCGCCCGGAATTTCCGCGCTAGTCGCGGCGGGCAGAATGTCGGCGTCTGGGCCGTGAATTTTCCCTCGCCTAGTAACCCGCCAGGTAATTTATAAGGACGCCTTCTCCAAGTACGTTTCCGTGTGTCGTTTGCTTCACCGTTGATCTCAAAAAACAGTTTCGTTTTTCACTGATTTTGACCCTCATTTTTTTTTTTTTCTGAATCAAAACAAAATTTTATTTACCCAAGACGTTTGACAAAGGAAATAGGATTTTTGTTCCAGTTCAAGTTAATCAGAATGGTCAACTACAATTTTCTCAAATCCTCCTTTAACGTCTTTATGTATAAAAAGGAAGCAAGGCGAATTTGAGATTGTGGTGACAAATGACAGGATTTTAGGAACTAGCCATTCCCAGGCAGACATAAGAACTGAAAGTGAAGAAGTGAATTTCCTCAATACAATCTAGAAAGTTCCGATTATTTTAAGATTGTTCATTAATAGAATATCCATCACTGGGTATGACGGAAAGCACCCTTTCTCCAAAGAGGAGCAACATAAAATTGAATTTTTTGGCATTCTCCAAATTACAGAGTAAACCAAGTTCAAGGAAAAAAAATTCAGATTGAAATGGATCACAATTTTTTTTTTTTAAAGTTGTAGTTGGACACAATACCTTTTCTTCACTTTTTTTTTTTTTGAATTTCAGTTGTAGTTGGACACATACCTTTATTTTTTAATTTATTTTTATGTGGTGCTGAGGATCGAACCCAGGGCCTGGCGCGTGCAAGGCGACCACTCTACCGCTGAGCCACAACCCCAGCCCTGGATTACAATATTGAATGCACTTGCTGTTGTATAATTATTGAAGCCAATGTTTCTAACTGCTTCAGAACCCAGGCCAAACACTTGAAAAAGAAAAAAAAAAAAAGATTATTGTTAAAAGTTGAACAGTTTTTTTGTCTTGGTTCCTTTAGTGAATGTGGAGTTACTACCAAAGCTAGAATTAGATCCTAGGCTTCAAAATCCTAGTTTAATATTTTTCCTTTGACTACTCACCTCAGATTTGTAGATGTGAGTAGCATTGTTTTTAATAATCAAAAAGTGGAAACAACCTGATATTCATCAAATGAAAAATGGATTAAATAAATGTGATATATCCATTTGTCACATTCACAGCGCAGTTGTGCCAGGGCAGTGGGGTATATTGCTGGAAAGGCCAAACAAAGTGCTCAGAGATGGCATGCAACATAGGATTAATTGGAGAAAGCTTACAAGAGATCAGTGACTGCCCCAAGAAGTGTTCAGTGGTGACAGACTAAGCAGCCTCTTGTCCCTTAGAGTTTCACCAAGTAGTGCTTTGTGTCTCTCAGGAACTTTTTCTAGTGGCAGCAGGCTGAACAAGCAACTGTATCCTCTCCACAGTGTCTTGGGTTCTTCACTCATCACCTGAGGGTTTTGTATGTCAGATTGCAGAAGCAGTGACATCATGAACATTAGCTTGCTCACTTTGCTTGTCTGAGCATTTTGGAGCACTTGTCCTGGAAAACATGCAAGGAAGTAGCTTTCTATGGATAACACTTAACTTGCCCTAGTTCTCAGTGTCCCTCAAGATGATTTGTATCTGGACTTTCTGACACAGACTTTCTCTTGTGCTCTTAACTTGGCTAGGATTTTGGCAACAAAAAGGGGTCATTCAGGGACATGGTGTTTTACTGTTCCCTTTTCTTTAGGGGCAGTACACCAGTAAAAAGGAGTGAAGTACTAGAAGAGGATTCTGTGAAGACGGTGAAGTCGGTAGCACCTATCTCCTCACCTAGAAGTGGTCATAGTAGCAGAATCTCTCTCCTGTGACTATTCTGGAACTCTGAAGTCTACTAAGAGCTTGCAACCTCTAAGGGAATGAAGTACTGATAGTACAATATGGATGAACCTCAATAACAAATATGATGTTATATGAAAGGAGTGAGTCAGAAAGGACCACATATTGTATAATTCCCTTTATATAAAATATCTTGAATAGGCAAATCTATAGAGACAGAAAATAGATAAGTGATTGCTTTGGGCTGAAGCAGGGGAGTTGTTGGAGGGAAATGGGTTGATGATTACTAGAAGGTGAATTGAATGGCATATGAATTATGTGTCAACCAAAAAGATCTTACAAAAAATTAATGAAGAGTAGACCAATGATAACAGGAGAATTGAAAATATAAAAAAATTAGTTTTCCAAAACTGATTAACATACAGTTTCTATTTCAACTTGTGAAGTATTTTTTAATTTCTAAGTCTAGTTTCCCGATCTTCAAAATAGAGTATTTTTTTTTAGTATGTGTTTAGCTCAAGAGCTCATGCATGATGTATACAAAATTCTCACCAAATGGTGACTATTTTCACCAAATAGCTTTCCAAAAGATTATTAAAAAATTTATCACTGTCCTTGGAAAAGTGGATCATTCATTCTACTAAGCTACATGTTTCCTAAAAATAGAGACTTGTTTTAGGCATTTCTGTACACTTAGCAGTGCAGGCATCTAAGTGTCTAAAGCATATTTATTTAGTTCACATGGCTACTAAATTAATAGAGTTAATGAATTTTAAAATTAATAAACTATTTTTATGTGAAAAAGTGAATTATTCTTATTTTCCCGAATTTCCTCCTAATACTTTATAAAGAGAGTGGAAGTTATGGAAGGAATTAGCATTTTGATGGTTAAGAGAAGAGAAATTTTTTAAATGGGGCATTTTGGAAAGTGCAGAATTTTGGTAAATTAGGATGATCAGAGGTATCATGAAAGATTTATGTGAAGTGATGATGGAAGTATGCTAATGACACACTGAAATTTTAGAATTCATCAAGTCAAGATACCCATCTCTCTATAGACACATGTCATTTGATGTCCTCTCCTTGTCCCCTTTAGCATGAGAGCCCTGAGACTGCTCAAGGGAAGAAAATTAAGGAAATGTAAAAACAAGGTGATTTAGGAAAAACCACATACATGAAGAAAAGAAAGTTGCTTGCTATTCAGCGTCTTTCATTTAGACTGGCTTTATGATTTTTAAAGTCAATAAATGGCAGTTTCAGTTATAGGCAGTAGAAATGCATTTGAAATTTATGATTCATCAAAGACTGGTATTTTACAAATATTACATCAGTGTTTATGTAAATAGCACTGTACATTTTTTCCTTCTATTGTTTAATACTAGTTATACTCTAAAATTGGAATGTATATAATTTAAAATAAGATCCCAGAAGCAGACACTGCCCCAATTTTCTGCATTGTTCATTCATTTTAGAAACAAATTGTACAATATGAGGAAGAGTAGTGAAAAGTTAAGCAGATCTTTTAAAAAGTGTTTTTAGTGCCTTTACTTAGAAAAGCCAATATTGAACTGAGTAACAACAACAAAAAAAAGTTGAATTGAGAAGACATAGCCATACATGTCTCCTATAAAACTGTTCCAGATAATATATTTTACATAAACCATTCAGATTCAGCAGTCAAAATTTAAGTAACTTAGCAAATAATTGTTCAGCATTTACATGCTGGACACTATTCTATATACTTGGAATACATCAGTGAATTCATCTATCCCTTGCAAATCAGTTACCTTAACTATCCAATTGTAAAAAAAAAAAAATGTGCAAAAGATTTGAAAACAATGGTATTTAAAAACTTATGAGGGTCTGGGGTTGTGTGTGTGGTTTAGTGGTAGAGCGCTCGTCTCGCATGTGTGAGGCACTGGGTTTGATCCTCAGCACTACATAAATAAGTAAACAAAGTAAAGCTATTGTGTCTATCCACAACTTAATTTAAAAAAAAAAAAAAGCTTATGAGTCTTTCATACTCCTTTGGCTTAGTTTTTTTTTTTTTTTTTTATTAGCTTAAATCTCTGCCCAGAAATTGGAATGTGATAATTGGAAAGAAAGGGAACTAAAAGAGATGAGAGGTTTGAATTTGTCATTCAAACATCTGAATTTTGCACCTATACATTCTACCTTTAATGCTTATTCATTTACAGATCACAGGGCTTTACAACTGTGATGTATTAGAAACTGATACATTAACACTGAGATAGGTTATGAATTTAAAAAGTTGTTCAGCAATACAGGGAATATTATTTTTAAAAAGTAATTAGGGTAGTTAGAGTGTAATCATTTTCATGTGTTCAGTAGATTTGTTCAGCACTTTTTTCATGTGCTCAGCTGTTCCGCACTATGCCTAGTTTAAAGGGATTTTTTGCTGTGGGGCTCTAGCTTACTCTGTAAGTGATCAGTGGGTAATTTAATGTAAATTAAATTTAATGGAAAGACACTAGCATGGAAAATAAACCAAATGAGTTTAGCCTTTCAATAAGCCACAATCATAATTTGCTTTTGAAATTGTTGATTGTGATGTTACTTTACCTGATAATTACTCTTTGAAAATATCTACCCATCTAGCTGAACACAAATAAGTACTATCCGTTCAGCCATCCTGCAGGTCTAGCTTTTTTCAGTGCAGAATAACAGCAAAAGTTACCCTTTCTTGTTATCCATACATAAGCATTAAACATTAAAGGCAAAAAATAATTAAAGAGGGAAGCTAAACTACCAAGACTCCACAGAAGGTATACAAATAGTATTTATGACTAGCAAGGAGATCAACCCTGTCTTCTGTTCCTGTGCTGTGCAAAGAATACCTGACTCAGGTACATCTAACAAATGTTCTTTAGTTGGCTCTATTGCTATAAAAATGCTTTTAAATTAATAGTCCCTATATATTTATATTCACCTGTATTCTTTACTGTTAATAACATTATGGAATGAAAGTACATTTTGATTTATTGAATGAAAGTACATTTTGATTTATTGACAGCTATCGACAGTTATAAAATTGCATATGTTTAAATATATACTTAATATATTCCCAAAGGGATTTGAGACTACTTGTAATAACATCCTAGGTAAAACAAGCCTGTTGTTGGTCACACTTAGACAATTTTCCACCAGGGACACTTTCTCTGACATATGGTCTCTTCACTAGTTTAGCCCAAGATAGTGGCAAAGCTTTCCAGGTAGCTGTTTCTCAGTGAGTGCTGATCAACAGTTCAAGGCCCATGCTTGACAACGCTCCCAAGACTCCCGAAGTTGGTCCTCTAGGTTTCTGGCATCAGGAAAAGAATGGTGATGGTGATGCATGCAGTTTGGAATATTAAAAACAAACAGACAAAAGGAGCTGAGGAGGTAGAAGATGGAACTATATCATATAATTGAGCAAAATTAAGGGGTTCAAATATTTAAGAATTAGTTTTTATTATATTTCAGTATTGGGAGCAGAAGGATGAATTTTCTTAGCTATGAATTTTTACCCCGAAAAGGTAAGATTTTTCTTTGGCAAATGGCTCTTGCCCCATTTGATTCATTTATTTAAAGGAAGACAATTTGGTAATAAGCGAATTCGGAGGGTAATTTGGATGGCCTGTACTGGCTACTGAAGACATTTGGAACGTCACGGAGAGCCACTGACCACCTTTCCAATATCTGACATTCACCCTAGGGCTCAAAGTGGGTTTCTTTTTCTTTTGAGGAGTTGCAGAGAGCACACAGGCCGGCTAGCCGCTCCAGGGCCCTTAAGTCCCCCCTGGGCAGCCAGCGGGACGCTACCGCGCAGGCGCGGGGCGCTGCACTTGCTCATTGGCGGCCGCCCCGCGGAGCACAGGGTCTGCAGCGCCGCCTTGGGGTTTGTGCCGCTTCTCACTCCACTCCTACAACCAGGACCCCACCGCCTCTCCTGTCTGCCGCCTGCCCACCATAGCAGGTGAGCCGGTCCGCACACCCTCTGACCACTGCTCTTCCCGCCTGGCGTTCTTCCTCGCTCGAGCTTTTTCCTGAGCGGGATCTACTGCCCGCACCCAGCTCTCTCCCCACTGCGGACTTGTTGGCGGGACGCGGGCGGAAGTGACTATCAGCTTCCACAGTAGAGAAGGGATCAGAATCTTGGCTTTTCTGCTTCACAGATGTGTGATCTTGGGTAGGTTAAATTTTCTAAGTCACCGTGAAATATGGGCGCATTCTAGAATGTTAATTTAGCAGCATGGAACTTGTCCTATTTTTGTTTCCATTGCTATAAGTCACAAAGTCCTTCCTCATAGACACAGTCAATTACAGTGGCAATTCAACTAGCAATTTTAGGTATCTCTATAAAATTAATCTGTCCACAGCTGCCAGGTCTTTCTTTATTCCTTGCTACTCCCGCCCCGCATTTTATGACCTCATACCTTTACAATTATGGGCCTTTTCCCACAACACTTCCCCACCTTTTCCTAATTTGTTAAAATCCTACTCAGTGTGCATGGCAAGCTTAAATTCCACCTCCTTCAGGAACCACTTTTGATGTTGCCAGTGCCCTTGCTCTCTTCCTGACCCAAGCCTTTTCATTATTATGGTACCTGTCAGATTATCTTGGATTGCAGTCTTGTACTTGTTATTCTTTCTACATATCTTTTCCAGTCACACATTTCAAGTTCTGTGGAGGCAGGAACCATGACTTTTTCATCTTTGTATTAACATAAGTGCTTCAAAATATGAATAAAAAAGAAGGGAGGTGGGTTTAAAAGCTTATGATTTACATTTTGATTGCAACTAAACTTGAGAGTGCAGTTCTGAAATTAGCTAAAAACTAACTGTAAACAAAGTAAAGGGAAATGAGTTCACTTCCCAATCTCCTACTCAGTGCCTGTGGTGACAGTGATTTCAAATGTGTTCTCTCATTTCCTCACAACAATCCTGAAGTATCATCTCACTTACAGATGAGGAAACTTGAGGATAAAAACAATGACTTTCCTAACATGTCAAACCCAAATTGCAAACCTAATATTTTAAATCCTTCTGACAGCATTATTTACTGAAGTTAAGCAGAGGAATTATTACAATTTCCTTTTCAGGAATCAAAGATGATGTCCACAAATATCCTTCCTGAAGTATAACATGCTAAACAAATGTAAAATGTTAATTGTAGGAAAGATGTTATAAATCAAACACATAGCTATCTATTTCTATCATTCAAACATAGTACCTTGAATAAAGCATCTGGTGGACTAGAGATCAGTGATAGACATTTTAATGTTTCATGATGTTCTTTTTAAATAACTGCAGATAGCTGAATTCATCAAATGCCATTTATATAATTCAGTATTCACATAGCACCCAAATGTGTTTTGCAACAAAGGACAAAAACAAGACATGGTCCCTGCTCAGAAGGTTCATAATCTGAAAGACAATAAGATACTGAGGATGTATCTATAGGAACAGAAAACAATTTTTAAAAGTTTTTGTTTTTGGCACGACAGTTTTCCAGTCTTCAGTGATAATCAATGAAATCCCTTCAGTGGGTTTTAGAATAGGATATTAAACAAAAGTACTCTTTTGTGAGTACTGAAAGAAAAAACTGATTTGGTTTCTGGGATATGATAAATGATTCTTAACCAATGGCAAGAAGCTACATCTCTGAGTATCAGAATATTTGGGGGTGGAACAAAGAGGCTAAGGAGTTTTAAAACAAGATGATATTTTCAGCCCCGCGCTGTTATAATTTCCTTTATTTTAAAAATTTGGTTAACATTAAAAGGGAGTGTAGGTCTACATTTTCTATAGGGAAGAATGCTTTAAAAAGAGAGATGAGGGTTGCCAAGATGAAGATTAAGAAAAATCAACAATGCAATGTTGATTGTTGTTTTTTCTGGTGGTGCAGTGCCAGAAAAAAATGATGAAAACTGAAACAAGGGGAAAGGGTAAGATCACAAAACAAAGGAAGAATTAACAGGGTGATGAAAGGTTAATTATAAGGTCAGAAGAGGGGGAGGATTAATATAAACTTTGTCCTAGAAAAAAGTAAAAGATTTAAATATGTAATGTAAAGCTCCTATTGAAGCAGAAGATAAATTTTAAATGATCTTGATTAAGAAGGGAAAATATACTTTAAAATATTTATTTAATAAAAATAATTTTATAATCTATACAGATTTGAATAAAAAGTACAATGAATTATTTTCGCTTCTTCGCAAAACTGTATACAGTACAACTAGCACATTGAGTTTAGCATTCTACAAATATGGCCACACTAAGATATGAACATATTTTTGTCTTAAATAGGTAAAGGCTCAGATTAGGGTGCCACAAACTGTGAATTAAATACCAGGGAAATATTGCTTTGGTAACATGAACAAATTGATTGTACCACAGTCCATTTTATTTACAAAATTAAATAAAATTCCTCAAACACTACCTTCCTACTTGTTTGGGGGTAAACAATTCCCTATAAAGCAAAAAGGAATCAGAGCAAAAAATCAAAAAGTAACATTGCAGGTTGCTACCTTTATGACATCACTTACCCTTCCCTTCACTGTCAGAGTTGTTTTCCTTTCCCTTGATTGTTAAGGAAGTGAATAGAAATGATCTTTTTTATCCCCATCCATTTGCTTCTGGGATTCCTACTTAAATCATACAAACATACCAATTTTGCAATCTTGACACTATTATGAATGCTGTTTAGCTGTGTTGTTCTTAAAGTTAACACCCCAGCTAAAAGTGCCTACCTAGATTCTTTTTCACAATAAGGCAACAAAGTTGGCTTTAAAATAGTGTTCATGTCTCTCAAATATTAGCAGCCCCTTGGGAGATTGACTTGAGAGTTAAATACATACAGAAAAACTTTTTTCTTCCAAGTAACTTGGAATCACTAGTAACTTTTAACTTAAACAAATATTCAAGATGATCTGCCTTTAGAAACAAAGGCAGACCTAAGTTACAAAATGGAGGAACCAAATCTAACCTAGTTCCTGCCCACTGAAATAATTAAAAAGAGGCTCAGTTTATGGAAGAAGGCCTTGGAAAAATCTAACTCCTACTGACATCTTTATCTCAGATAATAAAGTAAAAATGATATAAAAGCTATAAATGCAAGGAAGTTATTTTAAAGAAAAAAGACTTGTTTGTTTGTTTTTTGGAAAAAAAAGGGAATGAAAAAACAAGATGGATTAGTTGTATATTTAACCCACATGAGTTTTTCATCATGGAATTAATAGTCCTTCATACTGAATTACAAAAGACAAACAAACCTACTGATTATGTCTCTTCATTTAGATTACTAGCAAGCTTGAAACTTATCTTCTTTTCTAAGTGAGCTTCTCTGGGAAGCATATGAATAATGCAAAAAATGTACTTCTAAAGAGTTTTCAAATACATAATGGTCAAGATAGGAACCAAAAACATTAATACAATGAATTTTTAAAAATAACTTAAAAATGAGAACACATACTCCTTACAGGACAGAACATTAAACCAGAGCAAATATTGCCAGTGATAGAACAACTGTCATCTGTAGAAACACAAATGCATGTGAGTAACACAGAGGTTAGAATGAAGTTGAATAGAGGCAGGTGCTTATAGGACATATTTCTCTCAAGGTTTGTAACATCCTGTGGCTTCTTTGAGGCCCTGTCCCACCAGGCCAAATGTCCAGCTAGTGGATACAGAGGTGCATGTGACCTATACAACACCAAACTCATTTGCTAATCAAGTATATAACACATGTGCTGCTTGACTGCTTTTGATTACTTACTTAATTTTCAAAATCAAGTTCACTTCTGAATCAGAAAAAAGTCATCCTTAAATTAGCTCTCAAAAATAATCCATGAATTAAACTTCACTGCTGGCTCCTCTCAACAGGACCATAATACTCCAGTAATATAAGGTGTTAAGTGGCTGCTTTGAAGCCATGAAATATGCATATTCATAAATATTTGCTTAAACCTTAAAAAATTAAATACATCCAGGCAGTTGCTATGCAGAGTTCTTGCCATAAGAAGCAGCCCATTCAGCAGTGTATTATGAAGCAGTTACTGCAGAACCTGATTCTTGATCTTCCTGCTTTCTGTATTTCTTGATAACACTGACTGCACCATTTACCAGGAAAACCACAGCAATGAATGCAAAATAACTGGCGTAGATCAGGAACTAAAAGAGAAAAAAAGTAGCAATTTGCATAATTATTAGAGATGAGCTGTTTCATTTCATGTATGTGAGTATACCATATATAACTAAAGGTATATTCAGAGTTTCTCAATACAACTTGAAAAATTGCATGCTTACACCATGTGCCAGGCATTAAAGACACAAAGCAGCAGCCTAGCATGGCAGTTCTTAATTCTGACTTCATTCCTTACTAGCTTTGTGACCCTGAATGAGATGCTTAACCATTGAGCCTTGACTTCTTCATTTACAAAATGGAGTTCATACCAATTGCTATGTCATAGGTCTATTGGGAGAAGCCAATAAAATGTAGAAGTTTATTAGCATATTACTGCTGTTAATAATATTGTTTTAGCTGGGTGTGGTGGTGCACTCTCATAATCCCAGCTAGAAGGTTGAGGTAGGAAGACTGATAGTTCCAGGGCACCATGAAAATTACATGAGACTTTGCTTCAGGAAAAAAAAAAAAAAAAAAAGGTGGACACTGGGATGTAGCTCAAGTGGTAGAGCCTTTACCTAGCATGTGTGACTCCTGGGTCTAATCCCCAGTACTACAGACACACATAAAAGGAATATTATTATTTTCATTGTTGTTGCTGCTATTATTCTTATTCTTGAGTCATGGTTTGTGTTATGCTTTGGATCTGAATGTCCCCCAAAAGCTCACATGTTGAAGGCTTGGTCCCCAGGCTACAGTATTCTGAGGTGGGGCTTCTGGGAAATGACTGGATCATGGGGTTCTGACTTCATCAGTGAATTAACCCTCTGATGGCTTCATAATTTGATGGCATTACTGGGAGGTGATGGAAATAAGGAGGTAGGGCGTAGTTAAAAAGAGTGGGTTATGGGAGGTGATGTACTCTGGGGGACTATCTCTTGTCCCTGGCCCCTTCCTTTCTGGCTTACTCTCTGCTTTCTGGCTACCATGAGATAAACAGCTTTCTTCAGCCACACCCTTCCACATGATTTTTCTGCTTCACCTCAAACCTAACAGCAAAGTAAAAATAAAGCTTTTCCCAGATAAGCTGATTCCATCAGATATCTTGTCAGAGTGATGAAAAGCTGATTAACACAGTAGGTATCCTCAAACTGAAGATCAAGTTCAAAGATCAAGAACTTCCATTCTTTTCCAGAAGAAGGCAGTAATAGGATTACTTTTTATAAGACTCTTCCCTAAAGCAGCTTTATAATGTGATTATATAGTTTACCAACATCATCATCATTTAATTCTTAAAATAACTTACTAAATACTTATAAATTGGTTCAAAGGCACAAGAAGAGTATGGCCTTAAATCTCTGAGCCAAGTTCATTTAAATTTGGATATATTTAAAATAGGAAGCCTGTTAACTAATCATGGCAGTTAGTTTCAGCATAGTACACAAAATTCTATTATTCCACAAGTTTAAATCCACCATTTCTACAAGGATGTGCTATCAAATTTCTACTTTAAATGTCAGCCATATGTTCTTCAACTGTAATAGGCTGTAACTCTTCCTTACCAAATAGGATGACAGGAACTTAGTTTTCTTCTATTCTCTATCCCAAAGTAGGTTTTAGGGTTAGACACTGGTTAAAATCCTAGCTCTTCCATACACTGATTGTGTGATCTTAAATCACTTGACTTCTCTCAGACTTATTTCTTGATATCCATTCCTGACAACCACCTTGCAAATTCTATATAAAGCATCTGGCACATACAGGATACTGAATGCACAGTACCCATTATCATTATCTCTCCTTTAGACCTCTTTAATTTAAAAAAAAAAAAAAAAAAAGTTAATTATTGCTAACATGTTGGGTCTTTGTGTCCTAAGAAAACTAATATGTAAATATGAAATGCTGGGTAGTATTTATGGAGGTAATAATGGGGACATTTATGGAGGGAATAATGGAGAAGGAATCATTTGGGCTGAGCTGGGCTGAGACTGGGGATAGACACTTCTTGATTCAGTTGCCTACTATAACAAAGTACAGAGCAAATGCTAACTACAAGTTCACAATACATGAAGGCATACACAACTATACAATTCCTGAACAAATAAAGATATTCATATTGTCTTTGGGTGTCTATGCAGGTGTTTTCTCAATAGGTCATGTTAAGAATCAAAATGCTGTTTGTCCACTGCAAGTCATTCCATTGGTATTTGAGTGAGGGCTGTGAGATAATGAGGTATGTCATCTTAACCATAAGATATACTATTCCAGGCATCAATTAAGAAGGGGCTGGGGTGGCTGGGGTTGCCACTCAGTGGTAGAGTGTTCGCCTTGCACGTGCAAGGCCTTGGGTTCGATCCTAAGCACCACATAAAATAAATAAATAAAATAAAGGTATTGTGTCCAACTACAACTAAAATTTTTTTTAAAAAAGAAGGGGTTGGGGCTCAGTCGTAGGGTACTCACCTAGCATGTGAGGCACTGGGTTCGATCCTCAGTACCACATAAAAATAAATAAATAAAGTCATTGTGTTCATCTACAACTAAAGAAAAATATTTTTTAAAAAGGGGGCAGGGAGCTGGGGTTATAGGTCAGTGGGAGAGCACTTGCATAGTATGTGTGAGGCCCTGAGTTCGATCTCCAGCCCCACAAAAAGAAAGAAGGACTAAGCCCAGAAGGAATCAATAATATCTCTCAGATGAAATAGTCCCTTTAGGCTAGTTATACTCAAGAATGCTCTAGGGCCTCATCTAAAAGATGATGATGATCTCAACATCCTCCACATAAAAGAACTAAGGACAAGGAGGTAACTGGAGGAACAAGTTTTTTGGCTTTGTTTTCATGAAGTATGTTCTACTTCTGTCACCCTGATCACATCAGACCATCTTTAATGCCAAAGGAGAGATCTTACCTGAGTCTCAATTTGTAGGCCAAGGCCACTGGCATCTACCACAATCAGCGTGAGCAGAGTCTGCAGTGCAAGGGCAATGAAGGTATTTACACCAAACACTAGGGCATAGCGTTCCATGCTGAGGTTTGCAGCAATCTGAAAACTTTTTTAAAACAGTAAAAGGAGAATTAATAGACAAGAACTGCTTCCTGGATAATTATAATCTTTAACTATGAGGAATAGCTCCTTCTTTCCATGTCAATTCTCTTCCCAATCAAATGAAAAAAATTTGTTGCTGAATAATGTAAATTCCATGCAAAGATCTAAAAATAGTAGGAATATACAAAAAGGGAATAATCAAATCTTGTCTACATGCTTCCTGAAAAGAAAAACTGATAATGCACATACGGTATGATGCTGCTTCCCACTTATCTTTTAACTACAAATCTGAATTTCTTGGTTTGGGAAGCAATCAAAAAGTTTTTAATCCTGTCACATATTTTCCTTACACCGTTTTTAAAGCCAAAATACATACGTTGCTATTGTGATGAGTAACATGTAGATGGTTCTGAAGACAACATAGGATGCATAGCACACCCAAATGTCACCCACAGTGTCCATGACATACACTGCAGCAGCAATCAGGAGAGAGCACAAAGATAGTGTCATTTCTCCCCAAGTTGACCAGGATATTTTTATATAACCAACCATAAACACAGCAATAGCACCTATAAAACAAGAAGACAATAATCTAGTTATTGAACTTTATTGAACACACACATTTCAATAAATTAAAATTATATTTTAATTTATCAAATTTTACAAATTAGCCAGCTCAAGATTAATGGAGGCCTTGAAACTCAGGCAGAGAATTTTGGACTTGATGGAATAAACAACATGGAGCAACTGAGAAATGACAATAGACTAACTTAGGGTAGCTGGCACTGAGATGGAGAGGGAAGACACAGGCCTTAGGAAAAGTGTCAGAGAGAACCAAGCTTCTAGTTTGACAACAGTGCAGCATACATATTGTCTCCTTCAAACCAAGGTGCAATCTAGTATATATGAAAGGGCCTGTCTATCCTTTTGGTAAGATAATGATGCTGAGAGCTAAAATATATGGAGTGCTTTCCCAGGCACCATTAATAAGTGTTTACAGATATCACATAAAACCTTCCAATGACATCTAAGTAGGGCAACAAATAAGAAAGAGACAATGGAATTATAATGTGAAGGGCACAGACTCTAAAGCTATGCCCAAGCTCAAATCTTGACTTGATCTTACTGCTTGCATATATGCAACTGTAGGCAAGTTACCAACCTACTGTCCCAAGTTTCCTTTGTAAAATAGTGATAATAAATGCATCTATCTCGGGAATTGTGTGAAACTGAATTACTATATGTAGAACATTAGGATACATGTTACTATACATAGAACATTAGAATAGCACCTAGCACATATTAAACTCAAGTGACATTAGCTATTATTGCATATTGCTACTTAAATTTCACATCAAGTGAAAAAAACAAAGATAATGAGAAACTTGGATAAACAAAGAAAACAATTCTGAAAATTATTTATCAGCTTTCCCTGAAGCTTATAAAAAATTCAGGTTTGTCAGTCGTATAGTCCTCCACCACTTGAGCCCTTCTAAGTTCTCCTACATAAATCAGAACTCAAAATAAGGGGTCTTCAAATTTGGGAGGGGGGACTAAAACCAATCACAAGTGGCTTAACTACCAGTTAAGCCCTTACTGCCATCCTGCACTACTTGCCCAGTAAGGTTGAAACGGCCTCCACACCACCATTGTAGATTGCAGCATGGCGAGAAGACATCACCTTCTCCCATAGGCCCTGTGTGTAGTTCACAACTTGAAAATAGCCACAGGTGGAGAGGGCCCACCACACAGACCAGCAGAGTAGAGGGCGGGAAGAGTAGCAGATCAAGAAGTCATTCCACAGCACCTTCAGCACAAGGAGACGATCTGCCCTGGGCTCCTATGAAGCAAGAGAAAACAGCTCAAACACTCTGATGGAAATTGTACAGGAGGCAACGACAGAGACTGGATTTAATATTTAATAGACTTCTTTTTCCTTGTAAAAAAAAACTTCTTATTTTATATAAATAAATAAGTAAACAAACTTATTAGTAATTATATTTATCCCTGGTAGGGAAGATCACTCTATAATCTCACAAATGACTATCTAAAGTAAGGGCACAATGTCTAATGATAACATTAATAACAGTAATTAACATGAACTAAGTACATACTAGATATACTTATTTAAGAGCTTTCTACTGCCTCATTTAATACTCAAAAATAATAGATACATGACATGAATAAGGAAACTATGTCTCACATAATTAAATAGCTTGCCCAAGAAGTATTAGAACTAGGATTTGCACTTAACTTCTTGATCTTCAAAACCTACTATACCCTGCTGCCAGAAATCTTACATAAACTCTGAAGTATTAATGATATGCCAGTCCATATGCTAAAGTAGTAGTTTTGTGTGAATTATTCATGTGTGTATTGTGAGAAGAGAGACTATGTGTAAGAATACTGGGAAGGGAATCTAGGGCCTCATACATGCTAGCTAAGTGCTCTACCACTGAGCTACAATCTCAGCCCCTAAGTTGTTATTATTTTTTAATATTTGTTTTATTTGTAGTTGGACACAATACCTTTATTTTATTTATTTTTATATGGTGCTGAGGATTGAACCCAGGGCCTCACACGTGTGAGGTGAGCACTCTATCACTGAGCCACAACCCCAGCCCCCCTTAATTATTTTTGATGAAGAACTCAAAATATATCAGGTCCAGTTATAAGGTAAGCACCTCAGTCCAGTTCTGATCATGAAAGAAAACCACTGGCTTTGGTGATGCCTCTTTCTGCAATATTACCAACCTTGACCCCAAAGCAATAGGCTTTGAGAAGAACTCACAAATAACTTGTGGACTGGACTATCACTTTGACTCATCCTACTTCACTCTTCCTTTCTATAAAATCAAAATAAAACTACTAACTCTTCAATATTTCATACAACTATAATTTACTGTTTAATTATGGCTTAATTAAATGGTCTATAATCTCCAATATCCACAGTCTGACTTTCCTTCAGGCTTGCCCAAGAAAAACGGCAGTATTTTCAGGCCAGTCAGAACAGCTTCCAAGCAGCACAGCAGCCTGATATGGGATCAGAAGCAGAGCCTAGGATATCACAGAATTGACCTGAATCCTAATTTTCATCGCACTATAGCCAACCTGATAGACTTGTGGTGTCAGCCTAGTGAAAGATTTTATGGATCAAAGTATAGAGAGAAGTGGATCTCATGAGTGCTCTTAAATTATGTTCAGGAGCATTATCTGTGCAATTCTGCATAAATTGCTAATTTCTGATTCTAATGCTTATCTCTACAGTGAGAGGGCTGATGAGATCTAGTCCCTTTTAATATGCTCTGATTGTTCTAGGATCTGTGCTCAGAATCAACTCTAATCAAATTTTACAACTCTTCAGCATATAAAAATATGTCACATCTATAAATAAGAAATTTCAAGTTGGTCTAGGACAGAATTTTTTAAACCATAGGTCACAATTCATCAGTAGGTAAAAATATGGATTTAGTGAGCAGTGACCTGAATTATAAAAAAATAAATAGAATGGAATGTATCGGAATAAAGTATAATGTTGCAAACATCTTTTTTGTTATACATAAAATATATGTGTGTGTACTGGTTGCTATGTAAAATATTATTCCTGTTTTTATTCACATTCAAAAAACTTGGTCTATAAATATCTATAAAATCTTTAGAATTATGGTTTTGTTAATATTTAAATTATACACTTACGCCTACCCTGCAAGAAGCCTTGGGTTTGAGACCAACCACTGCAAAAATTAAAAAACAAAATATATTTTTTATGTATTATACGTAAGTATATATAGTCAGCCAAATCCATTTTAAAACATTTGGAACAGACAAAAAGAGAGTTCTTATTTTATTTGTTTCTACTATATGAGACCTATTAAATGATTATATATACTTGCCTCCCCCAGCAACCCTTTGTTGATTTTCCAATGTCAGCTAACAAATTCTGATGGAATCAGCATTTCATCGATATTCAATCCCTGGTCATTTTGGCCAAATGTGGCTGTAGGTTCCCTAGTGATCAAGGGTGAGTCTCATGATGAGTATCAACCAGGCTCTAGAGGGTGCCTCAGGCTCCTAGTGACAATAACCTAAACTCCAGCTAATAACCTGAGATGAAGAATGGGGTAGGAAAAGGAGAGAATTTTCAATAAGGACATGAGAGACCACTTTTGAAACTACTGGGTAAACTCTAGGTACAATGCAGACTCTGTTCAGGGTGGTTCTTTATTCTCATTTAGTCTACACAACTTTCAGAGCTCAGTATTAAGTCTGCCAGAGCCCACATGCAAAGCTGGAATGTTAATAGGCTTATTTCCAAGTATGTCCCAGAAAAACTAAAACTAATTCAGTGTGGATGCAATGAAACTTGTCCCTTATAGTTTATAATGTGATAGAGGGGGTTAAAAAAAAGTAGGTGACTGGGGAGGCAGTTCATCTTCCTGGAAAGACAGAATGAGTAGATGAATTATTTTAAATGTCATCTCTTTCTTTATAATCGCACTTCAAGTATTTATTGCATTTTTTTGTGTGTATATGTGCATCTTCATACATGTACTTGGGGTAATGATGTCCATCATCTTTCCTACCCACCTATCTCCTCCCTTCCCCTCCCTCCCCTTTGCCCTATCTAAAGTTCCTCCATTTCTCCCATGCTCCCCCAACCCATCCCATATGGATCAGCATTTTCATATCAGAGAAAACATTAGGCATTTGGCTTTTGGGGATTGGCTTAACTTCACTTAGCATAATATTCTCCAACTCCATCCATTTACCTGCAAATGCCATGATTTTATTCTCCTTTAATGCTGAGTAATATACCATTGTGAGTATACACCACAGTTTCTTTATCCATTTATCTACTAAAGGGCATCTAGGCTGGCTCCACAGTTAGCTATTGTGAATTGTGCTGCTATAAACATTGATGCGGCTGTGTTAATATAGTATGCTGTTTTCAAGTCCTTTGGGTATAAACCGAGGAGTGGGATAGTTGGGTCAAAGGGTGATTCCATTCTAAGTTTTCCAAGGAATCTCCATACTGCTTTCCATATTGGTTGCACCAATTTGCAGTCCCACCAGCAATGTATGAGTGTGCCTTTCACTCCACATCCTTGCCAACATTTACTGTTGTTTGTATTCTTAATACCTGCCATCTGAATGGAGTGAGATGAAACCTTAGAATAGTTTTGATTTGCATTTTTCTAATTGCTAGAGATGTTGAACATTTTTTCATATATTTGTTGACTGACTGTATATCATTTTCTGAGAATTGTCTATTCAGTTCCTTGGGTCATTTATTGATTGGGTTATTTATTGTTTTGGTGTTAAGATTTCTGAGTTCTTTATATATCCTAGAGATTAAGACTCTATCTGAAATGTGTGTGGTAAAAATTTGCTCCCATTCTGTAGGCTCACTATTCACCTCACTGAAATTTCTTTTGCTGACAAGAAGCTTTTTACTTTGAACCCATCTCATTTATTGATTCTTGATTTTATTTCTTGTGCTATAGGAGTCTTATTAAGGAAGTGGGGGCCTAAGCCAACAAGAAGATTTGGACCTACTTTTTATTCTATTAGGTACAGGGTCTCTGGTTTAATTCCTAGGTCCTTGATCTACTTTGAGTTGAGTCTTATGCATGGGGAGATATAGGGGCTTAATTTCATTTTGTTGCATATGGATTTCCAGTTTTCCCAGCACAATTTGTTGAAGAGGCTACCCTTTCTCCAAAAATGTTTTTGGTGCCTTTGTTTAATATAAAATAATTGTATTTATGTGGGCTTGTCTCTGTGTCCTCTATTCTGTACCATTGGTCTACAAGTCTATTTTGGTGCCAATACCATGTTATTTTTGTTCCTATTGCTCTGCAGTACAGTTTAAGGTCTGGTATTATGATGCCACCTGCTTCACTCTTCTTGCTAAGGATTGCTTTGGCTATTCTGAGTCTCTTATTTTTCCAGATGAATTTCATGACTCCTTTTTCTATTTCTATGAGGAATGTCATTGGGATTTTGATTGAAATTGCATTAAATTTGTATAGTGCTTTTGGTAGTATGGTCGTTTTGACAATATTAATTCCGCCTATCCAAGAACAAGGGAGATCTTTCCATCTCTTAAGGTCTTGTTTAATTTCTTTAGCATTCTGTGATTTTCATTTTAGAGGTCTTTCACTTCTTTTGTTGATTCCCAAGTTTTTTTGTTTATGCTATTGTAAATGGGGTAGTTTTCATAATTTCCTTTTCAAAGGATTTGTCTCTGATGAACAGAAATGCTAGAGTTTCAAGAACTATGTTAAATAGAAGAGGTGAAAGAGGGCATCCCTGTCTTATTCCAGTTTTTAGAGGGAATGCTTTCAATTTTTCTCCATTTAGAATGATGTTGGCCTGGGGCTTAGCATAGATAGCTTTTACAATGTTGAGATATGTTCCTGTTATCCCTAGCTTTTATAGTGTTTCGAACATGAAGCATGCTGTATTTTGCTGAATGCTTTTTTTGCATCTATTGAGATGATCATATGATTCTTATCTTTAAGTCTTTTGATGTGATGAATTACATTTATTGATTTCCGTATGTTGAACCAACCTTGCATCCCTGGGATGAATCCCACTTGATCATGGTGTACAATCTTTTCAATATGTTTTTGTATTCAATTTGCCAAAATTTTATTGAGATTTTTACATTTATGTTCATTAGAGATATTGGTCTGAAGTTTTCTTTCTTTGATGTGTCTTTGTCTAGTTTTGGAATTAGGGTGATACTGGCCTCATAGAATGAGTTTGGAAATGTTCCCTCTTTTTCTATTTCATGAGATAATTTGAGGAGTACTGGTTCTTTGAAGGACTTGTGTATCCATCTAGTCCTGGGCTTTTTGTGGTTGGTAGGCTTCTGATGGCATCTTCTTGCTTGAAATTATCTGTTTGACTTATAAATATCATCCTGATGCAATTTGGGCAAATCATATGACTCTAGAAATTTACTGATGCCTTTGATATTTTCTATGTTATTGGAATATAAATTTTCAAAATAATTTATAATTATCTTCTGTATATCTGTAGTGTTGTCATGATATTTCCTTTATAATCACGAATGTTAGTAATTTGAGTTTTCTATCGCCTTCTCTTTGTTAGCATGGCTAAGGGTTTATCAATTTTAGTTTTTCAAAGAACCAACTTTTTGTTTTGTCAATTTTTTTCAGTTATTTCCTTAGTTTCAATTTCATTGATTTCAACTCTGATATTAAGTATTTCCTGTCTTCTACTGCTATTGGTGTTGATTTGTTGTTCTTTTTCTAGGGCTTTGAGATGTAATGTTAGGTCATTTATTTGTTGATTTTTTTCTTCTTTTAAGGAGTGAACTCAATGCAATGAACTTTCCTCTTAGTACTGCCTTCATAGTATCCCAGAGATTTCGATATGTTACATCCGTGTTCTCATTTACCTCTAAGAATGTTTTAATCTCCTCTTTGATGTCTTTGGCAACCCATTATTCATTCAATGGCATATTATTTATTCTCCAGGTGTTGAAGTAGCTTCTATTTTTTATTTTGTCATTGATTTCTTATTCCATTATAATATGATTAGAATGCAGGGTAGTATCTCTACTTTTTGTATTTGCTAAGAATTGCTTTGTGGTATAATATATGGTCTATTTTAGATCCACGTGCTGCTGAGAAGAAAGAGTATTCACTCGTTGTTGGATGAAATATTCCATATGTGTCTCTTAAGTTTGTTATTCATTGTGTTATTGAGCTCTGTAGTTTCTTTGTTTAGTTTTTGTTTGGAAGATCTATCCAATGGTGAAAGAGGTGTGTTAAAGTCACCCAGAATGATTGTGTTGTGGTCTGTTAGACTCTTGAACTTAAGAAGAATTTGTTTGAAGAACACAGATGCTCCATTGTTTGGGGCATATATAATTGTTATGTCTTGTTGGTGTTTGGTTCCCTTGAGCAATATGTAGAGTCCTTCTTTATCCCTTTTGATTAGCTTTGGCTTGAAGTCTACTTTATTTGATATGATAGAAACCCCTGCTTGCTTCCGCAGTTCATGTGAGTGGTATGATTTTTTCCCAACCTTTCATCTTCAGTCTGTGGATATCTTTTCCTATGAATCTCTTGATGGCAGCATATTGTTAGGTCTTTTTAAAAATCCAACCTGCCAGTCTATGTCTTTTGATTGGTGAGTTTAGGCCACTAACATTCAGGGTTATTATTGAGACATGATTTGTATTGCTGGTTATATTTGTTTATTTTTGATATTTAACTTGACTTAGTTTCTCTTTTGATTAGTATCTCCTTTAGTGTAATAATTCCCTTTGCTGATTTTCATTGTTGTTTTTCTTTTCCTCCTCATAGAATATTTTACAGGGGATTTTCTGTAGTACAGGCTTTCTAGTTCTAACTAGAAAATTAACTTTTGTTTATCATGGGAGGTTTTTATTTCGTCATCAAATCTAAAGCTTAATTTTGTTGGACATAAGATTCTTGGTTGGCACCCATTTTCTTCCAGAACTTGGTATATGTTGTTCCAGGATCTTCTAGTTTTCAGGGTCTGGTTGAAAAAACTGCAGATATCCTAACTGGTTTCCCCCTATATGTGATCTGATTCCTTTCTCTTGTGGCTTTTAAAATTCTCTCCTTTTTCTGTATGCTAAGTATTTTCATTATAATGCACCTGGGTGTGGATCTTGTGATTTTATACATGTGATGTCCAGTAAGCCTCTTGTATTTTATTTTCCAATTCATTCTTCATGTTTGGAAAATTTTCTGATATTATTTTATTGACTAGATTGTTCATTCCTTTGGTTTGGAACTCTATGCCTTCCTCTAGCCCTATAATTCTTAAACTTGGTCTTTTTATGTTATCCCATAATTCTCAGATGTTCTGCTCACGGTTTCTTTTCATGTTCACTGTCAACATTCAAGATTATATATTTTGTCTTCATTGTCTGAGGTCATGTCTTCCAAGGGTTCTAGTCTGTTGGTGATGCTTTGTATTGAGCTTTTAATTTGGTTGTTTCTTTCATTTCAAGGATTTCTGTTTGGCTTTTTTTTCACTACCTCTACCTCCCTATTGAAGTAATCTTTTGCTTCCCATATTTGCTTATGTAGCTCTTTATGGAAATGATCTTTTGCTGCCTGTAATTGCTTTCTTGTATCATCCTTTAATTTACAGAACATTTTAATTATGTACATCCTGGACACCTTCTCTATCCTTTCTTCTGTTGTATTGGCCATGGATTCATCTTGGTTTGTTGGGGGCACCTTCTTCCCTTGTTTTTTCATGTTGTTTGTGTGTTTTCCCTTCTAGCACTGTGGATCAAAGGTGTTACCCTATAGGCTTATAGTGTCCCTGCAGGTTTCCAATACCTCTCCTTTAAGGGGGAGAATAATGTGAACAGATTCCAATAAAACAATATACAACCTTAAACCAAATAGCTGCTGTTAAGACATTAACAGTTTGTGTCAATATACAGAAATGGTAAATTCAATTATTATCTACAATATAAATGATTTGCAAGAAGGGTCTACAATTTCTGATGGTGGACAATGAACTGGGGTGAGGTGTAGGATGAGATGCTGAAGGGGTAGGAGGTGAGAATATAGAGTTATTAGATCTTAGGAAGCATGAAAGAGGATTTTAAAGAAGTTGGTTAGTAGATGGAGAAAAGAGAAAAAGTGATTTTTGAAATACAACTATGTGGGAAGATAGTAGAATACAAAAACCAAATATAAATATTAAGAAAAGTAAAAAAAAAAAAAAAAGTAAAAATAGGAGATAAAAGAAGATACAATACGACTGTAATATTCTATTCAAGCATCCCAGTCCTCAGTAGCCTAATTATTGAAAAGTACTTGGTTTCACAAATGTTGGGGATGTGAGGACAGGAGGAGAGAAAAAAAAAAAAAATCTCGAAGGAAAACACAAGGATTGTTTTTGTTGGAGATCAGTATCTTTCCTGCTTCCCTTCTCATCTAATAGGTGGGTTGTCTGTTGTTTGCTGGCATCTCCACCCTCAGGATGGTGAAGGTCATTAGGGTGAGAGGATTGGTCTTGGGGGCATGGCTCCTGGAGGTGGGATACTGCACCCCAAAGATCTCCTTTGGGGCCCACTCCTGTGATGTGGGCTCCTGGTCTTATCTTCTTATATCACCTATAGACCATACAATTCCTGGTCTCTAATTTAGTCTCTAAACTGTATCTCACACACCACTTTCTACTTCCCAATCAGGAACCTTTCTTTCCAGAGGTCTTGTGGGCTGTGCTCTGGGGGCTGTGCACCTGCAGCAGAAAGCTGTTTTATATTGGGCAGTTCAGGACCAGATTTTACAAACTACAGACTGGTTGTATAGCTACAAGCACTGTGCTGGGTTAGTGGCTGCCAGCGAGTGGGGTGAGTTGGGGACTTTCGGTACCTTGATATTATTTCTAATACCCAGCAGTGTTCCAAGCTAGAAGTGGCTCCAACTAAAGATGGCAACGAAGGTGTCTCAAGATAGAGGCATCCACTTTCAGCAATGGGGTATGGGATTGGGTGGGGCCAGGCAGTGGCCTTGAGTGGTATGTTCAGAGATGCAGCTCTCTGGCATGCAGTAGTGTGGCTGGTGGCTGTCACCGGAATCAGTGCAGCATTCCCAGGTGCAGGCTACTATGTGTAGGGGACTGTGGCAGTGGTTCCAGTGACTCAAGATGGAGGCAACCGAAGAAGCCCCATGTTGGTAGGTGGGGGTCCATTCAAAATGGGCAGCCAGAGTTCCTATGCGTGAGCTGCAGCAGGGTTTTCTGTGTGGGAGCAGCAGCCTGGAGTCCTTCGTGGGTGCTAATGCCAGTGGTCCTACTCTGGCACCCAGAGGACTTGCGTAGCCGATGGTCAGGAGTCTGCTGAGGCCATGCAATGAGGCCTGGAGACCTGTGTAGCACAGCGGCCGAGATTCCCGCGTGAAGCAGCTGTCGGGGGTCCTCTAATTGCTCACAAGGAAACAGTATTTCCACTACTTGAATCCCAGGTTCCAGAGTGACACAGAATGCAGCCTCCCTCTAGCATCTCCCATTATCTTAATTGTTCTCTTGTGATTCTCTTTCTTTGCATTATTCATTACTATCCCACTTTGGCAAAGTGTCATTTGAAAAATAAGTAACATACACTACTTTAGCATAAAAAAGGAAAACAACTTTCTATCTTTAAAGACTGTGGGCTTCAATTCGGAAACTGGAAGTAGATATAGAACATTTATCAGAATCATTTAATCTGTTAGCCAGATTTTTCTGAGCGCTAGCTTTATATACTTTATCAAACACTGGGGACAGAAAGATGAAGTAGACATAGCCCCTGGAATCTAAGACATTTCTGACATTAATAATACAGTGTTATGCCAGTTCAATTTTGGAGGTCAAGCACTCCAGGGGAACATTTGTCATTCTTAATATAAATCAATGGTATCTTGAATTAATGAATGAATGAATCAACAAACCCACTCATGACAAAACTTAAATCCAAAACCAAGATCTAGCAAGAGGGGTTTTCCCGTCTGTCTTATCACAATTAGTCAGCCCTCAAAAAACAGCAACTACAAAACATTTAAGGGTGAGCTTACCAGTTCCTCATGCGGAGGCTCCTCCAAATTTAGAGGGATTTTGGATTCCATGTCCTCCCACCCAGGAAGGTGGTTAGAAGCTGGCGTGTTAGAAATAATGCCACCATTTTGTACCTTTATGCCATTTACTCTCTGGCAGGTAGAAGGAATGTGGTGAAAGAAGAGGCTCTTCTGTGGCATGGGCAGGAACCAGGCCACAGCAAAAGCCACAGAAACACAAGTAAGAGAGATAACATTCAAGCTGAATAGGGACCAGCCTGCTACTGAGACAAGGATCTGCCCTAGGACAGAGCCCACTGTGAAGCCCACCAAGGTGGCACTTCGGCAGTAACTTGTGACTTTCTGGTACATGCTTAGGTCCACTACACTGTAGATATAAGAGTAATAGGCAATTTCTGTGGCTGTGGCGATGCCATAGAAGAATTCTAAGAACTGAACGGCCAGCAGTCCCTGGGCATAGAGCAGCATGAACCATGTAACAATAAGGCTGAGTCCCTGTAGTAGAACAACAGGTTTATAACGGAGGTAGTCTGTAGCAACGAACACAGGAAACAGCAGCACCAGGTAAGAGTATGTCCAAACTGGATAAATTTCATTGAAGACCTGGTAAAGAGAGAATAAAAATCTCTTAGTGATCGAAACACTCAAAAAGAACTTATTTTTATAAAACACCTACCAATGCTTCAAATACCACATTCTTACCAACCAAAGAAACCTTGGCAATAACAGTTCAGATATCTGTTCAAAATATCCTTCCCCATCTCTACTCTGTCATCTTTTTCTTAATAAAATCTTTTCCCTTTCATAAAAGCTCTTCAGGCTTCCTTATCCAGGAAGACTGCTGAAGTTGATATTCAAAGTTCTCTTGATACCATCTCATATCAGTGTCCCCATTTAACTCATAACACTGGTTCATACCCATGGCTGTATACCTCTCAAGAAGCTTTAAATATTTGGGGTTTCAAGATTTTTTAAAAAAAACTTCCTAGAACTACTGTCTTGTAGGTTCTTTAACATGGGACCCAACATTCATCTGCATACTCTAACAGCCAGCATGCTTAAAAGATACGGGGCTCTGGGTTGGGCATGGTGGTGCATGCCTGTAATCCCAGTGATTCCAGGAAGCTGAGGCAGGAGGAATGAAAATTCAAAGCCAGCCTCAGCAACTTAATGAAGACCTGTCTCAAAATAAAAATAAAAAGGGCTGGGAGTGGGCTGGGATTGTGGCTCAGCGGTAGACACTCACCTAGTACATGTGAAGCCCTGGGCTTGATCCTCAGCACCACATTAGATAGATAGATAGATAGATAGATAGATAGATAGATAGATAGATAGATAAAGGTGCTGTGTCCAACTACAACTAAAAAATAAGTATTTTTAAAAAGGAGGGTCTGGGGATATGGGTCAATGGTAAAGTGCCTCAAAACAAATTATCTACTTGATTAAAAAAAAAAAAGATACTAGGCTCCTTTAATGTTTTAGAAGAAGTACAGGACAAGGGAGCTTTGATCCTACTCACTAATTATATCTTTCTAATTTTAATTTTTGGAGCAAAGGAATAGGTAAAGAGAGTGAATCAGTCCTAGCATCTTGACAGAACAATTCTCTCAGGATAGTAGGATTATAGGCAAGTTTTGTCTTTTTTTACTTATTTGTAATTTGGAAGAAGATTGTAGTTTTTTCCATCTTTTCAAATTTTAAAAATTTAATTTTTTCCTTGAAAGATAATTGTACATACTTATAGGATACAGTGTGTTGTATCAGTAAATGTACACACTGTATAATGATCAATTCAGGATACTTAGATTATCCATCACCTCAAACTTTTATCATTTCATTATGATGGGAACATTCAAAATCATTTCTTCTAGCTAATCACCCTTCTGCGAATAGTACACAAGAACTTACTGCTATTTTCTTTTTAATGCATATTTTAAATGGCAATATAATTTAAAATAATCTTTAAAGCAAGCATGAAACTAGAACGCTCCAGCTGGAATTACAATTCTACTACTTGCTGTGTGATTAGAGGTGCTCCTCTGTCTATGATGGCTTAGGTTCTGATGAACTCATTCTAACTTGAAAGTACAAGTCACTCAGCACACCTAGCCTACCAAGCAGCAGCATCTAGCAACATGCAGCATTGGCCACTTTTCCTTGTGACTGTCTGGCTAGCTGGGAGCTGTATTTACCACCAGCATCACTAGAGAGCAAGGCACCATGTATTGCTAAGCCCACGAAAAGATCAAAATGAAAAATGTGGAGTATGATTTCAAATGAATGTATATTGCTTTTGTACCATCATAAAGTAAAAAAAAAATCCTAAGTTGAACCACTGTGTATCAGGAACTGTGCAAAGAATATAGAATAGAGGTTGTTACATGCTGGGAAGGATGAGGGAAAGATGAATAAAAAGAGGCTGGATAACAGGTACCAAAACACAGAAGGAAGAAGTTCTGGCTTTCCACACCACAGTGGGATAATAACCAAGCATACTTTTTATGAATGAGGTGTAGTGCGGTGGGCAAAGGCTCCAAATATGAAGAAATGGTAAAGAGAGGGAAATGCAAACCACCCTGTTTGATTGGTGCATGATGTGCACATTTTTTCTGCACTGTAACTCATTAATATGTATAATTATTGCACGTTAATAAAAAGTAAATTAAAAACAGTTCCTATTGCTCCCTTATTCCATCTTTTGTTTTAGGACACCGATTGACCTCTTCACTTCCAGTAACTGTGCTTAGACATATTATATAACTTTTAATAATGGTTTTCCCTAAATAATTAACTGTCAAGTTTCATTATAAAAGTCCTATTCTTTTAATGAATGCCAACTAAAACATAGAGGGGTGGGTGATGGGTTGTCTTTAGCCTACTGTAATTAATAGGCCTGCATTTCTCCTATTAGAGACATCTAGCCCTGGTGAATGGCCCTCTTACACTAACACCAGCTTCCTAACAGTGAGTCCCCACTGATACACTATACACCCTGCTATGCACTTCACCTAAAATAGCCCCAACTGATCCAAACAACAGCACTGCAGGGTAAATGCTTTCATCATCCATATTTTGCAGTCAAGGAAACTTGGTCTTAGAGAAAGGTTAGGTGAACTATCCACAGGCATCACAGTGAGGACTGGAAGAAGGAAGATCTAAACCAGACATTCAGAACCAGATATTCTGAATCTACCACACTGAAACCCCTGGTTTCTTCAGTCAGAAAACTGTTATTGATCTCAGAGCCTCCTAGGGTACTTGAGGCCTGCAAGTGCTTTTTCAATCTATATGGAAGTGGGGTTTTGGGGGTTGAGGGGTCCCCCCCCCCAGTACTGGGTATTGAACCCAGGGGCACTTAACCACTGAACCACATCCCCAGCCTTTTTAAATATTTTATTTAGAGACAGGATTTCATGAAATTGCTTAGGGCCTCACTAAGTTGTTGAAGCTGGCTTTGAATACACATCCTCCAGCCTCAGCCTTCCAAGCTGCTATCAGCCCTTGAGGTATTTTTATAGAACATTTGTCAAGATAAAGACTGTAATACTGCAGACAGTCTCCAGAGCTTAGCCACTGGGTTCCCAAAGGAGATTATCCTTTCTTTTCAATGACACCATCAGAAGTTATTACACCAGAAAACACTTCTTGGATAAATACTTTGAATCTTGAAGGGGAACTTCCTACAGGCAAAATTGTACAAATTAAAGACCTTTATTGTCTATGCCCCATCTTCTCACCTCAGGTAAAATCTGCCATGTGATCAAAGGGAATTGATTTTATTCTATTCAAAGTATCTTTTGCAACTTTGGATCAGAGTTTGTGCTTTCTTCTGAGATATAAAAAGTCAAGGGAAAACAATATAGACTTTATTTTAGAATCAAGTTTCAATTAAACTATTTAATAAACACCTGTTAGCACAACACTGTTCTCAGTCTATTTAGAGGTGATTAATAAAAAAAAAAAAAAAAAAAAAAAAGTAAAACGCTCTCTCCAGGAATTCTGAACCTGGTGAGGAATATGCATACATATAAACAGTATTTATGATGGAAATGGCTTTGAGGGGGATGTTGAAGGATGAGAAAGAAGCTACAGAAAGATATCAACAGATATATATGGGAAGATTATTCCAGAGATCATGTTGTAATACAGGTCAATGGATGGTAGTCTGTGGATATGCTGGACCTATGACTATAAGATCAGTATGAATGAAGCCTGGCTATGTAGAAGTGGGGAGAGGGAAAAGGAGATAGTGGGAGATAATGCTATCAAGGAGGTAAAAATTAGACTGTTAGGCTCTGAATATCAGGAAGAATACTCACAATGATTAAAAAATCAAAAACAGAAAATGCCTTTCAAACCACATACCACAAAGAGATAAGGTTAATAAAGTTTTTAGGAAAAAAAAAGGACTATTTTATTGAAAGTATAAGAACACAGTCAAACTTTAACCTGCTTAAAACTTATGAAGTGGTAACTATTTTAAAGTTTATGCTATTCCTAAAATTTAAGGGGGGAAAATCCTCGGAGAGTGGAAAGATAGAGGAAATTCTATCTTTTGGACTTCGGTCATAGTAGCTCTACTTAAGATGACCCATTCAGGTCCTTCAGAAGTCTTCTGGGGAAACACAAACTTCAGTACATATGTCACTGAATGTGGTTTGGTATTTACTTATAAATCATGTGCTATTTTTTATTTAACTGGCCATTGCTAAAAAGCAAACACTCTTTCAGTTACTAGTTATCTGAAAAATCAAGGGATTTGCCACAGGGTAAGCAGAGCCATACTGCAATAACCAACACAATCAGCTCTGAATCCAGGTTCCTCAAAAACAGAGGACCCTTCTTCCCAGATCACTAGATTCCTCTTCAAACCCTGCCTTCCTCCCCATCTAATATGCAATAACAGAAGCATGCTTATGTTTCTATTATATAAGCAATAAATATTTACTGGATCTTTCACCCCTGCTTCATTTCTATGCCCCTGAACATATTTGATTCACCCTAGAAAACTTCCTGATAAGATAGAGCACAGAATAATGACAGCACAGAACACGTGACAAAACAGATCAGCTTTCAAATATCAACATTGGGGGCATGTTCCTTCCCTACGTGCTTCTCTGTCCAGCAAGGTACACAAACTGCATATCACATGGCAGTTCATATGAAACTTTAATTGTCAGCTGCTCATAAGTAGAATTACTTCTGCCTCTGTGGCCATGCCTCAGATTCAGTGGCTGTTTGGGGTCTCCAGAATCATACCTTCTCAGGTTGGTGCAGTAATTTTGTAAAATCATTCTGTTCATAAGAGATGGTCCTTTCCACTTTATTGTTGATTTTAACCAGTATCAAAATTCAAATGGGGGGTTGGGTTGTATGTAGCTCAGTAGTAGAGCACTGGCCTCACATGTGTGAGGCCCTGGGTTCGGGTCCCAGCACCACATAAAAAAAAAATAAACAATTAAAAATAAAAATATGGTGTCCATTTACAAGTAAAAAAATAAAATTTAAAAAAATTAAAATGGGTGATGAATAACTGTTACAGTTCCTTGTGTGGATATCCACAAGACTGAGAAACATGATGTAGAGTTGGGCAGAAGTCATCTCTACACTCACTGGGGTGAAACAATGTCAGACACTTAAATGAATCCAGGATTTCAACACTGATTCAATTCTCTCTCAAGTGCCCTTGGGAAAAAAGACACACTGGAACAACAAACTGGACTATGAGTAATTATATCCTGCCAGTCAGCAAATGACTCTTGTAGTGCCACCTCTTGCTCTGACCTGTTATGCTGAGTAACTGAATTGCTACTCAAAAGAGGTGAGTATGGTTTAAATCAGAGGAATATTTTATAGCAACTGGAGCAGGGAGGCAGGGTGGGAGGAAAGGGAGATAGAAAAAAATGAACAACTAACCAGCCACCACTCAATTGATAGGAGGGTAAAGAACACCAGACCTCAGCTTTCACCTTTTGCAGTATTCAAGGAAAAGGATGTTCAATCTGCTTTATTTTGACCCTGTGGTAGCACTTTGGGTTTAACTTATTTTCATCTTATATGTCTTAATGCAAAACCCAAATACTGGGACTGATGATGCACTTTAAGAGTTAACCACATCATTAAAATACATTATGATTGGCTGGGTTTGTAGCTCAGTAGTAGAGCGCTTGCTAGCACGTATGAAGCACTGGGTTTGATCCTCAGCACTACATAAAAATAAGTAAATAAAGGTATTGTGTACATATACAACTAAAAATAAAAATATTTTTAAAAAGTACGTTATGCACTTCTGAAATCCTTATCTGGGGATAATCAACCAGCAAGAAGTTCTTCACCATGGATTATGGCTCTCAATTACCCTGAGCATCACAGCAGGTACAGAGCCTTCAAACATCTCACCTAAAGCTGAAGAGCAAAACTAACGTCTGAAGCAATAATTCACAATGCAGGAAGAACTATAAATGCCAATTTACGTGATACCATCTCCTTTTATCCCAGGAGATGGGACTTAAGGGGGGAGGGCTCTCTTTGGATACAAACTCACCTAACTGAAAATACGACAAATTAAAATGAGGGATTCTTGTCCTGTACGTCGTTATTTGTGCACATCCATCCTGTCAGCGGTAAACAAAGGAGGGGCTGGGAAGGTCAAGGGAGACCCTTTCGGAAAGCCGTGGCTGCCTACTCTCAGCCCACGGGTATTCACCAGACCTCCACCTTGCCCCAAGTACAGCCTGCTGCGTTCTCCCTGTCAAACCCCGGTCCCAGCCCGCAGCAGGGCTGCCGGGCCAGTGGGGGCAGAGTCTCAAAGCCGCACCGCTGCGCCACCCTCACTGGCCCGGAGCACGCCGCCGCGGGCTGGGTGCGCTCTGACTCCGGAGGGCGACGGGAAACCGAGAGGAGGAGGGGCAGGGCCCAGGTCGTCTGCCCCGGGACAGCGCCGGAGCCGCGACCGGGACGGCCCCGCGCCCGCCGCGCGCCCGCCTACCTCCCGCTCCGTCAGGTTCTTGTCGGGCCCCAGCAGGTAGGGCGTGAGGAAGGGCTCGGAGGGCCGCAGGCTGGCGAAGAAGCCGTACGCGCAGAGCAGCGCGGTGGGCAGGAACCAGCACCCGCGAGGGACCCGCGCAGTGCGCAGGAGCATGGTGGCCGCCGCCGCCGCCGCCCGCCGGGACACCGGGCCGGGCACATCCATTCGGGGCGCGGGAGGGGACCGGCCCGGCCCCTTCCTTCTGCTCCGCCAACTGGAGGGAGTCCCAGGTGGCGACACCTACAACCTCTAGTGAGACCTCTTCTCCGCAGGGCCAGCCGCTCCCGGCCGGCGGCCGCAGGGCGGAGCCTAGCCTCCCTCACGTGTCCTGCAGAGCCTTGCGGCCGCCCGGCTCCAGCGCCCGCCCCCTCGCCGCCGCCTCCAGGTCGGGGCCAATCACGGTAGGCGCCCGGCACTCGACTTCTCCCCGATTGGTCGTCGGCGGCGCCTCGCCAGACGCTGACGTCGAGGGGGCTGGCCGCGGGCTCGCCAGGCGCGCGCGGAACGGGCAGCGCTGCCGGCGGCTGAGTTCCCGCTCAGCGCCCCCTGTCCCTCAATGTCGGCAGGCGCTGCGAGTGACCTCCCTCACAATTTGTCACCGTCCCTCTGAGGCCCGCACAGGTGTCCTCCTCGAAAGATGTGGCGACCCTGCGGGCAGGGGCGGGGAGTGGCAGCCCTTTTCCCCAGCGCCACGTGTGGAACTGGGTTCCTCCGCCCGAGTGGGACCGGGCCGCGAGTGGGCGCCGCGCGCCGCCCAGAGCGTGCGAGGGAGAGCGAGGCTGGGCGCCGAACCGCCCGGGAGCCCCGAGGCCGCGAGCTTCCCCGCTGCGCTGTTTGCGAGAGCTGTGGCGAGAACCATTGAACTGCACAGTGTAATCTACGGTGCAGAAGAAAGTGGAAACTCTGAGTCATCCAAGCAATCGGGAATGGTCGATCTCATTTCAAAACAAAACAAAAGTCTTGGCATAGTTTTCAAAGACAAAGCATGACAGGAATCTCCAGGGCTTGCGCTCATCTCCTGGGTGCTTTCTGCTTGACGCACAGCCTGACTACCCATCCACTGCGGGCAAAGCTGCACCTGTAAAGCAGTTCTTCCTGTGCAGTATTTGTAGAATACAGATCCTGCCAGAAACCTATGCAAACATTTTTGGACCTTCTCTTTTGCTTTTAGGTATGTTATGAGAAGTCCAGCTTTTTATGTGAGCATCAGCAGCAAAGCCAGATGGAATACCATACTAGTGACCCTGCATGTGAATGCACCAAAATATGCGAGTTGATCAATCTGTGAAAAAAAACACAATCCATGGTATTTATACCTCTCAACGAGTCTTTTCAAAGAGTGGTTCAGGAACCTTGAAGGTCCCTGGGACCTTCTCAGAGGATACACAGGTCAAAACTAGTTTGTAATCATATTAAGGCTTTATTTGCTTTTACACTCCAGAGCAACATCATGTCTAATGATATTGTTACTAAGAGAATGTGTGCTTGTGCACTTTTGTGTTTAAAAAACTTTCCAGGTTTCATTTATTGTATGGTAAATATAATTTGATAAAGACCCACCCAAACCAAAGTCTTAGGGTCGGTCCTCAATTATAAAGGTCCTCAGACCATCATATTTGACAACTACTGATCTCCTGCAGTACAATTATCTAGTCCCCTAAACTCCTGCATAGTATTTGCTTCTCTTCACTATGACTAGAGAACAGTGGTCCTGTTGGCAATTGCTTTGCATTTACATTAATTGCTTGGAGAAACCAGAAGAGGAAGGAAGGGAGGGAGGGAAGGAAGGAAGGGAAGGAAGGAAGGCCGGCCAGGAGAAGCCTCAGAAAGAGAAGCCTACCTACCAAAAGAGCATATTTCTATCCTTTAGACTTGGAGACCTGAACTATGCTAATCTGTAAACTACTGGTTCTGTAATTTTTCTTGGACATAAATCTGGTAGGCCTTTTAAATCCTCTTTGAAGTGATGCTAAGAATAAACCAAACAGCAGTTGTTCTTGAATTGGGTGGAAAAAGTCATCTTCTTATTTTTCTGTAAGAGATCATGATAGGCAGAATTCTAAAAATGACCCCAGTGGCCTTTGCCCTTGTGTAATCTCTATCCATTTGTGTGGGATGGAGCATGTAAATTTGATGAAATGATATTCCTGTGATTATCTAACATTTTACGGCAAATGTGTGATTCTGCATCTGGTCCCAATTCAATAAATGAGTTCTTTAAATGCAAAATTTTCAGAGAGATTTGAAGGATGATAAGAATTTGATGTGCTGCTGCTGGAGGGGACTGTGCTCCAAAGAACATGATCAGTCTGTAGCAACTGCGACTGGCTTCTGGTGCTCAGCTAGCAAGCAAGTGGGGATGCCAGTTCTACCACCATATGGAACTGAGTTCTGCTACAGACCTCAATGAACTGGGAAGTGGATTCTTCCTCAGAGCAACTGGAGAAGAGCTTGGCCTGCTCAACATCTTAGTTTTCGCCTGTGGAACACTAAGCAGAGAACCCACTCAAGCCCACCTGGACTTCTGATCTACAGAATTGTGAGTTAAGAGAGATAATTTTTTTAAAAATGCTAAATTTGTGGTAATTTGTTGTATAGCAATAGGAAATTAATATAGAGGTAAATAGGATATATTTTTAAATTGAGGTAGTATTCACATAACATGAAAATAGCCATTAACCATATTGAAGTGTGCAACTCAGTGCCATTAGTGTATTCACTGCATTGTGGAGCCATTCTTTCTGTCTAGTTCCAAGACATTTACAACCACTCTTTCCATGAAAACTGGACAGAAAACCCATACCATTAAGCTACTAGTATCTGTTCCCCCTCCTTCCAGCCCCTAGCAAACTGTAATGTGCTTTCTATCATTATGAATTTACAAACTTCATACAACATATGACCCTTCTTGTCTGGCTTTTTTAGTTTAGCATAATGTTTCAAATTTCCCTTCACATTGTAGTATGTGGTAGTACTTCATTCCTTATTGTAGTGGAGTAATATGTGTATACTCTACATTTTGCTTATGGATTCATCTGTTGATGGACATTTGAGTTGTTCTTGCTTTTTGGCTCTTATGAATAGTGCTGGTGTGAACATTCCTGTGCAAGTGTTTAAATGCCTATTTTCAGTTCTTTGGGAGTATTTACCTAGGAGAAGGATTGCTGTTTCATTGGCAATTCTGTGTTTATTTGAGGAATTGCCAAACTGTTCTGCAGAGAAACTACACCATTTTACATTCTACAAGCAATGTATAAAAGGTTCCTATTTTCCCACATCCTTGTCAACATTTATTTTCCTTTTTAAAAAATAGCCATCCTAATGGGTATGAAATGGTATCTCATCGTAGTTTTGATTTGCATTTCCCAATGATTGATGGTGCTTAGCATCTTTTCATGTATTTGTTGACTATTTGTATATCTTCTTGAGAAATATGTCTATTCAAGTCCTTTGCCCACTTTTTTATTGGGTGGTTTGTCTTTTTGAGTTATAAGAGTTCTTTATATATTCTAGATACTCTGTTCTCTTATTTGGTAGGAATAGATAAAATATTGGAAGATTTTTTTTTCTTTTTATATGTAATAGATGTGTGTTTTACAAAAGTAAGATTAAGTTATGCAGTTGTACACATTTCTGTTTTTCTCACTAAGGAATAATTTATGGTGCACATTCTCTTTAATAAAGTATATTTAATGCCTAAATCCCATTATGTGGATATACTATATATAATCCATTCATTCTGTTTCTAGTTTTCAACCACTACCAACAATACTGCGAATAACATCATTGCACAATATACCTATATCTTTTAAATTTAATTTTAATGGCATTTATTCCCAGGACTGCAATTGCTGAGATAGAGTATATGCATTTTTCATTTTAATAGATGTTGCTTTGTTGATTTTCATAAAAGCTATAATAACTTATCATTTTTACTAGCAACAGATGAGAGTATTTATTTTTATTGTATCTATGGTAAAATTAATCACATGAGCAGAATTTTCTACTGCTGGTATCAGAAGTCATATTTGAAGGATGAGAAGAATTTGATGTGTGACTTTTACATTTTTGCTTGTCTAGTAGGTGCAAATAAGTAGTTCTCAGTCTGCAATGATTTTTGCCCTCCAGAGACATTTGTCAATATCTGGAGATAGTTTTGATTGTCATGACTTGCGGGAGGGTGCTATCAACTTCTACTGGGGAAAGCCAGGGATTCTGCTGCATATCCTGCAATACTCAAGGCACATCCACCACAAAGAGTTACCTACTCAGAATGTCATTGAGGAAGATGAGAAGCAATGTAAAAAGTTGAGAAATCCTAGTATAAAGATTTGAAAATATTTATGGGTAAGTTTGAACATATTTCTGTTTTTGTCAGCTATTTGGATTTACTCTTCTATAAGTAGCCTACTTAGCCCTTTGCCCATTTTTCTTTTGGCTTTTCATCCTTATTTACTTATAAGAATCCTTTACATTTTATAAATCCTTTATCTTTTCTCTTCATTGAAACCTTCATATTTCGGCTGGGCACAGTGGTGCACACCTATAATCCCAGAGGCTCAGGAGGCTGATGAAGGAGGATCACAAGTTCAAAGCCTGCCTCAGCAACTTAAGGAGACCCTAAGCAACTTAACAAGACCCTAAATAAAATAGAAAAAGGGTTGGGGATGTGGCTCAGTGGTAGAGCTCAGTGACTCAATCCCTGGTACAAAACAAACAAAGAAAAAAACTTCCAAACCTTTATTTTTTCAAATATATATATATATATATATATATATATATATATATATATATATATATATATTTTAATCTTTAAAGTGTGTTTAGACAAATAGTAAATCTTAATGTAGTTCATAAAGCAAGGGCTGAACCAAATGGTTGGTCATGTCCTTGGATGGGAAAATATCATCATAAAAATGTTCTTTTATTTTTTAAAAAAAAGGTAATCTATAACTTTAATACAATTCCAACTGAATCTAAACAATATTCAATTAAGAATACAAAAGTACCTTAAATTTTATATAGCATAACAAAAAAGTCTAAGAATAGCCAATAAAATTTTGTGCAGTAAGATTAGAGAGGGAACTTGCCTCGCTGGATATCAGAAGATTATTTAAAAGTCCTGAAATCAAATCAATTTGGCAAGATCATTAGAATAGATAGGTACATAAGTGAAACAGACCAGGGAATCCATAAATAGATCTTATTATATATGCAAATTTAATAAATGACAGCTATTTTGTTCAATTAAATGGAAAAAGGATGAATAACTTAATACATGGCATAGCAAAATAATATGTTCCAGACTCAATTTCTTTCATCTGAATAATCTCATACCACATATAAAAACAAATTCCAGATGCATAAATGACTTAATATAAGCAACAGTCTTCAAAATCTAATTGACTACATGTATACTTTGGGAATCAAGTAATGGAAAGCCACTGAAATGTAAAAAATTAAAGAGAATAATTAAGTGATATTTATAAATTTGATCTTCCTGAGGAAATTGCTAAACTGATACCATAAACCTTATTTTAGTGTCTCCTGTTTTTCTAGCATAGCATCTGGCAAGTTGAAGAAACTTCATGAATCTTGGTGAATGATGGTCCCCTGTAGATAATTGATTCTGATGCCTTAAGTGGTTCATTGCAAAACCTCAGGGGTAGCTGAGCTAGAAGGAATCTACAAAGCATTGGGGAGTGAAACATTTTTATCCTGCGGGGTAGTACAGGTAGGAAAAGAGCACTGATTCATACCCATTGAGTGGTATATAGAATTTTAGAGCAAAAGGAAGAATTAAGGTCAGCTTTTCTGTTGCATTACTTTCCAGAGGAAGACATTTAAGTTACTGAGAAGTTAAGGGACATGTGATATGGTACAATCTGAAAAATGTTGTTGGCCTAGTTTGAACTTTGTTCTACAGTAGAGATGATGGGATTCAGTAAATATAATTGTAATCATAGAGTGCTTATTTTGGAAAGAACATTGAAGTTGAAGCCAAGAAATGTAAATCAATTTACCAGCATCACCTAGAGAGTTAGTGGCAAACTTGAAATAGTGTGATTGTGTAGACCTCACTCTCATACTGCTCCTGTATGCCAGGCCACCTCTGTGCTCTCTCTCCCAGACAGCATTTCTTTGTTCTCAGCATATGGCCTGCTCTCCCTCCTCTGCATCCATGTGTTCAACCAAATGTGGATTTTAAATATTCAGGGGAAAAAATCATGTGTGTACTGAACACATACAGACTTTCTTGTCATTTTCCCCTAAACAATATAAGACCTAATTCATCTGTAGCTTCTTTATAATACCTAACACAATGTAATGCTATGTAAATAAAGTATGAGGGAATTACACAGGTTATAAATAAATATTACACCATTTCATATAAGGAATTTGAGCATCCACAGACTTATCTGTGGCAGGTCCTAGAACCAATTCCATGCAGATATGGAGGAACCACACGACAAAGCAGTTCTCCTAGAAAACAGAGTATTGAAATGCCTTTCAAAATGTATTTACTAGAACTTGTATTCTTACTATAGTCCTGTAAGTATAATAGGTAAAAATATGTATATTCCTATAATTTATAGAAGGGAACACTGAAAGACAAAAAAAATCTTCATCTTTCAAGGTCACATTTATTCCCTCAACCTGAGTTCATTGGGAGCCTAAGGCACTGCATTAAATGTCATTGGAAAAAAGATAAGACCCTCCACAATTTCAGGGAGCTCCTATGATGAATGAGTAGTGAATCAGTTACCCAAGTCCCCCTGAAATTCCCCTGAATTCACAACTTGTTTCACAAACAGAAGCCAAGTTGCGTCCTGACAGTAATCATATACTGAATGATTATGCTGTGCTATTCAGTAAAATACTAACTCAGCTCACAGGTACTCTCCTCCCTGTTTCTTAAATACTTGACCCAGAATTTTGTAGGTAGTCATTAAGACATTGCCCCAAAGCTTAGCTGTGTCATGGAACAGCTCATCTAAATTAGGGTTGCCTACTCATTAGCTGCTGGACTGTGGGGGCTGGGAATGTGGTTCCTGCAGGTGAGGCGTTGCCACACCCACAAGTCCCCGTGGGAAAGTGCTCTGGAGAATTCCCAGTGTTCACCGTGGAGCTTCATTCCTCCCTCCTGACTCTACCTGTCTTCCGTCACCCTTTGACACCTAAATTGGAATGCTACCATCACTCACTCATCTCAAAAAATTCCATCCTCTGTGAAAAGTTGGTATACCCAACAAGAACTAACCTGTTATAACCATAATTCAGATATAATTAAACCACTATCTTAATCATCTACTTGCGTTTATTAGATTTGTCTTTTTTTTTTTTTGTGGTACAGGTTATTGAACTCAAGGCATTTGCCCATTGAGCTACATTCCCAGCCCTTTTTTACTTTTTCTTTTCTTTTTAGTACCAGAGGTTGAATGCAGGGGCACTTAACTGCTGAGCCACATCCCCAGCCCTGTTTATTTTTTATTTTGAGACAGGGTCTCACTGAGTTGCTTAGGAACTTGCTAAATTTCTGAAACTGGCCTTGAACTTGTGATCCACCTGCCTTCAAGATTCCCACACTGTTGGGATTATGCTGAGAGCCACGGCCGAGTCTGTATAGCCCCTGGCATTTTGTCAACAGTATTGATTGACAGGCGAGGCATTACTATCCGCCTCTGCCGCTACTTTTGAGTTCTCTCACTATTTTGGAGTTCTCCTAGGGATTTCCGGGGATTCCCCGAGAGTTCCCATTGGTTGGGGAAGTGCAGGAGGAGGGATTTCCGGGAGAGATATTTCCGGCTGGGGGTTTCCTGGACAAGCCACGTGGCATCGAGAGAATTCCCCAGGAGTGTGTGTGAGGTTTTTTCTTGCAGTTCAAAAATAAAGTTTGTTCCTCCTTCAGTGGCTCGTGATTTGTGCCCAGCCAGACTGCGGCAGGATTACAGGTATACTTCACCATGGGTGGCTTCAATTGTAGTTTTCTTGCCTCTAGTATCTCTCTAGCCCAGGCCAATCTCTGTACCACAGTTCAAATGATCTTATTCAAACCTAATATTGCCCTTGTTCTGATCTCTGATTAGACTCCTTGGGCTGGGCTGGTGTTGTGGCTCAGTGGTAGAGTTTGCCTGGCATGTATGAGGCCCTAGGTTTGATTCTCAGCACTATATATATATAAATACATAAATAATCCACTGACAACTAAAAATAATAATAAATTTTTTAAAAAGAACCCTTTGTGCTATTGAATAAAGCAGAAACTCCTTATTTCTGACTTTTGATAAACCCTACAATCTCATTCTCTACTAGCCTGTACTAATATGAATTTTTAAAAATATTTTTTCAGGAGTCTTATCTTCTCCACCACTACCACCCTCAGCCAAGCCATCCTCATTTCCCCTCTGGGCTGCTGCAGTATCTTCCTCATCCCTTTGGGATCCCACCTTTTCCCTTCGTGTCTACCCCACAGTAGCCATGAAGCCTAAACCAGATCATGCCATTCTTCTGCTTAGCTATGCTATTCTTCTGCTTTACTATGGCCTGTGTCTTCATCCTTTTTCTATTGTGGTAACTGAATACCACAGACTGGGTAATTTATAAAGAAAAAAAGATTTATTTAGCTTATGATTCTGGAAGTCCAAGAACATGGTGCTGGCATTTGCCTGTATCTGGTGAGGGCCCTTCTGCTGAGGTGAGGACTCTCTACAGAGTCCCAAGGCTGCTTAGGGCCTCGTGTGGTAAGTGGGACACATGGAAGAGCCAGAGCCAAACTAACTTTTATTAACAGACCACTCTTGAAACAGTTCATTAACTCATAAACCCATTAGCCCCATGAATGGATTAATCCACTTGAGGGCATAGAGTTCATGACCTGATCACTTCTTAAAGGTCCTACCTATCACCACCTCTTAATACTTTACAAGAGGAATCACATGTCAGCATGAGTTTTGGTGGGGCATTCATACCATAGCAGCCTGCGAGGCCTACTTGGTCTACTCACTCCACCTCAGTATAACTGTGACCCATTGCTCTCTGTCTTCCCACTCTGGACCAGCTGCACTGGCTTCTTCATTCCTTGCATTCAGCGAGCACACTCCCACCTGAGGACCTTTGTGCTTGCTGTTCCTCTGCCTTGCACACTCTCTTCCTACATACATGTATGATGCCCTCCCTCCCTATTTTCATGTTTCTGCCTAATTATCACTTTATCCTACTTAAAATAATGTGTGTCCCATGCTGGCCAGTCTCTGTCCTCTGGTCTGCTTCATTTGTCTTATCACCAATCACTACTTGCTATGTTACCTGCTTCCTTGCTTCTCCCATCCCCTGGAACAGACATCAGGATAAACACTCTGCAACAGCCACAGTTGCTTGCTGATCTGGAATAGTGCTCAGCAGCAGGATCACACTCAATCTGCATTTGTTGAATGACTGAATGAGGTGTCATTTCCTCTTGTCCCACTCCTCTGTTACCTCCTGGGCACTTTTTCCATCCTCTGTCCCCTTTTATATAGTAGTATGTAGACAGCTGTCATATTTGTCTCTCTTGCCCCTTACCAGTCTGTAATATCCTCAGAAGCAGATGTCTTATTCATCTTCATATCAGTCCTAGCACTCAGCACAAATTTGTTGAAAATGAATAGAATAAGTGCCAATGGAAGATTTGGAATGGTACAGCCACAGTGGACATAGTGAAGCCTTTATGAATCCCATCTTCAGGAGGCTACTCACTACTGAATGCTGGTGTTTTTCAAAGTCGATGCCCAAGGCAAAAAAACTCTCCTTCCAGTGTGGACCATCTCCCAAATTTCCCTTTCCTTCCACCTTCCTGGACCTCCAAAATCCATCTTCGTGGCAGTTCCATCTGAAAGTTTAAAAACTAGCCAACTTATAACACTTCTCATAAAAAGTCTCATAAACACTGATAACCTATAGAATCAATAAGAAAAGGAAACTGATTTTCTTAGAAACAAGACTTTCACCCATCACCCAACTGGGTGGTAGGAGTCTGTGAACCTCATAACAACTCTACAGGCCAATCTAGGGAGGAAGTTTATTGTAGTAAAAATGCACTGGATTAGGAAGTGGGAGCCATGAATTCTAGCTCAGGTTGTTTTACAAATAGGTTGTGTGCCCTGGATAAGTGGCTATACTTTGCCACTCAGATTCCTGTACTGTGGAGATAGGAGCTAGCTGATTTCTGGAAGTCTTTCAATAGAGAACCAGGAAGTTTTCTATTGATTCAGCTGGGTGATTGCAGCCAAGCAGCAGCAACAGATTGCGTCCTGCAAGAGGACTCATCTCTCAACACCAGTGACCTTGAGTATCCAGGGTATGATGAGCAGAGCCTGACCCGGCATCAGATTCTGTTTGTATTCCCCTTCTTATCAATACAACTGCCTTCCTCAGCCAGCAGTAGCTGGGCTCCTAGCTCGATAGGAGAGGAGAAAAGGGAAGGGGTCCAGCCTGCTTCTAGCCAGATGTGAGAGGTATGCATCGCTGGGAAGGGCTTACTCAGGACTGTGAACTTCCAACATGGAGGTGCTCATCTCAGCTCTGTTGTAGGATTTTTCTCTGAGAACTATTACTCACTTGGCCCAGGATGCAGGGTGTGGACTTGGGAAGTTCTCAGGGAGGTTCTGGAGCTTGCCAGAGGCATACTGGGAGCAGACAGTCACTAGTGAGATGGCAGCCCTGTATGCACCATCTGTGACTCAGCCAAGCAGCCTCCTCAGTGTCCTGGAATCAGGTTTCCACCCATGTGAGAATAGAACTAACTGGACTATTTAGCCATGCCAATAGTGAAAGAACTTTTTTTTTTTTTTCCCCGATACACTTTATTTTATTTTTTTTAAAGAATGCATCTGGACTTTTAGGGGAGATGTGTTAAGTACTGTTTTATAAAAGCACATGGCCTCTTGTAACCTCTGAAAGCAGCATTCATTGTCACATGTGAATGAGTCACATGTTGGGAAATTCTGAATAAACTGAAACAAGGGTGTGTTGATTTCTCTCATCAAATATTAATTTGTAGAAACATAATTGACCCAAGCAACTGGTCTCAGTTGAGGTGCTTTGACCTTCTCAATGCCCTGTGCAGAGACAGCCAGGCTGAGTCTCCTGTGCTCCAGCCCCGGGTGGCGGGAGGAAGCTGGGCTGGAGACTTCTCAGGGGTGGGGAGAAGGGCAAAGGACAGAAACAAGAGTTTCCCAAGTGTCTGTAAGCAAGTTTGATGAGCCCAGGGTGCTCAGCTTAGCTAAAGAAGTGAAGCCTTGAGGGAGCCCTGTGGTGTGATTTCGCAGAGGGCCTGAGGGAACTGATGGCCTGGCTGAGTCTAAGGGGTGATGAGGGCTGAGGCATGGGGGAGATTCTGGCCCAAATGGGGTTCAACATTCTGTAGGCCTTTTCTGAGGCTGTGGCTTAGGTTTTGCCCACAGGAACCGGCTGCTGAGGTAGAGTGGAATACAGACTTAGAGAAGGCTCTGGAAGACCACACTTAATGTCCTCCATGTTCATGTAGATTGAGGATGTGAGGAACAACAGAACACTGTCAGAAAGGGTTTTTAAAAGCATGACATCAGGTTTAAACAGGGCAGTACTTTAAAGGTGGCTAGGCACTGGAGGACTAAATGTAGTTTGGTAAAATAAGCAACAAACATAATTATTTCAAAAGAAGTTCTCTTACTATGAAATAGGGAAAAACCTTTTATCTTGTGAATGTTGAAAAGGTATAGTGAGTCACATGTTAGGGAAGGGGTGTGTTGGGAGGAGGATGGAAAAAGGTTAACTATAAACCTAACTGTGTTTACAAGCTGTGATAAATGGTCCCTTCCTAAAACAAACACCTGGTTGAGGAAGCTTATTGCATTTTATTTCATAATCTAGGGTATAGTCCAGATGATTTCAAATCTGGGAGAAGCTGTTTATTTAGAGTGTATGACAACAAACCACAAAATGTTAAGAAACTAGCCTCTGGTCAGGCACAGTGATGCATATCTGTGACTCTAGCAACTGGGAGGCCAAGGCAGGAGGATCAAAAGTTGGAGGCCAGTCTGAGCAATTTAGCAAGACCCTGTCTCAAAATAAAAAACAAAAAGGGCTAAGGATGTAGCTCAATGATAATGTGCCCTAAGTTCAATCCCCAGTACTGGGAGTGGGAGGAAACTAGCTACTAAGAAGAAAATGGTATGTTTTAGTCAAATGGAGCTTTAACAATTAGAAATTTGATGTGATGCTGATCCATAAGCCGGGGTGGGGGGGGGGAGGCAAGGGAAGAATGGAGGAATTTTGGATTGGGCAGAGGGGATTGAGGGGAGAGGAGGGGGTATGGGAATGGAAAAGATGGTGAAATGAGATGGACATTATTACCCTGTGTACGTGTATGATTGCTCAAATGGTGTGACTCTGCATTATGTACAACCAGAGAAATGAAAAGTTGTGCTTCATTTGTATACAATGAGTTGAAATGCATTCTGCTATCACATATAACTAATTGGAACAAAAACAAAAAATAAAACAATTAGAAATTTGTAAATAAGTAGGGCTCTGTCAGATGCTGCTCTGTACCTAAAACTTCCTGTTTCTATAAATGGTTAGCAATAAATATTTGTTTAATTGAGTTGAAAGACTCCAAATGTGTTATATTCATTTTCAGGAAAGATGATTACTAGAAATGGCTAATATGTACTAAATGAAGTATAAAAGAATCAGATCATGTCTACACATATAACATTTGAATGTTGATATCTTTGTTGCTATCTATGAAAGATTGAGGTATTTACTACCAAAATAGAATGGTTCTCTTTTTCTATCTTGTAGCAAAGAAGTTAGGATAATGGAAATAATTTTCTCAATTTACATATTTTCCTCATTAATCACTCTGAAACATTTGACTTCTACTGCTTATAATAGAATCTGATACAAGAAAACAACAGCTTTGCAAAAATGTAGCTGTTATACCTTGCAGAATATACAGGCTTGAGCTCATTGCCACCAAATGCCTACAAAAATCATGACTTAGAGCATCTTGTATTTACAATAGGAGCCATGGTCTGAAGGAAAACTACACTACAGCCTGGGAAGTCTACCTTTGGCCTAGCTAGACCAGCAGGGAGCCAAGCAGTTGACCACAGAAGAGTGGCCTCTGAAGACTTGCTTTACTGAATGGTGCTTTGATGGAAGTCTTCAACTTCTGAGGGCTGCACAGGGAACAGACAATATCTGCTCTTGCTAAAGGCATGGTGCACATTACATAGTGACCTCTTTCTATGGACCTTTGGGAGAAATTTATTTTTAATTTTAGTCTCAAGGAAAGTGTGCTGCTTTTGAATAGTTTTGGGGACATTGTACTATATAACTAATAAGGTTTTTCTTTCTGCATTGGCTATTAAAAATCCTCAGTTGACCCCAAGTTCATTCAGAGCAAGATCAAGGACATAATGGCAAGCATTTTCATGGTGGCCTCTTTCTACTCCTTGTTTATGTTTCTATCTCTAGTTTTGCTTTTTCTCCTACTTTAGCATATGTTATCAAATAGTATTTTATGTTATTTTTTATGCAACCTGAAATATTAGGGGGATGAGATGAGAGATAAATACTATTTATTCATATATACTAAAACTAAGTTATCATTTGGGATTTTATTTTTACTAAGAGCACTGACTTTTCAATTTGCTTTCCACCCAAGGAAATATGAGCATTTTTAATTTATAATATTGGCTGCTGAGAGGGCAGAGAGGATGCTTTATAGTACCTGGCAAATAGCAAACCACACAATCATCACTAGCCAATAACTCTTAATGACCTATTTGCTGCATTGCAAAGAAGTACAGTTTTCACAGTGCATACAACAATCTAGCATTCTGACCATTCTTCCTGGTTTAGTCTCTGGCAAAAATTATTCACCTCTCTGGGTTTCAACTGCTTCATTGATAACCAATCACTTTTTTTTTTGTAGAGAAATGTGTTACTTAATTCTATTTAAATTTTCCAATTTGTGTGTGGATATTTTTTCTAAATCTCATATGAGGTCTAGGCTCAGTATGTAAACTAATGTTAATTGTCCGTACTCCTGAGAAAAACATAATCAGGTCAGTTAAGTTCACTGAAGAAAGTCCATGCGAATTATTCAATCATTTGTTTAGTGGATAATTAAGGCTTGACCTGTGTGCAAGTCCCCAGAACTCTAAGTGCAGTTAAACACCACCTCCTGGGAGAAGCATCACGTTACAGGAAGGAAATAGAGTAGCAATAAAAAGTAATGCATGGTGGATGGTGGTGATGTTTGCACAATGGGAATGTACCTGAGGAACTTTGATACAAGACAATTAAGATAAATAAAGTAGTAAACCTGTAACCAAGGTTCATGCCAATAAAAAGCAGGTGGGGTACAAATTTATCTGTACATCACCCTTAATACATTGAGAAGCTGTCCCAAAGTGCAAAATGTGAAAGTGCAGATGAATTGGGAGTGGTTCAGATGTGGACTAGTGCTAAAGCAAAATAAAACCATTACATAAGCACCTTCAACTCTTGCCATTGTCCAGAGATCCCCTGTGATTATCTCATCTGTCTGTCAGTTCCTCACATACGACACACATTTATCTGTCTTCTCCCCACTCGAGTGCCATTCTGCAGTCACCCTAAGCAAACTAAAATCATGTTCAACAAAATCATCTTCCATAATGTTCCAAAGGTGACCTGCTCTCAATCTCATCATCACCATCAATCATTCACAACTTGCAGAGTATGGGTATCTTGCATTTGTGGGTGTCTCTGACCCATCCTAATCTTGCTGGGTCTACTCAAGTAGCTGTTGGTGTTTCTTTTGACCTTATAGACACTCTGGATTTATAAGCCTGGTACAGGAAGTAAAGGGAGGTGTGTTACCAGATTGTGTTAGAGAGAGAGGGAGAATCGGTGGGTATCTTGAGGAAGCTCACAAGGTCACAAGTTGGAGCATAAAGCTTTCATACTTCCGCTTTCATCAATCCCTAGGCCATTCTGCTCCTCTGGGGTTGACACAAATGGCCATTGTGCAAATCTATTCTTCTCTTCCGGTTACCTACATTAAATCTTCTCCAGAAGCTTTCAAAGTCTCACTCCACCCCTAAACCTTAGAGTATAATCAATTAGGCTAGTAGGCTTATATTCTCTGCTTTTCTCTGTCAAAGTACTGAAAGAGCCAGAGAAGTCTTTTATTTCTCTCGTGTATTCTCACCTCCAAAGCTTATTATAGTGCTATATTGTGCAAATAGAATATCTTAATATTTTTTAAAGAACAAATTAAAATGTTAGACATCTAGAGAAGTTAATTAAAATTATTGTTTTAATTTAATAACTGAAAAAACTTGAAATTATTAAGTTTTCTTCCTATATACCAAAATGCAAAATACATGCATATGTTTTGGTGCTGACAGTTCATACAAGTCAAAGGTAGAAAAATCTTAAAGCTTTGTAGTCTTTCCCAGGACAATACCTGGGTATGAAAAGTCTTTCTGCTACCCAGGCATTGACCATGTAAGTGTCACTCCATACGTAGTCATTTTGTCTATGTCTCACTGCCTGTCCTACTCTAAGCTACAAGAACATAAGAACTTAGAAGAATTAGTCATTCAGAATTGATTCTGCAATCTGTATTTGGGGTAAAAATGGGAGTTCATAACCCACTTGAATCTAATGTATGAAATATGATATGTCAAGAGCTTTGTAATGTTTTGAACAACCAATAAAAAAAAGAATTTTCCATACAATTTGTCTCTCTATTGGGAGTTAAACATGAAAAACAAAGATATCACAGAACTCTTATATATTTTTAAGTATGTGTTAGGCTTACTGCTTTGGGGCATTGCCAATTGTGCAGCCATAATCTATTGCCTGTGAAGTGTTCCTTCTTGGTATAACCAGAGAAACAAATGGTGAAATATTCATAGCTCTTGAGAGGATCTACACTATTTGGCTAATGCTTTACTTGAGATTGGTATAATGGTCCCAAACTCAGAAAATGGTACTTATTCAAACTTATTTTCAAAGTAGCCTGTAATTTTCTGAAATAATCCTGAAGAAATAGCCCCATGTTTCTTGAAGCCCTTTTGTATTTGTGATTCACTCATAGCCTGTCTTGCCCAACTTTCAATTGGAATGACTAATAATGTTTAGGGTTTTATCTCTTGATTTCTCCTCCCAAGTCATGATTTCTCTCTGAGTCATTTCACTCTTTTCCATAAAACCAGCTATGTATGTTATGTCAGTGGAGGATATGCAGACAAAGTTGTAATTGCATCTAAGTAACTTCAAAGAGAGGAATAAAAATTGGAAGTGTCTTTCATTTCAAAATCAGATGTATCCCAAACATTTTATTCATCCCCAAATGGTGTTTTCCAGCTCAATTAACAGTCATTAGTTAATGTTCATTTCTACCTGTCTGGGGGCATGAATCATAAATGTAAGTTCCATTTTATGGGAGGGAAATGAGACTGAAAGAGAAGCTGCCAGTATGATCATCTGGTTTCCAGTCTTAGCTCTGACACTCCTAAGCAACAAACAGCCTTGGGCAAATTGCTACCTTTGGGCCCTTATTTTTCTCACATATTGAATAACGAAATTGGACCTTATGCTCCATTGCCATCTTTTCCCTTCCTATTATGCCATGCCGTATGCTTTAAATGCCCCTTTTATGCCTCAGTAGCTTCTAGATCAAGAGAAATCCTGACTGATTCTGCAGTAGAGAGCAGATTCATTACTTGAGGTGCTCGTTGCAAAATTAAAATGTTGGATTCCTTGTTCAAAAATGAAGGATTTCAAGAGGATGACAGCAGTATTGACCTAAGTATGGGGTCTTTCTGAACATGGGCCCTGTGTGACTGAAAAGAGACTACATCTGTGAGACCAGCTCTGAAGATAAAAGGGAATATTTCCTTTAATTTCAGACACTTTTTAAAATTTTCTTTTATTTTTTTAATTTTTTATTGTGGGTTGTTCAAAACATTACAAATTTCTTGACATATCATATTCCACACTTTGATTCAAGTGGGTTATGAACTCCCACCTTCACCCCATACACAGATTGCAGAATCACATCAGTTACACATCAATTGATTTACATATTGCCATACTAGTGTCTGTTGTGCTCCGCTGCCTTTCCCATCCTCCCCCCTCCCCCGTCCCCACCCCTCCCCTCCTCTCTCTCTACCCCCTCCACTGTATAACCCTGAGGGTCTCCTTCCATTACCATGCAGTTTCCCTTCTCTCTCCCTTTCCCTCCCACCTCTCATCCCTGTTAAATGTTAATCTTCTTCTCCTGCTCTTCGTCCCTACTCTGATCTTAGTTACTCTACTTATATCAAAGAAGACATTTGGCATTTGTTTTTTAGGGATTGGCTAGCTTCACTTAGCATAATCTGCTCTAATGCCATCCATTTCCCTGTAAATTCTATGATTTTGTCATTTTTTAATGCAGAGTAATACTCCATTGTGTATAAATGCCACATTTTTTTTTATCCATTCCTCTATTGAAGGGCATCTAGGTTGGTTCCACAATCTTGCTATTGTGAACTGTGCTGCTATGAACATCGATGTAGCAGTGTCCCTGTAGCATGCTCTTTTTAGGTCTTTAGGGAATAGACCAAGAAGGGGAATAGCTGGGTCAAATGGTGGCTCCATTCCCAGCTTTCCAAGAAATCTCCATACTGCTTTCCAAATTGGCTGCACCAATCTGCAGTCCCACCAGCAATGTACAAGTGTACCCTTTTCCCCACATCCTCGCCAGCACTTGTTGTTGTTTGACTTCATAATGGCTGCCAATCTTACTGGAGTGAGATGGTATCTTAGGGTGGTTTTGATTTGCATGTCTCTGACAGCTAGAGATGGTGAGCATTTTTTCATGTACTTGTTGATTGACTGTATGTCCTCCTCTGAGAAGTGTCTGTTCAGGTCCTTGGCCCATTTGTTGATTGGGTTGTTTGTTCTCTTATTGTCTAATTTTTTGAGTTCTTTGTATACTCTGGATATTAGGGCTCTATCTGAAGTGTGAGGAGTAAAGATTTGTTCCCAGGGTGTAGGCTCCCTATTTACCTCTCTTATTGTTTCTTTTGCTGAGAAAAAACTTTTTAGTTTGAGTAAGTCCCATTTGTTGATTCTAGTTATTAACTTTTGTGCTATGGGTGTCCTATTGAGGAATTTGGAGCCCGACCCCACCGAATGTAGATCGTAGCCAACTTTTTCTTCTATCAGACGGTGTGTCTCTGATTTGATATCAAGCTCCTTGATCCATTTTGAATTCACTTTTGTGCATGGCGAGAGAAAGGGATTCAGTTTCATTTTGTTGCATATGGATTTCCAGTTTTCCCAGCACCATTTGTTGAAGATGCTATCCTTCCTCCATTGCATGCTTTTAGCCCCTTTATCAAATATAAGATAGTTGTAGTTTTGTGGATTGGTTTCTGTGTCCTCTATTCTGTACCATTGGTCCACCCGCCTGTTTTGGTACCAGTACCATGCTGTTTTTGTTACTATTGCTCTGTAGTATAGTTTGAAGTCTGGTATCGCTATACCGCTATACTTCCTGCTTAGCATTGTTTTTGCTATTCTGGGTCTTTTATTTTTCCATATGAATTTCATGATTGCTTTCTCTATTTCTACAAGAAATGCCGTTGGGATTTTGATTGGCATTGCATTAAACCTATAGAGAACTTTTGGTAATATCGCCATTTTGATGATGTTAGTTCTGCCTATCCATGAACAGGGTATATTTTTCCATCTTCTAAGATCTTCTTCTATTTCTCTCTTTAGGGTTCTGTAGTTTTCATTGTATAAGTCTTTCACCTCTTTTGTTAGGTTGATTCCCAAGTATTTTATTTTTTTTTGAAGATATTTTGAATGGAGTGGTTGTCCTCATTTCCATTTCAGAGGACTTGTCGCTGATATACAGGAATGCCTTTGATTTATGCGTGTTGATTTTATATCCTGCCACTTTGCTGAATTCATTTATTAGCTCTAATAGTTTCTTTGTAGAGCCTTTTGGGTCTGCTAGGTATAGAATCATATCATCTGCAAATAGTGATAATTTAAGTTCGTCTTTTCCTATTTTTATGCCTTTAATTTCTTTCGTCTGTCTAATTGCTCTGGCCAGTGTTTCGAGAACTATGTTGAACAGAAGTGGAGAGAGAGGGCATCCCTGTCTTGTTCCAGATTTTAGAGGGAATGCCTTCAGTTTTTCTCCATTCAGAATGATGCTAGCCTGAGGCTTAGCATAGATTGCTTTTACAATATTGAGGTATGTTCCTGTTATCCCTAGTTTTTCTAGAGTTTTGAACATAAAGGGATGCTGTACTTTGTTGAATGCTTTTTCCGCATCTATCGAGATGATCATATGGTTCTTATTTTTAAGTCTATTGATGTGGTGAATAACATTTATTGATTTCCGTATATTGAACCAGCCTTGCATCCCAGGGATGAATCCTACTTGATCATGGTGTACAATTTTTTTGATATGTTTTTGTATCCGATTCGCCAGAATTTTGTTGAGGATTTTTGCATCTAGGTTCATTAGAGATATTGGTCTGTAGTTTTCTTTCTTTGAAGTGTCTTTGTCTGGTTTAGGTATCAGGGTGATGTTGGCCTCATAGAATGAATTTGGAAGTTCTCCCTCTTTTTCTATTTCCTGAAGTAGCTTGAAAAGTATTGGTATTAGTTCTTCTTTAAAGGTTTTGTAAAATTCTGCTGTATACCCATCCGGTCCTGGGCTTTTCTTAGTTGGTAGTCTTTTTATGGTTTCTTCTATTTCCTCAATTGATATTGGTCTGTTTAGGTTTTCTATATCCTCCTGACTCAATCTGGGCAGATCATATGACTTAAGAAATTTATCTATGCCTTCACTATCTTCTAATTTATTGGAGTATAAGGATTCAAAATAGTTTTTGATTATCTTCTGTATTTCTGAAGTGTCTGTTGTGATATTGCCTTTTTCATCCCATATGCTAGTAATTTGAGTTCTCTCTCTTCTTCTCTTCGCTAGCATCGCTAAGGGTCTGTCAATTTTGTTTATTTTTTCAAAGAACCAACTTTTAGTTTTGTCAATTTTTTCAATTGTTTCTTTTGTTTCGATTTCATTAATTTCAGCTCTGATTTTAATTATTTCTTGCCTTCTACTTCTTTTGCTGTTGTTTTGCTCTTCTTTTTCAAGGATTTTGAGATGAAGTATGAGATCATTTATTTGTTGGTTTTTTCTTTTTTTAAGGAATGAACTCCAAGCAATGAATTTTCCTCTTAGAACTGCTTTCAATGTGTCCCATAGATTCCGATATGTTGTGTCTGTGTTTTCATTTATCTCTAAGAATTTTTTAATTTCCTCCTTGATGTCTTCTATAACCCATTGATCATTCAGTAACCTATTGTTCATTCTCCAAGTGATGTATGCTTTTTCCTTCCTTCTTTTATCGTTGATTTTCAGTTTCATTCCATTATGATCAGATAAGATGCATGGTATTATCTCTACTCCTTTATATTGTCTAAGAGTTGCCCTGTGACATAATATATGATCTATTTTTGAGAAGGATCCATGTGCTGCTGAGAAAAAAGTATAACTGCTTGATGTTGGGTGGTATACTCTATATATGTCAATTAGGTCTAGGTTATTAATAGTGTTATTGAGTTCTATAGTTTCCTTATTCAACTTTTGTTTGGAAGATCTGTCCAGTGGCGAGAGAGGTGTGTTGAAGTCTCCCATGATTATGGTATGGTGGTCTATTAGACTCTTGAACTTGAGAAGAGTTTGTTTGACGAACATAGCTGCACCATTGTTTGGGGCATAAATATTTATGATTGTTATGTCTTGTTGGTGTATGGTTCCCTTAAGCAGTATGTAGTGTCCCTCTTTATCCCTTTTGATTAACTTTGGCTTGAAATCTATTTTATTTGATATGAGTATGGACACTCCTGCTTGTTTCCGAAGTCCATATGAGTGATATGATTTTTCCCAACCTTTCACCTTCAGCCTATGTGTGTCTTTTCCTATCAAATGCGTCTCCTGTAGGCAGCATATTGTTGGGTCTTGTTTTGTGATCCATTCTACTAGCCTGTGTCTCTTAATTGGTGAGTTTAAGCCATTAACATTTAGGGTTATTATTGAGATATGGGTTGTTCTTCCAGCCATATTTGTTTATTTCTGTTACTAAACATGGTTTGTTTTCCTCTTTGATTATTTTCCCCCCTTTACTGTCCTACCTCCCACTGTTGGTTTTCATTGTTATTTTCCATTTCCTCTTCCTGTAATGTTTTGGCGAGGATGTTTTGAAGAGATGGTTTTCTAGCTGCGAATTCTTTAAACTTTTGTTTATCGTGGAAGGTTTTAATTTCATCTTCCATCCTGAAGCTTAATTTCGCTGGATACACAATTCTTGGTTGGAACCCATTTTCTTTCAGTGTTTGAAATATGTTATTCCAGGATCTTCTAGCTTTCAGAGTCTGTGTTGAAAGATCAGCTGTTATCCTGATTGGCTTACCCCTAAATGTGATCTGCTTCCTTTCTCTTGTAGCTTTTAAAATTCTCTCCTTATTCTGTATGTTGGGCATCTTCATTATAATGTGTCTAGGTGTGGATCTCTTCTGATTTTGCACATTCGGCGTCCTGTAGGCTTCTAGGATTTGGGATTCTGTCTCATTCTTCAAGTCTGGGAAGTTTTCTCATATTATTTCATTGAATAGACTGCTCATTCCTTTGGTTTGGAGCTCTGTACCTTCCTGTATCCCAATGACTCTTAAGTTTGGTCTCTTAATGTTATCCCATATTTCTTGGATGTTCTGCTCATGGTTTCTTAACAGTCTTGCTGAGCTGTCTATGTTCTTTTCCAGTTGAAATACTTTATCTTCATTGTCTGATGTTCTATCTTCTAAGTGTTCTACTCTGCTGGTAGTATTCTCCATTGAGTTTTTAAGTTGGTTTATTGCTTCCTGCATTTCTAGGATTTCTGTTTGTTTGTTTTTTATAACCTCTATCTCCCTGTATAGTTGATCCTTTGCTTCCTGGATTTGTTTGCGTAATTCATTGTCGAAGTGATCTTTCATTGTCTGATTTTGCTGTTTAATGTCTTCCTTGATACTCCAGATCATCTGAAGCATGTATATCCTGAATTCTTTATCTGACATTCCATCTGCTGCAGCTGTTACCTCTTCTAAAGTTGCGTTGACCTGCATTGCTTGTGGTCCTTTCTTTCCTTGTCTTTTCATACTGCTTGCGTATCTTTCCTGCAGGCACGGGCGGCGGCTCTGCTCTCTCCTTATTCCAATTGGGGTGTCGTGGCTACCACGCCGGCAGGTCACTGGGCCTGTTCTGGGCGCTGGTGGCGGCTCTGTTCTGCCCCTACTCCAATTGGGGTGACGAGTGTACCACGCCGGCAGGCCACCGGGCCTGATCCGCCGGTCGGTTGCAGGTTTGCCTACCCTTCAGGCGCGGGCGGCGGCTCTACTCTGCCCCTACTCCAAATGGGGTGACGTGTCTGTCGTACCGGCAGGCCACTGGGCCTGTCCCGCTGGTCGGTCGCAGATGTGCCCACCTTTCGGGCACAGGTGGAGGCTCTGCTCTGCCCCTACTCCAATTGGGGTGTTGTGACTACCCCGCCTGCAGGACGCTGGGCCTGTTCCTGGCACGGGCGGCGACTCTGCTCTGCCCCTACTCCAATTAGGGTGGTGTGTGTACCACGCCGGCAGGCTCCTGGGCCTGATCCGCCGGTCTGTTGCAGGTCTGCCTACCTTGGAGGCACGGGCGGCAGATCTGCCCTGCCCCTCCTACCACGCCTGTGGACCCCTGGGCCTGATCTGCAGGTTGGTCACAGGTCTGCTCACCCTGCGGGCACGGGTGGCGGTTCCGCTCCGCCCCCACTCCAATTGGGGTCACGTGGCCACCACACCAGCAGGGCCTGATCCGGGCATGGGAGAAGGATCTGCTCTGCCCCTACTCCAGTTGGGGTGACGTGTGTACCACACTGGCAGGCCACTGGGCCTGACCCGCCAGGCTGTCACAGGTCTGTTTACCTTGCAAGCGCGAACGGACCCCTGCCCCTCCTACCACGCCCATGTACCACTGGGTCGCGGGTCTGCCCACCTTGCGGGTGCGGGTGGCGGCTCCGCTCCACCCCCTCTCCAATTGGGGTCACGCGGTCACCACGCTGGCGAGCTGCTGGGCCTGCTCCGGGCGCTGGCGGCGGCCCAGCTCCTCCCCTCTGGCTCGACGACAAATTGAGGAGACTCGGGTGTCTGTGCCTCACCCCCCCTACCAGGAGACCAGCTGTTTCTGTCGCCGCTGGTATTGATGAAGTTCTCTCCTCTGCCACTTTCTGATGACATCAGATCTCTGCCATGTTCGTATCCTATGCGAATGGCAGCATTTCGTTCCCCTTGCCGGGCAACCAAAGCAACGGGTGAGTCCTGACCGGCCCTCAGCAGGACCCGGACCGAGAAGCAGTTTCCGCGGGCTCCTAGCCCCGGGCCAGGGAAGTTCCGGGAGCCGGAACTCGGCCGCCCCGCGCTCGGTGTTCGCTCCGAGAAGATCAGGTTCTAAGAAGCCCCCAGGCACTGAACCCTAGCAATCTGTCTGCAAGCCGCAGGCGAATGGCAGCCTGAAATTACCTGTTCTATGGCTGAATGAGCTGCGGTCAGTCGAAAACAGGGATGGTGACGTCAGCTTTCCAACATGGTGGCTGCTGGCCTCCTCTGTGGTCTGACCGGTGTGGAGAACCGAGATGGACCGCTTCCTTCCCCCGTCTCGAACCCAGAATTCAGCCCTGAGTACAGTGCTTGCACGGCTGGCAGAAACTGCAGCGCTGTATCCCTGCGTCGCTATCTCCTCGTTTCCCAGCGTGCGCTGCAGACTCTAGCCGCGGGGCGATTTGCTGAATAAGCAGTGTTACCCTCCGTGCGACAAACCTCTCGCATTTGAGTCCCCGTAGCCGACCCTCGTGCGATGGAAATCCTTCCTCCAGGTTCCGGAGCACCCCACTATTGCTGGAAATTCCTAACAAGATAGCCTTTAGCCGTCCTGACTTGTCATACTCCCACACAGTGAAGCAGCACACGGGGGCAATGCACTCCCCTCGCCGCCATCTTCCCTCAAAATTTTCTTTTTAAATTTTTTTTAAAGATAGAGAGAGAGAGAGAATTTTTTTAATATCTATTTTTTTAGTTTTCGGCGGACACAACATCTTTGTTTGTATGTGGTGTGAGGATCAAACCCGGGCCTCACGCATGCCAGGCGAGTGCGCTACCGCTTGAGCCACATCCCCAGCCCTTAAAATTTTTAATTTGTTATATATGACAGCAGAATGCATTAGAATTCATATTGAACATATAGAGCACAATTTTTCATATCTCTGGTTGTATACAGAATAACACCACTCGTGTCCATCTCATTTCACCGTCTTTCCTACTTCCTTGACCCCTCCCTTCTCAGACACTGTGTTTTGCTCTTAACAAAATGAAAAACTTAGAGCACTTGTGGTGGATCAGTGACATGAATCATGAAATAAAAGAAACAACAGAAATACAAACCAGAAAGCCAGTGTTTGGGAGACTTTGAAGTTCTCATGTTCATTGCAGGGCTCACCCCACCTGAAGGTAACTCTGTTAGTTTATGAAGATCTAATGAATTATGGCTTCTGGTATGCACATCCTAAGTAGTTCCTCCTACACTGAATCTTGCCTGACCTGTTCTTGTTAACTTGCATTAACCAAAAGAATGCAACAGAAGTGAGGCAGCACCTGTTCTGGGTCCAGTCTTCCAAGATACTGGAAGTCTCTGTTTCCTAATCCTCAAACACCTGCTTATTGGGCCTGAACCACCTATAAAAAGTCCACCTACCCTGTTGGAGACATCAGAAGACATGTGTGGAAGCCATGTTGTGAGGAGAAGACCTGAAACTACTTGGAGAGGATGAGAAGACTCAGCTGAGCTTCCTGATAACTCCAGCTGCAGCCTTTGTCTTGCCTTTCTGGCCAAGGGCCAGTTACAGCAGGAACAGCTGCTTTTGAGCCAGCAGTTTAAATAATGTGCTACAGGTATAAGCCTTCCCTTAGGTGAACCTGTGAGGAGACAACGCCAGCCAGAATGAAGCCAAAGCCACGTGTTTATTTCTCCGATAGTTATTTTAGTTTTGCTTCATGTCTGTTTTAGGCAGATTTTTGCTGGTGTGACTAAAAGATTGACTAGAACAATGTAGAGGGGGAAAAGTTTATTTGAGGGTGCATGGTTTCAGAGGTCTCAGTCCAAAGACAGCTGGCTCCATTCTTCAGGGCTTGAGGTGAGGCGGAAGAGTGTGGTAGAAGGAAGCGGCTCACATGATCATCAGGAAGCAGAGAGAGACTCCACTCATCAGATACCAAATATATACCCCAAAGTCAGGCCCCCAATGCCCCCTCCTCCAGCCACATCCTACACACCTTCAGTTATCACTCAGTTAATCCCATCAGGGGATTAATTCACTAATCATATTAAAACTCTCATAACCCAATAATTTCTCCTCTGAACCTTCTTGCATTGTCTCACACATGAGATTTTGGGGGACACCTCACATGCAAACCATAACAATGTCCAACAACTGTTTGAACATTAATTCTTGCAGCCAGTCCCAAGGGAGACCAGGACAGATTCACAAGTTCAGTTGGACACTAAAATCATGTTTCTTTCTTTGCTCATGTAGAAGGAGCAGATCATCATCATACAGGAAAGACAGGGCACTTTAGACACCTATCATTTCACATGGCAACATTGTCTTTCACTCTGCTATCAGGAGCAACAAACCATTTTTAAAAATCCTTTTTCCTTTGCACATAAATCATAGGTTATTTTTTTAAGCAAAACAAAAGAATGAAAGTTTTCCAGGTCTATAAAGTAATCTTTCTTTTATTAATGCATATGGGATTTGAAAAAGCTATAATGAAGCATATTAATCACATGAATATTTCTTTATATAGAATTTTTAATCATTGTGAAAGATGTCATTTTTTTTTGTTGGTTCATGATATTTTCCCATCTATATTCAAATGAATGTAGAAATAATAGCCACTATCTCATTGAATGGCAGCAATGAATTGCATTATAAAAATTTCTTATATAAAATTTTATTCTCTAATAGAATAGAAAAAAAGAGAAATAATGGGAAAATGTTAATATTTAAAATAGCCATAAAACACACTGTCCACTCTGAATGATTGGAAGTCTGAAAGAGTCTCTTCTGGTTTTTCAAATAATCAGCTCTAGTAAATGTCACAGCCAAAGAGCTCCAGGCGAAGTGCAATGCTTTGGTTCCATGTCTTAGGAATGATGCGGATGAACCTGGAAATGATTGGTGGATTGAAAAAATTCTTAACATGTCCTTTGATATTACTGTTTCCTTCAAAAATCTGAAAGAAAAATAAGAAAATCTTTAATATTGGTATAATTAGTATAGAAAACATATACATTTTAAAAAACTTATTTTCATTGAAACTGAGGGCATCGAACAATGCCCTCACAGAGATGATCCTCAGTCATGAAATCCCAAACCAGGCAGACTCCTTTAAAGATTCACCCTGGGGAATAGAGAGGCAGTAATAAAATAATTAAAAATTGAAAGCAAAAAAAAAAGGATTTTTCATTTCACCAATGATCTGAGTCAAATGAAGAAAAATAAATCTGACATGGTGCTGGGGAGTAGCTGCAAAATCATCTCTGCTTGTAGCCCCTTTGTAGCTGTGTGACTTTGAAGAAGTTAGTTATATTTTCTGATTTTCCATTTCCTCTTGGCAAAATGGGGATAATAAAATTCTACCACATGGAAGATTTAAAAATGTACACATGACAAGTGCCAGTAGTGTCAGGTAGTGAACACCAATAAATGATTAGCTATTCCTAACATTTAAATTAAAATATGGCCATGCATTTTTGTTCATCTTTTTTAGAATATTCTCTGTATTCTCAAGTAAACTGTCATGTAAGGTTTTTGTTTGTTTGTTTTATTTTGTTTTGATCCTTGGCAAGTTCTCCAAGATTGACAAATACTGCAGAAGCTAAGTCACTATTTGGTTATGGCAGTGATGCTTACTAACCCTGTTATGAGAACAACCTCATATAGTGAGAAACAAAACAGTTTAAAAAGTGAGAAATGAGTACAAATTCATTAACAGAGATAAGTGCTGAGCACCCTCTCCCTGTGTAGCTTCTCATCCTGGCTTTAGACAAATTCCCCTTCCTGGAATACTGGGCCCATCTCGGTGGTGCTGCCTCTGGTAGAATTTTAAACCACCTATTAAGATGTAAGAATGTAAAAGAGCAGCTAATCTTGCAGGAAAGCTATTCTATACATCAGAAAGGATGATAGTTGCTTGTTCAATAATAATATGGCATACAAAGCTTTGTAATCTTGGGCATTCAATCAGTCATAAATACCAAGTAGATCTAAGGCAATGTTAATGTGGTGTCACTTCACAGTGGAAGGCTTTCTGGATGCCTTTGCCATCTTTCTCAATAAGAACTAAGTAAGCCTCATACCATCCCCTGGTATTTTGTCTTCACTATTTCACAAGTGGCTCAGTCAAGGCAAAAAGGTGATGTGCTTGATCCCTGTGCAGACACCAGGCACCAGTAGAACTAGGATTTGGAAGACATAAAGACGGACATATTGGTGCATATTTGTAAAATGTGAGGTGCTATTATCCTTCTAATCATGGCCTAGTTTTCAGAATGTTTTCTCTTGCCAAGATACCTTGTCCACTATGGAGGATTTCTGCCTGTAAGGTTTCCATTCCACACCCTGGTCACTGTAGTAGATGGTGTAGCTTTTCACATACATTTCAGAGGACAGAGACTTGCAGCCCTGTGTTACAATTGCAGTTATCTTCTTGATTTTGAGCAGATCAATTTGTAACCACTGTTTGTTGTTGTTAGCCTATGAAATGATAAAAACACATGGATAGGGAATATGTTGCAGCCTTTGCTTTGTTAAACCAAGATATTCAGAAATGCACAGAGTATTTCCTTTATGTCTTACCCTTAGGATTCATTGTCTTTTAGAAGCCTTCCCTGTTCCTTCTTGTTTTTGTCACAACATATATAAATTTCTATTGATGTATTTTATTCAGTGTGCAATAATTATTTATACAATAATTGTTTTAAACCTTACTGGTTGAGGGCAGGGACTTATTTAGTTTCATTTCCTGGTATTCACAACAATGTGAGGAATATAGTTGGTGCTCTGTAAATAATTGCTGAATGAATGCAATTAATTTTCCTTCAGAAAATTGTTAAATTATCTGAAAGTATTTCCTTAAGTGAGTTTGTTTAAATACTACGATGGGCCAGGTAGCACACACCTGTAATCTAGCTGCTTAGGAGGCTGAGGCAGGAGGATGGTGAGTTCAAAGCCAGTCTTGGCAACTTAGCTAGACCGCGTCTCAAAATGTGTGTGTGTGTGTGTGTGTGTGCGCGCGCGCGTGCGCGCACGTGCATACACACACATATCTGTATACGCATATACCCATTTCATTCTAGTAGAAAGTTAAATGAAACTTTCCCAGAATTACAGATTTAAAATGACAGAACTAAAAATTTAAAATTAGCATTTCATCTTTGGGTTTCATTACATCACAAAGACTAAGAACAAGCTATATTAGAGAGCAAATTTTTTGAAGGGGTGGAGGGTGGAGTAACAAGGTTTACAATGTACAGGTCTAAAGGATCATCTGGGAAAGCTTTGAGTGATAGCTGTCTTTATTTTTTATATTACTATAATGTTGTCTAAATCAGGAACTGGAAACCACTATCATGCATGTGCATTTTTGTGATGTATGTGGCTGCTTTCAAGCTATGATAGCAGAGTTGAGTATTATAAGATAGAATGAATGGCTCAGAAAGCCTAAAGTATTTTCTATCTGGCTCTTTGCAGAAAAATGTTGTCCCCTCCTGGTTTAAGTCAAGGCTAGAGCACAAACCACAGGGACGAAAGTCAGAGCTACAGCTAGTGATTAGCAGATGTTCTAGAGTCTCAGACCTAGGATTTTAATCTGCAGAGACAGGAGAGGAGACTCCTACTGCCCCCTGTGCTGGGGCTATTGTTTTCTTCTGGGGCATGGGGGAGAACACAACTCCATTTTAAAGGTCTGCATCACCTTGGCTTGCCAGGCATTCACACGGCCCTGGGCATTAAGACGGGCTAGGGAAGGCTCCCAGTAATCTCCCCACCAAGATTTTTTAAACGAGGAAGCGGTGATTTGCTTGTTTTCTATCTTTCCACTTTCCATACCCAGAGGTGTGGAGCATCCTGTCAAGAGAAAAGGAACATGATGAATTATATAGCACCAATATCCCCTGCATGGCGTTTTATGCTGCAGAAGAAATAGCATCTAAACCAAGTGACAATAAAAACATTGATCGCAACACTGAAATTGAATCTGTGCTAAACATTGCTCTTGGGCTTTAAGTGTATTATTTAATGTTCATAATATCTCCATTTTACAAAAATACAGCAAGAACAGTAACTTGCCTAACAACACAGCCAAAAGAATTAGAAACTGAGTTTAAACTCACTGTGATGCCAAACACCATGTTCTAAATATTTAAATTCCCTTGCTTCCTTCATTGAGACTGAAATTTCAGACTTTGCTTTGAGGCAGATAGTACTCTGCACTATCCCTGTGTTGTATGTGCTGTACAATGACCTTTTAGTTAATGGCCAACTATGTGTGCAGAAGGTCCCATTAGGTTATAATGGAGCTGAAAAATTTCTGTTGCTTGGTGAGGTCATAGCCCTCAGTGTCATGACACAGCATGTAATTCATGTATTTATGGTTATGCTGGCAAAATAAATGACTGTTCTGCTGATTGCGTAAGAGTACAGTGTATACAACTGCAAACAGTACATGATATTTGAGAATAGTGACATTTACTGGCTTGCGTACTCTCTTTTTACCATTATTTAGAATGTACTCCTTCTATGTAATAAAAATAGCTTACTGTAAAGAATATGTCATGTTGTGCTGGCAGCAGCTGCACACATCTTTTTTCTGCTTCTCATGATGCAATCAAAATGGCATCAAGTGATTGGCTCGTACCATCTAGGTTTGTGGAAGGATGCTCTTTGAGGTTTTAACAGAGACAAAACTGCCTCATGGTGGATTTCTCAGAACATATCCCTGTTGTTAAGCAATGCATGGCTATATGTAGAAAACACTCTGGTTCTCCTAACAAACGCGACAAAGAGAGTACAACAAATCCTTGGTAGTGACCATTTAGTATTTTCCTATCAACTCTTTGAGTGTGACTCATTTTATGCATCCTTTGGAATTTTGCCAAAGTGTAACTTGAACTTCCCAGGTGCCAGGCTGTGTAAGGAGCATAGCTAGTGAGTGAACCTCACTGATTGCCCATCCTGGGATGCTTTGTTCTTGCTAGTACAACATGCACTCATATTTTAAAGTGATACCTTGCTTTCTGTGTATGTGTGTTGGGGGAGTATGTATCAATAGTTGGGGGTGGGTGACAAAAATCGTAAAAGGAACGGCTACTGAGATGCTAATTATACACAAGAAAGTGAAGTAAGAACAAAGTAATGTTTCTTACATAGAAAAGAGATGTCTTAAATAAATTAACAGAATTGAACGTCAAAGGGTAATTTGACTGTATAATCTGAACAAATCTACAATTTATACCATTTACCAAATGGAAAGAAAAAGCCCTAGCGATTTACAGAACTGTTTTAAGGAGTAATCCTGTCTGCACAAAAGCTGTATTTTATATGGAGGTGTTGCATCCTGGGCTATTTGGACACTGGCAAAGTGCCCACATCCATATCCCTCATGAGTGTCAAGTGTATACTGCTCCATTATCTGCTTTGATAAGAAAGTGACTCCAAGGTTCAGCGGCTTTCTCCACCAAGAGTCCCCGCTCCTTACCCGTCACTAGGGAATGTGCTGTAATTTCCACCAGGAGTGACCCAGTGAGTTTCCCATGTGCCTGTGTTCTGACACCTCCACCCCAGTCCTGGGGGGCCAGCTGGGGTGGGGTCAGGATTAGCCAAGTCTGGGCCAGTTGCTTTATTGGTTTAGCTCAGATTGTTAGGAAGATGATATTATTTTCTTTATGTGCTTTGAAGTGGAAAATGCTGGACAGCACAGCTTTAAGTCAGAGAAGAATAGTTGATAAAACTCTAAGCATCCTTGCTACCTGAAGTAGAATTTTATTATGACTATTTGTGATTATCTAGATTTTTTTAAAAAAATACCATTGGTCTTTTTACATCCCCTAAAAGACAGCAGCTTACAAAGAAAAGACTTGAGTACCTACACAGGTACGAAAGAGAATATAGAATGTGATTATGAAGTTGGAAAACAGATTTCAAAACATTCATTGAACAGAAAGATACCTTAGAAACATGGTCAGATACTTTCATTACATAAAAGTCTGTGTAGCCAGGAAGACTTTGGAAGAGTCAAACTTTGAATCTCAAGTATTTCTTGATGATAATGGATTGATGGAGCTAATTTCAACCTAG